>NC_141695.1:628082102-628751284 GCF_964263255.1 Lissotriton vulgaris | reverse complement strand
GGAAAGATAAGCCGCCCATGGGAAGCAGTGGCTATAGGCAGTTAGGGTATATGCTACCTAAGGTCCATCCGGCAGCGATAAAACATCAATCCATGGCATGCACTCATTACAAGCTGCAAGGAAAAATACCCTGTTGGGTCGATCTAAGGACGACCGAGGAGCAACCCATTCTATGCACTGGTTTACAGTCATCCAGGGTATATCCAGGGTATATATTGTATTTGAATTTCTCTGGGTGGATGTGTTTGTTGGGGCAGTGTTAAAAAAGTGTCCAACTTTTTATGAAGCAAAGCAGTTGGAGGGATTCTCCATCATTAGTTAATGAAAAGGCAACTCCCTATTTTCTTTCAGAAAATGTTATTACCTTGTATATTTCTAAGTATTGCCTAGGCCTGGCGCATGCCCTGCTCTAGGAGAGGGCCATTAGCAATCGGTCTTCACTTTTTAAGCAGTTGCACTCGTGGCAGCATACACCTTGCGGGAGCGAGCAGCTGCGTGCTGTTTGTAATTAACGTGGCTGCGCCGCTGCTCGCTTCCGCAAGGTGGATGCTGACACAAGCACTAGTGTGAGTGCTTGAAAAGTGAAAGCACTGGTCTTCCCTCACCTCCCGTGAGATGTAGCCTTGTACCTAATTTGTTGACATTTAAATTACTAAATGTTGTAACACCAGCTTCCGCACGGGATCGTCATGCATGATTAATCAATTAATCTCCCCATGGTCCCCCTGTTAACTAAAAAGGAGGTGCTAAGGAACATTCATATGCGCTATAAGAAGGGACCACCCCGTTAAATCTGTTTCATGTTCTATCTACGTGCTGTTTTTTGTTTCTAATATTCTGTCTCTTTCTGCTTTCCCATGTGCCCCCTTCAAGATCCTCCTCTCCTCCCGCATTCTGCCAGTACCCTCCTACCCAATAGTCGTCCACTACCACCACCCCGTCCACCACCACATCCACGTCCACCACCACATCCACCACGTCTGCCACCACCACGTCCATCACCACCACGTCCACCACCACCATATCCACCACCACCATATCCACCACCACCACGTCCACCACCACCACGTCCACCACGTCCACCACCACCACGTCCACCACGTCCACCACCACCACGTCCACCACCACCACATCCACCAAGTCCACCACCACCAAGTCCACCACCACGTCCACAACTCCACGTCCTCGACCACGTCCACCACCACATCCATGTCCACCACCACATCCACCATGTCCACCACCACATCTACCGCGTCCACCACCACCACATCTACCACCACCACATCCACCACCACGTCCACCACCACCACGTCCACCACCACCACGTCCACCACCACCACGTCCACCACCACCACGTCCACCACCACCACAACATCCATCACCACCACCCCCACCACGTCCACCACCCCACCACGTCCACCACCACCATGTCCATTTCCACCACCTCCACCACGTCCACCAACTCCTCCACGTCCACCACATCCACGTCCACCACATCCACGTCCACCACCACATCCATGTCCACCACCACATCCACGTCCACCACCACATCCACGTCCACCACCACATCCACCACGTCCACCACCTGTGATGGGTAAAGTGTCACTGCAGGGCAAGAGTGTCAACCTCGGCTGTACATGGGACATTTAAGGATGCATTGGGTGCGAGAAGACTGGAATAGGGGCTAGAAGTATTACAGTAGACCGAAGATACATTTTGAAGAGGCGCAATGTCACAGGGACTCCTGTAAAAGCACTTGCAGCATCTCTACCTCACAGTGGCATACCTGCATGAGCCACTCACTCAAAACAAACATTGGCATAGCCAATAGGTCTCGCCTTTGGGACCTTATAAGTGTTTAGCCATGCAACACCTGATGTTGTTGCACCAATGATATTGTGCTGGATAACAAAACACGTATAAGCTCCCAAAGGCGAGACCTATTGGCTATGACAATGCTTGTTTGTCTTTGCCTTGAGGGGGTGTCTTAGTTTTACTGCCTCAAACGGGAACACGTTTCTACTAATACTCTTCTATTAGGAGGAGGTGGACAGCTGAGCTGCTAGTCTAGTGAGTGTCTTTGGAATATTGCTTGGAAGAACAAAGTGCCTTTGCCTAGAATGGCTCTGTGAACAATTCGGAATTCCTTGATGCTTGAACATTTGCCTGTAGGAAGCCACTGAAGCACCGAAGTAATGCATTGCTGTGGGGTCCTGTGTCCTAAGATATGGGAGCTGCATTTTGGACCTTTTCAGGTTATGAAGCGTGGAGAGCAGCTCCCGTAGTTTCCAATGATTTGCATAGTCTGCTAGTTACACAGTGATGGTGACGGTGGCCAGTAGGTTCTGTTGATATCATAGGTGTGGGGATGTGCATCAGAATGCTCTCGTGCTCAAGGGGCTTCTTGTGACTTTTGTGGAGAAGTGTGGCTCAATGGTTAGAGCGGCAGACCCTGATGCAAAGGTCTGGCCGGGGACCAGGGTTCAATTCCTGCCTCGGCGGGTCTTGGGCTCAATTTCCTCAGACCTGATAATTCTCGCCTCGTGCCTATTCTAATCATGGGTTCCACTCTGCAACTCTGGGCAATAGCTTGCTTAATCTCCACATCGGCCCCAACAGCGCTGGGATGCCTGGCTTCACCTTGGGGGTGCCCAGGAGTGGACATTTCACAGGGAAAAGCCAGGAAGGGTTCCACAGTGGTATGCGTACAGCGCCAGGAATCCCCGGTTGGGGTTTAAGTGCACTTTACAAGTACAAATTCATTTCATTTCATGTGTGCTCAAGAACAGTTAGACTCCATATTCACTCTAAGGCTGTTTACTTTCTGAATGTTGATGGTAGAGGGCTGTAGATTCTGAAAGGTTAACATACTGTTGAGTTACTGCTGGTGTGTGATCTTTAATACCTAATGCCCTTCTCTTCACTCTTCGTATTTAACTTGAACTTAGTTGTGGAAGAAGTGCGGTTCGAATGTTGAGCATGCTTGGATACCTGGGTGGCGTGCCATTGCTGAGCTTCATCTGGGTTATCCAATTCTAAGTCCTAGGTCTGCATGGAGGAGAACGGATACCTGGCCACAGTCTGAATTCAGGGAGGATGGAAGGAGCCTATGTAATGTTTTTTTAAGCCATTCTGGCACTTGAGTTGTTGAAGCTGCCTGATGCCAGAGTTGTTGGCATTCTATAGTGATATGGCTGTTGAAGTCACCATATACCCAGTGTTGACTCTGCAGTTGTTAAATCGCACGTTCTTTAAGCATCCTCTGAACTCTGAGTTGTTGGAGTGGCCTAATACTGTTGTTGTTGGAGTGCCCTTATACTTTGGTGTTTTGGCGCACTCAGTTACCCTATCTTTGGAGTGCTCATATACTCCCGTTGTTGAAGTTCTTAGATACCTGGGGGATGTGGCCAAGCCGCCAACTGTAATGGCCGTTTAGGCTTGAAGCTCCGCCGCTAACCCAGAAGAGAACAACCGCCCTGGTGGATTCAGAGGTGCTGCGGTGCAGGGCTGTGCCGTAGGATGATGTTGAGGGGCTGCCGGCACATAATTAGAACTGGGATATGAGCTTGGTGCAAATCTGCACCGAAGATCCGTGAGCAGGCGTGGCGTGGCCTGCCCTGCATGAAGCCGGGGTGGCGTGCATCACGACGGGGACGGAGTAGAATGCCGCACGTTTTGGCAGCGAAACGCTGACTGGGTAAATGACTGGGGACCGGCCGTCTGGGCAAGTGCTGCGGGATTTGTGTGGTGGCCCCCCGCGTCCATCCCACTCCCCCCGATATGCCAACTCCCTTTAACAAAATGAATGACTGCAGGTCCGCGGCCCACTGAGGCAGCTGTGAGCATGAAAAAGGAGTCCCCGGTTGGGCTAACAGCAGAGTTGGGGGCGTTCCGGATGGCAGTGGTGCCGGGGAGACGGACTTCAGCTGGGGGCCCTTTCAGCCGCCACCAGTGGCAATTGTAGCATTGGTGGGGCGCTTCCCCCGGTTGCAGCACTATAGCAGCGAACAGTGCCATTTCCCGGCGTTAACGATGGCACTACGTCAACACCACTGTGCAACACTTCCCTGTGCCACGTACTAACCGGTGGTGTACAAGCCTGTACATAATTGCCCTGGGGATCAAGTGTGCTTTGGCTGGGTGAATAATCGCTGTGGAATACACCTGAAGAGGGCTGAAACCACGGGCTGCATTAGACGGTAGCACGGGAAGCAAGGACCCTAAGCAAACAACTCTGTCCTTCAAGAGGCCTGGAACCAGCACAACAACGCAGCGGATCGATATGGCGGAAGGTGGAATGTCACACGCAACAGAGGTGGTGGGACCTGACACCATGTTGTTGGAACTCAGGGCGGGATTCAGTGCGCTGGACACCCACTTTTGATGCCTTGGATAAGAGTTTGGAGTCTATGGGTACTAGACTCGAGCAACAAGAAGGGCGCCTTACCATGGTAGAAGGTTGGATATCCGACATAGAAGATGGCTCCACCCAGACCACCAAGAAGGTAGAAAGAATGGAGAAACTTCTTAAAGCGGTCGCCATTAAGTATGAGGACTTGGAGGCGAGGGGGCGGCGCAATAACATTCGGATAATGGGGTGCCCAAGTCCACTAATACTGGGCCCTTGGATTGCTTTGTGGATCTTTTTGTTAGTGAATCCTGCACCACCACCTTCGTGGTGGAATGCGCACATCACATCCTGGGGCCACGGCCGAACCCGGGCTGCCCGCCAAGACATTATACCCTGCCTGCTGAACTTCAGAGACAAGGATACTGCCCTACGGATGGCATGTGAGAAGGGACAGATGGACTGGCAGGGGTCATCCATATCTCTGTACCCAGACTTCACTGCAATGGTGCAGGAAGCACGTCATAAGTATGCAGGAGTGAAGACGATACTCTGGAAGTTGGGGCTTTGATACAATATGCTCTACCCGCAAGGCTAAAGGTGCCTGTGGATGGATGATCGCAAATCTTTGATTCTCCTCATGGTGCTCAGGAATTTTGACAGAAATACTCCCAAGTCAGAGAGGCAATGCGGAACACCATCCCCACTGCAGTCACAGAATATACCGGATTCCGGAGCAAGTGCAGATCTTTTTACTGCCAGCTAAGTGACACCAATGCCTACCATCAACGCATAGTGTGCTGGTGACTGGGTGAATGTTTATAGGCCAAGTTGGGTCTCCTCTTAGATTCTGTTGAGTCGTATTGGACTGCCACCAGGGGTGAAACACATATATAATCAGGCACACCTGTGCCTAGATAATGGGGAAACAACGCAGCGTTGTCACCCCCCCAAGTGCGGATACACATGTTTGTTTTGATGCAGTATTATGACAGTTCTATTTTATTTTTCTGTTCTTATGCATATTCAACAATAGTTGCAAGGGGTTAGGTCTTCCCCCTCAAGTTTGGTAAGAGGGATGGTTATCGGGAGGGGCGATCTGGGGTATGGAAGCAAAAGTACATAACATGGTTTACTTGCAGGTTGCAGTTACAATGCAGACATGAACATCTGGGTCTTGTCATGTTGGATAGGCAAGGAGTAGATTATGGCTAATAAGGTGGAAGCTGAAACTAACATTGCGATGTTGTCCTGGAATGTTAATGGCCTAAATAATGCTCATAAATGTAAACAAGTAATAAGCGATTTGCAACGCCACCAGGTGGATATTGCCTTTATACAAGAGACACATAGCGCCATCTGTTGTGACGCCCCTGGCCTCGAACTGGGTGGCACACAGGTACTTTGCCGGATACAGTTCGTATGCCAGAGAAGTGGCAATATTAATACACAGGAGGGTACCGTTTAGGGAGGTGGAGGTGTGCCGGGATGCTGGTGGGCGATTCCTGCTGCTTAAGTCGTGCATGCTTGAACACTCTGTATTGTTTGTTAACAAATATGCCCCAAATGTTGATGACCCATATTTTTTCAGTACTATTCACACCAACATAGAACGTATGGGTAGGGATCTCAATGTATTAATTGACCTGGTGCGAGATAGCACAGCACAAACGATGGACACTAAGCCCAGGGCGAGGCGCTCATTACTAGACACCATAGATATGTTTGGGTTAGGGGACGCCTTTAATACCACTCTGCGATTCGAGATGGCAATACCCACTATTCTGCGCCCCATGGCACCTGGACACAGCTGGATTATTGGTCTCTCTCTGTTGGGGTGGCGCTATGGATAGATACAGTAGGTCACCTCCAGCGCACACTGTCTGACCACTCTCCAGTTATGGTAACATTGAGAGTCCCTAGGGAGGGGGGGTGTAGAGCGTCCTTGGACGTTCCCTGATATGGCACTTAAGGACACTGTTTTTGCGGCTGAAATGGGCGAGGTGGTTACCGAGTACTTTTCTTTGAATGTGGGATCAGTAGATTCCAAGATTGTCCTGTGGTAACCCTTCAAGGCATACATAAGAGGAGTATGTATTTCCAAAAGCGTCTGGGTACTTAGAGATTTACAATGTACATTAGCACAAATAGAAGCGCAGCTGACGGATCTAGACCGAGTTGAGATGGGCACTACTGATCCCCCTGACTTACAAAAGCGTGCAACATTACTGACAGAATTTTGGGAATCGGCAGAGAGTGAGGCGCACTTCCTAGGAAAGTATGCATTTGCCAGGCATTATGGGAGGGCGAAAGGCCAGGCAGAACCCTTTCTAGGTTAATGCAACAGTCACGTAGACCAGCCTACATAACGGAACTAGTAGATCATAAGGGGTCACGGATAACTGGCAATGTGTGAACCCTCCAGGAGGTACTAGCGTATTACACTACATTGTACACTTCGAGAGTTGCCGGGTGCCCCACGGAATATAGTGACTAAATAGATGAGGTATCGCTGGTGTGGATGGAGAAAGCGCACCAGGAGATTCTTGCTGACCCTTTCTCTGAAGATGAGGTTGTGGAGGCTATAAATGCGTTTGATGGCTCTAAAGCGCAGGGGCTTAATGGATTCTCTGGGTGTTTCTATAAGAAATATAAGGATCAAATTGTACCCCATCTCATGGATATGTATTAGAAGGCGGTGGAGGTGGGGTGCTCCCACCTACTCTTAGGGAAGCGGTTATAACCTTGCTGCTGAAACCCGGGAAGGATACACGGAATTGCAGTTCATACTGGCCATTGTCGCTTTTAAATTTTGAAAATAAAATTCTAGGCAAAATATTGGCAACTAGGCTTGCATTAATCATTGAGCGATTGATACCACCGACACAGTCAGGTTTTGTTCTCCTCAAATCAACTGCGCTTAACCTCCGTACATTGTTTGCCACACTGCACAGAATAGCACCCACAGTCCCAGCAGCTGCGGTGCTGCTCGATGCGGAAAAAGCTTTTGATTCGCGTGAGTGGCCCTTTCTATATGCTACATTGGGATGCCTGGGGGTGCTGGAACGGTTTTTGGTGGTGGTTAAATTACTGTACAGGCTACCCACTGCATGCATCCGACTTAATGGAACGCTGACCGATGAGTTTCAACTCACATGGGGTACACGGCAGGGGTGCCCACTATCGCCGCTGCTGTTTGTGGTGGCACTTGATCCACTGGTGCAGCATTTACAAGAAAGGCACAGCCATCGGGGGCTGCAATTTAATACAGGACCCCTGCTTCTTACACAGTGTGCACAGATGATATCATACTATATGTTAGACGCCCGGATGAGAATTTGCCACAGTTCCTTCGAGAAGTGACACGGTATGGCACCCTGTGGGGTTTGCATATTAATTCGGGAAAGTTGGAGGTGTTCCCACTTACAGCAGCACCTAGTGATAGAACAGTGGAGTACCCGCTGGCGTGGTGTGATGAATCCGTGAAATACCTTGGAGTCTACGTTCACAGAGAAAAGGACCGCATTCTACAGTTGAATTACGGCCCGGTTATGGAAAAGTTGGGGCGTAACGTAGAGCGTTGGCTAACATTGCTTTTGTTCATGGCTGGTAGAGTAGCCATAATAAAGATGGTGGTCCTCCCGCAATTTTTGTATCTATTCCAAAACATCCCTATCCCATTTTATAATTATTTTTTTTCAGAACTCTGTACACTGCTGGTGTGGGGCGGGGGCACCCCGCATTAGCGTAGATACACTAGAGCTTTCTTATGAGAAAGGAGGATTTGGGGTTCCACATTTTCGGGTTTTATTACCTGGTGGCACGGGCGAGTTTTGCCCGACACTGGTACCATACTAATGTTCGGATCCTATTACAGGCCGGAGGCTGACTTGGCACTGCCGGCGCCACCCTATTGCCGGTTCGGTTTCCGTGAGACCTGAATGATATCTAAACGTTGTCCACAACTAGCTGGGCATGGCATAAATTGCAAACGTTGACGGGATCTAGTATATTGTACTCACCTGAATTGCGTTTGGCAGGGAATGGCTGGATTTCCGTACTGCAGGAAGGTTTGGTGAAGCGTACATTGGCCAAATTCCATTTGGTGACATTTGGCAACCTATTCCCTAAAGGTCATATTTTTTCCCGTACAGAAGATCCCCGTTTTCGAGATGCCACGGTAATGGATCATTTTGTGTTGCTAAGAATACAAAGGGCATTGCGGGCACACATGTTCAGTTACCCACTAGAGCCACCAGCATTTGCAATACTGACTGGGGTTATTAAGGATGGGGATGGTAGTAACCTTATGGCGAGAATGTACAAGGCGGTAGTGGCATTGCTCCCTAGTCGAGATGCAGGAGTGCAAGCGGCTTGAGAGCGTGACCTTGGACACCCAATTACGGATGCGCACTGAAGTCGGTGCTGCGCTCAGATACGACGTGTTTCCCCTAATCATCGGCATAAGCTATTGCATTTTAAATTCTTGTGGAGAGCATATATGACACCTAGCAAAATGCACCACATAGACCCCTCCCACTCACATACATGTCTGAGATGATGCACCCCGATGTTTACTTCGCTCATATTACATGGACGTGTACCAAGATAGTGGGCTATTGGAGGACAGTTTTGGGGGAAGTATCTCGTATGATTGGGATGGAGGTCGTGCCCACACCATTTATGGCACTACTTGGGTACATACACACCCTTACCAAGTCCAATCGACGATACGTCGCCATTGCACTCCTTATCGCTAAACGTGAAATAGCCATTAACTGGGGTGGGAAACGCTCCCCTACATTGCAGGCATGACTGCGTAGTATGACATACTGTAATACTAATAGTGAATTTTACGCACAATTTTAGCCACCTGCTGCCAGATCCTTGGAATCCATTTCAGGATTGCCTACAGACAATGCTGGAAGTAGCCGACACTGCAATGCCGTCTCAACACAACACCACTGGGGGCGAAGTAGAAAGGGAAACACCTGGTATTGATATGTCATTGTAACTTCAGTGAGTGCTTCTTTTTGTATGCTATATATAGGTCTTTATAGTACTGCCGTATTGCGCCTAGTGATAGTTTGGCTTCATGACATATGTACCTGGAATATTTACTTTTGTTTTTCTGTAATTGTGATACTCGACTTGCATTGTAATGCCATGTAAAGACTTTTATTTGTTCTCCTGCTTCCTTTTGTTTGAGCAAATTATTAAAATTCATTTAAAAAAGTTCTTACATACCCCATTGTTAGAGCACTCGGATATCCCAATTGTTTTAGTACCTAGATTCCCCAGATTTTGGAGCACCATCGTTCCCTGTATGTAAATGTAAATGTATTTGAGCTTATATAGCGCACAGCTACCCGCAGTGGGTTTCCCGGCGCTTGCTTAGGGAACCCGTCCTGGTATTCCCCTGTGAGATAACCCCGGCAGGGTATCCACAAGGTGAAAGCCAGGCATCCCGCCGCGAGGGGCCGTTGTGGAGATTAAGCAAGCTATTGCCCAGAGTCGCAGAGTGTGAAACCCGTGAGTCAAGAAGGCACCGGAGCGAGAATTATCGAGTCCGTGGAATTTTTGAGCCCAAAGACCCGCCGAGGCAGGGAATTGAACCCTTGGTCCAGGGCCGATCCCAGCTTCCGGGTCTGCCGCCTCTAACCCCTGAGCCACAATTCTCCACATATATATATATATGTATATTGGAGCAACCAGATTCTCCAGATGTTGGAGCAACCAGATTCTCCAAATGCCTGAACAGCCAGATTCTCCAAATTTCGTAGAATAAATTTCCTATTGTCTTAGAACCCGGATTCCATGGATAAAGGAGCACTCAGATTTCCCAGATATCAGAGCACCCAGATTCACTTGATATTAGAGCATACAGATCCGTTAGTTGTTTCTGCACCATGTTAACTATTTTTTGTGCACTGTGATATAATCTTTCTTGGAACAACCCTGTACTCCGTTTTTTGGCGTGTTCTTGGACCTCAGCTGTCCTCTTTCTGTGATGCCATGGTTGTTCTCTCACCCTAATACCCCACGTGTTCTGTCACCCCAATAACTTGGTTCTTTCTCCTTGGTACAGTGCTTTTTCTATTGACCTGTCACACTAGTTGTTCTAGCACCTTGACATCCTGGTTGTTCTATCGCCCAACACTCCAGTTGTTCTGTCGCCTGACACTCCTGTTGTCCCATCGCTTGACTCTCCAATTGCTTTATCGCCTGACACCATGGTTATTCTATAGCCTGACACCCTGGATGGTCTATTGCCCGACCATTGGTTTTCTATCAGCCGATACCAGATTGTTCTGTTGCCCTGTGTCTTACTTGTTCTTTCATCCCAGCACCATGGTGGTTCTTTTTTTGTTCTTTTTTTATTATGCAAGGTAGAAAATAGATACATCTCAAAAATAAATTCATTGACATTTCATAATTGATTATATACATATCCTTAATCCTTATGGTGGCCATTAAGAAAGAAAAAAAGAAAACTGTATAACCGAGAAAGCGAAAGGAGAGGGTAAAAACAAAGCAATACAGATCGTTATACAGTAATCCACCTTTCCATGCTCAACAATTATATTTACTATATTTTACAACATTTTACGGAAAGGCTCTATAACTCCTCTTTAACTCCCTTTTTTTCCCTAAGCCAGTGAATCATAGGAGCCCAAATCTTATAGTCTTTCTCCTTAGCTCGTCGTCCCTTGTTCTCATATAGTGCTATTTCCTGAGTATATATATTCAGAAGTCAATAAAACCATGCAGAATACGCTGGTGGTTCAGAATCCTTCCAAGCCGTAGCTATCAAT
The DNA here is from genome assembly GCF_964263255.1 of Lissotriton vulgaris. Taxonomy (NCBI): domain Eukaryota; kingdom Metazoa; phylum Chordata; class Amphibia; order Caudata; family Salamandridae; genus Lissotriton; species Lissotriton vulgaris. The sequence continues at coordinate 628,740,121 of NC_141695.1, read as the reverse complement.
AATCTAGCTACTGCCACTGTAATAAACACAAAATCTTTATGAGATGACGATAACCCTGCTAGATTGTCATATCCAAATAGCATTAGTGGCAGGCTTAGATTTATTTTCTTATTGGTTGTTTGCAACCAAAATTCTTCCATACCCGTTTTTAGGGATGCCAGTTTACTACATGTGGAAAACATATGTATTAAATCTGCTGGACTTGTTTAACACCTAGGGCAGCTATCACTTTAACGCTTACCCGAATTAAAAAGCTTTGCGGGAGTATAGTATAAATTGAATAGGGTTTTATAATGCTGAGACTTAACATTTGCTGAGAGAAAGATTTATTTTTGCCAATTCCAGTGACATAGTGTAAAGATGAGTCCAGTACAATTTGTAGGAGGAAGTAAACTTTACTTTAATAGGCATACATGAAGAGACCTCCAGCTCCCTCACCAACTTCTTCTTACTGGCCTCCACTTCACAACATAACATTCTGAGCTCCTAGCAACCCGCTCAGTGTTCCATTAGGCATAGATCCTAACACATATCCCCCATTACAAATACAAACAAAATATGCAATATGATATAACGTGCAATACAAATTACATTACATGAAAGAATAAAAATTAAACCATTCGGGAGTAGGACATTTTGCAACATTACCACTACTCCAAGCAGAACCATCACTTAAGATGAGAATGTTTCTTTTAACTCATTTCACTTGTTTAGGTTGTGAAAATTTACTCTCTCCCTTAATCACTATACCACCCTTCCTTGTTACAACCCAATCTCCAACTTTGATGTCATTCTCACGCACCCTCATTCTCAAATTATATGACTGAGCAGAATCACTTTGCTGTTTATCAATACTACGTTTCACACCCATACGATCAACCCAAACACATTCTTTGTTCCCCAGCCAACCCGGAACCTCCTTTGTACCAGGTTCCCGCCCTTTAAGGGAAACAAAAGGCGAGACACCAGTAACTGAATGTGGCGTGACTCTATAAGACCACACCATTTTCTTGAGTTCATCAGACCATACCAAACCGTTAGCAAGAGATAATTGAATATTTTCCATCAACAATCTGTTAATCCTTTCCACAAGACCATTAGCCTGTGGCCTGAATAAAGCAACTCTCTCATGACAAATTCCCATACCATCCAAAAATTCTTTAATTTCTCTAGAAACTAACTGCACCCCGTTGTCTGATACTAGAGTTTTCGGAATCCCTTCATTCAGAAACACTCTTTCCATAAAACCAATCACTCTCCTGGTATCAATATCCTCAGTAGACTCCACCACAAACCATTTCGAGTGATAATCCACCAGAACCATTACAAACTTACTACGAGCACCCAATTTGGAAATTGGACCTAGAAAATCAATAGCCAATTTTTCCCAGGGACATGCCGGAAAATCAACACACGAAAGGGGAGGCTGCCTAACGACTTTAGTTTTATCGCTACCAGAACACACATATCAATTTCTAACCAAATCATCTATTTCCCCATCCATGCCTGGCCACCAGTACGACTCACGAATCCTCCTCTTTGTCATGTTTCTTCCCAAATGACCTTCGTGCGCCAAAGTCATAATCTTAGACCTAAGATTGCATGGTGGCACGAACCTGTTTCTTCTCCACAACTCACCTTCTGAAACACTCAATTCACCCTCTACATGATGAAAACCCTTTAAACGAATGTCAGCACAAGACTCCCTAGACCATCCCTCAGAAACATTTCTTATGACTAATGATATCACCTGATCTTCAGACCTAGCAGATTCCCATTCTGCTTTATCAAACGTCAAGATTTCATTACAACTAGCCTCAAAGTCATCATTTTCCAAATCCTCACCTACTGACTCAACCGGCATTCTAGACAAATAGTCTGCAACTACATTTTTCTCTCCTCTGACATATTCCATCTCAAAATTGTACTCAAGCACAGACAGAATCCACTTAGATATTCTGGGAGTTACATTTCCTTCCAAACCTCTTCCCCCCCGTTAAACAAATGTACAAGGGGTTTATGATCCGTTCTCACCCTGAAAGGCAAACCCCAAAGGAAATATCTGAAATGCTTGATTCCCCAGGTGCAAGCGAGAGCTTCCCTCTCAATAACGGAATAAGAGACTTCAGCTGCCTGAAGTCTCCTTGATGCAAATCCTATGATCTTCTCCACACCATCACAAATCTGGGACAGAACTGCACCAATCCCTACAGCACTAGCATCTGTGGTAACCAAAGTTTTAGCTTTAACATCAAAATGACCAAGAGTCGGTGCATGCAAAATTCCTTTTTTAACACACTTAAATGCTTCATCGCAAGCCTCATTCCATTTAAATGTAACACCATTCTTCATCAAAACCCTCAAATGTTCAACAACATCGGAAATTCCCTTTATAAACTTTGGACAATATTCAGCTCGACCCAAAAAGGATCTAAGCTGATCTTTGTTGGACGGTGTAGGAGCATTGTTAATTGCAGAAATTATACTCTTCTTAGGCCTGATACCAAGACCAGATATCTCATGGCCCAGATAAGTCACGCTATCTTGTTTTAATTGACACTTTTCCTTCTTTATGGTCAAACCATTACTTTCCATACGTTTCAACACTTCCGTCAAAACCTTATCATGATGCTCACAACTCTTCCCAACTATCAACACGTCATCTTGGAAACATAAAACATTCTGTATTCCAACCAAAACTTGTTGCATCACTCTCTGAAACACCGCCGAGGCGGACGCCAATCCAAAGGGCATCCTACAATACCTAAACGCACCCAGCAGAGTCACAAAAGAAGTGAGATGTCGAGATCGTTCATCCAAGTCTATTTGATGATAAGCTGCAGACATGTCAATCGCGCTAAAAATCACACCACCACCCATAGCACTCAACATCTCAGAAATGTTCGGTAATGGCTGCCTATCCACCCAAATGTTTCTATTTAAGTCTCGGAGGTCCACACAGAGCCGAATCTTAGCTCCCCCATCTTTAGGTGCGACGACAATGGGCGCAAGCCATTCAGAGGCTTCAATGGGCTCAATTATTCTCAAATCTAACAATTTATCTAATTCATCTTTGAGAGGGCCCCTCATTAAATGCGGCACATTTCTAACTTTATGAACCACCGGAACCGCATTCTTCTTGAGAATGATTTTGTGCAAAAATCCCTTTAATTTCCCCAAATTATCAGAGAAGACATTGGGAAATCTTCTCATAATATCAATCTCAAAACTGTCAACATTAAGGACAGAAAGTGAAGAAACTGGGACAGCAGCATTCGGATTCAACAAAATACCCAAATTCTTCTGCTGGCGCCAACCAAGCAAGTTAGAACCTTGCTTTGTCAGGTAAACTCGTCCAAATACTTTCCTATTTGAGAAACTTATTACCATCCATTTAAGTCCAAGGATATCTATAGTCTTGCCATATAACCTATCGCTTTAATATCTGACGGCCCCCAAGAAGCATCATCCCCCCAAACTTTAATGTACATATCTTTAGATAACAACGTATAAAGGCTTCCAGAATCAATTAACATTTTAACACCTCTGGTTTGAGGATGCTTCTCATCTCTGCTATCAAAATTAATTAAACAGTGTGGCTTTTCTAATTTATCTGTACTCTCGGTAGGTATATCAATAAGAGAGACATGGTCTTGGATACAATTCTCATAGTTGGGTAACCCTTCAACACATAGCATCAATTCTTGAATATTTTCACAACAATCATCAACATCATTGACATTTTGTGTTTTAGCATTACAAACTTTTGCTAAGTGGCCCCTTCTGCCACATGTTCTACAAATAGCATTTCTGGCCATACATCGCATACTTGACGCGATATGCCCAGGAGCTCCACACCTGTAACACTTTACTTGACGAAAATGCCCTTGTTGTCCAACATTACGTGTACGATATGCAGGAAATTTATTAGTAGATTTAAAATTTAATTTTGCAGCAGGCTTGACTATTTTAGTCTCGTCAACATTTGCAGAAACTTGAGAACCTTTTTCACTATGTTCAGTCGCCTTTACAGTATCTTTAGATGCTATCAAATTGGTACACTTGTCCATTTCTTTAATCCATAAGTCGGAATTTTCAAGCCCTTTAGCAATTTGTATTGCCTCTTCCAAAGTACAGTCTTTTATGAGCAACTTTTCTCTTACTTTCTTGTTATTGGTGCATCTAACGATCTGATCCCTAATTAGAGAATCACTTAAATCTTTAAATTGACAATTTAAAGATAATCCCCTCAAGGCTGCAACATAGCTAGAAATGTCTTCATCGTTCCTTTGTACACGACAAAAGAATTTGTGTCTTTCTAGAACAGTGTTGATTTTAGCTATGAACCTTTTCTCTAACATCTGCATTCTCATTTCGTAGACATTAGTGGGTTGACCATTGCCTATACCTAAGGATATCTCTGGTAAATCTTCGTAAAGTCTCCTGCCTTCTACTCCTAAATTATGGAGTAAAATCGCCTGTCTACGAATTGGTCCAAATTTGTCTGCACCAGTGGCAAGAATGTATGTCAAAAACAGCTTTTTCCATTCTTTCCACGGCACAGTAGGCTCACCAGGAGTAGGTAGAAAGGAAGGAGGAGCAGCAAATGATTGGTCAGCCATAACTGGGGAATGCTATAACCACACAATGCTTATACTAATGGTTTAAAACATACATCGAGAAACCAATAGTAATGTAAAGCAAAAATGTAAATAAACAATGTAGAAAAAGTTCCCACTTTTCCACTCTTACGCTTCATATAATAATCATATTATTGCTCCCCAATAGTTATTCTTCCTTGTTCGTTCTTCAGTTAATCTTCTTATCGTTTTCCGTTATTCTCCGTGCTTATGTGCATAGAAACTCTTTGTTAAGGATGATTTTAGACCAAATTAAGATGGCCGCCACGTACAGATCACGTTTTTTGATGCAACGTGACCCGTGGTACGTGATGACGATGGCACAGGTCGCGCGGGTGACTGCCGGAGACTGCCGCTGCCTTGATAACAGCAGCATGAGCAGCTTCTGACGCCGGAGCTTAGCAACAGCAGTGCGAGCAGCTTCAGATGACAGCGTTTAGAGACAGCACGCTCGGGTAGGCAGTTTTAAGGTTTCAAAAGATGCACATCGCAAAAGAACGAAAATTTGATGAAGTTGCCAATGACGAAATTACCAAATCCACAAATACTCAGCAAATCCACAAAATCACCAATGACTGGTAATTCCAAGGATAAATAGATATAGATAAATGGTTTCAAATGGCAATTAAGTACTTGGAAAATTTCTTGTAGGGTTCTTGTAAGGTTAATCGGAAAAGTAGCTTTAAATCCTCAAGGAAGCAGAAAAATAAAGAAGAAACTCACATCCAAATCCAGTAGAATTAAAATTGTCCAGTAGAATTACAATTGAAGGAGTAAATGTATACTACCAGCTCCAGGTAGTATCATCCAGGGGTGGAGGTCAAAGGCAATCTGTCCCCTGCCAGAGTAGTAGTCCCTTGTCGCCAGTGTAAAGATGAGTCCAGTACAATTTGTAGGAGGAAGTAAACTTTACTTTAATAGGCATACATGAAGAGACCTCCAGCTCCCTCACCAACTTCTTCTTACTGGCCTCCACTTCACAACATAACATTCTGAGCTCCTAGCAACCCGTTCAGTGTTCCATTAAGCATAGATCCTAACACATATCTAGATCTATTTCCTCATCCCCTCGTTTTTCTGCCCATTTAGTCTCAATTTTTTCCAAATCATTAGGAAGAGTAGTCCCCAATCCTTGCATTCCCCTGATAAACCATATCTAATACTGGTATAGCACCATGATTAAGAGTCCCTTGGGCCAAAGTCTTCAAACAACCTCAAATTTGGATATATTTGAACTGGGACCCCTTATCTATCCCCTTTTGCTGAACCAGTTCCGAGAAGGGTATAATCTCTAGTTTTTCATTATACAAATTACCAATTATTTCGATACCTGCCCGTTCCCACCCTCTCACCATACCATCAACTATTCCTGCTGGAAACGCTGATAACCCCCATAAAGGGGTATATCTGTTATACCTTAGGAATTTCAATACTTTACTGACTTTCGTCCACACCCTCCAAGCAGCTTTTATGCATTTAAAAAAAATGTCATAGTAGCTGGATTCTAGTTTCTTTAGAAACAGCCATGAAGCTTCCTGGCCTATAGCTAGGTGATAAATAGAAGATAACGCATTTTCCCTCCTAAGCCTACCCGTAGTTAGGAGAGGTCCCATCTGTTGCAAAGTCACCGCCCAGTAATAAAATAGCAAATTCGGGGCGGCCCATCCTTCTCGACCCTGCGAAAGTGTTAGAAACTTTAGGGATCGCCTATTTTTCTGATACTGCCACACAAAATTTTAGAACATTGCCTCCATTTTCTGGAGAGCGGTAGCCGACAGTTCCAAAGGAATAGAGCGACATAGGTATATAATTTTCGGGAAGATTTTTATTTTCAATACATTAATCCTACCAAGTATCGTTAGCTGAAGTTTATCCGTCTTAAGTCAGTGCCTATTTCATCCAGCATTTGATCGAGATTATTTGCCCATAATGTATCCAAATCGGCTCCTATCCTAACCCCCAGATATACTGCTGATTCAACTTGCTGTTGATCTTGAATATTGTATTGCTTTGAGCAGATTATCTGTGTCTTGCCCTTGTTCAGCAGATATCCTGACCTACTCCCGAATTCCCCGCCATCCTTTCAATTTCTTTAATTCTGCCTCTGGCTCGGACGTAGTGATGGCGATGTCGTCCGCATAAGCCAATACTTTAGTTTCATAACCATTGGCTGTTATTGGCTTATTTCCGGGGTTCAAGAGTAGTTGCTTAATAAACTGGTCTAAGTAGATGGCAAAGAGAATTGGGGAGCATGGGCAATGCTGCCTTGTCCCCCTAGCTACCTTTATTGCTCCTGAAGTATTTCCCATAATTTGTTATCTGGCAATAGGTTTGTAATGCATTGCACGAATGGCTGTAATTATTCGCGGGCCAAGCCCTCGCTCTGATAGCGAGTCCCACAGATATAGCCAGGCCACGCGATCAAAAGCCTTCTTGGCGTCTAAAGGAATTACAGCCATACTTCACCCCCCTTAGCCTCTGCTATATCCAGTAACAATATCACCCGTCTTATAAGATCAGCGGTTCCTCTGCCTGGAATAAAACCATGGCGAAACTAATTTAGCTATAAACTTCGGCAGCCGGTTTGCTAAGGCTTTTGAATATATCTTCGCATGCACCCTGATCCATCACCCCCCCCCCTACCCCCCCCCACCCCCCCCCCCCCCATATCAACCCCCCATGGGTTAAAATGCATCGTTAAAGCTAACCTTGGAAATTGTGTTTGGGCTACTTCAAGAAATGACCTGCCACTGTACCTCCATCTGTCTCATGGCGTTGAAGCAGCAGGAGCTGAGATTTACCTGTCGGAGGATCTATAGAACGCTGAAAGCCGAATCTGGTGCCGGTTGCTGGCTCTCTGGTGAAGTATATGGGGAGATATTCACTAATATGAAGCCAAAGGCCTCCTCTACAGTGGCGGTATTGACACGTGGTAAAGCGGCGGTCAATGTGCAGAGCTCAACTGCGGGAACAGCAACGCAGGTCACCCGACCCGCTCGAGAAGTCTGCAGTGCACCGGGAGGAGCTCCGCTGCAAACTGGATGCGCCAGCGGACTGCAACCCGGAAGGAGCCTTCTAAAAGGAAGGGGAAAGCTGAGGTGAATCGGCAGCGCACACCCGGCCCGACTATTGCTGAACTGCTCACCGGAACGAGGAAACATGATGGTCGTGAGGATGGCAAGATAGTGCAAAATGGAGAAGGGCTAGATGGAGGATCGACTGAGGCCGGAACCCCACTAATGCAAACTCCACAGGTAAATGCACAGGAGGGGGGAGCAGGTAGCTCTGAGACAAACAGAATTTGATGATCTGGTGACTGACTCGCCCATGACGTGGGATTAACAGATGGTGGGAAGCAGGATTCAGGATCTCCCGGTGTCTATTGGTAAAGGAGTAGTAGAAGAAGGAAGGGAGCAAAATCGGACAGCGAGTGCCTTTACAACTCAAGACAACACTACCAATGTTGAAGAGGGGGTGGATCCACAAACACAGTTAACGCAAGTAGACCATGCACCAAGTCAAGAAATTCTACCAGCACATGTAGCATGTTCAGTGAGCCCTGCTGGAAATCAAGTACAAAGAAAAGGATTGGAAGCTACAATTCCTGCTACTAAAAATAAGATTAGAGTTGAGCCTAAAAACTGGTCTAAGAATCCATTAGATGCCACCAATATCAAACGGCAGGAATCTAAATCTGATAATGCTATTTAACAAAGTAGGCAACAGATGACGGAAATAGAAAAGGAAATGTCAAAGCACTTTTATTCAGTATCTGATGATACGTCAGTGGAAGACTCCCCTGCGATGCTGAGCTCGAGTGGAGGAGAAAACGAGTCTGAGAACCTGTCGAACACCACCGGGAAATATTCTGTCGCAGCCAGAAGGGGGAACATCCTTTACAACGCGGTAATGACACCGCAGTGCCATTAGAACGTGGGTTTCACAACGCAAGTCGTTACCACGACTTGCGCTGGAGGGCGCTCTAGGCTAAGGAATAGTAGATTTACTATTCCAGCACCTTCCCTACTGTACGTAGGCTGATGTTGGAATAGTAAATCTTAATATTCCTAAGTCCAGTACCCTACAGCGCAAGTCGTGATGACGACTTGCGTTGTAAAACCTGCGTTGTGATGGTCTGCGGTGTTTTATACCGCGTTGTACCGTCATACATTCCCCAGAAGGAATGTTAGTCAGGTATCTGCTCTCCCTGATCTCGAAGAAGGGCAGGAACTGCAAGAACTAAATTGGGACTATACGCCCACCAATCTGCATATTGGGGGAATAGGAGAACGACTACCTGGGCTGGAAAATAACTCAAACGCAACCTTTGATACCATTTTACAATCAGTATTAGCTCACTGCCACGCTAACATTGATTGAGATAATATGGGGCCCAGGAGCTCTTGCTATAATTTCCCTCCTTGTGCTGCCTTGAATTGTCTGCACAGTATTGCACTGAATATCGTAATGTAATTGCTTCTGAATATTAATAAAAAACATTTTGAAACAAAAAAAACAAGCCCACAGACTTAATGTCGAAGACTGGGTTAGAATAAAAAAATCCTGTCTGTGTCAGAAAAGGTCTTTCCAAGTTTTTGGATTCTCAACAAATTGTGGAAATTCACAAGAATGCTGTGAGATTATCCAATTGGAACTGGTGGAGCACTTCTCTTGTTGCTAAAGACCCATATTTTCCCTCTTAGACAGTTAGAGCAGACAAGAATGTTTTGCAGTGGGATGGTGTCAGGAAAAGCCTCAGGGTACCTGCTAGACCAAGCAAATTACATGATTATGTTTGATCACAAGATTTTCTGAAAAGTTTCCTAGGTATGTCTATTTCCTTCATGGTAAATTCAGCGTATTGTTTTCCCTTCCTGCTTCCCTTTCCTTTACTCCCCCCCCCCCTCCCTTTGCAATGTTCATATATACTTTTAGAATAGTTTTATTAAAAAGGGGAAGGTGTGATGATGCTGCCAGAACTGAAGGTTGTCACATGGAATGGAGTGTTGACAAGCGCTCTGCCTTGTGTGTTCTCTTAGTGGCAGTTGCTGCTTGTGCCTTGGATGTGCCAGCTGGGATGGCTCTCTGTGCCTCCACAATAAACCCTTCTACTGAGAACTCAAAAAAAAAATGGGCTAGAGAATACTTCGATATTGTCAGATATAAAGTGCCCCACGAACCACTGTATGGGACGCTTTTAAAGCAGGATTATGGGGTGAAGTGATAAACTATGTAGGACATCAAAGGAAATAACGACGTAATAAGGTGAATGCATTAATGGCAAATTTGGCCCAATTAGAGACAATACACACCGAATCGATTGCCCACGGGGGACAGGAGGTATTAAGAGAAGTGCAGATTAAAATAGCAATTACAAAAGCAGAAATAAATAAGTTCTTTCAGGTACAAGTTGCTCAGACATACCAGGTATACCAGAAGGAAATGTATGAATATGGGGAAACGGCAGACAGATTGCTGGCCCTTCGAACCAGGCAGAGAGTGGTTAGAAACAACATAATGAAATTACAGAGTAGCAAAGGTCAAAATGAAACGAATACTGAAAAAATTATAGGGGGTTTTGAGCAATTCTATCAATAATTATATCAAGCAGATCTGACAGACTTAGCTCAACAGCCAATTGGGGCAGGGGATATAGGAATGAGTATGATTGAGGAAAGTACGAAATTAGAATTGGAAGCAGAATTTACATTGGAAGAAATAACAACTGCAACAAATTCTTTATCCTCTGGAAAGGCCTCCGGCCCGGATAAAATCCCTATTGAAGTGTATAGGCTGCTTCAGTCAGACCTAGCTCCAATACTACATGATTTATTCCTAGATGTACAGTATCGGCCTGTTGGCAGGAAACGGATATAATAATTGTTAGACCTGACATCATTTGCTTGAGTCTCCCTTCCATTTTTGATGGATTGCCTCCTCTGTTTTTATTAAATTATTATTAAATGAAATTTGTAGAGCGCGCTGACACCATGGGTTTCCTGGCACTATAAGACATCGAATTCCGGAGCTGAGGTTTAGTGCAGGGTTAGCAGGGTGGGGGAAAGAGAAAGGTTTTTAGCAACTTCCTAAAATGAAGGAGGGAGCTGCTTGATTTGATGTTCAAGGGAAGGGAGTTCCAGAATTTCGGGGCCAAAAAGGCGAACCTTCGTCCACCGAATTTGTTAGTTCTAGTTTTGGGTGTGATGAGTGATTTGAGATGGATAGAGCGGAGGTTGCGGTTTGGACAGTAGGGGGTGATCAGGGAGATCAGGACTGGGGTAATTGAGGGCTTTGTATGCGAGACAGCCCAGCTTGAAGGCCACCCTTTGTTCAATTGGTAGCCAGTGGAGTTTGTACATCATAGGTCTGGCAGATTGCCATTTTGGAGATTTAAAGATGATCCGGGCTGCCTGGTTTTGGATCACCTGAAGGCGGTGGAGAAGGGTTTTGGGAAGTCCGTGATAGATGCTGTTGGAAAAGTCCAAACGGGAGAGCACAAGAGAGATGATAACCTGAGTCAAGGCAGGTGTGGGAAGCAGATGGCTGACCTTCCGGATCTTTCTGAGCTGGAAGGAGCAGGATGAAATCACGGAGCTAATATGAGGTCTGAGGGAGAGATCGGCGTCGATTATTACGCTGAGGCTTTTTACAGAGGTGGAAGGGGTCGGCGGGGGTCCCAGTTCGTGAGGCCAGAACTGGGTGCCCCAGGAGGAGAGGCTGGAGCCTGGGAGAAGGAGCTCGGTTTTCCCGGGGTTTAGCTTCAATTGGTTGGAATTCATCCATTCTTGGATGTGGAGCATGGCAGAGTGAAAGTTGTCTATTGCATTGGGGGAGTTGAGTGGGAAAATGATCTACAAATCGTCAGCATAGTTAAAAACTGTAATGTCCCAATTATGGAGTGAATGAAGTAGGGGACGGAGGTACAGGTTGAACAGGAGAGGTGATAGGGAGGAGCCCTGAGGGACTCCGCAGGTTGTGGGGGTCTTGGGGGCTGTGTAGGGGCCTAGGCGGACGGCTTGGGATCTGTCAGACAAGAAAGACCGGATCCAGCCGAGAGGGGGGTCCTGGATGCCAGCCTGTTCGACACGGTTGAGCAGGATGTTGTGGTCAACCGTGTCGAACGCGGCCGAGAGGTCCAGTAGTACAAGAGCCTGGGGGTTCCTGAGTCGGCATTTCTTCTCAGCATGTCGAGGACAGCTAGGATGACTGTTTCAGTGGAGAATGAGGGCCTGAAGCCAGCCTGATTAGGCTCCAGATAGCAGGAGGACTCAATGAAATTGGAGTGGCATCTAGTAACATGTGCTTCGAGGAGTTTTGAGAAGTAAGGCAGAAGCGAGATGGGGCGGTAATTGGAGAGTTCCGCTGGGTCCGCGCCAGGTTTTTTGAATAGCGGGACAAGAATGGCTTCTTTGAAGGGTCTCGGGACAGTGCCTGTGCTGAGTGAACTGTTCAGTAGAGGTAAGATGCAATCAGGTAGGGAGTGACATACTCTTTGCAAGACTGAGGGTGGGCAGCCGTCGTTCGGGGAACCTGATTTTATCCGGGATGCGAGCTGTCCTAGGGAGGTAGGGCTGATAGGGGGGAATTCAGTAAAAATAGGAGTGTTAATAGAGGGGGTTTCTGGGGTGGTGATCTGAGGGACGGTGGAGATCGATGCCTTAATTTTATTGATTTTTTCAACGAAAAAAAGGTTGAGGGCATCACAAGTTTCTTGGGTGGGAGTCTGGCCTGGAAAGGTTCTGTCTTCGGATGTCAATTCATTCATAAATTTGAAAATTTCTTTGTATTTATTGTCTGAAAAGGAGATTCGGTCCGAGAAATGGGAAGATTTGGCAGAGACTATGGCAGTTTTATAGTCTCTGCGAGCTGAGATGTATTGTAATCTAGCTAGTTTGGAGTAGTTACGTCTCCAAGCCCTTTCTGATTGATGTACCTTTAGTTTCAGTTTTTTGAGGTCATCCGAGAACCATCTGTGGGAATTTTGGTGTCTGGTCGGGGGGAATTTAGTGAGGGGGGCCAATTTGTCACTGGCTGACTGCAGCCAGAGGGAGATGTCATTTTCTAATTTATCCACATTAGTACATGGAACAAGGGCAGGGTTTTGATGTTTTTGCTGGATTTATGCTCTGGGCACTGTGCCACTGCTAATCAGTGCCACAGGCAAGTGCTCCCTATGTTAAATTAATATACTAATTGGTTCTTCCATGATTGGGTTATTTGATTTATCTGTCAGCCCCTAGTACAGTGCACCATGTGTGTCCAGGGCTTGTAAGTCAAATGCTGCTGGTGGGCTTACAGTCTAGTTGTGCCACCCACAGAAGCAGCTTGTAAAATGTGTCTCAGGCATGCCATTGCAAGGCCTGTGTGCAGTCTAGCACTGCCATGTCGATTTGGCCAAGTGCACCCACTTGCCAGTCACTAAACCTTCCCTTTGCTTCATATTAGACTCCCCTATGGTAGGCCCAAGGGCAGGGGGCATTGTAAGTATAAGTTAGGACATGCTCTGATGTGTGTAGCAAGTTCTAATAGTGAATTACAGCCATTTTTGTTTTTCACTATTGAAGGCTACCTGTTCTCATAGGCCAGAATGGGCAGTTAGATTATTACATTCTTATAATCCTAACTGACTCAAGGAACCTGGTAGAAATTCGAATTTAGTATGCCTGAACTCAGAATAATAAAATAAGTATTTTAGTAAAGGTTATTTTAATATTCTGTGTTTGCAAATACCACTTTTAGAAAGCAGGTTTTTGCTTGCCTAACCATTTGTGCCTGCCTCTGCTGGGTTGTGTATTCCTTGTCTGGGTTTGTGAGTGACAGGGCTGGGGAATTCCAGAAGACAGGCTTGGGCAGCCCGGTGGTGAATAGAGAGAGCTGCATCTAGATGGGAGGGAGGAGTCGCACCTGTTACCTGAATAGGGCTGGGCCTTTCCTCTACAATGCTGGCTCCACCCCCTGTGGCTTGTCTGATGTCTCTGCCCTGCACTGTGAAAGGAGAGAAGGAATCATGTCAACAGAGTGCTCCAGAGCTGTATCTTCCCTCCCCTGTGCTGGCTCCACCTCCTGTTGGGCGGCTGATGTCTCTGCCCTGCACAGTGAAAGGAAGAGGAGAGTCATGTAAACAAAGTGCTCAGGAACTGGTTTGGACTAGGCAGAGGCCTCTCTACCTTCAGAGAACAAAGGATTTTGGGGTATAAATATTGGGACCCTGATCCCAAGAAATTAGATCACTTCTGGAACAAAAAACCTTTCTGCCAAGGACAAGAACCAAGGAAGCTGCAGGAGTTTGGACTGCCCCTCTGCCATTGTGCTGTTTGCTGGATTGGCCTGCAGTGGTTGCTTCATTGCCAAAGGGAAAGTAGAAGGAACTTTGTAAGGACTTTCATCTACAGAATGTTCTCCAAGGGCTTGGACTGTGTTTGCCTCCTGCTGAAGTCTCAGGGACAAAAGACTTCACCTCCAGCTCCCTCCTGAATTTCCTTGCTGGGAATTCTGACTCCAGACACTTGCATGCTGCTGGGAGCTGGAAGCGGGACGCAGCGAGAAGAAGCGTGTCGCTGCCGCAGCTGAAATCTTCGCAACGCCGGAGAAGCGAGCCTTCTCCGCATCTCCCTGGAAGCTTGTGTTCATCGAAGCTGCCTGCTGTCACATCACTGGAGAAGCGTGACGCCATCGTGAGAGTCGCCATCGCATCACCAGAGAAGCGGGTCGCTGGGCCTGTCGCGGCTCCAAAGTACAGAGTCGTCGCAAGGCTGCCAGGGCGTCATCGCATAGTCATCCATTGCTGCATCAAGCGCGCCATCTTCTCACTTCGCAACCGGATCATCGCATTGCATCAAGGCGTCATCTTGCGCACTGCAACGGGCCCCCAAGCCGAGAATCTACGCATCACCTCTGCCAGTAAGGCTCACGATGAGTCACCTACTCTGCGCAAGCATTGAGGCAGGATGCAACCGTTCCCCCGGATCACGGAACTGACGCATCTCCCCTTTTGCAAGCCTTTTGTTCACTTTGCGTTACGCATCCAGGTACTTTGTTGAGAACTTCGTCGCATTTAACAGCAACTTGATCTAAGAGACTTTAGTCATCTTTTAAGTAATCTTAAGTGTAGTATTGTGGATTTTTGTCGTTTGTGGTCTTGTGTTTTAGTATATACTAGCAGCCCGCCCCAGCGTTGCCTGGGGCAGAAAGGGGCTGGGGGCAGTACACCCACTCCCGCCCCGACTCACTCGCGCCCCCCTCCCGCCCTGACTCACTCACGCTCTGACATTTTCCTTTACTTCTGCCTCCTTCTTGCCTCCCCCTGCATCACACAGTCTCGCACTGAACTTTCCCGTTCCTTACCTGTGCCGCCGCTCCTCACTGCACAGCCGCTCCTCACTGCACCGCTGCTCCTCCGTCGTCGTCATCACGCACGTCGCGTCGCGGTCATCACTCACGTCGCGGCCAGCGCTAGGTCCCGGCCGGCGCTATTTTCCGGGGACTACTTTGTTTACAAACGTAATTTTTTTTATTTACTTTTTTAAAAAAATGTATATAGCCTATGTCCATGTACACACCCTGACATTTTCATAGATGTATTTGGTGTGTAGATTGGCGCTGTGGTTCCTGAATTTACCTTGCCAAAAGGTGCAAGTTCTCTCTTTATAATAGTAGTATAGATAAAGAATACTTATTTTTATAAAACCTGTGTTGTGTCCATCTATAGTGTTTTCACTGTATTACTGTGTATATTCACAAATGCTTAACACACTGCCTCTGAGATAAGCCTGTCTGCTCGTGCCAAGCTACCAAGGGGGTGAGCAGGGGTTATTAAGGAGTGTAATCCCCTTATCCTGACTTAGAAGTAAGGGTCCCTATTTGGAAAAAGGTGAATACCATTGCCAGCTAGAGACCCCCAGATCTAACAATAATATTCCCCAAAAAAGGTAAGCCAGCAGAGCTACCCGGCTCTTACCGCCCCATTGCATTAATACTTTCCGATGCGAAGATATATTCAAAAGCACCATGGTGGTTCTATTGCCCGACATCTTGGTTCTTTCTCCCCACATGCCAGTTGCTCTGTTGCCCACACCATGCGTATTCTTTCACCCTGATACCCCGGTTGTCCGTGCACCCCGGTACCCCAGTTGATAAGGTGCCCAATTATGTATTATATATATATATACTCTGTTTGTTTCCTAATGCACAGATTGCTAATGCGTCTTAGCATCTGATCTGTGCATGTCTTCTGGTACCTGGTGTCTTGGAAACATGGAATTATACAGATGTGCGGAGAGAGGAGAGCGAGGTGGACTTGGCTGCTCACCACACTGCTGATATGATTGATGAGCCGTAGCCGGGAGCAGTGGGCTCTTCTCTCAGGTTTACATTTTCAATCTTCCAGAAGAGATTAGTCTGTCAGACTCCATAGACTAATCTCTCAAGCAGAGATGCCACTCTTGTCCCTAACAGACAGGGAGTTCACTTTCACAGCCTTGGACCATTTCATGAAGGCTTTTTATCCTCTGTCAAAGGCGCAGTCCTCGTTCACCACCTCGACCCCTATTTAGCATCTGTCCACTGTCCTTCGTCCTGGAATCAGCCATAGAGGGTCCATGAAGTGCACCGGGTAGCGGTGTAGGAACGGTCTGTGCATAGCGCCAGTTTGTTCATTCCTCTAGGAGGTGGTTGAGGTGTGTCTAAGACTCTGTCGGGCCTCTTGGGTGCTTCAGGGAGGTACCCATGCAAGATAACCCTGTTAGTGGCTTTCCAAAATCGTTGTCCGTACTGCCTGTCTTCATGGCTTTAAAACGTCGTGGAGCTTTAATAATACATCCATGCAGCCCGATGCAAACCACTTACAATCATGCAGTCTAAAACTAGATCTGAGGGCAATCGGCAGTGGCTGCAAAAGTCCATTGTGTCATTTATAGAGGTTGTGCTTGTTCTTAAAAACATTTGACATAACTGTAAATGTCTAAAATGTGCTGCCATCGGACATGAATAGAAAAGATTATACAAGTCCTGTTATGGTGATGTTGCAAAGGAGAAGAAGACTCGTCGCTCATTTCATCCTCTGAACAAACCTAGCTGAAAATTCGCAGAAACGTTGTGCATCTATAAAAAAACATCTAGATGAACCCCCCTCTCTCCCCTCGGAAGGAAACAGAGGGATGGGGTGGATCTGACATTGGCTACTGAGGATCCGACCACTTGTGAAGCAGAAGGGACTGTATCAGGAAATGTAAAAACGAATTCCCGAAAGAAGCTGTGTTTACCCAGCCGCAAACGCCATATCTTTCTTAACTCGAAAATATCAGGACGCTGATGGGATCTTTGCAAAGCAACAGTACTCACGAGTTCTTCTTGGTTGTAGTCTTACTTCTAACCCCTCTTTTATGCTCTAAGATTAATTGTTATGCTTTAAGGTTTATTTTTGGGACTCTGAGTCGTTGCCGCTTCAATCCAGCCTTTGATACAGGGTACCATTTAACACAGTGTTCAATGGTTTTCTTTGTGATTAGTAATTTCAAAAATTCTTCAGTGATAACCGATTGGCCAGAATGATGTCTCTGTCCTGTTTCAAGGTCTCAAACCAAAAGCCTCCTTGGATAGTTACTAATGTCAATGTTCCAGCCAGAATTTCCTTTGTTCTAAAACTTAAAGCAAAGACTTGCATCCAAGAATCTTTCCTCTAACAACAAACGTCTACTTAGCAACTTCCTTGTACAATCAAGAAGTTTCAGGAGTTGGAGGCGCACTAACTGCTGGTCAAGCATGCCATCTACACTGTCTCTGGAGAAACAGAGTTCTGCAACACAAAGCGCTCACAGGGGAAAACCACATTGACTAGCGGTTAGGTTGGAGCCTGCAAATATTCGGAGGCTTCATCCAATATGGCCTCCGAACTGTGAGACCGCGCAATAGTTTGCAAGATCTTATGCAGATCCTATAAGGTCTTGCACGCCTCATTCATACACGAACTGCTTGACCCAACCTGTGTCTTTCTTCAACCCAACGTGTGGACGGCCATACTTAACTCTCCTACAACTCCTCAGTGAACCCTGAACAGCAACTCACAGCGCATCTGATGTGAGGGCCGAGGACCCAAGCCCCTTCCCCAGACTTTGAGATCACAATGAGGTAGAGGAGGAGGGTTACGGTGCGTGAAGATGGCACGGTCTGGGTCAGTGTTGTCAGGGTGCTAACCTCTATTAGCTATCATGAAATATACGGTTGTCTTTCCATATTATTAATAGTTGAAACTATAGGCAATTGCATTTTCTTAGATTATTGCAAATATAACTGCCATTTTAACTAGTGGACTTAACTATATATTTAAAACTTCTGTACCCAAAGAGCTAAATTATTTATAGAGCAGTTGGATGCTTTTGTTGATAGAAATATATTCTCCATTCAGCTAGATATTGAGCTGGTAGGATTAAATATCTCATTCTATAATCGGACCCTTAATGAACCTCCTTATAAATTCTGCATAATCATTTGGACATACACCTGGAATTTCACAAGTCAATCTCTAACATTACTTTTCGTTCTTACACCGTCCTCTCTTTCAGACTTATCCTTGCAGGGTTCTGAGAGACGATCTGCCACGTAAAGGAGTACGGAGACGGTTTCACTCTCGTATACATATGCCGCCATATTTCTCTACCATGTTCTCAAAGAACCATTGCAGTTACGTTACTCCAATTTTTGCTCTACTTATGTTCTTTGTACATATGTAGTCAGCCATATATAGAGTTAGTTTTATTATTTTGTAGCCGTATTTATTTTGAAAAGATCCCACTGGTAGGGTGAACCCTTCTTTGCCTATTAGCATAGTCATCATCTCAGAAAAGCTCTTGGAGAGTTTATCTCCCTCTTGTTCACTTCTGGCATGTGAGTATGGCAAGCAATGTCTTCTGCTACGTGCATCCACATGGCAGGGTCTCCGCTATGGAGTTTCCGTATCACCATCACCTCCTGATTTGACCCCAGAGGAGACCTTCACCCCTTTGTATCTTTTTTAAGAAGTTGATCGAGCACCTTTACGGTCTGGTTGATAATGCCTCCTTTAGAACGCCTTGGTGAAAGATGGTGCACACTCACCCTACCTGGCTTTGAGTTCTTTTTTATCTTACCATTACCCACCCCAAAGCGAGTTCCCCATAAGATGTTCCCTGTGGATCCTTCACCCTCACCTGTCATGAGAATCTCCCTTCTGCCAAAGTTTGTCCCCTCCGTTTTGGTGACAAACTGTGGTTACATTCACCCCTGGCTCTTCTGTATCCTCTCTTAAGAGACTTTCTGTTGCTTAAATGCTGTTCTCTGGGTCCGACCTAGAGGCAGCTGAGCTGTCTCTCCAGCCTTGTTTTGCAAAAGAAACAAAAAAGCTTGTGTATATTCCTTTATAGTGGGTCTTTTGGTCGACACTGTTAATCCATTGGTTGCCACAAGCATCTCTCATATTTTTCTTCCACTCTAACCACGCAATACAGCGTGGAGCAGTGGGTCAGCTCACTTCTGCCTTTGGCTCTCTTCATTTTGTTTTTGCACATGTGCACATCAACCTAAAATGGAGTCCACTGGTATCCCAAAACCTGCTTTTAGTTCTGGTTTCGTTTCATGACTTTTTTTTATTTATATTTGCATTGGGTCAGTGTTTGTTTTATTTTTTGTTTAACAAGAGTAGTCAGGAAAAGCTCTATAAGGATAGTGCCCTGGCATGCACTGTAAGAATGTCAGATATCTTGGCCTTTCCCAGTATTTACACAAAATGAATAGCATTTATATAGTGCTTACTACCGGGTCTGGTGGCTCAGTGGAATAAAGCAGCCACTGCAGGAGCCTGTGTTCGACCTCATAGTCACAGGTTCAAATCCTGCCGGGTCCACTCAGCCTTTCATCCATCTGAGGTCGATAAAATGAGTACCATTGAGTTGGGTAACCATAAAACTCTGTTATTCAGCGCCAGGACGCCTATGGGTAATCGTGCGCTTTACAAATACACATGTTATGTTATGTTACCTCTGAGGAGGCGTTGTAATAATCACTATTTTTCTTGTAAAGCACTATAGGTAGAGGAAGTTTACGCTGACAAAAGGCAACATTGTTTTATGTGTAGCTTACAAAAGAGTGAACCGTCTGCCTAAATCAGGAGGGTTTCCCTATATACTCGAAATGTGCTCCAATGTTCTCATGATAGACATGTTAAACATGTATGTGAGGGCTTAAGATCTGATGTCACTTCTTATGATGCCACTCCTGTGATGCGCTTCCCTTCCTTAAGAATCCCCAAGCCCCGGCACAGCAGGGTCGCGGCAGAGCCATGGAGTAGGAAAGAACAGTGGAAGCCGGAAGGCTTCACGTGAAGTTGAAAGTGTCTGACAGTCGCTTGATTTCCTGACCTGGATCAGGTATACTAATCGGGAAATGTACCTGGAATGGAGGGATAGACGGTAGATCCAGAGGTCTCAAACTGCTACAAGAAGTCTGGAACAAGAGTGTGCCAGAGCGCCCAGACAGACTCCCCGGAATATCCCCTGGGGCAAAACTGGAGATGGTGCCCTCAAACTGTCTGATGCGAGGCCGATACAAAGGAGCGAAGATGAAGTGCTGGAAGGCGACGGACGAGAACCAGTGCCTTTCAGACCCCTGCCATTCTGTGCATCGTTGCATGCTTGCAAAAGGATGCCCACGTATGTCTACCCTAAAGAATCGCTGCCTATATCTGGGAATTCCGGACAAAAGCCCTCTATACGTCAACCCTGCCTTGCGTTGATGAATAAGATTATGGCAGGGAGCAGTCAGGGCCAAAGGTGTAGATAGGCGGCTGTTGTAGCTGCCCCCTCAGTGGGAAAGGACTCCGTCGCTGTGGCTGTGGGATGGCACGCTTCCACACCTCTTCGAATGGAATGATCGCGTGCCCAACCAGCGCTGAGCCGTTACAATTATTGAGGACACTTTTGAGGGGGCATTCCTAGAGGGAACACCTTTAAATGTTTAAGGAGCTCCTAATTAACCCATATTATGACGGTGGGAATAAAATCGATGAAGCATGAGTTGCTGCGTTTTTTGGGCTCAGGAAATTGAATGTATTGTCAGACTGTTGCACCCAAAGGGGACATTTTTAATTCTGTATTAGATATGTGCCCTCGCCCCCAAGTGCAGAGATTCATCACTGCGATCAAGATCCACTATTGATGGAAACCAATAAACTGGTGGACATGGACAATGGCCAGACCAGGAGTGATTGTCGGACTGAAAGGGGTAAGGGGAAATGGTACTTTAATTCTATATTCATCCACTCATACCCCGCCTCGACGCACGTGTGCTTTCCAGTGACAGCGATGTTTACCGAGTGGCCACTAGAGGGCACTGTGGATTTACGACGATACCTCACAAGAGGATAGCCGTTGCAATGAATATGCAGCTGAACATTTCATGCACCAACCGTGTAACTAATCGTGGAAATGAGGACACGAGTATACACCGTAGGGCAGGGTTTTAAGTGAGCCGGGTCTAAGAACCGGTAGTAATTAAAACAAGATATTGAAACTAGTCTCTACCGGGCCCTATAATCAAGCCCTTAACTTTAATGGCAAAATCACTGATTCTGACCAATGAACGTAAAAAAAGTTAAGCTTTTTCATTGTATTGATTTATTACTGCATGTATTTCACGTTTACTAAATCTTGCAGTTTCCTGGACACACACACAGACAGCTGCTGTGGATGGCTGGTCTGACGTCCGTCTTAGTGCGGCCGCACCGAGTACTTCACAGGTCTTTAGCCCCTTGGCCGCGGCGGTAATTCCGCTGCGGCGCTAGGGGTGGAGGGGGGCCGCGCGGCGCCGCCCTGCTTGTGACGGAACCACTCTGTCACGACCACGGTGGCGCTGTGCTTGTGACGGAATGGTTCAGTCACGGCCCAGCCCGCTCAATGGAACGCTCAGCGCAGACGCGAAATCAGCACTGCGCAGGCATGCCGGCCGGGCCGTGACGGAACCAGGCCCGGAACCATTCCGTCACCAGCACAGCACCACCGTGGCTCGTGACGGATTGGTTCCGTCACGAGAATGCAAGGGGTTAAAAGACCATTTACTTGTTAACAAGGCTTTGTTGTTTTTCACCCCTTCTTAGAGCCCTTGCATCTGAACTCTGCCTATTGCTGGAAGAACTATGTCTTAGGTACCGACCTATCGGCCAATGCCCGACTGCCCGCCTTCCCAATCCGACCCTGACTGTAGTTAATTTTTGGTCGGGCGGCAAACTGTGAGAATCACAGAAATCTAGTTTGTTTTAGCCACACTCTTATTTACATTGTCCATGCCCCTTTTAGAGAATCACCTCACTTTTTTTAAATCACAATTAAAGCCCTACCCTAGGGTCACAACTCACACTGACGGGTGTTACACACAGAGGTGCTGGAACATAGCGTTATGTCACTGAAGTCCACTATTGTGAAAAGTCCAAGCGTCAAACAGAAAAACAAGTGTAGCAGATGTGCATTGCCCATTCAGCAGGAGAGTGGTAAAGGTATGGTATGTAGCTGGTGGTGCACTTTAGAGCACAGGTGTGGTAGCGCACTCATTTACAGACAGCACATTTTCCATTGAAAAGGGCACTACATTTGCATAGACGTACAGTCTTACTGGTAAAACTATATAGCACAAAAACGATAGTGTGTAAAAATCTGGTTTTAGAGAATATTCATTATTTGCGCATCATCAAGTAAAGTGTCTTGATTGGTGTTGTCCTATTAAAATCTCTAATTCCATCACAATTCATAATTACAAAAAAGTGCTTGATTTGTGCCGTCCTTATTGCTGATATGACTTGAAATATGTGTATAGTTCATTATATTTAAACACTGCAGTGTGTTAGAAAATACTGACATGCTGCAGCCTTTCCTTTCGTTTCCTGTAGCCCAGCAGGATTGTCAGATCAAATACACTTTTACAAAAGCCTCTCTCTTTGCAGTCAGAGAAATAAAGATACACCCCAGTTCACGAATAAGCAGCAATGTGTCAGAAGATATAGCCTGATCTTTGGTCTTTGTCTTTGCACACACAGCAAATGTGACCAGATAAACACAAAATGTAAAGGCCTCTTCATCGCTTATTTATCTTCTGAACTCCAGCAGGATTTTTTCTGGGGATGACGCAGCACCTCTACTTCAAGCAGCTATGCGCACACTTAATACTCACAGACAGGTGAGTGCTTACACGGGCTCGAACACCGGTGGCACTCGTGCATGGGCAGACCTGCAAACAAATGTGGCAAGCAAGGAGGGGTGAAGCCTCGTGCGTAGAGCTGCCTGAGAAGCACTGTGCCTTCCACAAATCCCCTCATGGCCCCTCCACACACAAAAATACAAAGGGTCGCCGATGTCCTGATTGTTTTCCTATCCCTTAACGGGCATGGGCTGCTTACAGCCTCCAAAAAGACCTGGAAAGCAGCTCTGTGTATGCTTTCCAGCTGTCTTTACTGCCACCGTGTGATTGCGGCTCCTCACCGGGTGACTGTATAAAGGGAGCCAAAATCGTGCGCTACACAATGGCACTGTGTGAGCTGGCAGGTCTGCATGGGCAGGTCGTAGATGTACACTCAGTCTCTGGCGTGCACCCCTGTCGATTCCTGGACAAGACACTTTACATGGGAGCCAATCCATATTCACAAAATTCGAGGTGAAGCTCGGGTTCCATCCGTAGCTCCATCGAGGGCCAGATGCAGTGCACAACCTGCAGGGATACTGTGCCTGAAGCTGTGGGAGACCTGGGAATATTTGCACACACCAAGGCACTGAACCCATTCCAAGGGCTTTTATTTTCTTCATGTCTGTTTCTCCCTGTCTGTTTCTCCCTTGTCTATGTCCTTCTATCGTTTTTCATTTCGTTTGTAGCCCGTAGCTCCCAATATTGTGCGATCTCTCTCAATTTCTCTATTTATACTTGTATTTTTCGTTTTGTTCATTCATTTCCCATTCCATTCCTCTCACGCATTTGTTTATCCTCAAAGCATAAACCATCTCCTGTTCCCTCAATTAATCTTTCTCGTCTCCCCTTTCTCTAGCGTTATCATCTCCACTTTCTCCTATTCTTCCTTCCCTCTCTCCTCCTTCTAGAACACTACCCTCTTAACCTTGCTGACTGATCCCTGACTCTTTATCCTTTGTCTTTTACTCTACCTTCATAAAATTTCTCTTCTTCTTGTTCCATCATTCTCCCTTCTGCTCTCATCTACTGTCTGCTATTTTCTCCTGACTTTCCCTTACCCCATCTGTGTGTGCTCTGTTTCTGGGAAACAACATGAACGCTGGCTGAATGTGCTCCTTTTGTGTTCTTTAGACCATGTACTATCCTGGTTGGAGGGCGACAGCTGTTTCCTTGAACTACCACCTGTTAATGCCCAAAGCAGAGTTAGTTGGCAGGTCTTTGAGGAATGCCCGTAAGAGGCTGCACTCGTGAACTGAATGCAGGAGCGCCTGTAGCCGTCATTGTGCATTTGAATAGCAGCATCAAGTTGCAGGTTTGGAAATTTGAGAGCAATAGAGGAGCATTGTGAGGGAGACAATCGCAGGGGGTCGAATTGAGTTCAGAGCTTCACGCTGCCTCGGTGTAAATGAGTGCATTTTCTTGCATAGTGCACACTAGAACCCAGTCTGATGCGCTGGAATATAAAGTGATTGGCCAAGGACCCATTAACCAACACGCTGCCCCCTAAAGAACAACTGATCCCAATTCAAACCCATCGACATTCAGGGTGTAAGTTGGAAACTTGCAGAATGATAGCTACTGAGGCTGTATCTACCATTAATTTTGGGAGTGGTCCTTTGTTCCAAGTTGATGGTTAAGATCTTTAAAACACATTTTAATTTCCGAATGGCTACTTGTCAATACATCCCATAAAACTCTTTTCGGTTATATTAACAGCATTATATGTAGCATTTGACACAACAGTGTTGCTGTTTCGTAGTGTTGTGATATACTTGTGTGGCAGCTATACACCGAAGAGAATTACTTTTTTTTAAAGTTAGTTATGAAGTAATTCTTGTTTGGTGTTAACTTAATGTATTTAATTTGTATGGCTAGGCATTGAGGTATTTTACTTTCTAAATTGTATGGTAGATTCTGTTATCTAAAAGCAGTTTTTTTCTGTAGCATTTGTTCCAGTTAACGTCTTACTGGCAAAAAAGTGGGGAAATCCAACTTTTTAGCTGATTCTGTCTGTCTTTGTGCTCTGGAAATCTTTATTTTGCCTTTGGTGTGGCTGCAACTTTCAGATTACACCCAACGTTATGTTCATGTACGAAATTGCTATAATGCCATTTCTGTAAATAGACTGTCTCTTCAGAGGCTCACTGCAGAGCTTCGAAGAGTACAGATATGCAAAACCGTACTGAAGGAGGGCTTGACTCAACCACAGTGGTGGCTGGCACAGATCGGGGTTGGCGGAAGAGGAGAGGGGGACAGGAGGGGGTACATTAAAATAACATTTCAATGACCTCCTCGCCGCGTCGTCCTCATCACGTCTCTCCCCCGTCATGTCACTCCCCGTCCCTCCGCTCCAGAACAGTAAGCATCCAGGCTCCCCATAGACCAATCACAACGCTGCATTGCAGCGTTGTGATTGGCTGAGTGCTGTGGCTCAGCACTCAGCCAGGGAATGGGAGCCTGGGGATGTTCTCCACCCAGGCTGTAATGCAGCCTGGGTGTAGAACATGCTAAGTGGGCATGAATGTTTGGCTGGCCCGAGACGGCCGGCCAAACATTCATGCACACTTAAGGAGTGCAAACCACTCCTCCCCTGCTCTGTCAGCCCCACCCTGCCCGCAAATATGCTGAAACAAGGAAAGAATAAAATGACAATAACATTGAGTTATCATTTTATTTTTCTTTACACTGCTGAAAAGCAGTGGGGCAACGCTCCTCTGCCTTAGCGGAGGAGCCGCCCCTGCCCAACCACTTCTAAAACTGCAATGTTTATTGTAGACTGAAGAGTTTCCTGGCAGCCCTTTATGTAACATGTACAATGGCCTTCAATTTGTAACTTTAGATTTGGAAAATGGGATTAGAACCACATTTTCAGTATACTGGTTCTGGGTAACTTAATCTACAAGGGCCATTGGTAAAGTTCAAGTCTCATTACCCAATACATGTACAGCAGAGGTTAGGTGTGGTCTGCTTATACTCTACCACTGAGCTTTCAAATTACGTACATATTTCTGCCTGAAATCTGGTTCACTTCACACCTAATAACAGCACTCCTGTCAAGTAGCCACTTCAAAGGGCTCTCCATCAAAGCACACCCTGGTGCTACTGGCCCTAAGAGGAACACACTTGGCCCTGAATAAAATATGCATACACCATTCTCCTTGCAGAATGCATGGGAGGGAGATGTAGGCTTCTAGTAGGCTTGGGCCATGTGTTGGTTACGGAAATGGGTTTGCTTTCAATGTGCTGAACTGACCGGGACATGGGTGGAGTTGAAATGCAGAGGAGAGCTCTGTACTGCTAGATAAGGTTCCACAAAATCCACTTTTAGGTGCATAATAATAATAATCCACATTTGTAAAGCGCACAATCACCCGTAAGGGTCTCTAGGCGCTGGGGGCCGTCGGGAAGATTAAGCAAGCTATTGCCCAGAGTCACATGGTGCTGGGCTAATCTGCCGCCGGCCCTGGGGATCGAACCGTGATCCCCAGATTCCGGAGTCAGTCACCCTGGCCGCGGCGCCACACCTCTCCAGGGAACCCTGGAGTAGGTTTAATCTGCAAGGCACACTTTGAGGCCAGGAATCTTGCTGAAAATAAAAAAGCTTGAAGCCTAGCAATTTTATTAGGATTGGTTTATGGATTCTGTCTGCTGCACTCACGAATTCTTGACTGCTTCCATTAGGCTTCAGAGAGAGTTGTCACTAGTTCTGCCTTGAACATTTTCTACCCATGCTGTCCTCTGAACCGACTAGTACCAATTTTCTATCTTGCTGGCCACAGGAATATTTTCCCTTCTCTCCTTTGCTGAAGAACTTGGCAAATAAGAAGTATGGGTCTGTATAGTTGAAAGGTGCTCTCTTTTCTGAGAGGAACTTGTTCTGGAATTCCTGACAGAGGGGTGCAACCTATGTTTAGAGGAGGCTGTTCGTGGAGACTGCTAAAGGGGATTTGCTTTTGCTGAACTAGTCCTGAAGGCCAGTAACTTTTTGAAACTTATCTTGAAAAGCTGACAATTTCTTGAAACTTATCTTGAAAAGCTGACAATTTCAAGGGAAGGAGAAACATGCATGTTGAGGCAGCATTTGAGCCAACAGTGCTAAATGAGCATCTATATGCAGCCACAGGAATATTTGCACAGTGCATTACCCGGTGCTCTGGACCTTGTGGTAGTTCATTTATAGCTCAGATGAACACTGTGACATCTACACCTTAGCCTGACAGTCCAATTCCCTTCATAAACGTCCCTTTATTAACCAGAGAAATGGAGGCCTGGAAAGAGAACTCAACAAATCACTGAACTAAACTCGTATATGAATCATTCAGATTTATTGCATTATCACGTCCTAAGGACACATAAGCTCAACACTTAAATGGCAGCAGAGCTACTCATCTCTCTTGTCTTTTCAGAGATATTGCTCTTCAGTGTTTAAATTGGTCAGGTAAGTAGTAGCACAAAGGATAATCTACAAAAGGAGGGACAAAGAGCAGATAAAGGTCTATCACACAAGCCCCCAGAGATATATGAATACACAGAGGTGTGCAGTTCCTATTGAAAAAGGAAAAAACAAAAAAAGGAAGAGGACATTTAGGTCGGAAGTGTCTGGTAGATCAAGTCAGGGGATCTGATCCACCAGGAGCAAGAGCCCTCACACACCCAAAGGGTGTCATGCTTCATCATAGGGCAGTTCAACGTTGGGCTGGCACTGCAATGCCCAACAGGCCCCGCAGGGGAGCAGTTTGCCAGAGTTCTTTTTAAGCTGCTGTTGTTTAGTTGGATGCAAAAACAACAGTTGATGGACAGAATGCAGAACAATATCATGCTTTCACCCCAGTACAGAGATCTGGGCCTAAATCCATCGTTTTTTTGCACTCCACACCACCCCATTTCAGACATGGCCATATGCAAATCAGCCTTGACACTGTGCCTCATGGGAACAGTCCACCCCGAACTGCCAAGCCATGTCTTCCCTGGACCAGAATCAAGCATCCTAGGACCGGTTTCTGGCTATCAGCTGGGATAGCTTAACTCCAGTGGTGTGGAGAGCATGGGACTCACGTCTGAGCATACCCGTCCCACTCGGGGTGACAAATGCAAAAACAGTTGATAGACAGAATGCAGAACAATGTCATACATTCACCCCAGTACATAGATCTGGGCTTAAATACATCGTTTTTTTGCACCCCCCCCCATTCAGACATGGCCATATGCAAATCAGCCCTGACACTGTGCCTCATGGGAACAGTCCAGCCCGAACTTCCAAGCCATGTCTTCCCTGGACCGGAATCAAGTATCCTAGGACCGGTTTCTGGCTATCAGCCGTCATCAGCCAGGATAGCTTAACTCCAATGGTGTGGAGAGCACGGGACTCACCTCTGAGCATACCCGTCCCACTCGGGGTGACAAATGCAAAAACAGTTGATAGACAGAATGCAGAACAATGTCATACATTCACCCCAGTACAGAGATCTGGGCCTAAATCCATAGCTTTTTTGCACTCCATACCACCCCAGTTCAGACATGGCCATATGCAAATCCGCCTTGACACTGTGCCTCATGGGAACAGTCCAGACCGAACTGTCAAGCCATGTCTTCCCTGGACCGGAAACAAGCATCCTAGGACTGGTTTCTGGCTATCAGCCGTCATCAGCCAGGATAGCTTAACTCCAGTGGTGTGGAGAGCACGGGACTCACCTCACGTCTGATCATACCGTCCCACTCGGGGTGACAAATGCAAAAACAACAGTTGATGGACAGAATGCAGAACAATGTCATACATTCACCCCAGTACAGAGATCTGGGCCTAAATCCATCGTTTTTTTGCACTCCACACCACCCCAGTTCAGACATGGCCATATGCAAATCAGCCTTGACACTGTGCCTCATGGGAACAGTCCAGCCCGAACTGCCAAGCCATGTCTTCCCTGGACCGGAATCAAGCATCCTAGGACCAGTTTCTGGCTATCAGCCATCATCAGCCAGGATAGCTTAACTCCAGTGGTGTGGAGAGCACGGGACTCATGTCTGAGCATACCCGTCCCACTCGGGGTGACAAATGCAAAAACAACAGTTGATGGACAGAATGCAGAACAATGTCATACATTCACCCCAGTACAGAGATCTGGGCCTAAATCCATCGTTTTTTGCACTCCACACCACCCCAGTTCAGACATGGCCATATGCAAATCCGCCTTGACACTGTGCCTCATGGGAACAGTCCAGCCCGAGCTGCCAAGCCATGTCTTCCCTGGACCGGAATCGAGCATCCTAGGACCGTGTTCAGGCTGGCAGTTCGGTCTGACCTGTTCCCATGAGGCACAGGGTCAAGACTGATTTGCATATGGCCTTTTCTGAACTGGGCTGGCTTGGTGAGCAAAATAATGATGGATTAAACCCAGATCTGTGACTGGGGGTGAATGCTTTGCCATTGTGCAACATTCCATCCATCATCTTGTCTGTTTTGTCGTTAAGTTTGAGGCATAGCCCACCTTTGCAGCAGTCGGTACATACATCGAGCGTTTCAAAGTATATTATATACTGTTAATGAGCTGAAGTAAGGTACGACTTTAGGAACCATAGGTTCTTCTGAACGACCCACACTTGAGTAGTTTTGTTTTCTCCTTTCACGGTCCTGACGAACTGCCACGATCATCTCTACGACACATAAACTGCAAGAAACATGTTGACCTTCACCTCTATTTAGAGCCATTTTGGATCATCACATTCACCTTTTGGCCTATACCTGCTTTTATTATAACTGAGGGATCCATACATTAAATATTGCTCTGTGGTTTCCTCAAGTTATTTTTAGACTCACTAAACACTACTCACTTACAGCACTCTCACATAGCACCTCACACTTCACGACAGCAGCTTAAAAAGAACTCTGGCAAAGAGCCTCCCTGCGGGGCCCGATGGGCATTGCAGCGCTGGCCCAACAAGGAGCTGCCCCATGATGAAGTATGACTCCCCTCGGGTGTGAGAGGGCTCTTGCTCCTGATGGATCAGATCCCCTGGCTTGCTCCACCATACACTTCCGACCTAAAGGTCCTCTTCCTTTTTTCCTTTTTCAATAGAAACGTCACACATCTGTGTATTCGTAACACAAAGGATGCCACTGCCACTTCATTAATTGTGAATTGCACCATACGCATCACCTCGCTAAATATGGTTGGGGCATGGCTGAATATGCATTGTCTATAACTCTGAAACAGAAGGATGGCTTTGAGCAGAGGAGGGGGAGGAGTACAAAGTATGTTGTGTTGTTTGGTCACTTCAAGCTATATAATGATAAACCATTCTATGAAGATGTATTACCTTTATGGATTAAAGCAGTCTTTTGCGCTTGTTGTTTTCTCGGCCCCTGGCCGTTTTTGAAGGCACCTCCGGTACATTTAGAGCAGATCCAGACATTGTTACACCTGCTCAGTCATTGGTTTCTCTCTTTTATGTTTTTTGTGGTACTTTTCTGGCTTTGCTCAGTACTTTAGTCTTCTGTAGGGGATATTGGCACATATATAATAAGTCTCAGCTTATTTCTCGCAGCTGGTCCTCTGTACCCCTTGCTGCCATTTTCAATAGTGATTTGGGATAGCTAACAATAGTTAAGGAAGGTATGCAGCTCATCTGTCTTAATCCTTAGGAGCCCCCTAAGGCGCCCCTGAACGCAGGTAGGTATAAGACCTTTTACCTTGTACCTGTTCATGGATCTGTCTGGTGTGTTTTTAATTTCATATACCCTTCTGGTTGTGGTAGTTTATTCCAAAAGAGAGGTCTTTGGGTTGGCATGGGTATTGCAATCTTACAACTAGTGTGTGTGTGTCACTTTATCCTTATTCCAATAAGCTTGATATGAGTGTCAGTGTATTCCCTGTTCTAGTGCTGGTTCCCAGATTTTGTCCTAGAAAGGGACTGGGACAGATCATTTTCTCCCACTAATTGATACATTTACCTGCAGAGATGGGGAGAACTTGAGTCTTGATTTTCTGGTCTAGGTATTCCCTCTGGGTGGCATATTTAATGAATTTCTAATGATGTGTTAGAGAACGGAAAACCCCAGTGTTCAGGGAATGTTAAACCTAGAATCAAACGAATGAAACTATTGACTTTCAATGCAAATTATCCAAGAGAAATGTTTTCTTTATCTAATGGTGGTTTATTGGTGTAAATAAGTATTTTTCCAGAAGATTGTAGGTTGGGGCATTTATACAGAATGGCAGTTCTCTTACTTTGCTGGTTCGCACATGTCTTTCTCTCTTCAGCTTATGATCTAACCCATGCGCTTTTCCTAGGCTTAAGTGGACGGCAATCTTTTTGTCGATCTGAAAAAAAATCTTGATTTTCATCAGTCTGGTAAACTGTTAATCCATTACATAGTCTGTACAGTCGCTTCTGAGCCCAGAGTTGGTTGGAAGGTGGCTAAGGAAATACTAGTTGCACAGCATCTTTCGGAGCTTGGAGCCTATTGGAGGACTGAAACAACAGGGTTCGAGGGTGAATCCTTCCCATTATCAAGCAGGAGTAGAATGAAACCACACGCCACCCGCAGCTTGAAGTAGCAACTGGGTGATAGACTCAGGCGACAGGCTACAAGAAAATATGGGCGAGGAGGCTAGCAAAAGGACACCAGGAATAGATCCTGTGGATGATGAAATGCTGTCAAGAAATCCTTGTGAATTAGTAACATAACTTGGTATGTATGCTTATGAAATAAACTCCAGTCGATGTTGGATCGGAGTTATCCTGCTACTAAGAAGTGATACTTTTGAATAGTCGCAATCACCCTGGCGAGGTATGGGAATTGGTTCATGGGATAGAAAAGCTAAGGAAACAGGAAAACCCATTAAATTCACTCTTGAAATTAGAGAACTCACATTATCATAATACATGCTGCAGTGAATTCTCTCTTGACAATCTGAAAATATTCATACTTGCATCGTGGTCTCGAGTGCGGTACAAATTCTCAAGATGAACACTTGCGGAATGTTATTACTTAACTTGCGCTACAGAACCACTAGGAGGTCTTCCGTCAGATCTCTTTTCAAAGTTCCTAAAATTAGTACCTAGATCATCTTCACTGGGGAATCAGTTGTAGTCAGTTATACACAAGAGAAAATACTTTCTTTCTTCATGAATTCTTTTGTTTTGCTGAAACCAGCACAACCAGAAATAAAAGGTTTTACTGAGCAAAGCACCAAGACTTAAATTGCTAGTCCCCTGTCTCGAACTTCTCTTTTAACTTCCAGATTTTTTTTAACAGGTTTGCTGGTTCCAACCAAGGTT
The DNA here is from genome assembly GCF_964263255.1 of Lissotriton vulgaris. Lineage (NCBI taxonomy): Eukaryota > Metazoa > Chordata > Amphibia > Caudata > Salamandridae > Lissotriton > Lissotriton vulgaris. Next base: position 628,708,004 of record NC_141695.1, on the reverse strand, counting down.
CAGTGCACTCCATTTTATTCTCTTCTTTGAGCACTGAAAATATCACTCACTCGTTCCCCTTTGACAGATTGTCTTTGGTTCTGTGGTGCATCCTTTTTCTGTGGAGTAGTTCCTTCGAAGCAGGATCACTCACAGTCAGCTGCTGCTTCACACGTGAAACTGTACTGAGTGGCGCATGGCTATGGATGTAGCTCCCGTATATAAGAGCGCCCTTCTCATGTGTGTTACCCAGTCTCACTGGTGGAACGCAGCGCAGGCAGCAAAGAGGAGACACATGGGCCTCGCGTCAGGACCGGTCATTTGTCCCCACATGCAGGACATGTTGAAAATAACCCAACGCATTGAACCAAAATGCTGCAGACTACAAGGTCTGGAGCACAAAGTTTTAAGGTTTCTAACCGCGGCATCCGTCCCTTTACGAGAGGCAGAGGTGCTGCTCGAGATCTGACCCTTGAGTGGTTACGGAGCTGATTCAGTGGCTGATCTGCTGCTGATCACCAGGTGTCTGCGTCTGCATCGAACAGCATGTTGGGAGTGCGTTAATGATATGGCAGATGGTGCCGGTTTCAAAACAGTTTGTTTCATTCCAGGATTTCTGAGTGAAAAGAAGTCAATGACATGCTTCCAAACACAGTAGCTATCCTCCGTCATTGCAGCAACTCTGCCTTTCAGGAGAAGCTCCTAAATTGTACCTGCCCTCTATACACTGGAGCCAATAAAGTCATGATCATTGAATATTTTAACTTGAGCGTCGACAGCACAGATGCAAAACCTGCTCAGACTTTCCCAACAGCATGCAGCCCTCGGTTTCAGACATGTAGAACACCACAAACATGCTTAGCAAGGCAAATGCTAGGTCTCGTCTTCAGTTAAAGCCCAGGAACCGCCAATATGGCAGCTAAGCCAAAGTCATGGTCCGACCACCTCCTTATCTCGAGTAGACTCCCGTAGACTCTCATACCTAACATGCAAACTGCTGACATTAAAAAAAAATCCCATCCACCCCATCCGATTCCTTTCAGACACTTCTAAAATATAAGCATTGAGGTCTTTGTGTCCTCCATCTTGTGCCAAAACCAATAACCCATAACAATAGATCCCAACATACCCTGCCCTAATCTAGTTTCAGCTGTAGACACTAGCTCCCGTGAAACCAGAATAGCCAAGATTTGTCTCAAAACCCCCAACAGTTAGTTGACTAGGGAAGCCTGCTGCCATAAACTTCGAAAACAAATCTCAGAGTGAAGAGGACAAAAGCTACTGCACGAGACACTTCACATGCCATCAAGAAAGACAAAAAGGCTTATTTTGGCTAATGCATTCATGACACATCCATTAAAACCTGGGTAATCTTTAATCTCATAAACACCATAGGAGGGAGTGGAAAGAGTGTGTGTCCGGACAGACACAGGGAGTGAATTCGACTTCCCATAGTTATAACTAATAAACAAATGGAATCCACCCACAAGAGATTGGCGATAGAAGACAGATGTTCTTGGGTTGGATGTGTTTCCTACATGGGTGGGAAGCACATTGTGTTTTTAAATACCCCTCACACACCAAAAGGGCCCTTGGTGTCATGCTTCATCAAGCATTTGTCAACTTGACAAACAAACGCTTTTGTTGGTAAAAGCGCCCAATACAGCGCTTTCACTTTAGTAGCAGCCACAAACAGAGGCGCAACTAGAGCCGAATTTCGGGGGGCGGGGGGGCTAAGGAAAAATTTCGGGGGGGGGGGGGCTGAACTTTTAATCTGTAGGCAGAGTGGAGCTGCAGGGCCTCCAACAAGGGGTCAAACAACAGGCAGGCCTAATTAGCATTTAAATGGTCTTTTAAAGACCTGTTAAACGATCGGGTGCGGCTGTGTGTGTGCCCGGGATCTGTCTCATCCCGGGCTGCCACACACGAGGGGGTGTGCGCCTGGCCAGAAACCTTTCTTTAGACATGGCTCATCTGAAGAAAGGGGTTTGGTCGCTATTAACGTTAAAGCGCTGCATGAGGCACTTGTAAACGAAAAATATTTGCAATGCAATAGGTCTCACATTTGCGAGAATTTAAGCTATTGTCATTTACAATGCCAGGTGCATAAACTCTCGTAAATGCGAGACCTATTGAATTTCAAATGCTTGCTCACAAAGGTTGACTGGTCGGTCACCTTTCAGTTGCTTATTGTTCTATTTGGCGATTAAAGTGGTCTAATAAGTTGTAATCTTTTCCCAGATAATGGTAAAATCTGTACAGGTGCTCAAATAACCAACTAACATTAATATCACAAAATGTGCCACATTTCGCATTATAATTTAGTCCACAGGGCATGATTAACTTGGTCATCTCTTGTCGCTTAGTTTGAGTGGTCCTGCCTTGGGCGGTCCCCTTCCTATATGAGGGTGGAATTGTCTCGTCTGTCTGGAGAACAGTGCGCCTCGTCTTTGTACCGACCGGTCCCTGTTCCAGAGCGGCATCCGCTCCCAACCCCCTTCAGCCCCCCCTGGAAGAGCTCCAGGTCCATCCAGCGGCTGTCATTGCTGTCTCCTCGCGATTTATTGTGCAGCGGGACAAGTTTCACAGCTTTCCATTCCACTCTCTTCTCTGAACAGGGAGATAAATTCTGCATGGAAGAATTTAACTGTCAAGATGCATCGCACGAAGTACGGCGAAGATGAGACGGGACTAGAGTAGGGAAGTAAATAACTTTTTTGTTGTTGTAAAAAGCCCTTTAAACTAATGAAATCATATTGGTTAATTGTTTAACCAGTGACAGGTTTACGGTGGCCCTTGTATGTGTTCAGTTGTCGCGTACCTGCTACCAAAAAGCAAACTGCCTGTGGGAGCCGTAGTTGAGCTCGCTCGCATCACCGTGAGCTGTAGTATTATTTGGGTAACTTTATTTAGCTGGTATAACATACTCCATCGGTGTTTTATCGAATATATCATCCATTGCGAAAAACATTTAATCGGCTGTAGAGGTTTTTCTGCACTGTCTTGTCGAGTAGGATAATTGGTTGTTGATATTCATCCATCCTTGGGGTGCAGGTGATGACAAGCATGGGTGCAGGTGATGGGGAGCAGGGGTGCAGGTGATGGCGAGCAGGGGTGCGGGTGATGGCGAGCAGGGGTGCAGCTGATGGCGAGCAGGGGTCCAGGTGATGGTGAGCAGGGGTGTAGTGTAGGTGATGGTGAGCAGGGGTGTAGGTGATGGTGAGCAGGGGTGTAGGTGATGGCGAGCAGGGGTGTAGGTGATGGCGAGCAGGGGTGCAGGTGGTGGCGAGCAGAGGTGCAGGTGATGGCGAGCAGGGATGCAGGTGATGGGGTGCAGCTGATGGCGAGCAGGAGTGTAGGTGATGGTGAGCAGGGGTGTAGGTGATGGCGAGTAGGGATGTAGGTGATGGCGAGCAGGGATGTAGGTGATGGCGAGCAGGGGTGTAGGTGATGGCGAGCAGGGGTGTAGGTGATGGCGAGCAGGGGTGTAGGGGATGGCGAGCAGGGGTGCAGGGGATGGCGAGCAGGGGTGTAGTGTAGGTGATGGCGAGCTGGGGTGTAGTGTAGGTGATGGCGAGCAGGGGTGCAGGTGATGGCGAGCAGGGGTGCAGGTGATGGCGAGCAGGGGTGCAGGTGATGGCGAGCAGCGGTGCAGGTGATGGCGAGCAGCGGTGCGGGTGATGGCGAGCAGCGGTGCGGGTGATGGCGAGCAGCGGTGCGGGTGATGGCGAGCAGGGGTGCGGGTGATGGCGAGCAGGGGTGCAGGTGATGGCGAGCAGGGGTGCGGGTGATGGCGAGCAGGGGTGTAGTGTAGGTGATGCCGAGCAGGGGTGCAGGTGATGCCGAGCAGGGGTGCGGGTGATGGCGAGCAGGGGTGCGGGTGATGGCGAGCAGAGGTGCGGGTGATGGCGAGCAGGGGTGAGTGTGATGGCGAGCAGGGGTGCGGGTGATGGCGAGCAGGGGTGCGGGTGATGGCGAGCAGAGGTGCGGGTGATGGCGAGCAGAGGTGCGGGTGATGGCGAGCAGGGGTGAGTGTGATGGCGAGCAGGGGTGCAGCTGATGGCGAGCAGGGGTGCAGGTGAAGGCGAGCAGGGGTGTAGGTGATGGCGAGCAGCGTTGCAGGTGATGGCGAGCAGCGTTGCAGGTGATGGCGAGCAGGGGTGAGGGTGATGGCGAGCAGGAGTGTAGTGTAGGTGATGGCGAGCAGCGGTGCAGGTGACGGCTAGCAGCGGTGCAGATGATGGCGAGCAGCAGGGCCGTAGTGAAGCAGCATGAATCAGGAGTCAATAGAACTCGAATTTTAAGACTCCGTAGGCCAGGGGTCACCTATCCCGTGACCCGTTTCCCAGTCCTGCCAAGTATCCCGTATCAGGCGTGATACTAACGCATTTCCGTGTGGTGCACAGCATCACCGCACTAAAATGCATTGTCACGCATAGTTAATGCATGTCTCAGCTGTCACTGAAAAGCTGCAAAGTGTATGTGGCAGCTCTGGCAGTGCACTGCCGGTGCGCGCTAATCTAGCCAGCACTTGGGGCACGCGCAGGTGAGAAAAGGCTGGCAGCCCGCTCTTTGGATTTAGATACAGTGTATCTTTTTCATTCATTTCCCAGGGCGCCTTGGGGCTCTGAGTCAGTGAGACCACCTGCCTACATCACAGCTCGGGTCCAGTCAGACAGGATTGTCTATATTACACAAAAAAACTTGGCCGTGGCGCTACGGGAGACGTCCCGTCCTGTGCCAGAGAGCATGGAGTTTACGGCTTGAGTGTTTGGGGCAGCCGGCCATGCTTGGTTTGCAGCGCTGCTGCTCGCACTAGCGTGCCCACACTCTCTGCAGTGGTGAGCCCAATAATGGCCGCCAGCCGGTGAATTCATTGGTGGCGTTTAACCTCATGGATGCTTGAGATATTCTTCTCCTGTGCTGGGCCATAATAGAACTGGGTGTGGTCATGACGAGCTCAGCTCGTCATGAGCACACGAGCACCGTGCCTCATGACGAGCTGAGCTCGTCATGAGCATCGAAGGGGTTAAGAGGGAGAGTGCTGTTCAGGTATTGGAAGGCGCAGGTAATCGGTGACAGAGTCAAGTCTGACCGTCACTGGGTTGCAGCGGCACCAGCAGATTAGGAATTCCGTCAAAGGACAGCCGCCACTGCAGCCTGGATTGATAGGATTGCCCTGGAGTGGTTCGAACTTCTCTTGTGACCTGAGGTGAGCCAGATGCCTTGAAGAGAGTCACCGCCAATGTGCCAGTCATGCTGAAGGAGCGGGTTTTAGAACCCAGCGGCGTCAGGGAAAACGCCCGATGCCTTCGAGTTCCTTAGCCTTGGCAAACAGAGACACGGGACACTTCTTGATGACGTCAAAGACCAAAGTTTATTGGCTGCAACCAGGAACAGAGATCTACGAAGCACAACACGGGTGGTTCGCTAGAGACGGCACAATTTCAATGAGCGGAGCATGGTCTTTTATGCCAAAAATCACATTCCAAAGTATCATCGGTTACACACAAACTGGCCAATCAAAATGTGACATTTTAAAAGTAGCGCATGACGACAATCCCATTTTCCGTTGCCCAGCCCACCAGAAATGGCCAAGCAAATTCCAACTTTCCTGTTCGATCAGGCCAGACAAACCCATCATAAAACCTAAACCCAAATCCGTGATTATGTCGTAAAGGAAGGTGCAGAAACAGATTGGAAGCAAGATAGAAAGGTGGGTGCAGTGTACTGTAAACTTCGGCATGTCCTGCTCTCTGATCTTTATCTGACCAGCTGCTTAACAAGTAACTGGCTCAGCGAGGTCCGCCTCGGGCAAGGGAGTCAGTTCGGCCAGGTCATTCAGAAGTCAGCTAAGGTGTACGTGTCCCAAGGACTTGCTTGGCCGTAGTCATCGGCCTATGTGAGGGCAACCACACAAAATGGCTGCCGTTCACAAAATGGAACCCGAAGGTTCAAACGAAATCCCTAAATACGTAGTGTTCTCATTGATCGATTAATGCGAAAACACTCGTACACACCGCACTCGTGATTTGCGGTCCGCTGATACCAAAATCGTCTATTTCCGACGACCTTTATTGAACGGGTTCGGAACCACCGAACCTCAGACCCTCAAACTACGGAACTACAGACCCTCCTTTTGCCCTTACATAGGCAACAAACCCAAACCCATGTCAATCTGAATCTGGATCTATATTCATCAGATCATCGATATGTTGCTGTAGCATTATCCTAGTACTTAGTACCTCTCTCTGGACAGGTCTCCTTGCACACGAAGTAGCACAAAGGCCACAAATAGCAGGAGCACACTGTACACAGAGACAGAACAGGAAAAGGATGGCTAAGACCATCCCAATGACCATCAGAATTTTCCATCCCCAAGTGGATATCAATCCCCATAACCATCCCATCAACTACCAATCTCCTTTGTCTATATGGACAGAATCGGAGATCTTATGTAGCTTGGAAATGGCCTGGAAGACTGACGGAGCGTTGTCTGGAAGGAAAACGCAGCAGCTCGATTGAATCAGTTTACATACTCCACCTCGGTCTGCAAGTATGACATCAAGAGCAACTCTATTCTGAAGTGTCATAAGTCTATCCGACTGGAGCTCAGCAGTCAAGTTACTAAGGGCACCGGCAGTTTCGACTATGGTGGACTCAACCACTCTCGTCAACTGGCGAGTGTTCCTGCTGTTAGCCATCGGTCCCCAGAACGGCAGAAAACCCTTAAAGAAATCGCCCAACTCTTGCCCTGCAGTGTCTTCCTGACTGAAAACACCTCTAGCAATTCTCGTTTTATGGTAATCTGCCGCAGCTGTAAAAGTGGGAGGCAACAGAAAGGAAACAAAACATGTGCCCGAAAAGTCAGGGGGCAACCATGTATATGCTTTGTCATAGCAAACAAAATAAGTACCCTTAGCGGCTAGAAATGCTGGGGAAGTCTGAGACGTAAATACATAGGTGTCAGTACAGACGCTCTTCCCTAGCTGAGCTTTCGGATTCTTGCCATTACCCTGCAGACAATAGCGACCCTGATGGGGCACTATCCAAATCGGTGGAGAACTTTTCGCTTGCTGGTTAACACTCAGACTAACTCCATATCCAGTAACGTCCCAACCACTATATGGTTGTTTCTCATCCTTCGGAATAGTCTCAACGGCATTAGTCCCTTTAACCATATCGACTTTGCCTCTAGCTACAGCACTATTCTTCGGATTGTCCTTCGGTGAACGTAGGGGATAGACACAATGGGCATAGATGAACATCGTTCTGTATGCCCAAATAGAACCATTCAGGCTGAAAGGCAAAACCAAGTACGGAATACCTTTATCTGTCGTATGGGGCATTAGACCACAAATCCAACAATTCGTCGTGTTCATAACTAACTGGTGTTGGTGCAAAAGTTGAATAAAGGAATTATTGGCAAATTCCAGTATTCTAACTACTTCATGTTCAGGCAAAGGGTGAAAAGAATGAGAAGAAATAGTAGGTGGAGGTGTAGGTTGCACAGTGGGAATAAACGTCACTTTAAAAGAGAATGTCACATAACCAATTAAAAATATCATTAAACTCAATAGCATAAATAAGCACAATATTAAAAACCTTTTTCGTGTGATCAGCTTGTGTATCTTGCTTTTGAAATTCATTGTCTCTACAGGTCTCTCCAACTCGAAGAAATCCTTCCTAACTAAATATGCTGCTCGCCGTGGTAGGGTGTTCTATGCTAAGGATTGCCTCTGTCAGGCAACTCCCTTAGGCCAACCAGAACCTTCGACCTAGTTTCTCAGGCTTGCACTCCAAAGACTTGTCTACCGCGACCCTACAGCTGAACCCGGATGGCGGTTCGAAAAACAAAAAGAAGTCGTTCCTCGGAGGAGAGTTAACCTGTAAACAGAAAAATCATAAAAACTTCATTTATTTTTTATTAGTCCCACGACTCTTGGTCGCAAATTATAACGATCTTTCCCAGGCAATGTCTGTTACTTGAATAAAAGCTCAGGCTCAGTAGTGTTCAATCGATTCAAAGGAGGCACAGATTCTTGCAGAAGATCGTCACTTTCTTTCTCAGTGTTCGTTCCAATCAAACGGGCATCGCTAAATGGCAAAAATCGTGGCACAGTTTCTGTTTGAGTCTGGGAGTCCTTCCTGGACCCACCGGTCATACGGTAAGGGCAACGGAGCCAGTTTGCAATGTACGCCGTGGATCCAGTTTTTCTTGCCTTCCACTCGAACTGCAGAACGTGTAGACAGGAGCACTAGGTACGGTCCTGTCCAGCGGGGCTGCTCGTTCTTGCTCCGCTGAAAGTTCTTCACAAAAACCCAGGCCCCGGGTTCAATGGCATGGCCTGGATCTTCGGAAGCCTGTGGCAGGCTATCGTAAACCTGTTGGTGTAAAACACGCAGTTTAGCCGTCAGTTCATGCAAGTAATCAAGTAGCACAGGGTATTCGAGATCACTGAACTTTGTTGGTCTTGGTACGCCCCAAATGTTCGCCGGGCGACCAAACACAACCTCATACGGACTCAAACCCATTCTTGAATGCACAGTCATTCTTGTGGACAAAAGCGCTAAAGGCAAATCATCTGGCCATTGTAAACCAGAGCTCGCTTGGATTTTGGCCAATTTTAATTTTAAAGTGCCATTATAGCACTCGACTAAACCAGCTGATTGGGGTGATTTGCAGTGTGGAACTTCTGCCGGATACCTAATCCCTCGCATACTCTCTTCCTCACTTGACCCACAAATTCACTCCCATTGTCACTCCAGATAATTCTCGGCAAACCGAACCTCTGGAAAAACTCTTTGATAAGGGCTTTCGCTGTGGACAAGGCAGTATTGTCCTTCAAAGGGTAAGCTTCCACCCATCTAGAAAAGGAGCAAACAACCACCAAAACATATTTCAGGTTGTTGCACCTCTCCATGTGGATGAAATCTAGCTGCAAAGCCTCGAACGGATACGTAGGAGGAGCAAAATGACCAGCTGGTGTTGGAATTCCCTTACCAGGATTGTACATCAAACACACCATACAGTTCTTAACCAAATTCTCTGCACATTTGGGAATTCCTGCATTCTGCCAGACCGGAGCCAACAACTTGCAAATCCCTTTCACGCTGATATGTGCCATACCATGAGCCATCGTAACAACTGGAAGCACATACGCGTGAGGCAACAACCATCTTTGATGCTCAGACAAATCAGTCCAACAACCATTCAAATCCAATCTACCCTTACTTTCTCTCCATTCATTCAACTCTTTCTCTGTAGCTTCAGCTTGGATGGATTTCACACTCTCAATCGCATCTTCACACATACTTTTCTCTGGAACCCATCTCGCCGGACCTGCAACATACATTCGGCTCATCACATTTCTCGCAGTTTCTTTCGCAACTTCATCCGCAAACGCATTTCCGCGACCAACATCATCCGTAACTTTCTTATGGGCACTGCATTTCACAATCGCTACTTGTAATGGCAAAGTAAGTGATTCAAGAAGTTCATTCACCAACTGCGCATGCTGGATCTTTGTTCCATGCGAAGTCAAAAACCCACGTTCACGCCACAAACGTCCAAAACTATGAGCCACACCAAACGCATACTGACTATCAGTGTACACATTCACTCGTTTTCCTTTCGCCAACACACATGCTCTCGTTAATGCAATCAACTCTGCTGCTTGCACTGAATTGTGTGGGATACGTGCAGCTTCAACAATCGTTTGCAAAGTCGTAACAGCATATGCCGCAGTCGTATCACCATTCGGAAGCTTGAAACACGAACCATCAACCCACAAAGTACCATCACACTCTGGAAGAGGAGTATCCCTAAGGTCTATCCTCCCTTTCGTTTCTTCCTCAGTCCTAAGGAAGCAATCATGCTGTTCTTCAACATTATCTGTCTCAACTGAAATCAGCAACAACGTGGCTGGATTCAACGTGTTGCATCTTTTAATGTGCACATGCCTCGCTAACAAGGTCAACTCGTAACCCGACAACCGAGCACTAGTTAAATTCTGTGTCTTGGTAAGATTCAACACGGTATCCACTGCATGTGGAACCATTACAATCAATGTATTGTCCATAACCAAACTGTCGAATTGAAACAGCCGCTGCCGCTGTAGCTCTCAAGCAACTCGGCAACGCTCTAGCTACCGGATCTAAAGTCGATGAAAAATACGCACATGGACATTGCTTATCGCCGAACTGTTGAGTCAACACTGACAATGCACATCCCTCTCTCTCATGGACATACAATGTGAAAGGCTTACTGTAGTCGGGAGTACCCAACACAGGAGCCGAACACAACGCATTAGGTAATTCTGAAAAGCTCTTCTGACATTCGTCAGTCCAAGGAATAGGATTTGGAGTATCCTTAACAGTAAGAGCTATCAAAGGCTTCGCTAGCAACGAAAAATTAGGGATCCACTGTCTACAGTATGACGTAATACCCAAAAACGCACGTACTTCTCTCTGTGTAATAGGCACACTCATTTTCGCAATAGCTTGAATTCTTTCTGGGGTCAGTTTCCTTCCCTCCTTCGATAAGAGGTGACTTAAGTAGGTTACTTCTTGTCGACAATATTGCAACTTCGAGAGAGAAACTTTGTGATGAAAATCAGATAAGTGGCGTAACAACGACAAAGTGGCTTCTCTACAAATCTCTTCATTGTCAGCAGCGACTAGCAAGTGGTCAACATATTGAATAAGGGCAGCACCATTTGGTAAAACCAACAGATCAAGTTGTGTTTTCAAAGCTTGACTATAGATCGATGGACTCTCGCAATAGCCTTGAGGAGCGCGCTTAAAGCGGAAACTTCGTCCTCCTAAAGAGAATCCAAAGATATCTCTACTCTCCACGGCAATCGGGATGCTGAAGAAAGCTTTCTTCAGCTCAATCACCGAAAACCATGTGGCTGTAGCCGGAATCAAAGTCAGTAAAGCAGTGATATCAGGCACAACAGGAAATTGCGGAACTACGATCTTGTTCACCTCACGAAGATCAATCACAAACCTATATACAGGAGGCTGTGAAGAATCAGTTCTCTTCACAACAGGCAAAAGGGACTATTACACACATTACCTCTCGTTTCCTCACTCACACCCTTTTCAATCAGATCATAAATGATCGCTAAAAGTGCTCGCTCACCATCACTCGAGATATGAGATACGGTAACTTAGCATTCGCCTTCAGCGTCACAACATAGGGCGGAATCTCCAAAAGGCCTACATCATTCGGACCAGTAGCCCACAACGAATCGGGCAAAGAAGACAATTCAGGTGGAAGTCCATCTTTAGATATGTACATCGGAGAGATCACTCTCTCACCCAACGTAAGATGTACTCCTGACGGAGAACAATACAACGTGGCATACAATCTCTTCAACAAATTCAATCCCAACAAGTTCTCACCACAACCGGTAGTCAAAATGAGGGGTGCTTCGAATCTACGAGGTCCAACAGAAAGAGGCAACGGAGTAGAAATCGGATTCGTAACCGGGGCGCCAGAAAAACCTACAGAAACATTCTCAAAGCCAGACAAAGGTGCGCCAGGGAGTTTAGAGTGCATTATAGAACTCTTCGTAGCACCAGTATCTAACAGAAAAGGCTCTGACACACCTGATGCAATCACTTCAACATAAGGTCCACTCTGATCTACTGGAACTGAAACAACTCCCTCTCTTTGTCCATGGCTGTCCTAGCAATCATTACCATCCACTTCCTCACCTTCGACGTAGTAATCGTCCGTATAGTACTGAGCTGTCCTACCAGAAGAACCATTCTGCTGGTCAAAACTATTCATCGAGTTCTGTGGAGGCAAAGAACGCACATTCTGTCCGCGACCTCTACCTCTAGGCGCTTGTTGAGCACCTCGTCCTCTCACACCAAAAGCAGCATTCGTGCGCTGTAACAAAACTGGACAACTACTCTTGAAATGGCCCTCTTCTTTGCAATACGCACACTGATTAGGTTCATACGGAAAACGTTGTTAAGAAGACTCGTTCCTTTGCGAGTTTCTCGAATATTGCTGATTCTGCTGATAATCGCCTCTATTATTAGTACGGGGTGGATAAGCTTGTTGTAGAAGAACTTTAGTCTTCAATTCCTTAGTCTTCTTATCCGCTTTCTCTATCTCATCTTTATGCCTATTTTCATAGTACTGGGCCGTAGCTAAAATCTGTGCTGACGTGGAAACAGCCCAAGCACTCTCGGAGTCTTTCAACTTAGTACACAACTCGGGAAGCAGATTATGTACGAATTTGTCGACGAACAATCTCTGGCCACCCTCAGTAGCCATGTCCTGACCACTATGATCTACAAAGGTCTCTTCAAACCGCGTGAAAAAGTCGGACACCGTCTCATCTTTCTTCTGCTTACACGCAGACAACTTGTCCCAATTGACACGCACTTCAGGCATCAAAGTCTTCATATAATTAATTATCCTACCAGGAAGTTCAGTAATGATATCTTCAGGTTTAGCACCGCCTACTTGTCTATCATTCGCAGCACTAAGATTATCCCATGTATCGCCCAATTCTCGTGCATGATCCGTATGACGAATCGTACCCCAAATAGGCTGTGGAACAACATTTCCAAACAACATATCTATATCTGCCAAAATTCACGATGCACGAACCCACAGTCTGAGTGAGCTCTTTATAATATCCCGCCGGATTTTTGCGCGCATCAGGCAACGACTGCTTAATAGCCAAAACTTCAACACGCTTCCAAGGAACATGTACCCAGACACGCTGAAAGTGTGCAACAGGTGGAACAGCATTTGGGTCATTAGGTCTCCAAACTGGAGGAACCTCACGCATCAAATATTGACGCGCTGCTCTCCTAACTGAAGAATCAGGCTCAAACAGTCGCTCAGAAGGAGTGTCGCTACGAAATGACAATAAAGTAGCAACTGCTCTCCCAACATCCTGAGGACTCCCAACGGTCCCTTTCGCAAATTCGGAACGTATACGGTACAACTCAGTAGGAGCTTTACCTACTTCTTCAACCCATTGTTCATGGAGCAACACACACATCATCTCAAAGACGTACCGTTGCTTTGGTGCTTCCCATTGAAGGAAAACATCCATAACACCCTCAAGATCATACTGTGTAGCGTACGTAACCCATTTACGCGCCATGTGATCTAAAACTGTACGCTCATTAGCATCAGGCAATTGACTACGTGACTGTCTTCGCTCGTTAACAGGAGACATACCCAATTGTCCCAACAAAGGAGAAAAGAAACCAGAAACTGCAGCAGTCATTCTCTGTCTAGTAGAAGGAGAAGGTGAAAGAATAAAAGAAGACAGAACAATAGTAGAAGAATCCAAAGTCGGAACAGAAGGAGTATTATAGATAGGCGTAGGAGTAGCAGACGAAGGGGGAGGCAAAGTTGGCGGCCCCTGAGGAGGCTGCGCCAAAGGAATAGAAGCCAACGGAAGAGGAGCTGGCTGTGGAGGAATTGCAGGTAGCACAACAACCGGAGGTTGCACAACTACAACTGGTGGCGGTGTTGCCGTAGCACTCTGTGCATAAGGGGGTGGCGAACTCAATAGATGCGACATTAAAGGATCTTTCGCAAGATCTTTCTTGTCTTCCTGCTTTTTACGCGGCAAAACTGGGTAGCACTTATCTACCGCTAACTTCCTAACCCTAAACATCTGTTCGCTCTCTTGCTCTTTCTCATTATCCCTATACGCTATAGTAGCTTGCACCATTGGCAAACCTCGTTCTCGTTTATTCTTCTTTGCTAACTGAATTTCTTTCTGTTTGGCTTCTTTGCGCCATATGCGGAAAGAGTCAAACATTGCCGGCCGGGCTTTCTTCTTGAACAGTTTAACTTCGAGATTATCTAGAATCTCTGTTTCAAAGCTACCATAACGGGGCCACTGTAGGACACCGTCTTTCTTCGTATATTTTACCCAGATGTCATTATAACTAATAGGACCCACACCATGCTTCACGTAAAGCTCATATGTTGGAGTTCCAATCGGAGGAACCGGACACGAATCCTCTAACCGGGAATCCTTAGAACAACCACACCCAAATATCTTTCCAAGTCTGCTAAGACCAGGCATCTTCGCTCACTAGTCTAGCTTCAAACTTCAAGGGAAATCTCAGAACGATAGTCTTGCGAATACACGAGTCCCTTGGCTTTGGGGCCTGCAGGTACCAAATCAAAGCGATCCACGAAGGGATACCAAACAAACTAAGGACTGGGAGACGCTCCACTCATACTTAACTGAAATGTCGATGCTTCACCAGAAGACCCGTCTATCGTCTCGCTCTACAAATCGTCTATAGCTCCAAGACAGGGCGACAGTCAGGGCAGCAGTCCTTCGTAGCCGTCGGAAAGCGGGGAACCTCGCAGCAAAGACTTTCGGACCACGACGACATACAGGGGTCGATGAAGTGGCAGGCCTTCCTCCAGAATTTCCACACGAAGCTCTCCACGATCTTTGGGCTTGGACCGGTACCGCTGAAGTCGCCCCACGTTGGGCGCCAACTGAAGGACCGGGTTTTAGAACCCAGCGGCGTCAGGGAAAACGCCTGATGCCTTCGAGTTCCCCTGCCTTGGCAATCAGAGACACGGGACACTTCTTGATGACGTCAAAGACCAAAGTTTATTGGCTGCAACCAGGTACAGAAATCTACGAAGCACAACACGGGTGGTTCGCTAGAGACTGCACAATTTCAATGAGCGGAGCATGGTCTTTTATGCCAAAAATCACATTCCAAAGTAGCATCGGTTACACACAAACTGGCCAATCAAAATGTGACATTTTAAAAGTAGCGCATGCCGACAATCCCATTTTCCGTTGTCCAGCCCACCAGAAATGACCAAGCAAATTCCAACTTTCCTGTTCGATCAGGCCGGACAAACCCATCATAAAACCTAAACCCAAATCAGTGATTATGTCGTAAAGGAAGGAGCAGAAACAGATTGGAAGCAAGATAGAAAGGTGGGTGCAGTGTACTGTAAACTTCGGCATGTCCTGCTCTCTGATCTTTATCTGACCAGCTGCTTAACTAGGAACTGGCTCAGCGAGGTCAGCCTCGGGCAAGGGAGTCAGTTCGGCCAGGTCATTCAGAAGTCAGCTAAGGTGTACTTGTCCCAAGGACTTGCTTGGCCGTAGTCATCGGCCTATGTGAGGGCAACCACACAAAATGGCTGCCGTTCACAAAATGGAACCCGAAGGTTCAAACGAAATCCCTAAATACGTAGTGTTCTCATTGATCGATTAATGCGAAAACACTCGTACACACCACACTCGTGATTTGCGGTCCGCTGATACCAAAATCGTCTATTTCCGACGACCTTTATTGAACGGGTTCGGAACCACCGAACCTCAGACCCTCAAACTACGGAACTACAATGCAGCGATATCTGGCTGAGTCGGATCATTCAAAACTCAAGAACAGTAAGCGTTGTTGTTTTCCAGCAACTTGTTGCCGCCCATCCCGAGTGTGTGACAGTCCGTGTAATAATAATAATACAAATTATTCGGAGTGCGCAATCAGGGGAGGCTGCTGCCACTCGGGCAGTCTGAGACAGTGTGCGTGCTCACTTAGACACGTGGCTCCTCATCCGTGACAAACAGTACATGATGCTGTTTGTAATATTCCAGCGTGTCCTGAAAAATTGAATATTTTTTTGAGATTTAGCAAGTGCCATTGTTTGAAGTCGGGATGGGTTGACAGGACGCAATGAGGGACAGAGGAATGGGGTTGCCGGGTGGAGCTGGGGTGGTAGAAATGTACCCCTCGCTCAAAATGGAATAAAGTGAAATTACAGACTCAGAATGTCTGCGCAAAATCACCTCGGAGGTTAGATAAACATGCAAGCTATGGCTTTAGACAGCGTAGGTACCCCTATAAAACTGCCATTCCAGGGTTTAGTAGCTGATTTAGGACTTGAATTCACCATAAAGAAATGCCCCTCAGCTTAAACAAGTCTGCTAGGAATTAGATTACAGAAAGCATTTGGAGGATTCACACTCCTCACAAGCACACACCAGAGTTATCCTTTAAGTGACCTTAGTAGCAGCACTATCTGCCAAGTTTACATAGATCGTACGAGTTCTTGGTTTAGGTTGCATAACAGTACCACAAGAGTTTGCCCATCATGTAACAGCACAGAAGTGAGCAGTGCTTTCTATCCAGCTTTCTACATAGAACTTAAAAAGTCAGATGTGGCAGCTGAACTATCGCTCAGGTTATATAGCTGTAATGTGCAAGACCATAGACAGCAGAGCTGCATGTCATCCTACAGAGAACGTAAAAAGTCAGGCCCAATGGTCTTCATTGACTCTTACTGAATATCAGGTGTGATTGGTTTCTTTAACCCAGGTATTGCACTGTATTTATTCATACAAGATTTTTGTTTTGTACCATAAATTTTCTTATCACTGAAGGTGTCATACAAGAGATTTAAATGTCAGTTATAAGTGCCTTTGAAACATACAAACCTAACTCATGCACGTGCTGAAAACTTGGCAGCTATGTTTGGTCCGCCCTGGTGACGGTCCGGTAACTCTGGTAAGGGGTGACGGAGAAAGTGTCACTCGTAGTAGCTGAGATGTCACTCATAATTACACTGAAATTATACAAATGTCACACATCGCAATCTGAAACCTTGGCAGCTATGGTTTCCTCTCCCCTTGTTTGAAGACAGAGGGTCGCCCTTTTGACCTTCGTGCAGGGGATTCGCTGAGGCAACGGCCATGCGGTCCGCCAGCCGTCCTGCCCCGGACCGGGCGGGCGCGCACGTGAGACGGAAGCTCCTCGCGCCAGCCAGAGAGAGGGTTACATTCCCGTCACGTACTTCTGCTGCGGGAAGTAGGTCATCCCGGCACGAGGACGACGGCTTGGATTTATCGGCCGTCCTTTTCTGGAAGTTGGTTGTAGGGGGTCTCACAGTTAAACCTAATTAGGATCCACCGAAGACATGCGCCATGACAAGGCTTCACGATAGAAGACATCGCCCTCCGCCCTTTCCCATACTAGATTTCCCTAGACCGTGCTCGCTGAAGGTCGTGCGACGCAAAAAACATTCTCCGATACATTTCGTGTTGTTGCTCTGTCTATAGTCGTTATACCCCCTCCCGTTCACACTTTCTTTCTCTCTCTCTCCCCATCGTCTTTATATTTCTCTCCTTCATCGTCTTTATATTTCTCTCCTTCATCTTTATCTATCCTTCCTTCTCTGTCGTTCTGACTTCGTCTCTCTCCCCCTCTTCCTCGCTTTTTAGATTTGCAAATCGTGGCTGCTGCTAGCCACGAGAATGGGATATAGCCGGGCGGGGAGGCAATTAGGGGGTAGGACATAACTGGGCCATACGAGTCTCCGTTTGGAGCGAGGGGGGCAATGCAACAGGGAGTAGATGTAAGTCATTCCTTCTATTCTAACTGGATGAATTTCCTCCTCGAAGTGAAGAAGTTAAAGCTTGGGAAATGCGGTGGCGGGGAGGCGGGAGCTGTGGACAGGCGAGGGGTTATGAGGTCAGACTGAGCGAGGCCTCCAGGTAGATGGCTGGAATGCGCTTTGATCATTTCCACTGCCGCTCTGAAGTGTTTTAAAGCTTGTATCCAACCGAGCGTTCTCGAGGATGGCTCCGAATCGATTCCTAATTCGGCCAAAGATATAAATACTATACCAGCCGAATATGTCCCCTTGAAAGCATTATTTGATGTCCCACGATCTGTCCTCACCCTTTCATATCCGGCGTGAGGAACTTGCACACACGCTATTACCCTAGAATAACTAACTGCCTTCCAGGCGTGAGGAACTTGCACACACGCTATTACCCTAGAATAACTAACTGCCTTCCACGCCTGCCACCACCCTAGTCCCTCCGCTGCGATCACCTGACATTCTAGGCATTATTTTTTACCCTCCGTCACTGATGGTGTGTCAGCGAGTTTTAACCAAATACCCGTTCATTGTTCCTTTTTATGGCCATGGCCTTCTGAATGTCACAAGGAGTTGTCCTTGCTATTCAACAATATTCGAGTTTTTGGCTACATCGTGCTATCATCTCGCATCACATCACATCCTCTCAAACTAATAACTGTGACCTCTCTTTTCAAAATCTTCCCCAACTTGGTCATCTCTGCCCACTTTATAACAAGAATGCAGCTCTAGGACAAACCCTTGGGTTCTTTCGAGAGATGACCTTCAGGTTAGTTTCAGCACAAGCAGAGGGACACAGTCTTTGCTGATTTCCCCTCTTAGATGATAATTTTATGTTGACAGATGCTGATGGTGTGCACCTGCTTTTTCTACTTGTCTGCAGAATTTACACTGTGGACCTTAGTTAACACTGAATTAAGATCTTTGGCCCGTTCCGATTGACTGCCTGTACTCAGAAGGTTCATTGTCCATTGCTTTCCCTCCCTTTTTGGTCAAAAGGCAGCCAGAACTTTCACCATGAAGGAACAAATATGTGGAGCGGGACATCGGTCAGACCACACCATTAATTGCTTGAAGAAAGTGTCTTTCACATTGTGTATCAGTCCATCTTCTGTAACAGGCTTCCAGGCATTGCATAGGTGGATTAGGATTATCAGTCTGCATGTGAAAAGTTTCCATCTAAGTGCATGTATTATGAAAAGTCCCTGCACTGCATTAGAGGGAGCAACATTCTGGTATCTTGTTCAGCTCTGAGGCTCATTAGCAGCTCCCTAGTATATCCATCTCAAGGAGAGACGCTGTCAAATAAGACCTCTCTTCTCTTCGGCTCCTGCTCACCATGCTGCAATGAAAACGTCAAGCAGGGAGTGTCATTGAAGTGCGAGTGGCATTCTAATCTGAAGTGGTGTCGAGTGTTGGCTCTTCCTGGGCTCTGATCATAACAGACGCAAGCAGAGAGGGGCAAAGCTGTATGGAATTTGGAAATAGCGGAAGTACCAGTTTATGGTGTCCCATGTAGACTCTTCCTTTGAATGTATGACCAGTGACTAACAAGTGCGTATTATGTGTATATATACATAGGTGAGTGCTTGGGTGGATGAATGGTTGAGCAAATATGTGAATGGATTGCAGAATGAATGTCTGAGTAAGTGCATGGATGGCCCCAATCACAAACTTGACTTGGCAGCTTGTCTCCATATCTCACCTTTCCTATACACATAACACACACATTCTTTGATTTACCGTCTATAACCCACACATTCTAATTTGCTCATCAGATTCTAGGCGTTTTGCTAATAAAAAGCCAAATATTTTGGCTTTACTATGGTTTGTTTTTCTTAGCTAATGCAAGTAACCTATCTAGTCTTTCACGGTTCCTTTCTCACCAACTCCATTCAACATCAAAATTTCCCTCCTTTGCCACTTTCACGGGACAAACGGAAAATTGATTTCTGTATGTAGGCTGATAACAATCCGCTTATACCTAAGCATGCCACTATTCAAATACACTTTTCTGATGAACTTTTTCACTGATGGAGAGGCAGACGGGCCAAGCTTAATCCTTTCTAAATGGAGGATGTTCTCTTTGGCAAGCATGCTCAGATGTGGTCTGATGCTCACTAGCCCTCCAGAGTGAGGCTTCTTTGCTACACCAGTGTCGATCTTAGGTGATGGTTTCTTTGTCAAGTGATATCTGATAGAGACTTCTAGCCGCAGATTCTGCACCTTCGAACTCCCAGGTGTCAGGCAGTATCCGGAAGATTTTTCATAGCAGTACCCCTGCGCGCCAGTAGGTGACGTTGGGCAATTCCGCATGAAGTCTTCGGCATCAGTTCTTTTCTTTCCTGCGCCAGCCAGCGCAAATCCATCAGAGAGCTAATTCTTGTGATCTTTTGACAGTCTTTTACCGCCTTTTTGTCGACTCCTTTTGGTGTGTAGTAATGCCTAGTAAGAAGACCCCGGGGTTCAAGCCGTGCAGCGTCTGTCACCTCGCCATGTCGCTCACGGACCCCCACGTGGTGTGTTTCTGGTGCCTGTCGTGCTCCAACTACCAGGCAATGGTGCCGAAGGCTTTGAGGGAGCGGTCCCTAAAGCCGTTCGTGGCCCAGCGTACGGCACCACAGAAATCGCCTCGTCGATCCCATGTTTGGGCGGCCTGATCCTGCCGGCGCACCTTCGGGCCCCGATGAAGAAGACCCCATGGGTTCTGCGCCTTCAGCCACGGCCTCCTAATGGACCTGTTTCTGGTTTCAGACCGGCACTGGTAGTACCCCAAGGGCGAAGTTCCTTGGCTTCACGTCCCGACGCGAAGGTCCTTGGCGTCTCCGGCGCCCACCGGTTGCACCTCCCCAATCGTCATTCTGAACGACATGGAGCCGGTCGGGCAGCGCCGATGAAGCCATAAGGCTCCATGCCGTTCAACCTGCCCTATTCTGAAGGGTTAGGAATAGATGAGGATTGGGCGGAGCAGTAGGATCTCTTAGAAATCCCACAACCTCAAGATCTGGACTGTTATGAGGAACTGAGTGATGCCAGCGGCCTGGACATCTCCCCAGATTCTGGCATGCTGTCTCCTTCTAACCTAGCTATGGAGGAGGGGGCGTCATTTGCAATGGTGGTGCGGAGGGCTACAGAGCTCTTGGACTTACAACTTCCTATGGTACCAGTTAAGAATAACATCTTGACAGAGGTCCTGCAGCCTACTGTCTCCGTATAGGGACCCTTGCTGCCTTTCAACGAGGCCTTGATGGACGTTCATCAGGGCAAATCGTCCAAGCCCAGCACAGGGGCTCCTATGAACAGAACAATTGCCCGCCGCCATAGGCCTGCACCGAGCGACCCAGCTTCCCCCCCCCCTTTTCAGCGGTGAGGAGAGCATTGATTAGATTTGTTTGCTTTTGCAGAGAACGCACAAAGTCAGCAGTTTTGCACGTTGTAGCTTCCAAGGCGACCCTCGCTCGGCGATACTTTTCATCACAAGTGGAGCTCGGGCCTCCTATGCGCCTTTCCGCCCATAATACTTCTGCCCAGAGTGCCTAAGAAATTCAAGGGTGACCGGGCACTAGTTGTTTTTGTGGCTCCGGACTGGGCACTGAGGCTCTGGTATCCAGAGCTTCTGGCAATGAGCATCGATCCGCTTATCAGGCTGCCGCTTCGGGAGGATTGTCTGTTGCAGCAGCAGGAGAGGGTTCCCCACCTGAACCTATCCACTCTCTGCCTCCTTGTATGGGCATTGAGCAGCAACAGTTGACAGCTTTTGACCTTCCTGCCCAGTCTGCGAAGTTATTCTGGCAGCCAGGTGTCCCTCCACAAAGTCAGTATACCCTTGCAGATGGAACAAATTTTGTAAGTATTGTACCAAATGGTCTATTGACCCCTTATCTGCCTCTCTGTCAGATGTTCTCCTGTTTACTCTTTCTTTGGCCCACCAGGGCTCTGCTCTGGGCACTCTGAAGGGCTACCTTTCAGCCCTGTCTGCTTTTCTTCGAATGCCAGATCAGTCTTCACTTTTTAAATCCCCTCTTTAGTAGAGATTTTTGAAGCGGTTAATCCATTTGTTTCCCCCTTCCCCTTTTATTATGCCACAGTGGGACCTTAATTTGGTCCCTACCTTCTTGATGGGTGCACAGTTTGAGCTGCTATACAACTGCCCTCTGCAGCTGTTCACTATCAAAACTACTGTTTTGGTGGCGTGAGTGAACTGCAGGCACTGTCAACTCAGTCACCTTACCTGACCGTATTTCTGGACCAAGTGGTAATCCGGACAAGGGCATCTTTTCTGCTTTAGGTGATAACATCCTTCCATCTGGGACAGTCGGTTACTCTGTGCACTCTCTATGCACCTCCGCATCCTTCTAAGGAAGAGGAGCGTCGCCACTGTCTGGACCCAAAAAGAGCGTGATTGTTCTACCTCGATCACACCAAAGAGTTCCAGGTGGATGACTAACTCCATAGGGTACGTGGAGGCAAAGAAGGGGCTTGCTGTCCAGAAGAGGAGCATATCACACTGGGGTATCCTCTATATCAAACTGTGTTATGCCTTAGAAAAGAAACCACCTCCTGAAGGCCTTAGGGCCCATTCTACCAGTACAAAGGCAGCCACCACGGCTCTCCAGCATGGTGTTCCAATTGCTGATATCTGCCAAGTGGCCTTATGGGCATCTCTGTGCACGTTCACCAGACACTGTTTTGTGGATTCACAGGTTCACATTAGGCCTGTTTGGCCGCTATGTCTTGCAGGATTTCCTTGTTTAAAGCTTTTCCCCAGTTTCACCACATGGGAAGGTATTGCTTGGCTATCTGTTAAAGGTAAGGAATCTGCAGGTATATGTCTCTTAAATGGACAAGTTACTTGCTTTTGGTAACGCCTTATCTGGTAGAGACATTATCTAGCCACAGATTCCTTACCGACCCTTCCTTCCTTCCACTGCGGATTTGTTTTTAGTGTCCGGGTTGTTCCCCTTCAGGGCCCTAGTTGTGTTTTTTTAACACACCATGGTCAGTCACTTCATGGCTCGGCGCTTCTGGTATGGAAAAGTCGTGAAAAGTGCTGATGTCAGCGCGCCGGAGTGGTGGTTATATTGACGATGCAGACATCACGACGCTGACGACATCACGCAGAGTCGACCCACTCCACCTACCAGCACGCAGGGGTATGGCTATCAAAAATCTTCTGGATCCAGCCTGACGCCTGGGAGTTAAAAGGTGAGGAATCTGGGACTAGATAATGTCTCTACCATATAAGGCGTTACCGAAGGTAAGTAACTTGTCCTTCTGTTCCTATAGAAGTAAATGTCATGTCTTGGTCTATCTTCTTAATCCTTAAGACTCTTTCCTACGCCTTCCTTTTCTTACACCACTGAGTAAATATCATCATTGCAGTCATATCCTTTCATCCTTACTTTGGAAACAACCTTAACTTTGGTGGCCCTGCTCTGCAGGCTCGATTATCTCCAGACCGTTTTCTGGGAGTTGTTCGAAGTCTGTCTTTCGAAAATAATTCACTTCAAAATACTCTTTATTGTCCACATGGCCTGCCAGTTACTCAGTTCTCCCTTTTTAAATCCACACACCCCCAACTACATCTCTAACCACTCACAATGTCTTTAGAGGATCTTCTCCTTGGTCCATATTTTTGTTTTTCAGTCCGGAGGTAACAATTTCTGCCTGCTCACTACAAAATGAACTCACAAAATGAACTCTTGGTTTCCTGTTTTCAATTCACTGAAATCCACTTTCTTTTACGTAAAGTTGCAAAGAATGGTCTCTTTCCCAGTTTTTCACCCATACTGGGAGCAGTCTGGCTTGTCTTTACAAGGCCCTACGATCATGTGGCAGGTGTGTGCCTCACAATAGTGACCATACTCATGCACTGCATTGTTACATTTTCTGCATTTGAATAGCACACATTTTGCTATTGGTATGACTCTGCAGCTCATTCGTTAAACTGGTGACTTTCTGCATTGCACTTGGGTTGCTTTCGCAGAACCGAATGTGCCACTGATTGTAATGATAATTGTGCCCCCTCGCAGTACCTTAACAGTAACACTGACAATAAATAAGCACAAATGTCTCACGTACTGCCCGACAGTAATTCTGAGTATAATGGGGTGTTCTCATAGGCTCTTATGGTTACACAGCCACCTTGAATATACTTCACAGTTATAGAATTTGACAAGGACGACAACTGGAGTGCTCACAGGAGTGACTGAGAGTAACATTGGCTCCAATGTAACTGTTCTCATTGTGACACTGAGAACAACGGGTCACTAACAGACGTTACAGAATTACAGACAATCCTGTAGTCAGACTACATGGATATCACTCTTATTACCATTTACTGTTCTACCACTGTAAGAGTTTCCCATGTAATTGCTGACAGAAACATTGAATTCAACAAGGCTGTTCACCAACGTGCCAGCAGTGGATGCATTAGACTATGGAGCCAGTGACCCGTCATGGAAAAAAGTATTGCCATCGCTTCTGACACATTTCCTAGGTGTTTACAAAGACATTTCTTTCTCGCCCCGACATCAATACTATTGTGCATTCCTCCATTCTGACTGATATGAAAGCTCTAGGTTGCGAACACGAATAGCTTCTGGAAACAGTTATCTGTTTGGATGCTAAGAATAACAACAGCAGTCATCTTCCTCGCTGTGGTCCACGTCCACAGCAACACAGAGCAACACTGCATTGTGGGTCTGATCATGAGTCGGGCAACTTTAAATGCAGAAATGCCGACTGACCGCAATTAATGTTTTTTGGAAGATATCCCAGCACCTAAATCCTGTTACTGCAAGTTATTTGTCTTGGAAGGAGGAATAACATGCCAACTTGGCCTGGCTCGCCTGAAAACGCATGTCAATCTATATTAAACCCCTGTTGAGGCATAGCTACCAACTATGCTCTGGGGTTCTTTTAATGCATTTTATGTCAGCACTTTGTTTTAAAAATGGGGGGGGGGGGGGGGGGAACGTGAATTTATACTGTTGCCGTATTTTGCACTTCTTCCCTCTTTTGAGCCAGACGCGTCTAGAGGGCCATTGATTGGTTGGTGGGGGGACCAATCGGACATAAGGGGGAAGAGCCTGTAAGAGTTTGCTCCCCTTCAAATGGTGGCTTCCCTAAGGCAAGCCCGTCTGCGCCTGGCCGGCTCCAGGGGAACATGTCCCCTAGCCTTGCTGGGTCTGCCCAGCAGTATTATTCTGCTACCGAGCTAAAACACATAGCAAATATTCTGCCAATTACTTGCTGTCATGTGCTTGACCTCACACAGTCAGAGACGTGCTGTGGAAAGTGCGGCTTTCAGGTCTTGGCCGGACTGCCTCTGAGCACAAACGTTAGCCCTATAGTAAAGCGAAGTTCACTAAGATCACTAGTTAAACATAATCAGGAGATCAATGGTTTCTTGGAAGATTCATGTTTCTGCCAGAAACTTGGTTGACTGAAAATTCCTCACCTGACATTCTACAAGACATCCTTCAAGGTTTTTGCAGTTGCAAGACTGGAAAGGCAAACAGACTTTACACTGCTCTTTTTCGGAATTATCCATTGAGAGGTGTGAAGCTGCATTCTTTTCCCTAACTCTCTTGAGTAATTTCACTTTAACAGGAATCTTAATCTACCGCCCTCCATGCTCGGCTTCTGGCTTTATTATTATTATTATTATTATTATTAACAGTGTTTTATTAAGCGCAGACTACCCGGAGGCCTCGTAGCGCTATATTGTTTGAGTCAGGAGAGGCCAGAGAGCCAAGTTAGATAAAGAGGAGTGTTTTCAGTTCCTTCCGAAACTTCAGCAGGTTAGACTCGCCGCGAAGGGTATCAGGCAAGGAGTTCCAAGCTCTGGCGGCATTCCAGGAGAAGGATCGTCCGCCCCATCTTGCCCGTTTGATTCTGTTAACATTGGCCAAGAAAGCTGAGCTGGATCTCAGGGTTCTATTAGGGAGATAAGGGTTTGCCAGGGAACAGATCATGGATGGAGCGGTTTTCCACATGGCTTTGTGCATAATGCACATGGATTTAAACACAACTCTGGCCTTGATGGGCAGCCAGTGGAATTTCTTCAGCGCTGCTGTGCCAGAGTCTCGCCGGCTCAAGCTTAGAAGGAGGCGGGCGGCTGCATTTTGTGTAGTCTGAAGTTTTCTTGTGGTGGAAATAGGGGCTCCTAAGTATAGTGAATTTCCGTAATCCAAACGGGATAGAATAATGGCTTGCACCATGATTCTACGTGCTTGGAAGGGTAGAAGAGGCAGCACTTTCCTGAGCATCCGCATCAGGCCAAAGCAGGTGGCGGACAGGGCAGTAGCTTGTTGCTTGAAGTCTAGCTTTGAATCCAACCACATGCCTAGACTCTTTATTTGGGTCTTGGGTTGGGGTGGCTCCCCATACTAGGGGGCCATTCCAGTATAGGACCAGGGGTGAGTGAGTTGCCCAGGATCATGAGCTCAGTTTTCTCACCATTGAGCTTTAGGTGTGAGGAGGTCATCCACTGATTTATTGCTACCAAACAATTCGTAAGGTTAGGGGGGGAGGTATTAGGCTGGTTCATGGATACAACCAATTGTGTGTCGTCGGCGTAGGTTACAATATCTAGACCAAACGAGTGCACAATATCCGCGAGGGGTTGTAAATAAACATTAAATAAGGTAGGGCTCAAGGACGAACCCTGTGGTACGCCTTGATCTAGCGGCCATATTTTTGAGTGGGCATTGTTCTCAACTACCTCAAAGGAACGGTTCTCCAGGAAAGATTGGAGCCATAGTATGGCTTTCCCTGAAATTCCTATTTGGCGTAGGCGGTTGAGAAGGATACTGGTGTTGATGGTATCAAAGGCGGCACTGAGATCAAGCAACATAATTGCTACAGTGATCCATCTGTTTCCTTGCAACCTCAGTCACAGTCAGAAGGGCCGTTTCTGTACCTAACTTTGGGCGGAAACCTGCTTGGGATTCATGAAGCAGGAGGTTATGTTCCAGGTATTGGGTAATGGAGGCATTAATATGTTTCTCCAGCAGTTTGCTGACTCAGGGGAGGAGTGATATTGGGCGATAATTGGCCATGTTATCAGGGTCCAAGGTTGATTTCTTTAATAGTGCTCTAACTTGGGCACGTTTCCATGCTGTTGGGACTATACCTGTGGTAATGGAAGAGTTTAGGACTTTGAGAATAACAGGCCTAATGATGTCCGTGATCTTAAGTAGATGGAAAGGGGGAGCAGGATCCGTAGGTGACCCAGATTTGACCTTCTGCATCAGGATATCAAGTGAGTCCTCATTGAGTAAAGGGAACTCATCCAGTGTATGTGGCGTCAACTGTATTGGAGTAGAACCGTTATCAGTGGCCCCAGTGGGTAGTTGGAATGTGGAAGTGATATTCTGTATTTTCTTGTAAAAATATTCTGCCTGGTTGTCACACCGTAGTTGGATTTTATTGGGATCAAGGGGAATAGTCGGGGTGTCAATGAGGGATTTTGCAATTTTAAAAATTTCCCTTGAGGAATTAGAGGCACTAGTAATTATGCTTTCAAAATAAAAGGCTTTTGAATTTCTAATTTCGGCCTTATATTTTTTAATTGCCTCTTGGTGACTGAGTTTGTCTAAATTATTACGGGAGACCCTCCAGGTACGTTCCAGTTTCCTGCAACCTCTTTTCAGCTCTTTGAGTTGAGGAGTGTACCATGGTGAATTTCTTGCTTTAGTTTTTTCTTTGAGATCTTTCAAGGGTGCAACAAGGTCCAGAGCTGTGCATAGCCAATTAGTGTAAGTATCATAGAGAGATGTGGGGTCTGTTCCCAGTAGGGAAGGGGCAGTGGACAAGGCTTCAGTCCACTGGTCCACCGAGATTTTTGACCATTCTCTCCCCTGCAGGATAGTGCGGGGGACAATTGGTGCTGAGATAGCTGGTGTCCATTGTATCGGAATCAGGTAATGGTCTGTCCAAGCCAGGGGCAGAGGTGTCCCTACCTCTAGTCTTTGGTCATTGCTGAATACCCAATCTAGGAAATGGCCTTTTTCGTGGGTGGGTTGGAAGCCCTTCTGTGTGATTTGGAGGGCTGCCAGATCATCTACTAGAGCGATTGACGCTGGGCACCCCCCCCACCCACCGGAGCCGCCATCTTGGGAAGGGAAGGGAGACGGTGCAGTCTATCGTCCCTCCCGCCCTCCCAGACTACTTAAAGGCTACAATACTTTGATTCCGGTATTGTTTGTTTTACTCGCCCTGAGGCGGATGCCGGGGCTCTCAGCGCTCTCTTGCGCCTCTATTCTGAATTGAATGTTATTGATTAAGAATAATACCTCAGGAATTCTTTAGGGCTTGCACTAACGCTGCCTTCAGCATTGGAGGATCAGGACCAATTTTAAAACTTGTATATATTTTAATCTGTAGTTTTTAGGCAGATCCTTACCTGGGCGAGACTGCTTCGCTCCAGGCAGCGTCACAATCGGAGATCGCAGCACCGCTCGCGATTGACGCTGGGCACTCCCCCCACCCACCGGAGCCGCCATCTTGGGAAGGGAAGGGAGACGGTGCAGTCTATCGTCCCTCCCGCCCTCCTCACCCAACCAATGGATAAAATCACCCGCACTGCCCGTCCGCGCCCGAAGGCGAGCCCGTCTGCGCCCGTCCGCGACCGGACGGGACCAGGGGCCACACCCCCTGCCCAAACTAGTGCGGATGCCGCCCTGCCTGTACGGTATGACTCTCTCTCCTTAAAAAAATTAATGCCACCTACCCTAGATCCTTGCTGGCACTCAATCCACCCGAATTCAATCGCAGGCATCTGCTCCCACTGTAATAATACATTCACCAATTACAGTAGTACTTCCCACAGCGTCAGACACTACAAAATGTTTCTCCTAAATTGTCGCTCCCTAACTAAACATGCAGTGCAAATGGCGCTACTTTTAGAAGAAACCAGCCCTGACGTAATATTTTTAACAGAGACCTGGCTGAAAGATACATCGGACCCGGACATTACTGCCCTTATGCAACTGGGATATGCCCTCTATAGGATGGACAGACCACATGGTAGAGGAGGGGGCTTGGCCATTCTTGTTAAAAACCACTACCAGTGTAGGGTTAGCTCGACCTCGATATCTAACTGTGAGAGTATGTACTTTTCCCTAGATTTTAATCCCACCGCCACGTTTTCGGGCATTCTTATCTACCGCCCCCCGAACCAAATAGGAGATTTTCTCGACTCACTCCACTCAAAAATCGCTGAATCAGTGATCACCTGTCCCCATTTCTCATTATTAGGAGATGTTAACATCCACTTTGATGCCCCCAGTAACATGACGGCCAGAGCTCTTTATCACGTCGCTAGCCGATGTACTATCCATTCGCTGTGCGTTATCCTAATTTTTGGGTTATTTGAGGCTTTAATCTACATTTCCATGACACTTCTTGCCTCATTGCAGCAACCTTAGTCGCTTACTTGGAGGGCCTACAGTTTCGTCAATCTTTCTCTTCCCCTCCCATAGACTTGGGCACACTCTCGATCCCATTTTATCCAACATCGTTTATTTACTGACTCCCCTCATCTGCCTACCTTGTCGAATCATTTCACTATTCCTTTTTCGGTTCCTTTTGCTAAACCTCCATACCGTTTGTCCACTTCCCAGATAGTAAGGTCACGCAAGTGAACTAGGGTGACTCCCACCTGTTTTACGCTGGCATTAGACTCAAGTCGTCCCTCCCTCGATAATTGTGTTGATATAGCCAACAACTGGAATGCTGGATTACTGACGCATTTGATCAAATAGCTCAATAGACCTAAACAGTCTAGTGGTTCAGTGATGAACTGCTCATACTTAAAAAGAACTATAAGCGTCTGGTGCGTTTTTGGCGTAGAACTTACGACTCCATCAGTAAAGTTAATTATCTGAGGGCCCTTAAAGCTTATCATGGCCCTATTAGATGATCGTACTGTGATTTCTATGCCATTAAAAGGTCCCACTACGATGGAAACATGCAATAGTGGTCCCATTGCTTAAAAAACTCTGTTAGACCCTACTTAGTCCAATCAACACATCTAGCTGTTACCATTTTCTTCCACGGTTGCAGAAAAATGTTAATCAACAGCTCTCTACTTTTATCTAGGCTAATAATCTACTCCACGTGACTCCATCAGGCTTCCACCCTTCTTGTAGTACGGAGTCTGCCTTATTACTTGCATCAGAATCCATTCCTCAAATCTTGGATAGGGTGACACTGCTGTACTGTTAATTCTAGATCTAGGTGCAGCTTTCGACCCCTAATCCCACAACCTCTTGATCGAGTTTTTTGCGTTGCGGTGTCGGTCATAATGCCCTGCAATGAGTAGCATCCTTTCTGCAGGAGGGTACCTTTCAGGTGTTTCAAAAACCCTTCCTTTCGCAGATCTTCCCACTGCAGCAAGCAGGGCCTCCGGGCTCATTTTTTAGATCAATGCTATTTAACCTATACATTCGCCCCCTGGCAGATTTCATAGAGCAGCACAGTTTTAACATCATTATGTACGCAGATGATACTCATCTCATTATCACCCTGTCACAAAACTCTGACAACATGGTTACTGCATTGAGATCTTGCCTTGCGAATGTTCCCCAGTGAATGGGTCTCAACTATCATCTTAAATTGATTGCATTGAAAATAGAGGTTATTATACTGGTCAAGAAAAGTCCTTCAGACCACCGCATGATGGCTAAACTCTCCTGTCCCCTTACCCACGACCAAGCTCAGGGTTAAAAACCTGGTTGTTTGGTTTGATAAGCAGCCCAATTTCGATAGCCAAATAACTATGGCAGGAAAATGTTTTTGGGTCTTAAAGACCCATAAAAATATGTTGTGTTCCTGGTAGAATCTGCAAAGAAAACAGTAGCCCAGGCACTGGTTAAGTCCAAGCTGGACTACTGTGATGTCTTTTACCTCGGGGTGTCTAAAACCCGCATGAAAAGACTGCAGCGAGTGCAGAATGCGGCTGCTCGTCTTTTGTTGAGTCTTCCAAGGTGGGCTTCTATGGGGGCTGCACTGGTTGCTCCTGAAACAGAGTTTCCTTTGAAGCCCTGTGCATATGCTACAGGACTTTTACAAATAAGGGTCCTCGCTATCCATAGTGGTTGGTGTTTGCGACAAGTGGGCGAGCGGGGGAGTGAGAAGGGGCATAAGGGTCTCAAAGGGAGGGGGGCAAAAAAAAAGAGTAATAATTTTAAAAAGTACCTTCAGCCGGCCACGTCACACTCCTCTGCTCCTCTTCTTGAGCGCAGGTTCCCAGAGTACCTCTACGCCAATCCTGAAGCTGCTCTCATGTGAGGGAAGCTTCAGGATTGGCCTAAGTGCCCTCAATTAGTGCTCCGGGAAAGACTGGGACTATGTGCCTGCTCTCTCCAACCGCAGCAATGCAGTTGGAGTTGGGGAGAGCTTCACTGCCCTTGACGGTTTGGCTGGGCTGAGATGGCCGGCCAAACCGTCATGCACAGTTAAGGTAGTGCACTACCTCTCCCCTCAGTGGCGTCACCCCCCAAGCCCACCATCAAGACTCAGCAGGAAAGAAGAAATAAAACGAGTGTTTTATTTTTCCTTTTCTGACGTTTTTTTTTGGGGGGGGGGGAGCGACGTTCCTCCGCCATAGCAGAAGAACTGCAGCTGCTTGCTATCTGCACTCTTTCATCGAATCCTTATCTCCTTGTCCTTGAATCTCTGATTCTCGGGCTTTGTAGTCCACATGCAGGGCACTAGACAACAAAATTCACAAGTGCAACACAAAATATTTGTCATCCCATCCCTCACCGGAAAGTCTAGGGCCATGCCACTGTTTGCATTTGGATGCACTTTGTATTAAAATGTGCTATACTTCGGCTAAGAAACCCCTCCCCTGCAACTTTCCTAGGCTGATATCCATGCCCACAACCTAGGGCCATGGTTGCTTCCACTGTTCTCAACAGAGGCATTCTGGTGGTTGACATCTGCTGAGTGGCCACGTGGTCATTGTCATAGACTGTAGCTAAGCATTTTTGCCTCAACGGTCAAGCAGGGTGTGAAACGTTCTTTGCCAGAGCTGTGGTGCACCACTTCCTTGGATAATTGATACTATGCAATCCTACCTTTTGGAGGCTATTGCTTTGGAACCCATTCATAAGGTGAGTAATCTGCAGGGAGAAGTGTGCACCAGAAGAAAAAGTTGTCTACCTTTCCTGGTGGTATTTCTGATGGACACTATATCTTCCTGCACATTTCTCTTTACCCACGCACTGTAAGTTAGTGTCATGATTTTTAAGATGCCAAGGTTTGCAGACATATCACATCCTGTAATATCATTATTGTTGATACTCTCTATTATGTTCAGCACACTTTGATGAAGGGTGGGAAAAGTGCCAGGAACTGAGCCCAGAGTGAGGATTGCCCCTCACATACTCTGAAGTTGGCACGTACTGGGCGGGTGGAGTCGTGCCTGTGGGCGCCTTGCCATGCTGGAGGGTTTTTACTGGGGCGAAAGATTGTGAATCCATTATAGCGCCTGGAGGGTATCAATAAGGTGATCAGTCTTTGAGAAGATGTAGTATCCTCCCGAAATAGTGTTACTGAATGTAAGTAACTTTTTTTGGGTCTGTGTGAATAGCTGAGGCAGCAGTTTCCCATTGTGGCCTATATGAATAAACCTAGGCAGTCCTCCCTGTTATGCCCTATATTATTGGCTTAGGCACGCTTCCCTCCCTCCTCTTAGCTCATAAGAATGGTCCTAAGCAGCAGTTACCCATACTAGCGTACATAAAAAGTAAATGTTAAATTACCCCTGTCTGGCCTATGTTAATAACACAAACGGTATTGACTCGTTCTAACTATGTGTAGTGTCAGGAGTCAGTTCCCCATTCTAGCCTACATGAATAGCAGAGACAGCAGTTCCAACTTTCTGGTTTTAATGAAATTCACATACAGTATTTCCCCATTCTGGCCTGTATGACTAGCAAAGGTATTAGTTGTTTCCCTCATTCCCCAGTGAATTGTATGGATAGCGGTTGCATATTCACACCTCTGTGGCTAGCGCTGACAGTAGTTATCCACCATGGCCTCTGTGGCTAGTGCTTACAGTATTTATCCACTCTGGCCTCTGTGGCTAGCGCTTACAGTATTTATCCACCCTGGCCTCTGTGGCTAGTGCTTACAGTATTTATCCACCCTGGCCTCTGTGGCTAGTGCTTACAGTATTTATCCACTCTGGCCTCTGTGGCTAGCGCTTACAGTATTTATCCACCCTTGCCTCTGTGGCTAGTGCTTACAGTATTTATCCACCCTGGCCTCTGTGGCTAGCACTTACAGTATTTATCCCTCTGTGCTTACAGTATTTATCCACCCCGGCCTCTGTGCTTACAGTATTTATCCACCCCGGCCTCTGTGGCTAGAACTTACAGTATTTATCCCTCTGTGCTTACAGTATTTATCCACCCTGGCCTCTGTGGCTAGCACTTACAGTATTTATCCACCCTGGCCTCTGTGGCTAGTGCTTACAGTATTTATCCACTCTGGCCTCTGTGGCTAGCGCTTACAGTATTTATCCACCCTTGCCTCTGTGGCTAGTGCTTACAGTATTTATCCACCCTGGCCTCTGTGGCTAGCACTTACAGTATTTATCCCTCTGTGCTTACAGTATTTATCCACCCTGGCCTCTGTGGCTAGAACTTACAGTATTTATCCCTCTGTGCTTACAGTATTTATCCACCCTGGCCTCTGTGGCTAGCGCTTACAGTTTTTATCCACCCTGGCCTCTGTGGCTAGTGCTTACAGTATTTATCCACCCTGGCCTCTGTGGCTAGCCCTTACAGTATTTATCCTCTTTCTGGCCTGTATGAATACCACAGGCAGCAGTTCATTTTCTGGCCTCTCACAGTAGCACAGACAGTATTTCCCGACTCAGGCCTATATAATAGGCTACGGGCAGCCATGCCTCAATTTGTACAATAGCTTAATCCTCTTGCGGGGCAATAAATCTTAGACTAGCGCTTACAGTATTTATCCACTCTGGCCTCTGTGCGTACAGTATTTATCCACTGTGGCCTCTGTGGCTAGCGCTTACAGTATTTATCCACCCTGGCCTCTGTGGCTAGCGCTTACAGTATTTATCCACTCTGGCCTCTGGGGCTAGCGCTTACAGTATTTATCCACCCTGGCCTCTATGGCTAGTGCTTACAGTATTTATCCACCCTGGCCTCTGTGGCTAGCACTTGCAGTATTTATCCACTCTGGCCTCTCTGCTTACAGTATTTATCCACCCCGGCCTCTGTGGCTAGAACTTACAGTATTTATCCCTCTGTGCTTACAGTATTTATCCACACTGGCCTCTGTGGCTAGCACTTACAGTATTTATCCACCCTGGCCTCTGCGGCTAGCGCTTACAGTTTTTATCCACCCTGGCCTCTGTGGCTAGTGCTTACAGTTTTTATCCACCCTGGCCTCTGTGGCTAGTGCTTACAGTATTTATCCACCCTGGCCTCTGTGGCTAGCCCTTACAGTATTTATCCTCTTTCTGGCCTGTATGAATACCACAGGCAGCAGTTCATTTTCTGGCCTCTGGGAGTCGCACAGACAGTATTTCCCGACTCTGGCCTATATAAAAGGCGACGGGCAGCCATGCCTCCGTTTGTACAATAGCTTCATCCTCTGTCGGGTAATACATCTTCTACTCGAATTAGCAGCGAGATGGGGTGCGAGGGAGTTCCACTTCAGTGCGGAGATATTGATAGAAGGATCAGACACCTTCTCTCTCGTGGGCATAAATACCACAGCGAAAATGTAATACTGCAGATAAGCAGAGCCGTGCTTCCCCTTTGGCAAGAAGATGAATAACCTACATCCCCTCCTGATTTGCAGCCGGTGGTGTGGCCGTACGTCATCGGTGTCACTGTGGCCAGTGCTGCCGAGGCATAGCGGCATGGCCGCCTCTCGTGGACGCGCGGCGGAGAGCTGAACCACTGCCGTCCGCGGAGATGGACTCGTCAGCCCAGCTCGTGCCCATGAATCCCCAGCTTTGGAGATAACAGGCCTCGTTTACTTAATCTTGATTAGATCGATAGCTTTTCCCGGACCTGTTAGCCTGTAAATAGAGCTTCCCTAGTACCTAACGTGGGAGAGGCTCTCTTCACTCTGCCTGACCCTGGGGAGGCGAGATTGATGATCTGTGCTCGAGCCGCGCGCGGCCTGTAGGCCAAGAACGTGTCACTTTGCATTATTTGGACACAGAATTCAAAAGATTTCCACGCCTAGACATCTCTCTCGCTTCCACTTAGCAAAGCGCCCCGAGAGCAGAGCGGGGCGTTATTAACAGCACAACAACGCTGACCCCCCACCATGCCCTCTCCCAAACCTTCTTGAATCACATGACCACCACTCTCTTGTTACGTACATACATCCTATAATATAACCCTTTCTTTTGTAGGTCTTTCCGACGCACCACTTTTAGCTTTCCTGTAAAAAGGCGCCTTATAGAGCAGTGGTTCACAAACTTTTTTGACTCCTGAGGACCCTGATTGAGTCACTTCTGGACCCCCAAGCAATAGTTTTTTGTATTGAACAAATTTACAAAAATCGAAACATTTTAATGGGAAGGTTGGTGCTGCATCTCGGTAACTAACCTTTCAGTGTTCGGTATTATTTCGCATTACGAGGCTCCTTCTCACACCAGCGTCGGGCTAGAAACCCAAAGCAGCCCTGGCAAATGTTGTCAGACCAGTCCCCATACCAACTGCAGCGATGAAGCCTGACCACTACAAAGGGGGCTTGGGGGAAATGCTGCTTTCTATAACAACACATTTGTCATTATATATTGAATTCTATTAGCTTTTAAAGTATAGTAAATGATTCCCTCACTATCACCCTCCAATAGTGCCTCTCATCTCTCCAGAGCCCTTTGTCACATTTATTTAATTAGTTTTATAGCATCTCTCATACCAGTTTAGGGTGTCAGAGCACTTTACACACACACACATACAGAGACAATGACTCATACATGTGTAAATCAGTGTATGGAAAATGTTACATTAGGCAAAAGGGGCTACAAGGTGTAGGATTCACATGTCATCTGTACTGGTAGACATTTTTAAGTAGTGCTTGGTCTGGAGAAGCACAAACTCAGGATTCAGAACATAACACAGTGCTTAGAGTTGACTTCAATAATACAAATTTATTTCTACCCAAACAAACCTTGTTAGCAGCATCAGGATAATGAAAGAGTGGGAAAAGAACATAACTTACTAACTTGTACTAAGCAGTTTGGAAAGAGCTCTTTGATGACAGTTCATAGCTCACTGTGCTAGATACGATTGTAACTTGGGAACTGCACAGTAGCAAAAGAATCTCTGTGACAAAAGCAGTAACCCTGAGTTATGCACATAAAATACTATTTTTGAAATGCATGGTA
Source organism: Lissotriton vulgaris (assembly GCF_964263255.1). Classification (NCBI taxonomy): domain Eukaryota; kingdom Metazoa; phylum Chordata; class Amphibia; order Caudata; family Salamandridae; genus Lissotriton; species Lissotriton vulgaris. The sequence continues at coordinate 628,672,215 of NC_141695.1, read as the reverse complement.
CATGTTCATTGCAGCAGGCACATTAACTCTCTGCACTACCTTAGATGACTCAAAGCTGCCACTGCACAAAACTCCCATCTCTGTCCAGCAGGTACATTAATCACTGGAGTTATCTTGACACTTTTATGGTTGCCCGAGAACTGCTGATTATGCAAGGAATTTTGCAGCACTTTTAAAACTTCTGCCTGCAGATTACCTGGGAATGTGTCACGGACCCCTGGAGGTCTGTAGACCACAGTTTGGGAACCACTGTTATAGAGCATACCAAAAACTTACAGTGGGCTTAACCTCATCACTGTGGCGTGAATTCCGCCGCAGTGCTGAAGGTTCTGATCGCGGCGTGGTCATGACGGCTCCCGGACGTCATCAGCACACGCCCACCGTGACGCATGACTGCCGGGAGCCGTCATCAGCATCGAAGAGGTTTAAGCCACCCCGTTTCTTACCACTAGTTGGTTTTCTTGTAACACTCATTTGCTTGCTTCTAATTCAACAGCTTTTTTTCCTCTTCATGTGTTTTCTCCCTACTCTACAGCATAGCTTCTTCACCATTCACTTGATTAGATAACTTGTATTCTTATATATTTCCAATGCTGACATTCCGAGAATTTCAGTTTTCTTGATCTTTCATCATTTCCAAAGTGCATATGTTTCTTTTTCTCCCTTGTGTTCTACTGTCCTCATTAAATCTAGCCCCCTGCGCTCTGTGTTGCTCCCATCTCCTCCCAACCCCCATCTTGTCCATTACTTCACCATCCTGTCTTTTGAGTATTATCCGCCACTCCTCCATAAACTCCTCTGTCCACTCCCCATTCCTCGCTATCATTCCCATTCCAGTCCTTAAAGAAGTATTTCAAATTTTTTTTTGAGGGCCCCAGTTCCAATTGCTGTTGAGCCTCTCCGTTTTTGAAAAGCACCTTTGCCCACATTTAAATTGACTTTATTTATCGCTCCAAGTGGCCATCATGGAACCGTAAATAAAAAATAAACAAAATCGCAGTGGCATCATGATGTATAGGCACACATCCACGGAGACGCATGTGAGCACGCATAACGTCATCACACTAGATCACCATAGCATGGACAGAATACAACTGGGTACTACTCCTGCTTGCAGCTGTAAAATTTCCATGAAGGTCCTAAAGACCCAGGGAAGGTATTGCCTGCTGTGGGAAATTCCGGTTGACCAGTTTGGATTGGCACTTTTTTTATGGACCCGAAATCCACTTGCAGTGGAAACCGTGGACTGATGTCTTTGGATCCAGTTGTAGACTTTTTCTCAGGGTTTCCCAGCTTTTTTGAATGTATGGAAAAAAGTGAAACTTTGTCAAAAAGCAACCACAAGGAAAACACAAAGGTTTCACCTATTATTTTCTATTTGCTACAGTGTTGGGTTCAATGAAGAATCTAGAGCCGGTGAGACTCTTTAAGAGGTTTATTCACTAGAAGGAAACCCCTCACCAGACGTTACCTCCTCTCCTCAGCTAGCTCCTCCAACCGTCTTCGCATGGAGTCATCGAACCATTCAGTTCGATGCATTCCATGCGAGTGATCATCACAAGCACGACCTTAGAGTCTAACCCTAGGGATCTTCCACCTTGGCATACAACACGCAGGATAACATTGAATACCTTCTTCAATGCTTTTCTACATTTAACCTATGTAGTGGATTTTCTTCAATTTTTGACATTTGAAATTTGTCTTTTTCACTAACTTGGTTTGGATCTTTTAAGTTCTTAACTTTCAACCTGCATTTTAATTTTGGCCCACCTCTTACACATAAACCTCATGCGGATTCGCTTCTGATGCAAAGGTACCATATATGATCCAGGAATTCCTTACAGAACCTAGTTTACCTTTGAGTCAGATTATTTGAGCCTTGTAGCAGCTTTATTACCCCTCGAATCAAGACTATGGCCTCTGCCCCACATAATTTAGCTCTCCATTGCTTTACAATGTCTGTAATTTCCATGATATTTTGTTCTACTTTACATGTGAGCATATTAGATGCTGTGTTGAGTGGAACACGTGGTTGTACACCAGTCTAGACAACAAGTGTGTAGATATTTGTGAAAGGCCTGACTGAGATATTGTGGTAGTGAGTGTTTTTTTGGTGTGGTTGGTTTTGATGGTTGTTGATGTAAGATGAAAAAAATCACTGACTGTCTCTGAAGGGGTCTGTCATGTTCTTCATGATGGGGTTTAGCGTGGGAGATTGAAATCTGTAAAGTAGGTTGTGTTTGTTGTTTATGACAACTATGGAATAAGGAAATGTCTGTGATGAACTGAACAGGTGTAATCTTTAGTAAGGTGGATAAACCTTTGAAGGTGATGGGTTGCGGTGTGATGGAACATATTTTGTTGTGCTTGGAGAGTGCACGGGTAACTATGGGATAGGTGGATGAGGAAAATCTACTTGGTTCCGTACATTGAACATGAGATGCAAATGTAATTGTCAAGGACCCTTTCTCAGTCCTAATGGGTCAAACAAGGACGTCGCCACAGGAGTACCAACAAGAGTCCTTGTGATTTTACACTTTAATAATGTTAATCCTCTACCACATCCCATTATCCTGTATTATATTGTTTGCATATCCTAAAACATTCTTATATTTCTTATCTACATTTTTCCTTGAACATTTTCTTTGCAAATCGTGCTTGGAAAGGAAGGCAGCCTATTTTCAGAAATACACAATCCTCGTGGATTCTTGTTACTTGAAATGTGACTTTGTAGCAAATAAATGTTCAATCTAATTGGCCAGTCTGTTGGTAATTTGATTTCTGATATGACAGTCTTGGTCACATTACCAGAAAACTGTTGTATAATATGCTACGAGATTTATTTTTAGGGCACAGCTTTATGCTGAGGTAAATTATTCTTGTTATTTCTTTAGCCAAAATGCCCTCCTTCTTATTTGATTAAATATCCATTTTGAAATGTTGTAGATGGATTCCCTTTCTCTTTTGTAATTGTGAGAGGCAAGCGTTTCCGGGAATGAAAAGGACCATCAAATGGACAGCCCTGCCAAAAAGAGGATTTATAGTTAGTTGTCCTTTGTGGGTGCATAAGGGGCAGATTCAGGAACGCAGATTCATGTTGGTGCATAAGGGGCAGATTCAGGAACGCAGATTCATGTCAGTGCATTTGGGGCACATTCAGGAGCGCAGATTCATGTCAGTGCATTAGGGGCAGATTCCGGAGCGCAGATTCATATCGGTGCATCAGGCACAGATTCAGCAGCGCAGATTCATGTTGTTGCATCAGGCGCTGATTCAGTAACGCAGATTCATGTCGGTGCATCATTGGCAGATTCAGGAGCGCAGATTCATTTCTGTGCATCATTGGCAGATTCAGGAGCGCAGATTCATGTCATGAGTGCAGATTCATTTCTGTGCATCATTGGCAGATTCAGGAGCGCAGATTCATGTTGGTGCATCAGGGGCAGATCAGGAGCGCAGATTTATGTTGGTGCATCAGGGGCAGATTCAGGAACGCAGATTCATGTCAGTGCATCATTGGCAGATTCAGAAGCGCAGATTCAAGTCGGTGCATCATGGGCAGATTCAGCAGCGCAGATTCATGTAGGTGCATCAGGCACATATTCAGTAGCGCAGATTCATGTCGGTGCATCAGGGGCAGATTCAGGAGCGCAGATTCATGTTGGTGCATCATTGATCATTGGCAGATTAAGCAGCGCAGATTCATGTCAGTGCATCAGGGGCAGATTCAGGAGCGCAGATTCATGTTGGTGCATCAGGCGCTGATTCAGGAACGTAGATTCATGTCGGTGCATCAGGCGCTGATTCAGGAACGCAGATTAATGTCAGTGCATCAGGGGCAGATTCAGGAGCACAGATTGATGTTGGTGCATCAGGGGCAGATTCAGGACGCAGATTCATGTCGGTGCATCAGGGGCAGATTCAGGAACGCAAATTCACGTTGGTGCATCAGGCACAGATTCAGGAGCGCAGATTTATGTCGGTGCATCGGGGGCAGATTCAGGAGCGCAGATTCATGTCGGTGCATCATTGGCAGATTCATGTTGGTGCATCAGGGGCAGATTCAGGAGCGCAGATTCATGCCGGTGCATCCGGCGCAGATTCATGTTGGTGCATCAGGCGCAGATTCAGGAGCACAGATTCATGTTGGTGCATCAGGCGCTGATAAACGTAGATTCATGTTGTTGCATTATTGGCAGATACTGGAGCGCAGATTCATGTCGCTGCATCAGGCACAGATTCAGGAGCGCAGATTCATGTCGGTGCATCAGGGGCAGATTCAGGAACGCAAATTCACGTTGGTGCATCAGGCACAGATTCAGGAGCGCAGATTTATGTCGGTGCATCGGGGGCAGATTCAGGAACGCAGATTCATGTCGGTGCATCATTGGCAGATTCATGTTGGTGCATCAGGGGCAGATTCAGGAGCGCAGATTCATGCCGGTGCATCCGGCGCAGATTCATGTTGGTGCATCAGGCGCAGATTCAGGAGCACAGATTCATGTTGGTGCATCAGGCGCTGATAAACGTAGATTCATGTTGTTGCATTATTGGCAGATACTGGAGCGCAGATTCATGTCGGTGCATCAGGCACAGATTCAGGAGCGCAGATTCATGTCGGTGCATCAGGCACAGATTCAGAACCGGAGATTCATGTCGGTGCATCAGGCACAGATTCAGGAGCGCAGATTCATGTCGGTGCATCAGGCACAGATTCAGGATCATAGATTCATGTCGGTGCATCAGCCGCTGATTTAGGAGCGCAGATTCATGTTGGTGCATCAGGCACAGATTCTTAAGCACAGATTCATGTCGGTGCATCAGGCGCAGATTTAGGAGCGCAGATTCATGTCTGTGCATCAGGCGCAGATTCATGTCGGTGCATCAGGTGCTGATTCCAGAACATAGATTCGTGTTGGTGCATTATTGGCAGATTCAGGAGCGCAGATTCATTTTGGTGCATCAGGCGCATATTTAGGAGCGCAGATTCATGTCGGTGCATCATTGGCTGATTCAGGAACATAGATTCATGCCGGTGCATTATTGGCAGATTCAGGAGCGCAGATTCATGTCGGTGCATCAGGCACAGATTCAGGAGAGCAGATTCATGTTGGTGCATCAGGCACAGATTTTTGAGTGCAGATTCATGCCGGTGTATCAGGCGCTGATTGCGGAACGTAGATTTGTGTCGGTGCATTAGTGGCAGATTCAGGAGCGCAGATTCATGTTGGTGCATCAGGCGCAGATTTAGGAGCGCAGATTCATGTCGGTGCAGCAGGCGCTGATTCAGGAACGTATATTCATGTCGGTGCATTATTGGCAGATTCAGGAGCACAGATTCATGTCGGTGCATCAGGCGCTGATTTAGGAACGTAGATTGATGTCGGTGCATAAGGCGCAGATTCAGGAACGTAGATTCATGTCGGTGCATCAGGCGCTGATTCAGGAACGCAGATTCATGTCAGTATATAAGGGGCAGGTTCAGGAGCGCAGATTCATGTCGGTGCATCAGGGGCAGATTCAGGAGCGCAGATTCATGTCGGTGCATCAGGGGCAGATTCAGGAGCGCAGATTCATGTCGGTGCATCAGGGGCAGATTCAGGAACGCAAATTCATGTCGGTGCATCATGCACAGATTCAGGAGCGTAGATTTATGTCGGTGCATCAGGTGCAGATTCAGGAACGCAGATTCATGCCAGTGCATCAGGCGCAGATTCAGAAGCGCAGATTCATGTTGGTGCATCAGGCGCAGATTTAGGAGTGCACATTCATGTCGGTGCATCATTGGCTGATTCAGGACGTAGATTTATGTCGGTGCATTATTGGCAGATTCAGGAGCGCAGATTCATGTTGGTGCATCAGGCACAGAATCAGGAGAGCAGATTCATGTCGGTGCATCAGGGGCAGATTCAGGAGCGCAGATTCATGTCGGTGCATCAGGCACAGATTCTTGAGCGCAGATTCATGTTGGTGCATCAGGCGCAGATTTAGGAGCGCAGATTTATGTTGGTGCATCAGGCGCAGATTTAGGAGCGCAGATTCATGTCGGTGCATCAGGCGCTGATTCCGGAACGTAGATTCATGTCGGTGCATTATTGGCAGATTAGGGAGCGCAGATTCATGTTGGTGCATCAGGCGCAGATTTAGGAGCGTAGATTCATGTTGGTGCATCAGGCGCTGATTCAGGAAAGTAGATTTATGTCTGTGCATTATTGGCAGATTCAGGAGCGCAAATTCATGTCGGTGCATCAGGCGCTGATTCAGGAACGTAGATTCATGTCGGTGCATCAGGCGCAGATTCAGGAATGTAGATTCATGTCGGTGCATCAGGCGCTGATTCAGGAACGCAGATTCATGTCAGTGCATCAGGGGCGGATTCAGGAGCGCAGATTCAGGAGCGCTGATTCATGTCGGTGCACCAGGGGTAGATTCAGGAGCGCAGATTCATGTTGGTGCATCAGGCGCAGATTCAGCAGCGCAGATTCATGTCAGTGCATCAGGGGCTGATTCAGGAGCGCAGATTCATGTTGGTGCATTATTGGCAGATTCAGGAGCGCAGATTCATGTCGGTGCATCAGGCGCAGATTCAGGAGCGCAGATTCATGTCGGTGCATCAGGCGCAGATTCAGGAGCGCAGATTCATGTCGGTGCATCAGGCGCAGATTCAGGAATGTAGATTCATGTCGGTGCATCAGGCGCTGATTCAGGAACGCAGATTCATGTCAGTGCATCAGGGGCGGATTCAGGAGCGCAGATTCAGGAGCGCAGATTCATGTCGGTGCATCAGGGGCAGATTTAAGAGCTCAGATTCATGTTGGTGCATCAGGCACAAATTCAGGAACGCAGATTAATGTCGGTGCATCAGGCACAGATTCAGGAGAGCAGATTCATGTCGGTGCATCAGGGGCAGATTCAGGAGCGCAGATTCATGTCGGTGCATCAGGTACAGATTCTTGAGCGCAGATTCATGTCGGTGCATCAGGCGCAGATTTAGGAGCGCAGATTCATGTCGGTGCATCAGGCGCAGATTTAGGAGCGCAGATTCATGTCGGTGCATCAGGCACAGATTCAGGAATGGAGATTCATGTCGGTGCATCAGGGGCAGATTCAGGAGAGCAGATTCATGTTGGTGCATCAGGCACAGATTTTTGAGCGCAGATTCATGCCGGTGTATCAGGGGTAGATTCAGGAGCGCAGATTCATGTTGGTGCATCAGGCGCAGATTCAGCAGTGCAGATTCATGTCAGTGCATCAGGGGCAGATTCAGCAGCGCCGATTCATGATGGTGCACCAGGGGTAGATTCAGGAGCGCAGATTCATGTTGGTGCATCAGGCGCAGATTCAGGAGCGCAGATTCATGTCGGTGCATCAGGCGCAGATTCAGGAGCGCAGATTCATGTTGGTGCATCAGGCGCAGATTCAGGAGCGCAGATTCATGTCGGTGCATCAGGCATAGATTCAGGAACGTAGATTTATGCCTGTGCATTATTGGCAGATTCAGGAGCGCAGATTCTTATTGGTGCATCGGGCACAGATTCAGGAGTGCAGATTCATGTCGGTGCAACATTGGCTGATTCAGGAACGTAGATTCATGTCGGTGCATTATTGGCAGATTCAGGAGCGCAGATTTATGTCGGTGCATCGGGATTCAGGAGCGCAGATTCATGTTGGTGCATCAGGCACAGATGCAGTAGTGCAGATTCATGTCGGTGCATTAGGCACAAATTCAGAAGCGCAGATTCATGTTGGTGCATGAGGGACAGATTCAGGAGCGCAGATTCATGTTGGTGCATCAGGCACAGATTCAGGAACGCAGATTAATGTTGGTGCATCATTGGCAGATTCAGGAGCGCAGATTCATGTCGGTGCATCGGGGGCAGATCAGGAGCGCAGATTCATGTCGGTGCATCAGGCACAGATTCAGGAGAGCAGATTCATGTCGGTGCATCAGGCACAGATTCAGGAGCGCAAATTCATGTCGGTGCATCGGGGGCAGATTCAGGAGCGCAGATTCATGTCGGTGCATCAGGGGCGCAGATTCATGTCGGTGCATCAGGGGCGCAGATTCATGTCGGTGCATCAGGGGCGCAGATTCATGTCGGTGCATCAGGGGCGCAGATTCATGTCAGTGCATCAGGCATAGATTCGGGAGCGCAGATTCATGTCGGTGCATCAGGCACAGATTCAGGAGAGCAGATTCATGTTGGTGCATCAGGCACAGATTCAGGAGCGCAGATTCATGTCGGTGCATCAGGCACAGATTCAAGATCGGACATTCATGTCGGTGCATCAGGGGCAGATTCAGGAACACAGATTCATGTCGGTGCATCAGGCATAGATTCAGGAACGTAGATTCATGTCTGTGCATTATTGGCAGATTCAGGAGCGCAGATTCTTAGTGGTGCATCAGGCACAGATTCAGGAGTGCAGATTCATGTCGGTGCAACATTGGCTGATTCAGGAACGTAGATTCATGTTGGTATATTATTGGCAGATTCAGGAGCGCAGATTCATGTCGGTGCATCAGGATTCAGGAGAGCAGATTCATGTTGGTGCATCAGGCACAGATTCAGGAGAGCAGATTCATGTCGGTGCATCAGGGGCAGATTCAGGAGCGCAGATTCATGTCGGTGCATCAGGATTCAGGAGAGCAGATTCATGTTGGTGCATCAGGCACAGATTCAGGAGAGCAGATTCATGTCGGTGCATCAGGGGCAGATTCAGGAGCGCAGATTCATGTCGGTGCATCAGGGGCGCAGATTCATGTCGGTGCATCATTGGCAGGTTCAGGAATGCAGGTTCGTGTTGGAAATGTGACCGCAAAATGCACGCCTCCCATTGTGCCCGTATAGTTGGTCTTACCACAGTAAACTCAGGCAGGTTAATATATAGAGGAAGTGTGATGCCTTCCACGGCAAGGATCCTACAATAAAAATTCACTCAATGAGGCAGCATTTTGTTGTTCTCGATGACGTACTTCGGGCGTGAAGGTCCATTAGAATGACATAAGTTTCAGTTATTAGGAGTGAAACATTGAAGTAAAGGGATACCATGCACAAGTCATGCGATTTTTCTTACTTTCCATCTCTATAGTAGCGCTTCAACTCCTACAGTAAATGGTTTAAAGGAAGCTGCAGTTTGTAAATAACTAGAAATCTTCTTGCAGATTGAATTCTGCTGATATAGTCCCACGAGTACAATAATATCTTCCTCTTACAAAGGGCACTTGCTCATACTGGCTGTCTTTGTTGCTAAATAAATTTGGCCATGTCTAGTTTCCTACTGCTATTCAGAGAACAACATTTAAAAAATTCAATCCGCTGAAGTAGAGAAGACTCTATTTATGCCATCACTCAGCGTCTGTGGGTCAGTTAATTCAATATCCAGTCCAGGTTGTATGAAAATCAAATTAGAAGACAGTCATAGTATAAGGAAAAATGGCCAAGTAAATCTGTTTTGCTGTTCCATGAGTGATGGATTTTTTGCCTCACTAATAACACGATTGATGAACCTCCTTCTGACGACTCGTCCAGATTGCTGTATTTAGACAGGTGACAATCGGCGCCATACTTGATTCACTCACTGCTGCTGCAGCTCACAACAGTTCTCTAGTGCCCACTGCAGAGAAAGGCTCCCTTCTGGTCGTCAGAGCTCCACTGCGTACTATATGCTCCTTCGAAGGAGTATGCATTTGAAATCTCTCACACAGACATAAGAGGTGGGATAGTCAGCCCCTTGAACCATTCACTTATAACACAACACAGTTATTACCATGGGAGTGGCACGGAGGTACTCTTGAAATCCTCAGCATTGTTCCATCTGAGCTTTCCCAGTGCATGCGATTCGCCAAATGTAGCCAACTTGTCTCAAATTCTTGATTAGAAGTGTTTGTGAGTATGCATGTTATGATCACATGTCCGTGGATGAGTATCTTGTGTTATGGGTGGCTGAGCTACCCTGAGATTAGTGACTATTTAAGGTTATAAAACACTTAGGTTGATAATCTACTATTTAGCTGTTCTATGTAAGTGGTTTTACTAAAATTGTTCGTTTTGTTTCTTTTAACAGAAAACGTGTGTCGACACTGTCGACCCAGAATATATGTTAATGTTCTATTGTTACACTAAGCTGTTGTGCCCTGTAGAGCCTTAAACTTTGCTAACATATCTTTTCCTTTTTTTTAGCTTTCATCATTATGATCATCCTGGCTCTCATCCGAATCAGCAAGGGACAGGGGCAAGGCCATCCTCCCATTGCCCAGTTTTCAGGGGTTCGGAACCTCTTCGGGGTGTGCGTCTATTCCTTCATGTGCCAGCACTCGTTGCCATCCCTCATCACCCCCATCTCCAGCAAGAAGCATCTGACACGCCTGGTGCTACTGGACTACATCCTGATTCTTGCATTTTACAGCCTTCTCTCCTTCACTGCCATCTTTTGTTTTCGCAACGATATCCTGATGGACATGTACACACTCAACTTCACCAGCTGTGACATCATCAGCGTCTCCTTCATCCGATACTTCTTGGGACTCTTTCCCGTCTTCACCATCAGCACCAACTTTCCCATCATTGCAGTGACTCTGCGTAACAACTGGAAGACTCTCTTCCACCGGGAAGGAGGCACGTACCCTTGGGTGGTGGATAGAGTAGTATTCCCACTCATCACCTTGGTGCCACCAGTCCTGGTGGCTTTCTGCACTCATGACTTGGAATCCCTGGTGGGCATTACTGGGGCTTATGCTGGCAATGGTATCCAGTACATTATCCCTGCATTCCTGGTGTACTGCAGCCGCAAGGACATGAAGCTGATATTCAGCGACCGTGTAGTCAACAAGCACCAGTCACCTTTTCGGCACACCTTCTGGGTCTGGTTTGTGCTTGTTTGGGCTCTTTCCTGTTTAATTTTTGTTACAGCAAATATAATCCTGAGTGAGACCAAGCAATAACACAGTGTAATAGTACTTGAACTCTTGAATTCAGACGTCACATTCGTTGCTGGGTTTTGAGGTCTACTAACACTGAACCCTTCTCTCCTGCTGTTAACTGCCATGGGCATGGTTTGGTCAGGAGAACGCTTACTGCCTGGCCTTCCTCTGGAAGATGCTTCAATTCACTGGTTGGGCCTCTCCGCCCTCTCTTCCATGCAGTGTGTGCCCAGCTAGTTGCAGAATCGCCAGTGTTGTCTGGTTCAGTGATAGGGCAGTGAGCTGGCTCATTCGCCCTCTTAGCCTTACGTGAGCTGCTTCCATTTTGGTGAAATCCAAGCACATGTTCTTCTCACTGAGGGAATCCAGCTGTTGGGAGTGGATCCGGCTAGGTCTCCAAAAGAGGGGCTGCACCTAGGCTCCATGACCTGCTCATATCCTGGCTAAAAGTGTCCGCGCCCAGTTGTGTTATGCGTGATTGCAGCTCTGCCTTCTGACCCATGTGTATCCTGAATACTGTACCTTATCTGAGATTACAGAACAGCTGAAATGTAAGCACTTTAATCAAAGCAGTACTTTCCCTCCTCTTCCTCTACTTTTATGTCACTCACAAACCGCCTCCTTTTCTTGCACTTTTGTCATTTCTGCCGCACAAGTTGCTTTCTCTTTGTCCATTCTGAAACACATTCCGTGTATTGTTCTCGGTAAAGAACGCTTTTTATGCATGTGAGTTCACTCTAGAGTGGATCCGGCGCTGAATGACAGTATGACATTGGTTCAGCTCCCTTCTTTCAATGAACATGGCAGGCTCCAGTAATCTAGCAAATGGTGTCCTTTTATCTTGGGCATCTCGCTGTTGAAATGAAAGCCGGAGATACTATTTTACTCCTCCCCTAAGTGGCTGTATGAAGTGAGCAGATACCTATTGTGTGCATTTTCAAGAGTCATGATTCCACTGTACACATTACTACATTCCTTGTGTACCATTTACATGTTTCAAATTGAAATGAAGATGGAGATCGATTGTCCTGTGTTCCTGCTAGTGAGGCATAGGAAGCTGACTCTTCCTGTTTTCATGTCCTGGGCTTATGCATTTTCTGTGAGGTATTTCCTGAGTGTGTGGCCCTTCCCATTAGAACTATTTTATTACCTCTACTCTTTGACCATGATACCTAAGATTTTTTTTTACTGATTGTCTCCCAGTCCATGTACCATTATTGACTCCTCTGTGTTTGTAATCGCATCACAATTTGAGCCTTTAGCGCTTGGTGGAATAGATTGGTAATTTTCATTTATACTACCCTTGCCTCTGTCATGGGCTCCCTTCATCAGTTTATTTATCTTATGTTTGTTGTGTTTGTTCTTGTTGGTCTTTCCCTGTCTGTGGCTTGAGCTACACCACCTCTAACTTAATCTGTTTGATTTCCCCCTTGTGTGTTGCTCTGCCCCTCCCATCTGGTAGTGTATTGTCGACTTCTCCAACTAGTTCTGTTTGGCGCTACCCGTATTACAATAAATAAAATGGTATCCCTGCTCTGTGGCGCTGTTTTAAGCTTCTGCTTTTCTTCGCTATAATCTTGCTTCTTTTGTTGAGGCCTGTACTGTTCTTGGGCTCCGCTTGTTTGTGACCCAGTTTTGGCTCGCCCCATTTATTAAGCCGTTCCTTGGGCTGCTCTTTCCTACTATCACCATTGGCTTCGTCTGGCTGTGTCCTATTTTCGGTTCCACATGTCCATCCACGGCTTTAACTTGAAACCGCCCTGCCGTGACACTATCTCAAACTCCCCCCTGTGCTGCACTTTAATGGAGTGTTGTCTGTGGCTCTGCCATGGGGCTCAGTGTCTTGAATCTGTTTTTGCCTCTTCTCACTTGTGGTTCTCTCTTGATCTACTACCCCTTGGCAGCCTCTCCTTCGCCTAGGAGTCTCTCCGACTTGATCTGTGTGGTCCTTCCCTATCTTTGTGTTTTTGGACTCCTCTATGGCTCTGTCTTGGGCTCTGTGACTCTCTTTTTTGTATCTTTCCTTGCGGTTCTTTCTTGGACGCCCCCTCTCTTGAATATCCTCGCCTTGTGCCCCCTTTATATTTAGTGTTATTTTTGGCTTTCTCTGGCCATTTTATTATGTGACCCCTATTTGTGGATCTAGAGTAGACTCCCTCTTTCTATGGTGATTATATTTTCCAGGCTGCACATCTTGGCTGCTTTTTTCTGGCTCTACTTTATTTGTTACTTTTATTTTTGTCTTTCTTTATTTTGGTTCTTCTTATCTCCGACTCCCTGTTCCTTCCTATTTGTCTACATTTCATGAAGTCCTATTGACTATTTCTCTGCCTCACCCTGCCTGTGACTTCATCTGTGCTCTCCTTTGACAATCATCACTTCAAATTTTCTTAGTGTGGCACAAGATTGGTATAGAGTGGGCGAAAGAATCAAATGCCGATCCATGACATTACCTTGGTAAAAATAGAAAAGCGTTTTTAATTGTATTGATGATTTGACTGAATAAAACTGCCTCTTATACTGTGGCTGATCATAATTTGTATTTTTGGCACTTCACAAAGGAACTTCTCAGGTGAACACACTCAAAGCCGATTTTATGACTTAATTTCTAATTTTATAATTTCCATCTTAGCTTCTACCATTCTTCATAAATATTTGGTACAATAACATGTAGCTCCATGGTTCAACACTGAACTCAAAACAAAAATGAAGGAGGTAAATCGCAGATCGGACTAACCTGGAGGAAGCATCAATAACATATAATAAAACGCCTATTGATGCTCAATTAGAGCTTACAGGTAAGCCATCCAAAAACTAAAAATGTTTTATTGGGCTAATAAACTGCTGCTGCTCAGTGTCACCTCAGAACTCTCTTTAAGTTTGTCTCCAATGCTTCCTCGTCATTATTAGGGTGCAAAGCCGCCTCCCCAACTTTACACCAGCTAACTGTAATGGATCTACTGCCCACTTCTGTTTACATGTCACATCTCGAGGTCAGATTGAAACCATCCTCCTTTCGTTAAAGATACCCTCTAAGAACCAGCTCCAGTATGGCTACATGAACAATTTGCGCCAGTTGTCGTCCTTACATGCTTACTCCTCAACCTTTCAATTCAGATGGGGATTGTCCCTAAAGAAGGGTTGGTATTTCCACTTTTAGAAGAAGAAAAAAACTTGACTCCAGCGTGCTTTGTAATTACATACCTGTAACCAACCTGCCGGCCCTATCTAATATCTCTTAAATAATATTAGCCTCCCAATTGCATTGCCTTCTTGACACTGCTAACTCTTTCCCATTGCTCTCTAGATTCAGACCCCCCAAACCAACAGGCCTGAGACTGGCCTGCTGGAATGCGTGGACTATTCCCAGAGGTTTGCAGATCAGGAGAAGAGGGAGCTTATCAGTAATGTTTGACATGGTTTGTGGCCTTTGAAGCAGTTGTTTACAGGAGTGGTTCCTCCCATAGGGCGGAGGAGCGCCGCCCTGCCTGCTGAGAGCGCAGCAGCAAATGTAAATTAATAAAATGGTATTTACCATTTTATCATAAAGTGCTGTGTTGTGCCGTGCGCATGCTGTTCTAAGCGAATGTGAGCCACGGAGGGCGGGGAAAATTTATGTTATGATTGGCAGCAGGGAATCAGGGACAATTAAAGGGTAAAGTGCGGAGGGCGAATGTAAAGTTGGCCGGCTCTCCTTTGACGGCCAGCCAACATGCGCACTTCATCCGGTACCAATCTGAACTGTTTAAAACAGCCCAGTGGATTGCAGGCACAGGCTCCCTGTCTGCAAAGGAGTGCTGGGTTAACCTGACCAAACCAATCCTGGCGCTTCTCTGACAGAAGCTCTAGGATTGGTTAGTTTGTTTGTTTAAGCTCCAGTTCATGCGACCATTATTCTTTGAGCTCTCTAGCGGAGACTTAAGACCCTGCAAGTTCCTCTCGGTGCCAGTGTACAGCGTCTACAACTGCTGTCAGGTAAGCCGCACATTACACACATTCTGTGGAGCTGTAAATAGTACAGAAAAGAGAATTATACTTTTTAAGTCGAGCATTCGAAACCTCTTGTGTATACTTTAGAATATACTTATATGTGTATGTTTTTAGTGGGCTCTGGAGATCAGCCCTAGGACTTGACTGCTTCCGCTCAGGGACTGTTTGTTCTATTCAACTGCCTCTATTTAACTGTTTTGATAGAAAATTACCAGTAGATTTCAATAAAATACATACCAGACTTGCTTTCTGCTTGTTCAACTGCCTCTGTTTAACTGTCTTGATAGAAAACGACCAGTAAAGGTCAGTAAAATACCAGAATTGCTTTCAGCTGAGGGACTTTGTTTTTTTATTTTCCTGGCAACTGCCTCTATTTAACTTTCTTGATAGAAAACGACCAGCAGAGGTCAGTAAAATACCAGAATCACTTTAGCATTCTCAGGATTCCAGTCCATAGAAACTGTCTTCCACAAGCACCCATAGACAATAATATGTTTTTCAAATCTTGTATTTTTAGTGATAAAGACCATGGAAGGCCCTGATTTTATATTAAAAACAGAGCTTTGGACTATACCATTCCCCACTGAAAGGCAATATTTCTCTCCATGTGTTCCCATACCTGGTGTGTCACGCAGTTTTGTGCTTACTTTCCCTCCATTTTAAAGAACAGTAGATGTTTCAGCACCCAGGCTAATGTGCTGCATAGCTAAATACATATAAGGTCCCAAAGCCCATTGTGTCAATGTTGGTCCAGGTTATTCATTATGATGGTTCAACTGACCTTTAAGATATTTATTGAGATGTTGGAGCATGTTTGCACAGCTCCTCTAACAAACATTCACGTGTGGTAAAACAGTGTTTTGCTTTGTAAGCACCTGAAAGGGGAATGTGAACTTATGAGTTAACTATTTCATTCACATCGTTGCATAAATTTGGTTAAAGGCACCACATTTAGGTAGGCCTCTGTTCAGGTAATCCATTTTAGCGATGATGAATGTGTAGAGGTGTCACCGGCATAGGGGTGTAGTCAGACCCTTCTCCTATACTCTTCACATCCTTGTGGTGACTTCCAGGATTTGAAGGTGGTATTTCCCTAGGCACTCAAGTCAAACAAACAATAAGGGGAGGGGGGGGCACCCATTTCCTTAACTTATGCCTCACCACTTTCAAATGTCACTATCCGCCACTGGTTGTTTACACTCTATTTAATGTATACCATTAACCACTTATTGATATATTTCAAGGCTTACAAATGGGCATTTGGACTTATTGCAGTAGCAGTTAAGTTTACATAAATTGGTCCTAGGAGAAAAGTCCTGTGACAGAACTGCAGAATCTTCTCAGCTATGCAAGAGCTATTGGCTTCGCCAATGTGTCCAGCCACAATGTACATAAGCATGGCTGCTGTTCAGCGTGGCTAAAAGTTAGTTGCATAAAGAAGAGTAGAGTGGAGTGTCTTAAAGTCGTGTGTTTTAGGGTGAAGTGGAATATTGTGGAGTTGCATAAAGTGGAGTGGCGTAGAGTGTTGTGGAGGGAGTACAGAGTCGTAGAGTAGAGTGGAGAGGCATAGAGTGTTGTTGAGTGGAGTGGCGTAGAGTGGAGTGGCATAGAGTGGAATGATGTAGATTGTCTTGGACCATCATGGAGTGAAGTGTAGTAAAGTGGAATGGAATGGTAGAATGGAGTAGGGTGAAGTGGCGTAAAGTGGAGTACCGTGTTGTGAAGTGGCATAGAGTGGTGTAGAGTGGAGTAGTGTGTCGTAGAAGAGAGTGGTGTAAAGTGGTATAGAGGAGTTGCGTAGATCATCGCAGAGTGTCATAAAATGGCATAGAGTTGAGTCAAGTCGAGTAGAGTGGCCTAGAGTGAAGTGGCAAAGTGTACATTGGTGCAGAGTAGATTGGCGTGGTGTGCAGTGGCGGAGAGTGCATTGGCTTTGAGTAAAGTAGAGTGCACTGGCATGGAGTGCAGGGGCATATAGTGGATTGGCGTAGAGTGCAGTGGCATAGAGTAGATTGTTTCAGAGGAGTGAAGTTGCGTAGAGTGAAGTGGTACAGGGTAGAGAACAGTGGTGCAGAGCGGAGTGGCTAGAGTCGGGTGACAGAATGTAGTGGTTTGGATTGAAGGGATGCAGAGTAAAGTGGTGTAGAGCGCAGTAGAGTGGTATAGAGTTGAGTGGTGCAGAGTAAAGTGCAGTGGTGTACAGTGCAGTAGCGGAGATTAGAGCGATGGGGAGAGCAGCAGCTTAGAGAACAGTAGTGCAGAGTAAAATAGACTAGAGTAGAGTGTAATAGTGTAAAGAGTGGCATAGAGTGTTGCAGAGTAGAGAATAATGGCGCAGAGTGCAGTAGTGCAGGATAGATTGCCATACAGGGCATTGGTTTTGAGTAGAGTGCAATGATCTAGAGTAGTGCAGAGTTGAGTAGAGGGGGTAGAGTAGAGTAGCACAGCATAGATTGCACTCGCAAAGAGTAGATTGTGTGATGCAGGGTAGCGTGTAGTGGAGTAGAGTGCAGTACAGTGGTTCAGAGTAGAGTGTACTGGCATAGAGTGCAGTGGTGCAGAGTGGCTTAGAGTTCAGTGGCGGAGAGTGCAGAGTGGAGCGTCGTAGGTGCAGGGGAGTGGTGCAGATTGTGTTTGCATACAGTGGTAAGGCGTAGAGTAGAGTGATGTAGGGTACAGTGGTTTAGAGTAGAGTGGCATAAAGTACAGTGGCACAGTCAAGTGTTGCAGAATAGAGTTTGATGGCGTAGGGTGCAGTGGTGTAGAGTAGATCGGCATAGAGTGCAGTGGAGTAGAGTGCACTGGGTTTGAGTAAAGTGGCATAGAGTGCATTGGCGTATAGTGCTGTGGCACAGAGTGGAGTGATGTAGAGTAGAGTGTAGTGGTGTACAGTGCATTGGCATATAGTTCAGTAGAGTGCAGTGGCATATAGTGGCAAATAGTGCAGAGTATAGTGGCGTAGAGTTCAATGGTACAAGGTAGAGTAGAGTGGTGCAGAGTAGAGGGCAGGGGCATTGAGTGGAGTGATGCAGAGTAAAGTGGGATATAGTGTAGTGGCGTAGAGTGCTGTGGAGTGGCGTAGACTTCATTGGCACACAGTGCAGTAGAGTGGTTCAGAGTAGAGTGCATTGGCATAGAGTGAAATGACGTAGAGTAGAGGTGCTGAGTGTAGTGATGCGGAGTAGCGTGTAGTAACAGAGTGCAGTTGTGGAAAGTGCCAGAGAGTTCGGTGTTGCACAGTAGAGTGTTGTAGAGTGCAGTGGTATGGGGTAGAGTGCAGAGGCATAGAGTACACTGGTGCAGAGTAGAGTACAGTAACGTAGAGGGCAGTGGTGTAGAGTAAAATAGAGTGGCGTAGAGTTCAGTGGCCTAGAGTAGAGTGTTGCAGAGTATAGTGGCATAGAATGCAGTGGTGCAGAGTAGACTAGCATAGAGTGCACTGGTTTTGAGTAAAGTGATGTAGAGTGCAGCGGTTTAGAGTAGAGTGGCATAGAGTGGTGTAGATTGGAGTGGTACAGGGTAGATTTCAGTGGTGTGTAGTGGCGCAGTTTGGAGTAGAGTGCAGTTATGTAGTGTCGATTGATTCAGAGCAGAGTAAAGTGCCATAGAGTGGAGTGGGGCAGGGTAGAGTGCAGAGGCGTAGATCAGAGTCACGTAGAGTGCAGTGGTGAATAATAGATCAGAGTGACTTAGAGTGGATGGGCGTCGAATGCAGTGGCGTATAGTAGATTGATGCAGAGTAGAGTGACAGAGTGTAGTGGCGTACAGCGCTTGGCGTAGAGTGGTGCAGAGTAGAGTGCAGTGGCATAGAGTGGAATACTGCAGAGTAACGTGACTTAGAGTGCAGAGGCGTAAGGTGGAATGCTGTAGACTGGAGTGTATTGGCGTAGAGTTCATTGGCATAGAATGCAGTAGATTTGCGTAGAGTGGTTCAGGTTAGAGTGCACTGGCACAGAACAGAGTGGCATAGAGTACAATGGTGTAGATTAGAATAGAGCGGCGTAGTGTGCAGGGACGCAGAGTGCATTGGTTGTGAGTAAATAGGTGCAGAGTGCAGTGGTTAGAGCAGAGTGGTATTTTATATATTGCAGTGGTGTAGAGTGCAATCCTGCAGAGTGGCGCAGGGTAGAGTTGCGTAGAATGCAATGGCAGAGTAGATTGTTTCAGAGTACAGTGCAGTGGCGTAGAGTTCAGTGGTGTAGAGCAGAGTAGAGTGGCCTAGACTGCAGTGGTGTAGAAAGCAGTGGTAAAGAGTGCAGTGGTGCAGAGTAGAGTATAGTGGTGCAGAGTAGACTGGCGTAGAGTGCAGTGGTTTTGAGTAAAGTGATGTAGAGTGCAGCGGTTAAGAATAGTGTGGCATAGAGTGCAGTGACCTAGAATAGAGTGGTGCAGAGTAGTTTAGACTGGACTGGTGCAGGGTAGATTTCAGTGGTGTAGAGTGGCGCAGATTGGAGTAGAGTGGGGTAGAGTAGTTGCGCAGTGTAGATTGTTTCAGTGGGCAGTGAAGTGGCATAGAGTGGAGTGGGGCAGGGTAGAGTGGAATGGTCCAGGAGGTAGAGTGTAGAGGCATAGAGTAGAGTGGCGTAGAGTGCAGTGGCATACAGTGGAGTACTGTAGAGTAAAGTGGCTTAGAGTGGAGTTCTGCAGAGCAGAGTGTAATGGTGTAGATTGCCATAGAGCAGAGTGGCGCAGAGTAGAGTGCATTGGCTTATAGTGGAGTGTCATAGAATGCTGTTGTGTATAGTAGAGTGGCATAGAGTGCACTGGCACAGAGTAGAGTGGAGTAGAGAGCAGTGTCATAGAGTACATTGGTCGCGAGTAAAGTGGTGTAGAGTGCAGTGGTTAGAGCAGAGTGTCGTAGAGTGCAGTGGCGTAGCATAGTGCAGAGTAGTGATGCAGCATAGATTGCAGTGGCATAGAGTGGAGTCGTGCAGAGTAAAGTAGAGTGGCTTAAAATGCAGTGGCATAGAGTAGATTGTTTCAGAGTACAGTAAAGTGACATAGAGTGGAGTGGTGCAGGGTAGAGTGCAGTGACATAGAGTGCAATGATGTAGAGTAGAGTAGCAGAGTAGAGTAGCCTAGAGGGCAGTGGTGCTGAGCAGAGTGGCCTAGACTGGATCGGTGTAGGAAGCTGTGGCAAAGAGTGCAGTTGTGCAGAATAGAATAGAGTAGAGTTGTGTACAGTAGGTGTCTCGAACCAGCCGGTCGCGAGCTACCAATAGCTCCCAGACATCTTAGGAGCTCACAGCCTTGAGTTCATTTTAAATAGGCATGGCATCATATTTTTGATTTTAAAGTTAAGGGGAAAGCTGTGATTATTTTACATTATTATCATCCGACTGAAGGTAGCAGGGCCTGATAATAAGCAGTGCTGGAGTCAGATTTATGACACTTGGTGAGGCACAGCTGTGAACAATTGAAGCACTAAGGTATTTGACTCTTAAGTGAAAGTCCTTGTCAACTCAATATTGGAGGTGAGAATAAGATGATATTTCTTAATGCCTTTAAATCAGAGAAAAGAAAATTGAAAAGTTACCTTAATGATCAAGTTAACTTTTCATTTTAGTGTTCTCAAATTGTTTTATCAAAGTGTTGCATTTACAAATAGCAATCCTCTTGCCCCCAGGGGCCAGTAGAACACTGTGCCATAAATACAGCTGAATAATATAGACATTTTTTAAATGAGAGAAATTTAAAGTGCAGAAAAATGTTCCAGGTCATGAAAAGCTTTGCACTTTAAATTTCTCCTATTTGCAAAAAAATGGTTGTATGTTTGTGTTATGTATGTAACGGTGCCACATATGGTGAAATGTATGTCCTGTGCCTTAAGTACATATGACAGGCTTTCAGACACCCATGCACATATATCCGATTTATTGATCATATGCTCATACTCTTTCCGCCTTGTCATTGTGCCCCTAGTCAAAGTATTTTGTTCAAACCATATTATCTGGCTGTATGAACATTAGGCTTAAAGTCGGGAGTTGGGCATGGGGCTGTCTGGTAACACTGCACGAGTTGTTTAGCCTTCAGTAGTTTAATGAGAATTTTCACTGATCAAAATCAGCTCTCTATACAGAAAAGGTTGGCGACCCCTGGTGTAGAGTGAAGTGGTGTAGAGTGGAGTGGTGCTGAGTAGAGTAAAGTGCAGTGGTGTGAAGTGGAGTATGCATGGTGTGGTAACACTGCGATCACAGACACCACATCTTCAATTGAAATGACCATTACTTTTGCACAGACATACAGTTTTACTGATAAAAGTATAGTGTCCTAGTGTATTTGTTTTATTTGTGCTTTCCTAATTCTGATATACTCTTAAATATCCAACCATTTAATTTACAGACATTTACATTTTGTTGTGTGCTAGAAAAGAATAACATTGTATTGCTTTCCTTTAGCCAACATGATTATCACATAAATCTCCTCACTTTGAAATTGGGGAAAGAAAAGTAAACAGAAAGCTCCCTCAGAAGACCGAGCCTGATATTTGACCTGTGTCTTTAAATGCGCATCAAATGTGATCAGATAAGAACAAGATTTAAAGGCCTGTTTACAAGAATCGAGCACTGGTGGAAGAATACAATAATTAGGGTATGGACCAAGGAAGGGAGAAACTCAAGCTGGACAGCCTAAAACAAATAAAGCCAACAAATAGAAAGCAAGCATATGTGAGTTACCAACCACAAAAATAATGGTGAGCAATGGGTGGAACGCAATCCTAAGGAAGCTTTCCGAATGTCCCCAAGATGTCTTTAGCAAACCAGACAGCTGCGCTGCCTGGTAGGCATTGACCTAAAAGGAGGCATGGTAATAGTTAAATTGCTGAAGATTTTATAGTCGAAGATTGAACAGGTACCTTTTTAATTATTATTATTATTTTTTTAATGGAAGAGGTCCTGTTGTGATTTTAATGTAATGACATCTTGTTCCAAGCCTTTGTTGTTAAAACTGACAACATCTGGCCACTGGTTCTTATTTTTATAAATTTGGGGGTCTGGAGTAGGTGTTGAGAGTATGATCTCCATGTTCTAGAAGGTATGAATCTTGTGAACATAGAGGACCTATATTTGTCCTTTATTTGATTATATAAAATGTTTGGTAGAGGGGTAACGCCTTGTGCAGGCTTCTGTGTCTAAGTGCAATACACGTAAATGATTAGAGATAGAGGTCTTGCGGCTTAAGCCCACAATTTACCTTGTTGCTGTAAAGTGAACTACTTGTAGTGTATTTTGGAAGACCTCCTAGTAAAGAATTACTATAGCCTTGACATAAGATTCATATGCAAACCATAGTGACCCTTAAGGATGTAGGGAGTAAGGGTGGGATTTTCCAAAAGATTCAAGCACATGAAAGTAGATACCATTTTGTTTATGTGAAGAAGAAAGGAGCGGTTTGAGTCAAATGTGACTCCCAAGTTTTTCGCCACCTGTTTTATTTTTTGGAGAGATCCTAAAATAGGATACCACGAATCTTGAGTACATAGGCTTTGATTTCTGAAAATGATCATTTCCATCATGCGATTCGAGAATTTTTGGGGAGCACAGTTTAAATTTAAGATGAATTGAGTAACATTTGCATGTGCGAAGAATCAGGGAGTCAATCGATTTTGCTTGTGGGGTGACATGGAAATTAAACAACGTAGGGTCCAGTGCTGAGCCCTGAGCTGTGCCCATTTGATTTAGCCATCAATTGAAAGTCTCCTAGGGGAATAATTTGTGTACATTAAGATAAAAACAGAGAAACCCATTTCAATGTACACCCCGAGATTCCTAGACTTCTCCAGTATTACATCTTTCATAGATTCACATGCTTGTATCTTCCCCGTCGTCATGGTGGGAGTCTCACGGTAACAGAATGACCAAGCAGTATCATAGAGAAGAAAACTGCATAGAAAATCCCCATAGGGACTGTAGTATTTGGTAACCAGACCATCTCCTTGTTTGGTCCAAAAGTCAGCCAATCAGCATTGCTGCCCTGCCCTCACACTCCCCAGCAGAAGCTTCCTGCCTCAGATTTCCAACCGCCTTCGTGTGAGAAAGGAGTCTCCCTGAGCTCTGCTCAGTTTACTGTTCCTGAGTGAACTATTGACCTTTTATTTCTACTGTCTTATCTACTGGATTAAGGTATTGTGTGTACCTATTTTCTTCACTATGGATGAAAGCTCTAAAAAGAGGCTGTTCAGGCCTTGCAGGTCCTGTGGGAAGACCAGGCTTTACTCTGAAGATCCACACAAGGACTGCCTGTACTGTCTTCATCCTAAGCATGTGGCTAAGGATTGTAAATATTGTAGAACCTTTTCTGTCAAAACTCTTAGAGACAGAGAGGCTCGCTTGCTGTTATGGCTTCAGAAGAAGAAGGCCACATCAGACTCAGATTCTGGGGAGGAATCTTCTAAAATGACACCTAAAAAGAGAAAGGCCTCTATTTCTGAGGAGAAAGTGGAGCCTAAGAAGAGTAAATCCAAAGAGAAAGCAGCGTCTTCTCTACCTATTACTCCTCTGAAGAAGCCGTCAGGTCTGAAAGGGACAGGGTCTGCTCCATCGACCAGTTCCCTAGCTTCTACTTCAAAATCTGTGGAGAAATCTTCAGCTCAGTCGACGACTTCACCGTCGACGCCGACTTTTTCGACGACGACGGCTTCGTCGACGATGGGATCTAAAGCAGCGTCGACGTCGACAACGCCGACGACAACAACGTCGACGAGTAAGATTATCCCGTCGACGAAGAGACCGTCGTCGACGATGACAACGACGACGACATCGTCGACGAAGGGCTCGATGACGAGGATGTCGACGGGGGCCTCGTCGACGGTGGTACCGTCGACGACGACTTTGGTGCCGACGGTCCCGTCGACGGTGACCGCGTTGTCGACACCGTCGACGAAGATCATACTCTCAACGGCAAAGGCTTTTAAATCGCCACAGTCGAAGACTATGATTTCTATTCGATCATTTCAGTCGTCCAGGGGTTCGGCGACGATCAGCAAATCTGCGGAATTCACATCATGGACGCAGATTTCACCTCTACCCCCATCTTCTTTACTGGAACAAGACTCAGATGGAGAGGACTCCTCAGGTGCTGCCTACAGTCCTTCACAGCTCAAAATAAAGAGCCAGGACACAGACGAAGAGGAGGTATTTTCCTTCAAGGACAGAACTCAGTCTTCTAGATATGAGTCTTTCCAGGAAACATGCGATTATAATGAGGAAGAAGAGCAACAAGAGGAGTCACGTGAGGAAGAACGACAGGAGACCATTTCCATACCTGTGTCTCTTGTATCTGACCTCCGGTTCATGATAAACGGCTACTACCGTCGTTTTCCGGAGGCAAACGCCCCTCAAGCATCTACGCCGGTTGCAGCCTCGCAACCTCCAAAGACACAATCTACCTCTCAAGAGCAGGGGGTGAGATCACCGCCAGTGATAACGATAAGGGATGACCTAACGGAATCCGACGAGGATGAACAACCTGAAGAAGGGGAGCTGGTCCATGATGCTTCGGGGCAGGAATGGAATGAATACATCTTGCCATCGCCCTGTCACCTACACCGCTGCCATCCACCTCTCCTCCTCAAGACATAGGAGGGTTCCATGACATCATGGAGAAAGCGGCCAAGAGATTTTATTTGGACATGGAAGTTAAAGAAACGGAATGTTTCTTGTATGATTTCAAGGATGATGCCAGGAAATCAACTCAACCAATACCGATTATCCCTCATGTTTGGGAAGAGGGCTTAAAAATTTTAAAGACACCAGCTTCCATAGCGGTTTCCGTTCCAAGAATCGAAAAAAAGTATAGAGCGCCAGAGTCTGCTGCAGCCTGTCTAATAGGACACCCCAGCCCGGAGTCAGTTGTGACGCAGGCGGTGCAGAGGAATTCAAAGAACCCGGTGGCTACTTCCTTGGTGCCACCAGACAAAGAAGGACGGAGAATGGACGGTGCAGGTAAGAGGTTTGCGGTCATGGCAGCCTCTACTATTAAAGCAGCCAATGCTATGGCCCTTATTAGCCGTTTCAACAGGCAAATGTGGTCAGATCTGGCACCCATACTGTCTGCGCTACCGGAAGATCGGAAGGAGGAAGCGGCGGCTATCCTCAAAGACGGAGCAAAGTCTGCTGCTGAATCAATTGACATCGCCATGGATGTTTCATCTATGGCCTTCAGACAGATGGCTGGGGCAGTTTCGCTTCGCAGGCAAGGCTGGCTTAAAGCAACATCATTTCGTCCGGAGGTGCAGGCAAAAATTGTGGATATGCCCTTTGATGGCGAAAATTTATTTGGGAAACATATAGACGAAGCGCTACAAGGCATCAAATCTGACACGGATACTGCTAGAGCGCTGGGGTCCCTTCAACAAGGACGGTTCCAGTCCTTTCGTTAAAGGGGTGCAAGAGGTCAATTCAATCAGAGATCCTCTTATCAGACCAACAGATATCAGCCTTATAACCAACAGGGATATCGACAATACAATGCTAACACCCAGTACAGGCCCTCCAACTCCTCTTACCAGCAGCAGTCTAGGGGCAAACCAAACACCAGAGGGAAGAATCAACAGTCGAACAGACGTCAATGATTTCAGGCCGGCGCTCCCCACACAGCAGATCCCGGAAAACTATCTGTCTCAATACTTCGACAACTGGATGTCCATAACATCGGACAAATGGGTTTTAGATGTCATAAGCAGGGGTCATACCCTGGAATTTGTAGAAATGCCACCAGATCATCCCCCGGTGCTCAGGCTCAACCAACATCGTCAGGAAATGCAGAAGGAAGTCCACTCGCTTCTGCAAAAGGGAGCCATAGAAGAAGTGCCGCAACATCTCAGAGGGAAAGGCTTCTATTCGCATTTCTTCCTCATCAAAAAGAAACAAACCCTGAAATGGAGACAGGTATTGGATTTGAGGGATCTGAATCAATACATAAAGAAGATTCCCTTCAGAATGCTCTCATTACAAGAGATCCTCCAAATGTTAAAGAAGAAAGATTACATGGCGTCTTTGGATCTCATGGATGCGTACTTCCATATTCCCATTCATCGGAAGCACAGAAAGTATTTAAGATTCATCGTGGAGAGTCGCCACTTTCAATTCAAGGTCCTTCCATTCGGCCTCAAATCGGCCCGAGGGTGTTCACCAAATGCATGGCCCCGGTGGCAGCCCATTTAAGATTGCAAGGGCATTACATTTATCCATATCTGGACGACTGGCTGGTGACAGGTCCATCATTCAGAGAAACTACAAGATCTCTTCAGTGCTGCATTCGGCTATTTCAACACGTGGGACTAAGGATCAACTTGGAGAAATCCTCGCTGACTCCAGCCCAGGGCATCCAATTCTTAGGGGCATGGATATGCACCAAGGCAGTGAAAGCTTATCCTTCCGAAGACCGAATGAGAAAGATAATGGGTCTAGCGGCGACACTTCAGACAAAAAGGTTCACTTCTGTGAGAATGTACAAGTCCATGTTGGGGATGATATCATCCTGCATCCCACTGGTACCAAATTGCCGTCTTCAAATGAGACCTTTGCAGGAACAACTGAACGAGCAGTGGGTTCAGTACAAAGGAACCTTCGAGGATCGAATTACCATCACGAGCCGTATGAAGGTGGCCATGTCATGGTGGAAGGTTCAGAAGAACTTGGATCAGGGCTTGAACTTCGTACCTCAAGATCACGATTACGTGATGACAACGGACGCCTCGTTGCAAGGATGGGGTGCGCATCTTCAAGAGCTGGAGATTCAGGGCCTCTGGTCAGACTGGGAAGCACAGCTTCAGATAAACATGTTAGAGCTCAAAGCTGTGTTTCTGGGGCTTCAAGCCTTCCTCCCCAGGATACGACACTCGTCGGTACTTATTCAAACGGACAGCACCACGACTATGTTTTACTTGCTAAAGCAGGGTGGAACAAGATCCAAACAACTGTCGATGTTGGCGCAAAGAATCTGGAAATGGCTGATAAACCACGGCATTTCAATTCAGGTGCAACATATACAGGGTATCCTCAACATACGGGCAGATGCCCTGAGTCGCACATCGAATGTGACGCACGAGTGGGAACTGCACGACACTCAGCTTCACAACCTGTTTCAAAGGTGGGGCACTCCCACATTAGACTTGTTCGCAACCAGAGACAATTCAAAGTGCGTCCAGTTTGCGTCCAGGTACCCTCAGCAAGAATCCAAGGGAAATGCATTCCACATGGACTGGACAGGAAGGTTTGCCTACGCGTTCCCTCCGTTTCCATTAATACCGCGAGTACTTCGCAAAATGAGGTTAGAACCGTGTCATGTCATACTGATAGCACCAGCCTGGCTGAGGCAGGCATGGTTTTCAGAACTGCTACAGATGTCGAAGGGCAGCAAAGTCCAGCTTCCGACATTCCAGAACCTCATTTCCATGAAAGACGGTCAGATTCTGCATCCGGACCTACAATCGCTAAAATTGTCAGCATGGAACCTCATGAGTGGGAATTCCAAGACTTAAACATTCCACAGGAATGCAGGCATATTCTGTCGCAAGCCAGAGCTATGTCAACAAACAAGACATATGCAGCAAAATGGACTCGTTCTGCCACTGGTGTGACAGTCAAAACTTACATCCGTTAACAGTACACCCCGAAGGTATTCTACCTTACCTGTTGTCGTTATCTAAGGCAGGTCTGTCACATGCCTCGGTGAAGGTACACTTGGCAGCAATATCACGCTTCAGGAGAAAGCCAAACGAGCCATCTCTCTGGTCCTCCAGGCTAATAAAGGAGTTTGTTAAGGGACTTTTTAGAGTTTTTCCGCCCATTCGGCGCCCGCCAGTGCCCTGGCACCTCAATACAGTCCTATCACAACTTATGAGGCCGCCCTTCGAGCCTATACACAAAACAGACTTACAGTTCCTATCGTGGAAGACAGCCCTACTGCTTGCCCTAACATCAGCAAGGATGGTTAGCGAAATTCAAGCCTTTTCAGTGGAAGAGCCCTTTTTACAATTTCGCCAGAATAGGGTTATATTAAGGACAAATCCAACGTTTATACCCAAAGTCCCTACGTCTTTTCACCTCAACGAGCCTATTGTTTTGCCTACCTTTTTCAGCAATCCCTCATCTGAAGCAGAAAGAGCTTTGCACTCTTTAGACATTGCTAGATGTTTGAAGTTCTACATTGAACGAACAAGGGCATTCCGCAAGTCCAAACAATTATTCATTGCATTTGAAGGTCAGAGGAGAGGACTCTCTCTATCAAGACTGAGTATTGCCAGATGGATATCATCGGCTATCTTGAAATGTCATGAAAAAGCGGGAAAGCCGCTAGTTTCCAAAGTAAATGCACATTCCACAAGGAAGATGGCGACATCAATGGCCTTGTTCGCAGGAGTGTCGCTGCCCGACATATGCAGAGCGGCGACGTGGAAGAGTGTGCATTCGTTTACCAGGCACTACTGTCTGGACACTGCGTGGAAAGAAGACACAGCAGTGGGACAAGCTGTTCTGAAACGCCTATTTCAGTAAGGTATAATTTGATTATCTGTTAATTTTTCTATACAGTACTTTGATATATGTTTGCATATCTATATATATATATGAATATATAGTATAATATTGTGATGGATCGTTCTATTATGTTTTCTTTCAAGGACTTACACAATATATTTTATAGAAGATATGGTTATTATTCCTATCTGACTTGTGTATTTACATCATGTTCTAACATTGCTTTACTGCAGAACTTCCTTCTGGGTTCTATCCTGGAAACGCTGCAAATTTTGTGAGCACTGCTTACTACTCTGATACAAGCATGTGAATCTATGAAAGATGTAATACTGGAGAAGGAATTAGTTACTTACCTGTACACTATAGTTCTCCAGTATTATCTTTCATAGATTCACATGCGCCCGCCCGCCTCCCCGTTTCTCAGGCAGAACCTGTTCTCGGTATTTATCCATGTCTCTCACTCGGGGACGGAAATCTGAGGCAGGAAGCTTCTGCTGGGGAGTGTGAGGGCAGGGCAGCAATGCTGATTGGCTGACTTTTGGACCAAACAAGGAGATGGTCTGGTTACCAAATACTACAGTCCCTATGGGGATTTTCTATGCAGTTTTCTTCTCTATGATACTGCTTGGTCATTCTGTTACCGTGAGACTCCCACCATGACGACTGGTAAGATACAAACATGTGAATCTATGAAAGATAATACTGGAGAACTATAGTGTACAGGTAAGTAACTAATTCCTTGTCAATCATTCCGTTAATATAGGATGTGAAATGGTGTCAACTGCAGGTGACAGGTCGCTGTGCCTCAGATGTACAGGGCTTCATCGATGTAATTTGTGGTTTCACCACCTTCGTCTCTGTGCTGGGACCCTTTCTAAAGCTTGACTGCACCGAATGTAAGGAGTGGTTCTCCTCTAGAAATAAACTCCATTGTTTGTTTACTACTGCTTCAGTGATTGTCCCTATCAAGGTTTATGTTTTGATCCAATTTTTCCTGTCCCTTTCACATACAATTATTAGTAGTGAATTGTTCCTCCAGGAAGCACGGTACTCTGTCATTGAAGGCACCAGACTGTAGCTCCTGTGTGCTTGCCGGTGGTGCAGTCAGCCTCCATTCAGGGCAACAAGAAACTGCATCTAAGCGCCACCTTTGACACCCACATACGTTTTTCTATGTCAGTGTGCTGCGACTTCTGCTTCTACGGAGTTAAGTGTGCAGAGACATCACCCCCTAAATGTCAGGATTTAAGCTGTGTTAGAAACAATTGGTTACAGGATACCTCAACGTTAATCTTTGGTGCCTTGGCAGGAAACATAACTCCAAATTCTGTGTCACCGAATACAGAAAACAAGTCCAGTCCCATTCGAAGTCTCAAACCTGCTCCCATTCAAAGTCTAAGTTAAGAGGCAAGTCAAGAAGGAAACATAAGAAAAATAAGCAACGTTGTTTCAAGTCTAGATGCTCCCATCCAAGGAGAGATCATGTCGTTGGCGTTACACTTCTATCGGGCATACCTGCCGGCTACCAAGAAAGGGGACTTTCCAGATTACAAAGGCAGGATCTGATATACTTGGACCCTTATTGTGAGGCTCCTTCTCGTACTATTTTGAAGTTGACTTGTTGCTACACTAGTAAAGTGTTGTATAATTCCAATTTCTATACATAGCCCTGAGGAAGTTCCTTCACAGGAACAAAACGCTTTGGCTGATGCCCAATTATTACTACAATGAAAAATAAAGAAACTTGATGGACTTACTTATAAGGCTTTGTCTTCCTTCCTGGTGCACCTTTCACATTTATAAAACATTCTGTGTAGTGGTCTGGTTTTGGTATTCCCTGACAAGGTATCCAGTCATAAGTAAATCCTTCACAACGGTTAAACACAAGCTGTGACCGATGCACCTTTAGTACATGTACTTCTACCTTGCTAAACTCCGTGGTCTTCCAGTCTAGATCATTCTTCTACACCCAAGGAGGCAAGGGAATGGGTGGTGGAACAACTAAGAATGAGATGAGGACCGTTGGTCTTGCCTGACCTCAGCACCTCGGGTGATCTAGTCGAGGCCTGGCTTGTCAGGGGACAGGGGTGCAAGTGTAATAAACACTACTTCACCCCTGGAGTAGAGCAGCTTTGCAGGGATCAGAACCCTAGCGGAGACTTTTCGCTATTATCTGGGGAGTCTGATTAACTGGTGGCCTCCGTAGATCCCTCTGCTCTGAGATAAACAGTTGGATTCAGGGCGAATTTGTGTGCGGTGGATAAAGAGGTGTAAGTGCTCTGTTTTCCAGCTTGATGAGTCATGATATTCCACAACTCCCCGGAGAGTTGCCTTTCTATAAACATATCCCTTAGGGTCACTCCTGCACTGTTGGGACCCTGCATACATGTATATCTGTTTTATTTCCACTTGTAATCCCGCTTTTTTGACACTAATCTGGATTGGGCCTGCTTCTGTTATCTCATAAATCTATGCCCTGTACAAGTCACCTCTTACCTAACCTATTCACATTTCGGAGACCATCCCTTTCTCTGATTTCGACCTGCAGGGTGTAAGTTAAGTCCTGCTGTGATCAACTCAGAGTTGAGTTGTGGCTGGGGGGGTGGGGGGTGTTGTGTTTACTGTGCTTCTCAGTGTTTGAGAACGTGAAACACTGCAGGGGAAGTGGGGGACGGGGGAGTAAAATGCTTTCATGTTGGAAGTATAGGGGGTGTCTGGGTTTTTAGGATGTTGACCTTCTGGCTCTGTGCACTATTGAAATAAAATGAAATAAAGTGAGTCTTATAACGCGCTACTAAGCCCGAAGGCATCAAGGCGCCTAACAAAAAACCATCAAAATGACCAGATAACCAGCACTACGGGTACGCCTTTGAAAATAGCCACGTTTTAAGAGCTTTCCGAAAATTCAGGAAAGACAACTGAGATTTAATTTCATGGGGAAGGCTATTCCACGGCTTGGGGGCAACCGTTGAAAACGCCCTCCTGCCCCATTTACTTATGCGAACACGGGGCACCACCAATAAGCTCTTAGTAGAGGAGCGCAGATCTCTGCCCGGTACATTGGGAAGCAGCAATTTCATCACTCCGCCTGCCCCCTTGCCAGAGAGTGCCCCATAGGTCAAGCAAAGAGTCGTGAGGTGATCCTGGACTCAATAGGAAGCCAGTGCAGGCTTTTCCTAGCAGCCGTGGCAGATGAAACTCTGGGGGCATCAAGAACAAACTTAGCCGCCGCATTCTGGGCAGTTTGAAGGCGCTGCAACAGGCCTTTATTGATGCCAGCGTACAGAGCGTTGCAGTAATCAAGTCGCGAAGCGACCAATGCAACGACAACCTGTTTACGAGCCTGAGGGGACAGATAATGTTTAATTTTGCGAAGAATTTAATGATGCCCCAACAGGTAGCAACTGTCCTGTTGACCTGTTGTGCCATTGAGAGAGCAGGATCGATCATAACTCCCAAATTCCTGGCAGAGTCTGTAGGTGTAGGACAGACTCCCAGCAAGGGGGGCCACCATTCGGCCGACCAGATGTTCGTGTTTCCACCGAAAACCAGAATCTCGGTCTTCTCCCCATTCAACTTCAGTGAATTGTAAATCATCCACTTAGAAACCGCCTATTCCTCACCAGACACAGGTACTCCACCGACTTTATATGGCACAGACCAGCGTTCACTACTCCGACTGATAATTCATCTGTGGGAACTGCCATGTCTTTGTATACTATATACTGGAACGTCACTGGACCAAATAATAAAACTAAAAAGGGACACAGTGCTCATGGCAGCCAAACATTCACCTGCAAGAATCCTATAAGTCTGGCTCAAAAGTTTCTTTCACTGGTATCAGTCTACTACAGTTCTATAAGTCTGGCTCAAAAGTGTCTTTCACTGGTATCAGTCTACTACAGTTCTTGATGCTGGAATTACCTGGTGGTCCAGGAGCATAGCAATACCCATCTGTAGAAATTCCTCCTTACTTATACATACTGCCACTAGAAACACCTAGTAATATACCTTTTGGCCTCTGGATTCATTGACATGGGGCTAACCCAGCTCATACTCAATGCTTCTGCCATTATCTTCATTATAGGAGGGGTAGTCAATGGTGTAATGTGAGAGGAATATACACTTTCCCAGGTTGGCAAACAGAACTGCACACACCCATCTCAGAGACCTTACCAATTCATTGGACCTAGTAGATGCCTGAAGGCTGCTTCACCCTATGACTAGCAGTTACTTGTTGTTCTTCTACAAATCCTTCTCTAGGCTAGTCTGTCTTTCTACCTACAGCGGACCAACATATTATTACGGAAGTGGACATCTTACATGAGACATCTCGGACCATGCCCTGGTACTGTTCACTTTCGGTCGTCAGCAGGGGTCACGGGTTAAGAGGGTTGGATTGTGTGTGCTTAATGGCTGGTGGCTGTGAGGAAGCCTTTTCGTAATGTCTCCGGGAAGAGACAAACTCTTAAGAATTAAATACCTTCAGAATATCATAACTGAAATATGTCATCGTCCAAACAGGTCATATCTCTTTTTTGGGCTACTAAATAATTTCACCCTCTACACAAATCAGTTCCTCGGATATCACCAACTGTGCAATATCATGATGCCCAGTATGGAAGAGGCAGATTAGATTTTGGAATTAGCCACTCTAGGCTCAACTCATGATGGGATTGTTGAGTGATAAGCAAATATGCCACCTGTATACATTCCTGGTGATTAACGTGCCAGACTTCAACATTTGGGAAATGAAGAAGTAGATCTGACTGAATAAGTCTGAAGAGATGCACTTATGTCACCTTAGTGATCTTCACTATAAGGAGCATGTCTCTCTGATCGTGAGAATGCCCACTCAAGCACTGCCCCAGCTGCCATTATACAGACTCTATTTAGAACACATAGCTGTGCATCGTCCGACCTCGGATTTGCCATTCTTCCACCTTGAAGATCACCTTTTTCTGCTGCCAGCCCCTGCAACCTCCATCTTAACGGGTAACCTTCCCATTAATATCACTGGACTCTGGCATTTCACTATTAGCGAGCCCAGGAAGGCAGTTTTGTGCGTCGCACATGTACCAGTATTCCTTGGTATTTCTCTGGCATACCTAACGCAGCTACGCAACCGGCCTCACCTACCCTCTTTCTAGGCCCTTGGCCCTTCAAACAGTTTAACCACTTCCAAAGTCATCTCTTAGCCCTGATTTTTTTTTTTTTTTTAAATATATTTTTATTGCAGGAATTAGTACAACAATACAGTAACGACCAGCATCATATTATAGGCAACGCTTACAATATACAGCCCACCGACCCCCTTCCATAGCATTGCTATACAGCCAAGCGGCTCGTGTTCTTGGGGTTAGGCGGTGAATGTAGCTGGGGTCAATAGGGCGCTGGAGCTGGTCCGGATAACACACTGTCCGTCATCTGCTTTTCTAAACAAACCCCAACCCCCCAAAAAAAAGAGAAAACCCTCCCCCCCCCAGCTACCAGACCTTATGGAACTCCCCCCCCCCCCTCCCCCCACCATCAGCGCCAGGGAGTTTATCACTGTAGGATCCTCTGTTTGACCCCCGGGGAAGGCAATAGTGCTGTTAATGCTAGTGTTTAACGGGACTCGGGTCTAGTTGCTTCTTCGTTTTCGGAATCGCTGGGGGTACAATAATCCCTGAAGGCCTGCACCAGCGTTTCCCATTCTAACGCGGCCTCCTGCGCCTTCTCATTGCTTTGCCTCCCAGCCAACTGATATCGCAGCGCGCTCTCACCCGCCGCCCATTTCAAAAGTTCACCGTGCCATCTGCTGCCCGTAGGACCAGCACGTGCCTTCCAATTCCTGGTCACCTCTCGTTTAGCCAGTAGGAGCCCCAGGTCTATAAATTTACTGGTGATTTTATTCCGGGGGGTATGGGGGAACCAGTGCAGTAGCCCTACCGCCGCCTCGACCGATAAGTGCCTCCCCGTCACCTCTTCTAAGGTCACCGTCACCTCCTGCCAGTAGGCCGTCAATCCGGGACAGGTCCATAGCATGTGTAGGAGGTCTGCCTCCTGAGCCGGGCACCTAGGGCATTCCGCCGATGCTGTGGCAAAATAACGCCTGATCTTAACCGGGGTCAGGTACGCCCTATGGAGAACATAGTAGTGGACCAGTTGGAAACGGGCACAACGCGTACCCTTCCATGCTCGCCTCACCAGCTGGGACCAGGTCGTCTCCGGGATCTCCCTACCGATGTCCTCTTCCCAGCGGGACTTCAGTGTGGTGAGAGGGACCAACCCCTCGGTAATCAGCCTGCCGTAAAGGCATGTGACCGCCTTCACTGTTCCTGCCGATATCATTACATACTGGCACACCTGAGACAACTGAGGTTCCTCTAATCCGTTTTGCCAATACGCCTGGATCACTCGCACAATGGCCGAGTGCAGCAGAAAGTCGCCCCGGGGGATCCCAAAGCGGTCAATGAGATCCTGAAAGGACAGGAGCACTCCGTCCTCATACAGGTCTCCGACGAGCTGTAAACCCGACTCCTCCCAGTCCGCCAGTCGCGACCAGTCTCCTCCGTGGGGGAGGGCCGTCAGCATCCCCAATGGTATTTCAGGTGCATATGGGGTCCGCAGGTGACCTCTGTTATGAGCCCGATTCCAACAGAGTCGGATAGTCCGCTCCTCCATCGACAGGTCCCGAAGGACTAAACGCTGTCGCAGCGCGATAAAGGATAGGATGTGCCTGGCTATACCCGTCCCCCTACCGTCTTCCGGGCCTCTGAACTCCCTGGCTATCTCCTGGGTGTATGTCTGGAGCTGCGCCGCCAGATAGTACTTCTCAAAGTCCGGCACAGCGAGCCCCCCTTCGTCCTTCGGCCTCATCAGGGTATTGAGAGCCACCCGCCGTCGGCGCGTGCCCCAAAGAAACCCGATTCACCATAGAACGCAAGCGGCGAAACGTAGCCGGTGGTACCCAGATCGGCAAAGTCCGAAAGTAATACAAAAGTCGGGGGAGCGCCACCATTTTGAGCAGGGCAATGCGTCCTGCCACGGAGAGCGGCAGCGTGGCCCAAAAATCCATGCTGCCTCGGAGTGCTCGCATGCAACGGGCAATGTTTCCGTCCAGGAGGTCGGGTTGGTCGTGGTACACAAATACCCCTAGGTATTTAAAGCAGTCGGGTTCCCATCTGATCTCTCTACTTAGCGCCGGATTGGGGACACCCCTGCGCATCGGGAAGAGGCAGGTCTTAGACCAGTTCACTCGTAGGCCTGAGACTTCCCCGAACTCCGTTAGCGCTAATTCCGCACCCCGTAATGCGTCAATCGGATCTTCCAGGAAGAGCAACAGGTCGTCCGCATAGAGCGAAACGTAATGCGGGCCCGCCGCTGTCCATAAGCCCGTATAGTGGGCTCCCGAGCGAAGATGCATCGCTAGTGGCTCCACCGCTAGTGCAAAGAGAAGCGGGGATAAGGAGCACCCTTGCCGCGTGCCACGCTCCACCGGATAACGCGATGAAATCAAAGGGCCCGATCTAACCCTGGCTGAAGCAGAAGCGTAAAGAACAGCTGTCCATTTAACAAATCCCTCCCCAAGGCCGAATTTCCGCAATACCGCGTCTAAATAGTCCCATTCTAGGCTATCGAACGCCTTCTCTAGGTCCACCGACAAAACTACCGGGGACGGGGCATTCACAAACGGTTCCCCAAGCAAGCGGAACAACCGTCGGATGTTCATGGTCGTATTTCGCCGTGGGATGAAACCGGCCTGGTCCTCGTGTACTAGGGAACGCATGTGTCCCAACAGCCTCGAGGCCAAGATGCTGCTCAATATCTTGTAGTCCACCGTCAACATTGAAAGGGGACGGTAGGACCCCGGGTCAGACGAGTCTCGGCCTGGCTTGAGAAGAGGAACCACCAACGCCTCACACATCGAGCCGGGGAGGCGACCCAGTCTCTTCGCCTCCCTGTAGACCACCATTAAACGAGGGGCCAGAAGGTCAGCATAAGCTGCATAGAACTCCACCGGCAGGCCATCCAGGCCCGGGGTCTTGTTCCTCGCCATCCGTTTGATGGCCCCGCGGATCTCCCCCAAGCCTATGTCAGATCCCAGGGCGTCTGCTACTTCTTGTTCCACCGTGCGGAGTTCCAGCGGGCGAAGATAGTCAACAAGCCGGTCCGGGTCGCGCGCGGAGCGACTGCGATATAAACATTCGTAATAATGCCGGAAGCAAGTAAGAATCTCCGGTTGGGTGTACACCTCGGTCCCATCTGCCCCACGCATCCCAGTCGTCGTTTGGGACTGGCGCGTAGGGTTGGCCAGCCACGCCAGTAATGCGCTCGATCTGTCGCCCTCCGCTATAGATCGGACCGTGTAGGCCTTGTAATCGAAACAGCGGAGCCGCTCGACCTCCACCGCCACCTTCTCCCTCGCCTCTACCGTTCGTGTTTGCAATTCCGGGTGTCCGGGTCGGCTAATTTCGAGCTCGCGAAGCGTGCGGTCCGCTGCGTCTAAATCAGCCAGGATAACACGCCGCATGCCCACCCTCTTAGAGA
Organism: Lissotriton vulgaris; assembly: GCF_964263255.1. Taxonomy (NCBI): domain Eukaryota; kingdom Metazoa; phylum Chordata; class Amphibia; order Caudata; family Salamandridae; genus Lissotriton; species Lissotriton vulgaris. The sequence goes on along the minus strand of NC_141695.1, from coordinate 628,635,288 downwards.
TACAGTACCCCCTCACCACCACCTTGAAAGCGTCCCATTCGAGCGCCCTAGTACTCGCGGAGCCGCCGTTGGATGCAAAATAATCCGTGATTTTCTCCCCTAGGTCTGCCTTGAAGACACTGTCCTCGAGGATCTCGGGGCGCATCTTCCAGGTGGGTACCGCTGGCGTCCCAGGGAACCAGCGAATGTCCAGTAGGAGGGGGTTATGGTCCGAAATGGTCCGCGATAAATACTCTGATCGGACCGCCGCCGAGACTAATTCGGACGAACCAAGAAAGCCATCCAGTCTAACATGTAGCTCATGAAGGCTCGAAAAGTACGAATAATCTCTAGACGCGGGGTGATGCGCCCTCCAGATGTCCGTCAAACCCCAGCGGGTCTGCCAATCCTGACGGCCCTTTGCCACCCGCCGGACCGGGGAGTCGGGGAGCGGGGGGTGCGAGCGGTCCATGTCCACATCTACCACGGAGTTAAAGTCTCCCCCCAGCAGGAGGGGACCGGTGAAAAGGTGGGCCAACGAGCCCGATAACCCGGAAAGGAAGGCAGTCTGATCCATATTAGGGGCATACACACAACAAACATTCAAGTCCCTCCCTCCTAGCGTGCCTGATATGGCCACGAAGCGCCCCTCCGGGTCCAACACTGTCCTCGTGACTTGAAAGGGGACTCCTGCCCTGATCCATATTAGCGCCCCCCTGGCATAAGCAGAGTACGCCGTAGAGAAGACCTGCCCTCGCCACCTACGCTGAAGCGCCGCCCCTTCCGCCTTGTTCAGATGCGTTTCCTGCAGCAGCGCCATTTGCACTCCCCTACGCACTAAATAAGCGTGGACCTTGTGACGCCTGGACATAGTGTGAAGCCCCCTCACGTTCCAAGTAATACATTTCAAGTTAGCAACATCAGCCATTGTCCCAAATTGTTCTTGCACAGTCCCCCCGTACGGGTCCCCACAAAGAAAAAACATCATTCCTCCCAGCGCTGTCGGCGGCCATTTTCCCCAACCAGAACCAAACCCCCCAAAACCCAACAGAACCCCCACCCAACCACCCCAGAACAGGACCCAAACTGCACCATCTAGATCCCATCCAAACTTCTACGGAGAACAACCCCAAAAACCCCACTAGCCCTACGGTCGCCACCGTAGGAGGGCCTTATGGGCCAGGTGCGGGCTGAGCGGAGGCAGTGGGCCCTCGTCGCCCAGGCTACCAGGACTATCATAAGCCCCCCCGTATCAAAATCTTTCGGGGCAAGAGCAGAAGCCACCCGACCCTCCCTCTCCCATTATCAGCAATAAAGGACGGCAGCCGCCTCCCCCCTGCCGGGCCCCCACCCAAAACAAGGCAATCGAACCCATTACCCCTGTCCGTCCAGAAGGTCCTCCACCGATTTCGGTGTGATCACCGGTGTGTGGGTACTGTCTGCCACTGAGTCTTCCGAGTCCGATGGAGCCCCCCGAGCACCCGGGTTTTCCTCCTCCTCTTCAATGACTTCGCCCCTTGCTCCTGACAGTCCCGACAGAACTTCCAACACTCCCCTCCGCTCAGATGATGTCTCCGCTGTCGAGGGTCCTCCTGTGCGGCCGCGGCGGTTCCTGTCCCTCTTAGATCGCCTCCTTTGTTCCGGCTCCTCCGCCTGATGGGTCGAGGCGCTATAACCATCCTTCCCTGTTCGGTACAGTTCGAGCCAGTCACAGGCCTCCTCCGGGGTGTCGAAGAACTGGGTTTTGTCGTCGACAATGATTCGGAGCCTCGCGGGAAATAGGAGTGAATATTGGATGCCTTCACTCCTGAGTTCACGCTTAACCGCCAGGAAGGAGAACCGCTTGCGCTGCGTCTCGTAGGTATAGTCAGGGAAGATATTCACCTGGCTGTTTGCAACCTGGAACGGGCCATTGTGTCTGGCGGCATTTAGGATCAGGTCTCTGTCCCGGAAATGTAGCAACCGCGCCACCACCGGCCTCGGGGCTCGTCCCTGTTGTGGGGGTCGCGCTGGAACTCTGTGGGCCCGTTCTAGAGTGTAAAAGGAGGACAGGCCCTCCGGGACCACCGTGTCTCGGAGCCAGGTCTCCAGGTAGCGCACCATGTCGCCTTCCTCAACCTTTTCCGGCAGGCCCACTACCCGAATGTTATTCCTCCTATTTCGGCCTTCCGCATCTTCCGCCCTCCGTTCGAGGTTCTCAATTCGGGACGTGGCATCCTTTATCGTCGCAGCCAGGGTTCTCTGCGCCGGTTCTATAGTCCTCACCGTGCTCTCCACCTCCTTGACCCGGTCCGAGAGCTTGCCATGGTCTGCCCTAAGGAGGCCCAGGCCAGTCGCCACCTGGGCAATGTCCTGTTGTAGGGCCGACCGAGTTGCCTCTATAGCTTCCAGTACACGGTCAAATTGTTGCTGAAGTGGTGCGCCACCAGGTCTTTTAGGATCTCCATGTTCTTCCTTGTCCTGGGCCTCAGAGTCCGAGGTGGCCTGGCTGGATCCCTTGGCTCCTCTAGGTTTCCCCATGCTGCCAGGGGCTCTCCGCAAAGGTCCCGGAGTAGTCGCCTCCGTATGCAAGTGTCCAGCACGTTTATCCCGGGATTCTGCTCTCCAGTCCGGAATGGGCGATCTCCTTCTCCAGAGCCTGTGGAGACTCCGCCGCTTCGGCTCACGCCACCGCCACGGCGTCTGAGGGCACCGATAAGGGGGCGGAGATACCCGTCTTCGAGTCGGGCAGGCCCGTTCACCTACTATAGCTCTGGGGCACGGGCCACCAGCTCCCCCGGTTGTCTTGTGGCGCCCAAGCGTCGCGCCATCCATGTAGTTGGGGCGGCCAGGAACCCGCAGCCCGTTGCGGAGTCGCGGTGTCGACCACTGCCTAGAGCCGAGTGCGCCCGTGCCCGGCGCCCTCCAGTGCGTGGGCACCCGCCCGGACGTCCTATCGAGTATGGTCCCGCTGTAGAGGGTCCGAACCAGCCAATGTCTAATGTCTAAAACAACTGAGGCTGGTGAAGCCGGGTGCCGGGCGACATCCGCGAGACCTCCTCAACTCCGTAGGTCCGATCAAGGGGACAAAGGGGTCCGGGCACCATATTGGGTCGCACTCCGCCACTCCGCAAACTTCGGCATTTCGTCAAAGCCACTTCCGACCAAACTCCACCAGGGCCCTCGGGAGGGTGTCGTCGCCTCGCTCAACCGAATGCGGGGTCTGGGGTGCCCCTCAGCCTCCGATATTCAGGATAAATCCAGGCTCAGTCCCGGAGCCGAGCTCTCAGGCGACCATCGCCATCGGCGCCCAAGCCACGCCCCCCATCTCTTAGCCCTGATGAGACCCTTGTATTCGACACAGAATCAAAATGCTGTCTACTCCATCTAAAGATATCAGAAACACACCAGATATCTCCCCTGGTGTTCTCAATTGTGTAGATCACCATTGGCTGTCTTCTGACTTGTACCAATATGCCGTTTCATTTACACATTGTCACTTGCTCTACTTTGTTTGGTTATGGTCATTCACTTGGGCTTCTGTTGAAAAACTTGCTCTCACAAATCACTTGACCGTGTGTGACTTGAATATATTTCAAATTTTCCCTTAAAAATTAAAGTCAGTTTGGACGAATTGATTAATATACTGGTTGTCTCCTTCAGTAATTTTATGCCGAGATTCACTCACAACAGAATGTCTCTGTTCAAACGAATTAATTTTTAACATTGATTAATTCAGCACTGGATTTCCCTGTTGCATATTATTGTTCCTCTAAATGAGTTCCATGTCAACGCCTGTTACAAGTCTACACGTTTGTCACCTCAGGCAGATGTGATCTCAAACTGCTACTGATTGTTTCAATTCAAGAACTGGCACTGAGTGTTTTATTTAACAGAGCAAGTGTAAAATGGGGGGTGGGGGCTCCTCCTCGACAAGCATTAGGTGCTACAGTGATAGGGCTACATTTTCCCAAACTGTCTGAGCATGCCTGGTTATGCAGGTAGGTCCCCGAAACTCTGGAGAAATCTCCCAGGTTTCACAATTGCATTTAACCCAATGGTTAGACCTGGCATCTTTGGCGTGGTTTCCCCAGACTTTTTTGGCTCTACCCCTTGTATTTTTGACACTCTGCTGGGTTTCGTTTTTGCTGGTTTAGATGCTTTGGGCACTTTGCCACTGCGGATCAGTGTCAAAGTGCAAGTGCTCCCTGAGTAAATTGTTATTGTAATTGGTTGTCCATGTTTGCCATATTTGTATTACCAAGAAGTCCTGAGTAAAGTTCACTGAGTGTGCCAGGGCTGGTGATTCATATACTACTACTGGGCCTGCAGCACTGATTGTGCCACCCACATGAGTAGCCCCAAAATGGTGTCTCGGGCCTGCCACCGCAGTGCCTGTGTGCAGTCTGTGGACTGCCATGTCAGCCTGGCCAGTGCCCCTGCTGACCAGGCCTTACCCTTCCCTTTCTGTACACAATGGACACCCCTATGGAAGGCCCAAGGTACCCCCCTGGGTAGGGTGTAGTGTATGCGAAAGGTAGAGCATGTACTAGTGCAGGTGACATGCTATGGTAGTGAAGTACAGCCATTTTCGTTTTTCACTATTGTAAGGCTATCTTGCCCATAGGCTATAATGGGGAATGCTGTGTACAGTGGTTACCTGCATATCTTCCCATAGGAGCAAGATAGGACATAAAAGTTTGGTATCCCTGAACTCAGAATTTAATAATACATCTTTTAGGAAAGGTGGTTTTTAAATCCTGTGTTTGAGAACAGCACTTTTAGAAAGTGGCTGTTCTCTTATCTGACTTTCTGTGTGCCTTGGCCTGTTTGTGAATTGACTGTCTGGTTTGTGAGTGACAGGGGCTTGGTGGCTCCCAGAGGCTGAGTGGGCCATCCCTGGGCTGAATAGCTCCATCTGCATCTAGAGTGGTGGGAGGGGGTAGTACCTGGGCCTGAATAGGGCTGTGCCTGCCTTCCACAATGCTGGCTCCAACTCCTGCTGGGCGGCTGTAGACCCTGCCCCTCTCTCTGAAAGGAAAGGAGAAGCCAGGAAAACAAAGTGCTCAAGGAACACCCAAAACTGTTTCAGACTGGGCTCAGAGCCCTCCTGCACAAAGAGAACAAAGACTTTTTGGGGTATAAGTACAGGACCCCAGACTACAGAAAATTAGATCATCCTGGTATCAGGAAGGAACCTCTGCCAAGGAGAAATCTGGAAGACTTAAGAGGAAGGACTGTCCTGCTGTGTGTTTGTGGGCTGACCTGCAGTTGCTTTGCTGCCAAGGAGAGGGGAAGGACTTTGCTTTGTGCTGTGTCCCCTTGCTTGAAGAGATCTCCAAGGGCCTGAGTAGAGCTGGATCCCTGTTAAGAAGTCCCAGGAACAAAAGGACTTCACCCCCAGCTTCCCCCCTGAACTCTACTGAGAGAGTTCTGTCCTTCCTAGAGTGCTTGGGCCAGTTTTGGTGCCTCTGGAAGTTGTACCTGTTGTTGGGAAGCTGGATAAGAAGAAACTAAAGACAATCTGCAAAGTTTCACGCATCACTCGCTTGCGGAGCGCATTCCTGTGAGTGCGAGGAAATTCCTGCCGCCACGAAGATCGAGATCGTGGCAGTGCCTGTTGCCGCTGCAAGAACAGATACATCCTTCGCTTGCGGAACGCATCGCTACGGGAAGAGTACCATCGCTGCGAGTATCATCGCAGAGCCTGTCGTCGCTGGGTGAGATTGTCGCACCGCTTGCTTGCGGCCCGCATCACGTCGCTGCGAGAGTCGTCGCAGAGCCATCACATCGAGGGGCTGTGAGAGGATAAGATCGACGCTGGGCATCTCCGCCGCTCCTGAGATCGTTGCAATCCTGAAGATCGCCGCATCGTACCTTTGCGAGACGCTTTCTACGGAACCTGCGCACCGGAATCCATACAAGGTATCGCATCCCTCCCCACATAAACCGGAGTCACCGCAACACTCCCGCTGCGTCCAGTGGGGTTGTCGCATCGCCTGCCCAGGGTCTCAGGAGTGACGCATCGCTTGTTTTTCAACGCTGCAACTTCCCCCTGGAACTTTTGTCACATCTAAAGGTACTTTTGGCTAAAACGTGACGCAACTGTGGATTATTTTAACGCAACCTTAAGAACTCTTTTGAAATCATATCCTTGAACTGGGTATGTTGGATTTTTGTCGTTTTGGTCTTGTTTAATTTAGATTAAATACTTCTATTTTTCTAAACGGTGTGGAGTCCATTTGTGGTGTTTTCACTGTGTTACTGTGAGTGTTGGTACAAATACTTTACACATTGCCTTTGATAAGCCTTTCTGCTCGTGCCAAGCTACCAAGGGGGGGGGGGGAACAGGGGTTATCTAAAGAGTGTATCCCCCTTATCCTGACTAGAGGCCAGGGTCCCTATTTGTCACAAGTACCTACCTGTGCCAACTAGAGACCTAACACCAAGCCTAAAACTTTTGCCTATATTTGAAGTCCTCAATACTAATCTTTACATGAAAACACTTAGGCTTGGGAGTAGTTATCTTCAAAAGAGACATAACTCAGCATTGGAGAGCTGCAGCTTCTCTCTTTATCTACTTGGGTGAGAGCAGGATATAAATAAATATATGTTACTGTAAAACTGTATATAGCAGGCCTGCGTTGCCCTCGGAAACATAAGGCATGACATTTTTGAAGGAGCAACTTTCACTTGAACTTATGTCTTCAAGATCAGACAATAGGAGGACTGATGTGAATATGTACTACTTCTCATCTTTTTTTTTTTAGGGCTGCCTAGTAATTATAATCTGCTAATGTATTTCTTATACGTTCATGTAACCTGAAGTGGCTAAGTGTGTATCAACGGTTAATAAAAAGTCTTATTAAAAAACAAATTATTTTGATGGACAACTGATTGGCAAAAAGGAGGAAAGTTTTTTTTCTCCCTTGAATATGAAATATACTGCTGTGCAGGAGCTATGTGCCCTTTCATTGGTTAGCCCGGCGCGGGGAACTTTTCCACACACTTTCATTAATTGCAAGAGATCACTAAAGACGAACAACGCCATAGTTTTGTACAGAATGCGCTTTAGTTCAAATGCATCCCTTCAAATATCCCTCATTAGAAATTGTGGGGAGCATGAAATTTGCATCGCCTTATTCAGAAAGTGCAGTATTCAATTGAATGAGCCAATGAAAGAACTTGTAAAGCACGTAAACTAGGAACCATACTTACTGGAAGACATGAGACGTGAGGAACTGTGCACTACTCGCAAAACAGCAGTGTTTTCATGTAGAGCATGTCCAACAATCTTAACCCCTTCGATGCTGATGACGAGCTCAGCTCGTCATTAGCCACGGGTGGCGTGTGCTGATGACGAGCTGAGCTCGTCATGTAACGCGGAAAAGGGAAAACAGCCGCACAGCGCAAAAATCACCGCAGCAGCGATGCGGTTAAAGAGATAAGTGTCAAACGCAGAACTCCGTCATTCTGGATTTTAAAACTGTCAGAAAATTGTAAAAAAATTAAAGGATCAATTGGGCAAACACAGAAGATTGAATATTTTCATAAATGTCTGGGATGTGTTTTGACACATTACTATTGCTGAAGAACAATGGGCAGTTCTTGAAGTTTGTGCTGATCAAGTGGCACTTGAAGGTTCTATCTCCTAGATCCTTAAGTCCAGGCTCAAGCAAGTATAAAGAATGGGTCTCTCGTTTAGCTACAAAATGAAGCTCTGATAAGCCATGTGTTCCATCTGACTTCTGTTGATTAGTCAAAAATGATTCCTTCAACAGTTTCAATTGGACAGTGCATAGGCCTAGGCTCGATGGACCAAAATAACCCCCTGCAGCAAAAGAGCAAGTAGTAAAATAGTTGCTGATGGATGTAGGCCCAGCATTTTCCCCAGAATGGACAAAAAACAGGGATTTCTACCCGGTATTCCAGACTCCATGTGATATTCCCAGGTCCAGGCAGATAACTTGTAATCAAGGGATTGACATGCAGTGGTACCAGCCAGGAACACGGATTGGACCCCCAGACCTCCCAGCCCCAGTATCTCCATACCTAAATCTGGGAAACCTCGAAGGAGGGCTCAGGTATATAATTTCTGAACTGGCGTCTGGGAGCACTACACTCTGTACTTAAATGGCCTTAATGTAACCACAAAGTTCCCTGTAGAATAATGATGCTTGCTTAGGTTCTGGCCAATTCAAAGATCAATGCAAAAACAACATCACCACCCCCTTTTGTACCGCTTTATTCGCCATAAGTTGGCAGGGTATACTCAGATGTGAGTCCCTTGCTCACTTTGCCACTGGCTTCAAGCAAGCCGGGCTGAAGACGGCTGTAATGCCAGAGACCGGTCCTCGGAAGCTTGTTTCCGGTCCAGGGAAGGCATGGCTTGGCAGTTCCGGCTGGACTGTTCCCATGAGGCACAGGGTCAGACTGATTTGCATATGGCCATGTGTGAACGGGGGTGGCAGAGTGGGCTAAAGAACGGTGATGGATTAAACCCAGATCTATTGACTGGGTGTGAGTGTTTGATTGGTTCAGATGCTCCGTCCATCACCACCCCCTTCTGTACCGCTTTATTCGCCATAAGTTGGCAGGGTATGCTCAGACGTGAGTCCCTTGCTCACTTTGCCACTGGATTCAAGCATCACGGGCTGAAGACGGCTTTAATGCCAGAAATCGGTCCTCGTAAGCTTGTTTCCGGTCCAGGGAATTCATGGCTTGGCAGTTAGGGCTGGACTGTTCCCATGAGGCACAGGGTCAGACGGATTTGCATATGGCCATGTCTGAACTGGGGTGGCAGAGTGGGCTAAAGAACAGTTATGGATTAAACCCAGATCTGTTGACTGGGTGTGAGTGTTTGATTGGTTCAGATGCTCTGTCCATCACCACCCCCTTCTGTACAGCTTTGTTCGCCATAAGTTGGCAGGGTATGCTCAGACGTGAGTCCCTTGCTCACTTTGCCACTGGATTCAAGCAAGCCGGGCTGAAGACGGCTGTAATGCCAGAAACCGGTCCTCGGAAGCTTGTTTCCAGTCCTGGGAAGGCATGGCTTGGCAGTTCGGGCTGGACTGTTCCCATGAGGCACAGGGTCAGACTGATTTGCATATGGCCATGTCTGAACTGGGGTGACAGAGTGGGCTAAAGAACGGTGATGGATTAAACCCAGATCTATTGACTGGGTGTGAGTGTTTGATTGGTTCAGATGCTCCGTCCATCACCACCCCCTTTTGTATCGCTCAATTCGCCATAAGTTGGCAGGGTATGCTCAGACGTGAGTCCCTTGCTCACTTTGCCACTTGATTCAAGCAAGCCGGGCTGAAGACAGCTGTAATGCCAGAAACCGGTTCTCGGAAGCTTGTTTCCGGTCCAGGGAAGGCAAGGCTTTGCAGTTCGGGCTGGACTGTTCCCATGAGGCACAGGGTCAAACTGATTTGCATATGGCCAAGTCTAAACTGGGGTGGTAGAGTGGGCTAAAGAACGATGATGGATTAAACCCAGATCTGTTGACTGGGTGTGAGTGTTTGATTGGTTCAGATGCTCTGTCCATCACCACCCCCTTTTGTACTGCTCAATTCAAAGATCAGTCCATTAAAATATAATATACTTTAGTAGCACATGGGGTCCATGCTTCAGACCAAGTAACTCATTATTCACAGATTGCAAATAGTAAAAAGGGGGAATATTTCTGTTTATTATCGATATGCATCAGAAAGCAACATGGCTTTCAAGTGTGTGCAGGATTTGGGTTTGGCTGCAGGTCCTGGTGTCTGGCTATAGGCCCTGCGGCCCACCCTTCTGACGGCATTCAAACCCCTACTATGCACGGCCTTCAGCAATGTGCTGCAGATGATTGGCTGCAGGATCTGGCCTCCGGCCAGGCCCTGCACCCAATCTCCACGGGCAATCAACCCCCTATGTGCAGTCAACCCCTGACGCCACCCATATACAGTCACCCTACAATATATGTATTGTGGGTTGGCTGCATGGGGGCGGGGGTTGAATGCACTAAGGCAGTTGATTGCCTGCGGATATATATATATATATATATATATATATATCTCCATTGTGCACCTCCAAAGTGCTGGAAAGACGAAACGGACCCAATCTGCTGAGTGCAAGGTATTTATTTAATCCATTGATGTACCACGCACCGCCATGACGCGTTTCGGCCCCAGAAAGGCCTGGTCACATGACGCTGGCAGTAGAAGCCATCAAATTTAAAGTGCAAGTGCAACCATCACGTGACCCTCGGGCCAATAGACATGGAAGACATTCAATATTGCAGAGCGAAATGCTCAACAGTCCGCTATAAATCATAATTACATCATTGGAATGTTGGGAGCGCCATTGAAAACAATAGAGTGCTCCGGGCTTATAATGGCTGGTATAAGCCTGGAGCTCCAACATTCCAATGCTTCTTTGTTCACAGCTATGGCTGTGAACAAAGGCTTCAGGGAGCTTGAGGGGATACCAAACCCCTCCCGCAAGGTTTTTTTTTGTTTGTTAGAACATTCTGCCCTCTAGTGGCAGAATGTTCTAATAGCCTTATAGCAATTCGTAGCTGAGCTTTACCGACTATTAAAATCCCTCTCCCTTGTTAAAGGCCCGAGCCGAATGCTGGAGAGGGCCTTTAATAGCCGGTATAGCCCTCTACGGTGGGCTATAAGGCTATATTAAAGACTGGCATGTCATATAATAACAGTACAAAACACGAAATTGTGCAAATTAAGCATGTGCAAAATTGGCAAATTGCACTGAACATGGAAAACCTTTCAACATAAAGTGCATGGTGCAAAACTGTTGATGGTAATTCCAAAATATCATGTCATAAAATATGAACAGCAATAGTGTCAACATGGGCAAAATTGCAATGATCCCCTTAGTGAGGTAACAAGTACAAATGGTCTGTAATACCAGGGTAAGGTCACAACCGTGCAACATGCATAGTTGAGACGCACTACCGGAACCAGCAAAACAGAAAACAAGAAATAATGCTTCTATGAAATCTGTTCAACATACTGGCTGTAATGCTAAGCAATAAACCCAAAACAGATTGGCAGCTTATCAGAATGCACTGACTGTAATGGAAGGTTCCATAGCCTTGTCTATAAGCTGAATAAAATGACTATTAACAACGGACCCCGACTGCAGCCCAGAGTAATCAGTCTATTCTTCCCCCAAATGTACTGCAACCATGAAAATACAGCCTGAGTACATCAAACCCCAGAGGGTCATAGAATTAACGCATTCTCCTGAAGATGGCATATTTCTGATATATACATACACACACCTCGCAGCAGCAGCAGCACTCCAACCCTTAGGTAGAAATACGAGGCATGGACTAACTTATGTTGCAGCATTAATTTATTCCCAAATAAACAGCTTGTCACGACGTGTTTCGGCCGTCCCTGCGGCCTTGAACACTTGACAATGCATTATGCTCAGCCCATTTTTTAAGTGCCAGTGCATCACATGTTGCAATAGACATAGAAATTATACTATCTGTATAGATACATTTACAGTACTTTGATTTTATAAATACGATCTGTATAAATACAATAAATTATTTCACCAATGACAGTTTTTTTTTTTTTTTAAACTTCAACTATCAATGATATGTTTGGACAGTTAATAGCATGTTTAATTCACAATTTTGTTATCTTTTTGTGTGCATTCTCCTGAAGATGGCATATTTCTGATATATATATATATATATATATATCTATGTATTCACTGAAAAAACAAAGGTTACAGGCACGTTATAGTTAGGCTGATATTTCACTCATACTAAACTAGAGAAATTCAGCAGTTATATTTAGCTGAGCTAACTATAACTTTCGTCCCTGCAATGTACAGCTTATGACTGCGCATATTACATCACTTAGCCTGGGATTCAACCCGTGAACCACCACAAAGACGGAGGACTGAGAGCAGGGACTAAACGTCGCAACAAAACTCATAGAAGAATTTCTGCTCCTGGAGTACTGAACTCCCTGTTTTTTGGATACTACATAATTTGGAAACCTTAACAATATACGCCAAATATGTGAAAATAGCCTTGAGAAAGCCCCGGCGCAACTCGCCAAGAGGGGGCGAAACACGTGTCGGCTGTCCATGTCTCACAAAAAATAATAAAGAAATCATACTGCAACCAGAAATAGTTTTGTCCTCTGAATGACGACTTGAAAGAACGGATATTATTCCTAGTAAAAATCACTGCAATTTCCTTTGGAGTACACACTCATCATTTCTTTAACCTGCATATTACATCACTCTTGACCTGATCAGTGACATCACTGATGACATCTCAAATGACATCACTGATGACATCATCCAGTGACTAAGTGTTTTTAAAAAGTTTGAGTGTTTATATATATATATATATATATATATATATATATATATATATATATATATATATATACACACATATATATATATTTTACTTTTGTTTCTTATTCCCACGGATGAAGACACGGCACAGCAACAGGTTAGTTTTCACAGATTTAATTACACACCTTGTGCAAAATAAAGTGCATCAAAAAAGGACGGTCACACCCCAAGGTGTATTGGTGAATAAGTGGGTGTATGAGTGCCGGTATGGATTATTTAGTGGGTGTATGACTGACGGTATAGGTGAGTGATAATGTGTCTCAGTGATTGTATGGGTGAGTGACTGGTTGTATGAATGTTTGTATCAGTCTGGAAGTTGATGTCTAAGTCGCTGTATAGGTGTGTGAGTAGGTACATGAGTGGCTGTATGGGTGATTGATTGGTTATCTGAGTACCTGTAAGAGTGTCTGACTGTGTGGGTGGTTGAGGGGGTCTGTGACTGTCTGTATGGAAGAGGGAGTGGGTGTGTCAGTGGCTGTATGTGTTAGTGAGTGTGTGTGTGAGGGCTGTATGGGTTAGTGGATTTGTCAGTTGTATATGGGTGAGTAACTGAGTATGTGAAAGACAGCATAGGTGAGTGATGGGGTATATGACTGACTGTATGGGTGAGTGAGTGAATGTGAGAGTGGCTATATGGAGGAGTGTGTGCTTGTGTCAGTGACTGTAAAGGCGAGTGAGTACGTGTTAGTATCTGTATGAGTAAGTAAGTGGGATATGTATGTGTAACTGTATGGTTGAGTAAGTGGCTGTGTGATTGACTCTAAGGGTGAGAAGTTGTCAGAGGCCATGCCCCCTTTCTCCACCACTCTACAAACACACCTCCTGGCGCACTACTGGTTGGGGCATGAAGTCCTCTTAACTCTTCAGGGTCCTTGGGGGCCAACAAGCCCACCTGTTACCTGACCAACACAGCTGCATTGCTGAGAGTTTCAGAGGCCACACCCCCTTTCTCCACCACTCTCCAAACATGGCTCCTGGTGCACTACTGCTTCGGGGGATGAAGTCCACTTTAGTCCTGAGGCCCTCAGGTGGCAAGGGTACCTCATCCACCCACCAGCAAAGTGCCAAAAGACATGTTTGCAGAGTGGTGGAGAAAGAGGGTGTGGCCTCCAACCACCTGCATACCGGAGGTAATAGGAGGTCTTATTGGCCCCTAAGCACCCTCAGCAGCCAAGAGGACTTCATCCCTCAGCCAGGAGCGTGCCAGAAGGTGCATTTGCGGAGTAGTGGAGAAAGGGGACGGAGGCTCACATGAGTTGCCGGCTTTAAAAAAACTTTTTAGGACCATATTGGGCCCTGGGTTCCCCATCCCCTGGGGACTGATCCTCTTTTAAATAATTTTTATCAAAACAATGAGAGGGGAGGCAGAGTGCCCTACGCCCAAGCCATTTTCAGCACCATGGACCCCATCCCCGGGGGATACCAATTAAAAAAAAAATCTTTGTTTAAAAAAGGGAGGGGGGGGGGGGGGCCCATTCAGTGGATCCCGGTAATTATTGTGTGTGCACCCCAGGGAGGTGGCGGTCCCCAGGCGGTATAGGGGGGCAGAGCCTCACCACACTTTATTTATTTTAGCCCTGGGGAGGTGGCATGCGCGTATCAAAAACCTGATGGCAGGCCCCCTGCAAAGTACATGGAGGGGGCCCCCCTACTCAGGGCTGACAGAGCTATGAAGTGGTATGAAAGAGACATGTGCAAACTGCAAGCATGGGCTTAGAAATGTACTGTTTTTTCATCAATCCTTCCCAAATCTCTAAAATTAGTCTATACATTCTCAATAGTGATGATTTCAGCAATTTAGCAATGATTTCAGAAATGACAAGACTTTCTTTCAAGGTGCATGATGGGATTTGTAGGATGTTGGTGACTACGAGGGAACATTGTAGTCTGACAAGGGCATATAAATCACTTGTTTGCGCCACAAATCCGTTGATGATGGCTCACCTGTGAACAAGGCTACCGATGAAGCTGAAACGCGTCAGGAAAAGTATTATTCAGCTGTCATTTTGCAGAATAAAGTACTAGTTAATTCCAACGAATCTGGTATCCGGCGGGCCTCTACTTGGATTAGAAGCTGTTTTGGATGTTTATGGAGGTTGTCCGACCCCATGCGCCTTGACTGCCTTGTTGCGGTCCATGCTCCCTGCGGACGCTTTGCGGTGGAATGTAATTAAAAGGAGTGGGACCGGCCAGCAGTTTGTCAACCAAAAAGGCATGGATTTCCAGCCAAAAGGTTCAGGGTTATACTGCTGGCAAAGGACAGAGAAGGACACTCGTCTTTCTCATGCGAAGTCTAGGACATACAGGTACAGCAGTAATTGAGGATTAATGGCAGCTATGCAACCACAGAGCAAGAAAAGAACTGATCTTGAAAGGACTCATGTATGTTAAACGTTTCATTGCGAAAACACCCGTGTATGAACAAGGAACTGAAAATTCTGAAATGATTTCAGAAATGACGAGACTTTCTTTCAAGGTGCATGATGGGATTTATTGGATGTTGGTGACTATGAGGGAACATTGTAGTCTGACAATGGCATATAAATCACATGTTTGTGTTGGTGACATGATCTTTGAAAGTTGTGGGGCATAATATTAACCTTGAAGAGTAGTGACCAAGTAAAGCAAGTGAGCCAGACTTCTTCTAAGATGGTTCAGGGGGCTGCCCCTTAGAACATTTTGAAAAAAATGGGGTCAAATAGTGCATTTTAAAAGACAACTTTCACAAAACTTTGCTACAAAGCCATAGTCTCCGAAAGGACACTTTAAATATTTAAGTCCTCGAATGGTGTGCCAAGCCAATGGAACCAAGCAAACACAAGGAGATGATGGACGGAGTGCTGAAACTTTTCAGACACTCACCGCAGTCACAGATCTGGGTTGAATCCATCATCGTTCTTTAGCTCACTTTGCCACCCCAGTTCAGACACAGATATATGCAAATCAGTCTTGACCCTGTGCCTCATGGTAACAGTCCAGCCCGAACTGCCAAGCCATTTCTTCCCTGGACCGGAAACAAGCATCCTGGGACCGGTGTCGGGTATTGGATTCAAGCTAGCCTGGCTGATACAGGGTGTTACCCAGAAACCACCATTATCTCCTTGTGTTTGCTTTGTAAGCCAATGGAACCAGACACTCCCCTGAAGTTGACACCATTTTTTCAAAATGTGCTATGGCTGTCCCAATATATAAATACCTCCATTGTGCCAGGGCCAGCATTTTGTCATAGATGCCCTCTTACGCCAACAATTACAAACAATATACCAGAGCCAGAATTTTTGCTATTAATTCCATCCATATACCATGAGTGACACGTGTCCAAAATTACGTCAGTATGTCAAGGCCAGCATTTTTCTAAAGGTACCCCCTTTCATGCACCTCAGTTTCCCTCATTCAGGACAATAATTACCTCCAATGTGATAGTGCCAGCATATCGACACAGATGCTCCCATGCCAAGAATTTCCTAAAGTATGCCAGCAGGCGCCCTATATGCCACCAATGACCTCTCATATGCCATTATCAGTATTTTATCATTATGTCAAGAACCATCCTCAGAACTAATTACCTCTACATATCAATTCCAGCATTATGCTGTTATGCCAACAACTACCTCCAGTATGCCACTACTTTCTCACAGATACCTGTCATGCTAAGAATTGCCTCCAGTATGCCAGTGCCAGCATTTTGCCATGGGTGCCTCCATCAACAATTACCTTCGGTATGCCATGGCAAACAGCAGACTGACAAGCTATTAGCAAACTCTCACTCATGCACACTTACGTCCACTTATTCTCACTCACATACATTTATTTTCACCAAATTGTACTCACTTGTTCATTACCACTCCCTATCTTACACATACTCTTACTCTTCCTAACTCATTCACTTTCACTCACTGACTCACACATTCTCACTCATTCACAGTCACTCAAATTCACTTTCTCTAACTCAGCCATACTTTCACTAACGCATTCCAAATCGTTTTTTTCTCACTCACTCATTGTTTCTCTCCTTCATTCTAACTTACATTGTTCTAACTAACCCTGGGCGAAGAACTACGCTCCGTTCGCGGAGTTTGCGGAGTTTCGTCAACTCCGCGTTCCGCGGAGTACGCGTAGCTGTCGATTTACTCCGCGATCCGGTGCGTAGCGTAGTTGTCGCGCGCTGAATAACATCGCGTGCGTGGCACTGGCTTACCTTGGTTCTGCGTTCGCTTTTTCCCGGTTGCGTGTGCCACCATGTTTGTAAACACTCCCGTGCGACTGTGCGAACGCGATGACGTCATTTGAATGCGCGATAGCGCCATAAGGACGCACGAGGATGCTTGTTGGTAAGATCGAGTTGCCGAACACGCAGAACCTGCAATCTTGCACAGAATAACTCGCGAGCATGTTAAAACAGTTAAACCATAATAATAAATTACCATTCTGGTTAGCAAAAAAGTGAGAAACCCCTTAAAGTTGTACCTTTGGCTGTATTTTTTGGGGGGAAGGAGTCCTCTTTCTGTTTCTACTCTATTTTTGAAGATTAAGGAGGAAGGGCTCTGGAGTTTACAACTTCCTGTTCCTGTCCACCAGGCTCCTCCCAGTGCTTTGTCCATGAGGTGGTCACTTTCATTTGGATTTTGAGCTGGCATGATCACTTTCTGTGTGTGTTGGCTGCATTACTGCTTTTGTTTGGATTTTATTGAGGACTTTTGGATTTTGAATTCTCTTTTTCAAGTAAGTTTCAGTAATGTATGAGTGAGTATGATGTTGTAGACTTGTGTTTGTTTGATTTTAGATTTTTTAACTACAGTATTCATTCCTGGATTTAAATTATTGATGGGTGCCTGTACTTTTATGAGGTCCCAACTTGTATTTCTTTTTAAATTTCATCCAGGCTACATAGAGAGGTACCCATGGGTAAAATCATAATTCTGTGGTCTGTGTTTACATTTTTATTCAAGTTTGTAAACAAACATCATGGCTGGCATTGGATTATGGTCATCATTAATTATGCAATAGCAATGTCTGTTGTGGAATTTCTGTTTGTATAATTTAAATGTTTTTTATTTTTTTTAAGCCAATAGCTGACCCTAGTACTCCATGTAGTTAGTGTGTAGGCATGTTTGAGTTCATTGTATTAACTTTCTGTGGTTGGCCTGGCCATGTGTTGGCGGCCATTTTATGTTTCCCAGCCACTTTGCTCTTGCCATAGGCCTCCAAACTTGTGGCCTACTCTGCCAGTAGGCCAGAGGTACTAGTCATAGGGTCATGAAAGTTAATCAACTGTTTTTGTGGTGTACCCCTAATTAGAAAATAATGGATGACTTGGTTTGATTTAGAAAATCTTATTTTTATGTGTGGGGTATGTCAGGTTTTGGGTGTGTTTAACTAATCTGTCAATTTCTGCCATTGTAACCCTAGGAATACAGCTTGGGTAGTTTTGGTAACTTCGCACAGTGTGAGAACGTGACCTTACATTTTTGTCTTGTTCGCGCGCTCAATGTACTGGCTCGGGAACGCGATAACGACGTTTCATTCGATTCGCGCTGCCGAACACGCCGATTTTGCAATCTCGCGAACAATATGTCCCGAGTTGCCTAAAAGTTCCTCGAAAATGTTTAATGTGTTTCTTGTGCTACAAAATGTCCTCATTTATGTGTCATTTGGTTGTAGTTTTGTCTTATTGGAGCATGGACCACTTCCAGTTTCTTTCTGTCCTCTATGTAATGATTTCTTGTTTATGGTTGGGGTGACCAATTTGGGTGTGTCCATTTTGTGAAGCTAAGCATTGTCCCTTTGCCATAGGCTTTTATTGTCTGTCTTCTCTTTCTTTTCATGTTGTTGTGGGTGGCCAGGCCATGTGGTGGGGCCATTTTGTGTGTACTTCCTTTGTGATGATTCTGCCATGTTGTTGTTGGTGGACAGACCATGTGGTGGCGGCCATTCTGTGTATGCTTCCTTTGTGACTGATTTTGCCATGTTGTTGGTGGCCATGCCATGTGGTGGAGGCCATTTTGGGTACATCCTTTTTCCATGTTGTTGTTGGTGGCCAGGCCCTATGGAGGCGGCCATTTTGTGTGTCCTTCCTTGGTGCTTTTGCCATAGGCATCCAAGGTTTTTGACTATTCTGGCAGTAGGGCAGAGGTACTACTACTCACAGCCATAGGTGCATTCAAGTTAATCAACTCTTTTTGTGGTGTATCTTTAATTACATTGTGTATGGCTTTGGATTGCTTCACATTTTTTTATGTTGGTACTTTCAGCTTTTGGTTGCTTGTGTGTAACTAATATGGCACTCCCTGCCAGTAGGTAACCTTAGGAATACTGCTCGCGTACTTTTGGTAACGTCGCACAGTGTGTACACGCGACATTACCTTTTTTGTCTTGTTCGCGCGCTCAATGTACTGGCTCGGGAACGCGATAACGACGTTTCATTCGATTCGCGCTGCCGAACACGCCGATTTTGCAATCTCGCGAACAATATGTCCCGAGTTGCATAAAAGTTCCTCGAAAATGTTTAATGTGTTTCTTGTGCTACAATAAGTCCTCATTTATGTGTCATTTGGTTGTAGTTTTCTCTTATTGGAGCATTGACCACTTCCAGTTTCTGTCCTCTATGTAATGATTTCTTGTTTATGGGTGGGGTGACCAATTTGGGTGTGTCCATTTTGTGAAGCTAAGCATTGTCCCTTTGCCATAGGCTTTTATTGTCTGTCTTCTCTTTCTTTTCATGTTGTTGTGGGTGGCCAGGCCATGTGGTGGGGGCCATTTTGTGTGTACTTCCTTTGTGATGATTCTGCCATGTTGTTGTTGGTGGACAGGCCATGTGGTGGCGGCCATTTTGTAGGTACTTCCTTTGTGCATTTATCATTAGCCTCCCTGCTTTTGGTCTGATCTGACAGTAGGCCAGAGTCCCAGAGGTAGTAGTTAGCGGGGCTGCTTTATGTAGCTGTTTCTATTCGGTCTATTCAATTACCATCATTAGGGCATGTGTGTATGCCATTGCATTCCCAAATTTGTTGTCTGGGCAGGGGTGTAGGTAACTTTTTTGTGTGTGTAATAGTTTTATGCCTTGTATGTGTTTTTGCAGTGTAGGTTTCCAACCTCTTAGCCATGGGGTATTTTCCTTGCATTATCCTGTCATGTGTAGCAGGCATCCTCCTTTTTCTGTCCATATTGGTATATAGGCCTGCTTGACTTTATTATTGGTTCTTTCTGGACTTCATGTGGCTGGGAGCTGTGGTGCTGGTAGTATTAGTCTTCTGTTTTGTGTTTTATACATTGGCCTGTGTGTCTTTCAGTTGTTCATGTTGGCTTACTGCTTGTTTGACTGACGTTGTTCTGTCTTCTTTGCTTGTAGGTGCACAAAAAAAGACTGAGGAGGTGCTGGTTGTTTTCATCCATCGCCTGTTCTACTGCCAGACGGACGTCCTTCAGTTGTACGCCACGTGTGGTGTGTGACTCATCTGACCACACATCTCTGCAATTTGTGCTACTGAGTGCTGCTGTGTGCTGACTTCAGAAGAAGATGGGCCCTAAGAAAGCAGGTACCAGGTCCTCCACCACCAAGAAAGTTGCTGAGAAGAAGGTACAGAAGAAGGAAGTGTCACTTAAGTCTGGTATGGACCCCAAAACCTTTTTTGGGCCCCCAAAAGGTACGCCTGCAGCAGCGGTGTCCGGGGTGCAAGCTGGGGCCAGCACATCCGCATTAGCGGGGGCAAGCCACCAACCCAGGGCCAAGCACATGAGGGTCGAAGAGGTAGCCAGCCTAGTGTTACAAAGCAGTGTTACTGAGCCTGAACTAAACTTATCGCTGTCTCAAAGTAGTACACAATCCACGCAAGATGAAAGTGCTCAACAACCACCTCCAGCAGTAGATGTTCAACAACCACAACCACTTCCCGCAATAGTTGTTGAACAACCACAACCACCGCCCGCAATAGTTGTTCAACAACAACAACCAAATCCCACAATAGTAGTTGTTGAAGAACCACAGCCCGCTATAGTACTTCCTCAAGAACAACAACCACCATCTCCGCACGCAATAGTAGTAGTTGTTCCTCCCGATGTCGGGGCAGTTCAGGAAGTAGAGCCTCATTCCGAGCAAGAAGAAGAGGAAGCCACTTCTGGAGGTGATCTACTGTCCTTCAATTTACCAAGGGAAAGGAGGGTTAGTGGCAGTGCATCGAGTTCTTCGCCAAGCATCCCTTCAGATGACCTTGATAAGGAATGGCATCCACCACGAGTATCTGAGCATTCAAAGGAGAGACATCCCAAGACCAGGCTAGGAAAAAGGAAGGATCCTTCAAGGCTTGAACTTATGGAGATCGATGTAGGTGAGCAGGATACTGCTGGTGATAAAGACTGGTCTGACAATGTCATCATCACGAGCGTTATTCCTGGTGCAGAGGATGTAGAGACCAACATTTTCACCCTATCCAGAAGGGCTGCGATTAGTGATGAGCAGGTAGCACGTATAACTCCTACACACTCAGCACCCAAAGTAACACCAGCTCCCATTTTTTCATCAGCGAAGGCCCGGCAGCGTGCGACATCCAGCACAAGCGCCACCTCAACAGAAGGAGGTAGTGGCAGTACTAGTACTGAGCTGTCGCATAGGGAAATTCAACAAAAATCCTCCAGTTCATCCGGCATTGGAAGTGGGTCCTCTTCCTATGGCAGGAGACAAAAGTTTAGCTCCCCAGTCTGGGATTTTTTTACGGTTCACCCACATCAGGAGAACATTGCTATATGCACCATTTGTCATACCAATGTTAGTCGTGGTAAGATTGGTACAAACTATGGTACTGGAGGCCCAACGACCCATTTGAAAAAAACACACGCAATTCAGTGGGAGAACCACCTTGCAAGCTTAAAAAATGTAAGCACTGGTGTTGGTGGGGATACAGTACTACAAGGTCCACTCATGGAAGAAGAGGGAGACGATGACCTTCTATCTGGGAGTGGTATACAAATGAGCCCTGTCGCCAGCACTGGAGTGGTGCAGTCCAAATCTTCCGCATCAGCAACTTCTGAGTGGCACCAGAGTCAGCCGGAGACACCAAGGAGTGCAAAGTCTGCGTTGAAAGGTGGTCCGTCTAGCAGAACAGAAAGAATTACCAAGCAGCTTACCATTACTGGCATGTTTAGGCAGGAGGGAAAGTACGAGCGGAACCACCCAATAGCACGTTTGTACAATGCGAAACTTGCAAAAATGTTGGCACTCGACCTTCTCCCATTTTCATTTGTTGAGGCAGTGGGATTTCGGGAATTAGTGGCAACACTCGCCCCAAAATGGGACGTTCCCAGTCGCTACTATTTTGCAAGAGTTGCTATTCCAGCACTACACCACGACGTGCTGGAATTGATTGGGAAAGCCTTACAACAGAGTGTTGTCCATTGTATCCACCTGACAACAGACATGTGGAGCAGTCGCGAAGCCACAGCAGATTACATGTGCATCACCGCACACTGGATCTCTTTTGCAGGTGTTAAAGACAAGTTAACTTCAGGCCTTCTTGACGTTGCTGGGATTTTTAATGATACTCGCAGACATGCAACTGTAGCCATGTTTGGTATGGAGAAAAATCATACTGCTGAAAACATTTTGTCTGACTTTAACAGCAAGGTCTTTGAATGGCTGAAACCAAGAGGCCTTAAGATTGGTTTTGTTGCCACCGACAATGGCAGTAATGTAGTGAAGGCAATGAGAGATGGACACTATTTCAGGGTACCCTGTTTGGCACACTGCATTAACTTAGTCGTGCAAGACTTTCTGAAAACTGAAGCCAAAGTCAGCAACATACTGACCATCTGCAGAAGAATATGCACGCATTTTAACCATTCTTTTAAAGCGCGGAAGCTGCTACGCGTCATTCAGCGGGAGCATAACTTGCCAGTCAAAGCACTGATCCAGGAGGTCCCAACACGTTGGAACTCTACTTATTTCATGCTTGAGCGTCTCTTTGAGCAGTACATACCACTGAATGCTTATGTAATGTCAAGAAGATTAGTGGATCCTACTGTTAATCTTAAAACCCTGACCGTTGAGATGTGGCAGTGGGACATCATTAAATGCTTGACAGAGATGCTACAACCTTTTGAGGTCTTCACACGTGCAGTTAGCAGGGAGGACTGTACTATGGGCCAAGCCATCCCATTGTTGTACATGCTCGAGCAACAGCTGAAGGAGGTCTGTGAAACATACGAAGGTGACGAAGAAAAAGTTGATGCATATACCTTGGCCAAGGCCTTAGCCAACCGCTTATCTGGAAATGCAAGGCTTCAAACGATTGTGTCAGATCCAAATTACATAACTGCAACAATGTTGGATCCACGGTACAAATTGTTTGTCAGCAGTAGCGCAGTAATTCCTTTTTCAGATGGGGATGTTGCCAATTACAAAACTTCCATAGCTGTGGAAGCTAATGATTTAGAAACTGAACGGCTGTTACTTAAAGGCCTGCCAGTGCCAGCCCAGGACAGTCAAAGTACTCCAGGCCATCCTCCTGAGGCAAGTTCATCAGAGCATGAGAGCAGTGCGTCCGCTTCCCAGCAGGCACCAACAGTACCAAAAGCAGCACCTACACGATCTGATTCAGCAGACACAACCAAAAGCATAACTGCTTTTTTTCTACAGAAGGGGATGGGTAAGTCCGTTGCTGTTGCAAAGGGGAAAGAGGACCAGCAAAGCCGAGCACCAATGAACACTGAGCGGATGGTTCAGGCCTATCTGGATGACACAACAGAGGTGTTCATGGAGCAAAGCCCATTGGTCTATTGGTATGAAAGAAGGAGACAGTGGCCAGTGCTGAGCAGGCTGGCAATAAAGTATCTGGCTTGTCCTGTAGCCAGTGTCGCCTCTGAGCGGGTTTTCAGTGCTGCTGGTGCCATTGTGACATCGAAAAGGACCAGTCTCTCCCCCAAAAGCGTGGAGAGGCTGACAATGATAAAAATGAATCAACACTTCATACCACCAGACTATACTGTACGTGAATCAGAGCAGGATGAAGAAAGCGAGCCCGAAGATATCATCACTACTGTGTTACATGACCTACTTCTGTCCGAACCCCCAGAGTTTGAGGACGAGCTCCTCTTCCCTGACCAATAGGCTTTTAAATTGTTACTTTCTCCCTTCTTTTATTTGTGTTATTTATTTTCTTATTAAAAATGGCTTTCTGGTGCAAAACTGCTAATATTAAAAACCACAACCAAATCCATCCCCACCACTCATTCTTTTTTTGTACCTACTGGAGTTGCACGCCTGTGCATTTATTTTCACTGTATTTTTTTATTTACCTCCTGGAGTTGCACGCCTGTGCATTTATGTTCCATGTTGACTGCACTCCTCAGAGTCTTGCTCCATCTTCTATCTTGACTCCCACTCAAGTCAATACAATTCCATCTTGCCAGCCATACATTGGATGTTGTAGATGGAGTATAGTACAAGAACAATAATGTAGCCTCTAACAATCCCTCCATAACAAGTGTACCGTACATGACTACAGCCATCCTCTATTTCATTTGAAATCTGCAACTCATCACTGCCTTACTGAGTCTTAAGGCTACCACCTCTGTCTGCAGGCATTCATAGACGACTCTTCAGTGTCAAAAGAAACTTGAGCAGGCATCCACAACTGAAGTCAACTTGTTGTGACTCGCATTACAAAGGCTCGGCAGCATCTGTGATCAATCATCTGACAGTGAAAGAGAAGAGCAAAACAGGTATATTAAATGAATGATGCCATGCATTGCACTGGATGTATTGTTTTGCTGACTCTGAGCAAATGTCCTTTGAGTTGAAGTATACTAGTAACTTCAGACTCACGTGATAGCCAATTTTTCCATGTTATTTAATAATATAAATTATTTACGGACTTGTGTTCTACTACTACAGATGCAGTCAGGACTTAATTTATCGTAGTCACTCACTACAGACTGAGTTGTTGTTGCTGATTATGATGGTGACCACCATATCTTTTCTGTCAGGCAGTTGGATCTGAGCTGATTGATGTACGATGTTTCTTGGAGTGGAATACAAGGTAATAATAAATACAAATAAGAGGCACAGCACAGTAGACCCAGGCTACTACATGTGTGTGCACTGTGCAGTGGTAGAGTACAATAGTGGTATGATTGATGACTGAGAATGACGCATTGATTTTGTTGATTAATTTTGTAAATGCTAGGTTGCTTTTTCAATTTCATTCACCTTTCTGTGGCTCTGTGAAATTTTTAGGGAAATGCAGTTTGTATTACGGGCGACCCTGTGTAGTCGTGGGCCTGTTCTGTGCTGGCTCCTGTCTTTTTTTGTACTTCTAGATTAATAATGATGTGCAACTAGTAGACTTATACATATTGTATCCAAGCCGCCTCAGTCTGAAAGTCCTCTCATACGACTACTCCTCTTGTATTATTTTTTTTATCTTCACTGTATTACAATGTGTTTAGGTCATTCACATTCTTTTGTATTTGCCTTTTCTTTTTCAGGCTGGACGTTTTTCACCCACTGCTATTATACTATGAGCATCAACTCACCCTTACCACAAATCCTCATCATCAAGCAATTGGATGGCGGGAAACCAAGAATGATATTCAGCGTGTCCTTTTCTTACGTTTATTCCTTACATTCATTGGCTAGCGGATCTACATCATAAATCATCGTCTTCATTGTTTTGCTTTTGTTGTCTCCAATCTCCATGCGTACTGTATTTCTTTCTCAAACCTTTCCCAAACCCCCCGTACCCATCCATTCAACAAACCCTAACCCTCTTCCCCCGGGCTGCGTGGTTACATTGAGGTGTGATGTTTCTTACATTAAATATACACCAACAATTTTATCACGCGCTTGCTGGGGCAGATGTGGTGAAAAGCAACAATAGTGAAATGTAAAGTCAACAAGGCATGGCCAGGATCTTCTTCGGCTTCCCAACTCAAGCTCTGTGTATAATGCCAAATAATTTACCATTAACATCAAACAACGAATACATCTAATGAATTGGCGTGATTGTTTGGGTTTAAGTTTAAAGCATTATGATTTAGAAAAGTTTGACGTTGCCGTGAGTACTACTACTACAGTTGAACTTCTTATCTTCTCTTGCACTTAGTTTCCAGTCCCCAAAACCATTGTTTTGTTTCAGTTTAGCAGTTGCAATATTGGGTCAGCCGTGTAATGTACTGTACTTACTTATACTACCCCCACATTGTCTGTCACGCAAATGACTGCCTCTTTCTTTTTGTCTCTAAATGCTACTGGCAGGGTCTGTCTACTACTACTATCACAGAAGTTCAGAACCACAGATTCTTCGCCATTGTCTTGGGAAACAAATGCAGCCCTTGCAGTTCCACACTTCATCATAAATCATCATCAGCAATCACAGGTAAGATAAGTTTGCAGTGAGGTATAACGCAAGACAGACTGGTAGTTCTTCTAATGCTACAAATATAACTCGGTGAGGGTTTACCGCATCTATCTGTCTGCATGTTAAAGATGTGGGCAATATATTTTTTTATTAGAAAGCACTGTCCGCCGACCTGCATGGCCAATTAAACCTTGCGATGTTGCACAACGTACATTATTTGGTGAAACAGTCCCCCCTCCAACCCCCCAAGAAACGCAAATGAACTTCAAATGTTTTCTTTTGAACAGAACTTTGTGTCTCGTTTATTTTTAACATAATATAAATAAAGATGATACAAAAATAAAATATATATAAATCTTACCCCACAGCTGTCCCTACCCGCCTCCCCTAACCCCAACCAAATTCCCACGTTCAATGTAATGTAAAAAACCCCAACACCCAATTCCCACCCACCAACAAAAGGATTGAAAAAGGGGCAAACAACAAACAGGGTCCATCTTAAAGCCGGCGGGCTTTTAAGTGTTTATCAACCATGATCTTCACACGCTCCTCTATTTGAGTATTTGTCTGACTCTGAGCCTCCAGCCTGGCTACCCGGAGGAGAATCTTTCTTTGGAACTGGCGGCACCTACATTGGCATGCATGTTGTTGTGGGGGGGTGGCCGATGCTGGAAAAATCTGGCGGCGGGCGGCTGCCTGACCACGCCGACGTACTCCTGCAGGCTTGGGGGCCGGGGCATTGGAAGAGGCAGCAGCTGCTGCCGCCGCCTCCTCCTCCTCCTCCTCGGCCTGAGCCACCAGCCGGCGGTAGGCCTCAACGATGGCCTGCAGTTTCCGCTGCCGGGCCCGGACTGCCAACTCCTTCCTCGTTGGTTTTGAAGGAGTAACTATAAAGAAAGAGACAGAATTGTTGTAATCCAAAATCCCAGCAAATCAAGAACACAAAATTTATTCAACACATAGTGGGCGGCACAGTACAGTAGCACTAGCAAGCAAGCTGAGTACAAAAAATGTTGTTTTATCTATCTTGAACATTCTACGGCTTATATACTTAATTTGTTTGACTTTTTGGCACGGCATTATGCCTGCCCTAGTAGCATAGCATGGGTGTACTTCAACGGTCACACACATACGAACACCTGTCTTTTTCATATCTTGTTTTTTTATATCATATACTCTGTGCTTCCGGGAACAGTGACAGTCTCAAACTAACATTAATTAACAGGGGCCAGCTAGTACTAGTAAATGTCTAGTATAGAGACTATCATTCTTTATATCGCGCAACAAACCTTAGGTGGTTTGTGTTTCGCCAGCAACGACCTGGAATGCATCCAGTCGTCCCCTCCTTCCCTTGCCTTTGGGTTTAACCAAAACACCGCTGCTGACACTAGTATCCACTACCCACCGATATTGGATGTGTCTCCCACCCACGCAGGCAGCTGTGTTTTCCCCTTTCTATGCTTCCACAACAACCCATGCATCCGACTGCTATCAGCCACCTGCATTGCTGATTCCAAAGTATCCTTCTATATTGTATGATTGGTGCTTTTTCCTTGCTCCTTTCATCATACTTAAATTCAATCTCCTTAGTGTTAATCCATCGCGGTCATGTAATGTTGTGGATAAGACTTTTTTAGTCTGCCACCAACCTTTCACAGCTGAGTTGTAGTCACATAGAAGAGGCCTGTTATTTTATCAATTCTCGCCGGTGGTAATGCTATTGCTAAGCTTGGTAATGACAAAGGTGGCGTCATATATTGTCCAGTAGAACTTCAAGTTCATTATAAATATCAGAGTACAGTGAGGAAGTTTTCCCCACCCACCAAGTAATGTGGATCACTATTGAATGTAACTTACCATCGCCCACCGTTGTTGGCTCCTCCCCCACTGCTGCCGGTGCTGCTGTAGGTGCCTCTGGTCCTCAATTCCCCTCCGGGATCGCCTCTGCTGATGCCGTCGCAGCGCCGCTGTCCCCGTCGGCACTGGTGGATGGTACCGGTTCTGCACAAATAAAAATAAGTACACCTTTTTAGATGGATGCACATCCCCCATTGTACTTGT
Source organism: Lissotriton vulgaris (assembly GCF_964263255.1). NCBI lineage: Eukaryota > Metazoa > Chordata > Amphibia > Caudata > Salamandridae > Lissotriton > Lissotriton vulgaris. The sequence continues at coordinate 628,607,524 of NC_141695.1, read as the reverse complement.
TCACCAAGAATGGAGTTCTGCAAAATAGTTAAGTACAACGTAATCAGTAGTAGTCCACATTGCCTAGTACAGCAGAGTAACTAACTCACTACACATATTAGAATTCATTTGTTATGGTATGGTACCCAAGCTCATCTCATCTATACTGCTACTCTAGTCCTTGGAAAGTTAGACTGAACCATGTAACCTAACCAGTTTGTGCATCAATGACATGTCTACAGTTTTGCGCATGCTACCTCGCAGCTTGTTGCGCAGTACGAGAAGACGCCTTTGAGGCCACATGATTGTTCAAAGCATACACCTGAAGAGTTTGGAAAATAAAAAGGCCCGTATTTACTTTTTGAATGTGGATTGTGGAATCGAGTTTGCTTACAGCCTCAGGTTACACCTTTTTTTTAGCATGACAGCTAAAAACTTGCATAAATGTATTTAATTTTTTCATACTGTCTAACGTGCACCACTTTTGTCATTATTTTTCGGCAGATGAGAAGATTTTCTTCTACGAAGCAAAGATTTCCAGAGCTTACCAAAAAGAGGCATATGCAACCAGTATACGTTCAATGGTGAGGGGTCTCCGACATTTCCCACATTTCCCTATCCTGCACTGGTAGCTGTACAAATGTAGATTACTTTATTCAGCCTTTTTTAACTCTGGATTTTTTCTGGTGGCCCTTGACGTATTTCACGGAACAACTTAAAAACATTGATGTTACTTACTTAGTTACTTCTAACAAAATAAAGGTTTTGAAGTACCACATTGACTCGGAAGTATATTTTCAGTGTCTGTTGTCTTGTAGACTTACACGAGAGAGTGAGCAAAAGGGGGTTACTTAGGTTATGGATTGTGTAATAAAAGCATTTGGCATCTTCATATTGGGGTTCAGGAAAGGGGTAATTGAATAATTGACCAATGACTGAGCCCATATAGGTTGTCGTTCATTGAATTGTGGGTTCCTCTGAGTTCTGTGACTGAGGTGTAAGACTGTAAGTAAGTAAGGTCCAACCTGCCTATCACCAACATCCAATTTTGTGGTGCATACATAGTTATGTATGTGACTGCATAGAAGAATACCCGCAAGAGTAGTAGTGGTATACTAACGCTTACAAAATAGTAGACCAACATCTGGATGCATACTTGGTTGGTGTCAATTGGCAAAGAAGAGACATTACAGAGGAAAAAGCATAAGACAGGAGTGGACCCTGTGCCTTCCGCTATTCTATCACAGATTTTTTGAAAAGATTAATACCTTAACTAAAGAGTGGGCAACAGGGCAAGCTTACCTACAAACAGTCTAGTAGTAGCACAGAGAGTCATAGCAGAAGCTCTTTGAAGGAACAGAAAGGCAGGGACAGAAAGTAATACCCAAAATTTTGAAAACATAATCAAAATCAAACAAGCATTTGTCAAAATTTAGTTAGGTGAAATGTCATTAATCGGTTGGAAAAAAAAAGCTCAGTTAGAAAGTTAGGGAAATATCATTGTTCCAAAAGAAAGCACTGTTGGACTTACTGGGGACAGCAGCAGGATCCTCAGTAGAGGAGCTCTGTGCCTGTGGTTCTTCACGTTCACCCGCCGACTCGGTCCCAGCCTTCTGCTTGCCCCTGGGTTCTGTGGTTCATGTAAGAAATAATAAAGAAAGAGGAAAACATTGAGTGCTGTGAAACATAGACAGCATTTCAAAAACCACTGCTACAACATTAAAAGAAACAAACATTGGTCTACCAAATGACTACTGCTTGCATGATTCACTGACTAGTGTATGTATACTTGGAGAAAACAAATCAAATGTTCCATAAACATTATGATTGCAGATTACTAAGTAACACAGAGGCAGTAACACCTGAACAACACCACCGATTCAAGAATGGGGTAATCAATCAATTATCTGTAAGTAGCCATTTCTTTTTAATTTTTTGCCAGCAAAATGCATAGATCACAAGGAGTAGACATGCTTAACTTTGTGCATACTAACACGAAATTGTACGTTCATTGCATCATATTTTGTTTTGCTACTGACTGAATGCTACTGCTGCCCTACCCACTCAATAAACAAAGTACATCAGTTCTATGGAGGGCTGAGGCAGGGGCGGCTCTAGGCTCATGGTGGTCCTGGACTCCTGGCCAGGGAGCGTAGGTGGGGGGCCCCGAAGAGGAGGTCGGGGCGGAGCACGGAGGCCAGTGAAGAGGGGGGAGTCAGGGTGTTTGGAAGTGGAACAGAGCCGGAGGCACCAAATCCCTGCCAGGGGCCGCCACGCAAATATGTATCCATCCTCTGAGGATTATTAAATTAAGGATATATGTTGGTGGGGTGGCCCCTGGCGTTTGGTGGCCCTGTGCAGTTGCACAGCTTGCACATGCCTAAAGCCGGCCCTGGCTGAGGTAAGAAGAACAAAGTAACTTTTGCATTCATTGCCAGAGGAGGATTCATGCAGAAGAGAAGGCCGTGAAAAAAAAATGATACAATATGCAAACACGTACAATTATCCATCAACGGCTATTTCACTGACGGACAAAGGAAGGACAAGACTCTATTAATAGCATTAACTAACTTCAGTTCTCTACAATAAAGAAAATCTCACACCAATAAACAGCAAAAGCTAGCGCCAAATTGAACACGCAAGAGTCAGTGAAGATGAAGAAGCGCAGCACAGACCAGTGTCATACAATTACAGTAGATATAATAACGGAATACATCGGAAATGTAACTAGGAGCACCAGTCATCGCGTTACTTATTCAGCCAAGATTTACAAAGATACAATAACAATACTTATACTACTATAGAGATATATATTATACACACACTTTTTTTTTTTTTTGGGTAGCCACTCACCAAGACCCACGACCTCGACGCCAAGCAGGTCCAACAGGTCCTGCTCCCGGTCCAAAATGTCTGCCCAACGGTGGGTCAGCTGATGGTGGGTACGCCGGATACCGGAGCAGCGGAAGACTGCCCGGCGCACCTTCACCCACTGCCGGAGACGCTCTTCAATATGGTGGTAGCCGGAGCCGGGCCTGCCGCCTGCTGCCAACATCAAGGGGAGGTGGCGCTGGATAAAAAACACCATGGCAGCCACCTCCTCCTCCCCAAAAAGTTGGCCGGGCCTCACCCCTAGGGGGCGCATTCTGCCGCAAGGCAGCCGGGTTTTTTGGGGCACAGGCGCCTTGCCCTTTGAGCCGCCGCTGCTGCTGGCGCCCTTGACCATGGTTCTGGGTGGAGGGGAGAAGAAAAGTTCAAGACAAAAAGGTAGGGGAAAGAAGAAGCAAGGTAAAAGAAGGAAGTAAAATAAAACAATAGAAAAGTTGTAAAAGTAGAAATAAAATGAAAAATATAAACCTAGGCACAGAGAGAGATAGGTAATAACTAAAGAAAGTTTGAAAAAGTGGGTAAAAAGACCAGGATTGAAGAGATTTCACCAAGATGCAAAAGTAGGCCCAAAACCATAGCCAGAGTGTGTGATCCAAGATGGCTGCGCCCATCGCGACCGCGTGGGTAGGTTCGCGCGATATTTAGCGCGATCACGCACTTTTGTAGTGCGAACGAGAAGATGAGTTCCCGAACATGTCTTGCACAACGCGACCACGTTACTTGTGACCCGGAACAGGAAATAAGGGAACGCAAGCAGGCGGGACAAACCTCTGGGGTAACTTAGCGCGCTAGCCATCCCGAGCATGCAGGCAACGCCCCGAACACGCGCACCGCGCTCCCGAAGACGAAAAACAGCGCGCGAACGGGCCTAGCAAGCAACTACGCATGGCTGCGGAGCTACGCGTAGTTCGCGGAGTGCAACTACGTCTTCGCGTAGCTCCGCGGAGTCCGACTCCGCGAACTACGCCCAGGGTTAGTTCTAACTCACATTGATTCTCACACTCTCTAGCACTCCCTCGCTCATTCATTTTCTCACTTGCATTCACTCTTACTCGCAGTCTGACTCACTCATACTCACTGACCATCAAACTCACACATTGTCATTGACTTTCACTCACTCACATTAATATTTAGACACACTGATACACACACACACACACACCCTCTCTCTCACACAAAAACACTCATCCACAAGCAGTTACACAACATACATTTAAAAACATTTTTACCTACCTTAGGTGCCGGGAAGGTCCCATCCTAGCTAATTGTACTCCATTTTTTATTACACTAATATTGACTAACATAATTCTATTCCCTATTAGTGTAGAAAACAAATTAGTAGAATACCAGGAGAGTGAAGCCCCAACTGACGCCATAAGGACAAGCAGCTCCTGTGTTTCTGGCACTGATTTTGACATCACTGAGGCCAGGGATCACAAAGAGCAAGCCAGAGCCAAGTGTCACAGCTGCAACCCCTGGTGACCCCTAAATGATTTCCATGTCCTAGATAGATAGATAGATAGATAGATAGATAGATAGATAGATAGGAGTGGAGACTAGAGTAGAAGGAGACAATGGTGTCTACAGTACTCAGACTTGTAGTGGGTTGCGCTGTGGCTTGTGCCATGTGAATGATTTCATGTGCAGTTACACTCTGCATGACTATGACATGGCCCACCCCACGCTGAACCAAAGAAAAGAAACACCAACCGCAGGCATTGAGGGCAGGCCTAGACGATCCTTCCAATTAATTGTCTGCAATATTGTGCTGCCTATGTTTAGATATCAATGCAACTTATAGAATCAAGGCATTTTTTCAGAATTTGGCACAAATTATATAATTCGGTGGGATAACATGAGACACATTCCCCCCTAAGGACAAACACCTTAACCCCAGCTGAGGGCAGAGGGATACACCTCACACCCTCAGTATAACCAGCAGTGCAACGTAGTCACCTGGCAATATGGTTTACCCATTTAAAAGAGACAAACCGAATGAACAAATCAATCACCAAAGCGACTGCAATATTGGTAATCAGATAGACTCATAGTATATTTTCTTGGCTATGCAAACCAAAGACAGGTGATTCACTTACATTGGACTACTTGCACCCCTCTGACACATGTGCACTCACATGGAACTTGCTGTTTGTAGTTTATGGCACATGGTTAAGAGATAGGCCAGTGGTGGCCCACTATAACAGATGTGGTATATTGCATGTGAATAATTTTACAACCACTACAATCTAAGGATATATATATATATATATATATATATATATATATATATATATATATATATATATAGATAGATAGATACTATTCATAATTCCACCTATGGTTATGTCCTAAGGTAAGTATGGGTGGAGAATAAAACAGCAAATATATACTTACTTTACCATACAGTGGGAGGTTGTTATAATACATGCAACATTCAGGCAGGTTGATATTAAGGACCTCATTAGAGTGCCTTCAGTAGGCCAGGGAAAGTAAATCTTCCTGTACCTTATCCCTTTTGCATACAAATAAACACTATGACAATCAACATAGGAGTGTTTTTACAAAAGATATTTGTAGAAGAGCAAGCATGTAGATAATCGACACAGTCAAAATATTAACTATGAAGGAAACCAATGTAGGTTTTTTGAAGGCCCTCACTCACCCTAGTGAGCTGCAACGCCAGGTTACTGTGGAGCGGGTTTGGTGACAGTGAAGTGTAGTAGAAGTGAATTCTCGGGGACCTTAACTTCCACCTCGAGAACAACGACAACTCCGCCACCCTCATCAACAACCTCACCAAACTCAGCCTCAGACAACTAGTCACCGCACCCACCTACGCCCCCGGCCACACGCTTGACCCCGTCTTCGTCACAAGCACCCACGTCGCCTTCAACCACACCACCGAAGTCCACTGGACCAACCACCGCTGCATCCATTTCACCTTCCAAAAATTAACCACGCACCACCGCACCCAACAGCTGCCCTGCCGCTGCTGGAGCAAAGTCACTGAAGACCAGCTGACCTCCACCCTCGCCCAGAACCTCCCCAGCGACCCAGACGCCACCGCAGGCAACCTCAGACAGTAGATCGACGACTGCGCCAACTCCCTCGCCCCGCTCAGGAAACCCTCCATCAACCACACCAGCAAGAAAGCCACATGGTTCACTGAGGAGCTCCAGACCTCCAAACGCACATGCCGGAAACTGGAGAAGAAATGGCTCCACGAACGCACACCGGACAGCCACGCAGCCCACAAGGACGCCATCCTCAGACATCACCACCACATAAGTACAGCCAAAAGATCCTCCTTCAAAGCCCAACTGGACAACAACGCACACGACAGCAAAGAGCTATTCAACATAGTGAATGACCTCTCCAACCCCAGCACCAACGCCAATGACATCCCGCCTTCACAAGATCTGTGCGACTCACTGGCCACCTTCTTCCACCGCAAGATAGCCAACATCCGCGACAGCTTCAACACTACGACCACCCTGACAGCGCCAGACTCCAGCACCCCCTCGAACACCACCAGCACCAACCACCTGACCTTCTGGTCCAACAACGATGAGACGCGCAAGGCCATGAACTCCATCCACTCAGGATCACCATCGGACCCCTGTCCACACCACATATTCAACAAAGCGGACGCAACCATCGCACCCCAACTACGAAGGTCATCAACATCTCCTTCGAAACAGAGACATTCCCGGAAAGCTGGAAGCACGCCGAAATCAACGCCCTCCTCAAAAAACCCAAGGCAGACACCAAGGCTCTCAAGAACTTCCGGCCCAGCTCGCTGCTCCCCTTCCAGGCGAAGGTCATCGAGAAAATCGCCAACATGCAACTGACCCGCCACCTTGAGGAGAACAACATCCTAGACCCATCCCAGTCCGCTTTCAGACGAAACCACAGCACCGAGACAGCCCTCATCGCCGCCACGGATGAAATCAGGCGCCAACTCGACAACGGCGAGACATCAGCCCTCATCCTCCTGGACCTGTCAGCCTCCATCGACATGGTCTGCAACCACACACTAAAGACACGCCTCCAAGAAGCCGGAATCCAAGAAAAAGCCCTGGACTGGACCATGTCCTTCCTCTTCGGCAGAACCCAGAGAGTCCGCCTCCCACCCTTCCGATCTGAAGCCACCAACATTATCTGCGGTGTACCCCAGGGCTCATCCCTCAGCCCGACCTTGTTCAACATCTACATGAGCCCCCTCGCACAAGTGGTCCGCCAGCACGACCTCAACATCATCTCCTATGCCGACGACACTCAGCTCATCCTCTCCCTCACCAAGGACCCGCACACCGCCAAAACCAACCTCCACAAGGGAATGAAGGCCGTCGCTGAGTGGATGAGGAGCAGCCGTCTGAAACTTAACTCGGACAAGACAGAGATCCTCATCATCGGCCCCACCCCCTCTGCCTGAGTCGACTCCTGCTGGCCGACCACACTGGGAACAGCACCGACACCCACGGACCACGCACGCAACCTAGGATTCATCCTCGACTCCTCCCTCTCTATGTCGAAGCAGGTCAACGCCATCTCCTCTGCCTGCTAAAACACTCTCCGCATGCTCCACAGGATCTACAAATGGATCCCAACCGAAACAAGAAGAACGGTGACCCAAGCCCTCGTCAGCAGCAGACTGGACTTCGGCAACGCACTCTATGCAGGAATCCCTGCCAAACACCTACGACGACTACAACGCATCCAAAACTCCTCCGCCCGACTGATCCTCAGCATCCCTAGCCAAAGCCACATCACCCCCCACCTGAGACACCTGCATTGGCTCCCCGTCAACAAGTGGATCACCTATAAGCTCCTCACCCACGCACACAAAGCACTCCACAACACCGGACCAGCCTACCTGAACAGCAGACTCCGCTTCTACACCCCAACCCGCCAGCTCCGCTCCTCCAGCCTCGCCCTCGCAACTGCATCCAACTAACAGCCTCCGGCTGCAGATCCTTCTCCTTCCTCACCGCCAAGACCTGGAACACCCTCCCTACCCACCTGCGACAGACTCAAGACCTACTCACTTCAGAAAACTCCTCAAGACCGGGCTCTTCGAGCAGTAGCAGCACCCCCCTCCCCTCAGCGCCTTGAGACCCTCAAGGGTAAGTAGTGCGCTTTACAAGTGATTGATTGATTGATTGATTGAAATGATGTTGAAGCATTGGCAACTAAGGCACTCTTCACATAAAAGAACTATAGTCATTGCCAAAGCTTCAGCCACAATACTCTGAGACACAGAAATGTCAAATGTAAGTAAACGGGCAGCATTTCATGGAGTAAAATACTACTGGCTTCAAAAGACCAAGGAAGTAATTTAATTATGTAACTTTGTGTTCTCACCTACCATTGATGGCCACAGTAAGATCCTTCCTAGGAATGTAGCTTCATAGAGACAACAGCTATTTCTTACTTTAAACATGGTACGTGGAATCACCTCAATTTAGTACACAAGTCAAAGCAATACCACATGGCATGTTTAAAGAAAGAAATACCCTTCTTGTATTTTGACGAACAACCGTCCCCTAAGTGGATGCCAGTGCTGTTTGGTGCACGCCGGGTTCCCAGAGGCATCCATCCACCCTGCAGATGCCAAAATGCACAAAAGGGTAATATTTATTTCTTTAAACATGACCTGTGTAATCGCTTCAACTTTTATACTAAGTCGACACGATTCCGTTGTGTCATGTTTAAAGAAAGAAATACTCTGGGTCTCTTGGGCATTTTGACGACCACCCTGGCACCGGGTCATAGTTGTGGGGCCCAGAAGTGAAGGGAAGGAGTGAGACAGTGTTGGGGAAGGAGCTGGGGGCATGCAATAGGAGAGAGCCATTACGAGGGGGCCACGCCCGCACCACATTGAAGCAAATGGAGCAAAATACGATAATATGCCATAATAATGAAAATGGCATTGTACTCACAGTAATGCCTTGCTTTGCAAATGGACTCACATGCAATTTACACTGTGCGTGGCCATGACCCAACCATCCCTGCCCCGCCTTTAACAAAAGGAGATACCCAAGCGCCGAGGCAGGAGGAAGTGGAACCTTGCTTTCAGTTCGCTCTCGATCCTCGATAGATGTCGACTCTGCTCCAAGTGCCTATATATCATTAAATATATTATTAATATTTACTGGCCCAGCGGCGGATGGACAAAGATCATAAAACCAGGATCCCTTAGAAACCAACGGCAGGGCAGGTTTTCCTACCAAAAGAATACTTATAAACTATAGTACAACTGACACTGAGGAGCCCCCCGCACCGCAGAGGCTGGGGGCCTTACGTTACGCCACTGGGAGGTGGCTACCCGACATTACTTTAATAAAAAATGTGCCCTCCCTATTATGTAAATTAGCCCCAGGGAGGTAACTGTCCCTTGGGAAGGAGGGTCCACGAGGCCCCCCATATTGTTTAAATTAGCCTCAGAAGGTGGTGATCCCTGTGAGGCCACCCCAGATAATGGGAAATAGCCCCAGGGAGGTGGCAGTCCCCCAGGCCCAGTGGGCCTGCCCACATTCATAACAAAAACTGCCCCAGCGAGGTGGCGGTCCCCGGGGCTTTGAACAGCCAGAGGAAGTGAGCCCCTCCTATATTTTTGATATGCCCCCGGATCCTGGCTCACCCAGGGGTTAATGTAAAGCATGCACTGGAGCCCGCGCTTTCTTTTTTAATAACACATGTACCGCGAATATCGAAATATTTTTAAATGGTGTTTTGTCATGGAGGGATCCCAGGGGAACCCCGAGACCATGGCATGGGGGTTAGGGTATTCCTACCCTTTCCCTTTTATTTATTTTCAGGTTTTTGGGGGGGGCCTCAGAGAAGCAGAGTCCCAAGATGGCTGCCAACACTTCCTGGTTGAAGTGTTGGCAGCCAATCAGAGCAGTGTATTTCCCTGCACAAGCTCATCTTTGTTTGTAAAGGTTTTACGGCCAGAGATATCTCTATAATTTTCAACCTAAATTTCTCAACAACTACTGAACTGATTTGCACCAAATAACAATAAGCACAATCTGCCTTTCTGCCAAATTTGGTGTAATTCCGTCCAGTGGTTCAGGATGTAGGTTCGACAATGCTTTCCTATGGGAATTAACATTACAAGCGCACACTCTTTTCACGCCCCTCTTTCTCGGTCCCAACTGCACGAATCACCCCCAAACTTTCCATGACACACAGAACCTACTTTGTCACTTAAAAAAAAAAATCCATGAAGATTCGTCAAACGCCGAAGTTGTACGCAAGTCAAAAAATGCTTTTACTATGGAAACTAGGTCCTAACTATAAAGACAGCCAGTAGGTAATATATATCTTAAGCTCCCAACTCTTGCCAAGAGAGGCTGAGACACACTCCGCATTCAAAGCGTCTTTTTATTTGACAATTACGAGGCAATCCCGGTAAAATCAGTTAAAAAGGCCTAACATGTTTCGAACTAATAAAGTCCTTGATCACAGGCCAACAGCTGTCAATCGCGTGTTCCATTCATTAATCCTTATCTGCAAATTGTTAGTACTGCTCTTCGCTAATAAAATGCATTCTGGGAGTTGATGTTTTTTGGACAACATATCTTTAGATCAATTCTCAAATAGGCAAGTATAAAAGCAGATAATATTATTAAACACATCCCAGATTTGCCAAACCATCTATCCTCGCTGAATTTCCCTTGTTAAGGCTGTAGTTTTCATTCTTTTGCGTGGTACTGGTTCTGATGCGAATAATGTCACCGGGTCTAAAGAAGAAAATGTGGTACTATTAACAGTATGTGAGAGTACTTACATCTATGTGTTTGTAAGATTAGGTGGGCACCTTGTGATCCTTAACAGGGTTCCCATCAGTCACCACTCGGAACCGCCCTTCATCATTTGGGATTCCTGTATAGCCATTTGTTAGGAGTCGGCACAGTGGAGGAGATGTTAAACCTCTGATGTTACTGATGCCGTCCTTGATGGTCTGAGTCTCACAGGCTATTTTGAAGCTGGAAACAGGAGTGAGAGTGACTGAGTGTGCAGTGCATATAGTGAGAGTGATGCGTGAAACTAAAATTGGGTGAGAGGGCAAAAAAATTACTTTATTCCGTGTTTTGCCTGCTCCACCAATGTTAAAAAGCAGTGGGGTAAATTAAACAAATATTTACCCAGATGTATTGGTCAACATGTTTCTGCAATTAGTGGACCACAGAGTCCGTTGCATTCATCAGGACCTATTTTAAACTCAAGCTACTGCAATAGTGAGAAATAATAAAAAGTGACTACAAATATTAATCTGCGACCTTAATGGAGATCACCTGGATCCTGTAGGTGTCATCAGATTCCGCAGTTGTTGTGTGTCACTAGTGAAAAAAACAAACATAACAGAAAATAGTAACCACATTGATTTGTATGCAGTTAGAATGGGATAAGTACACATATAACTATATAGCCTATTCCTTTTTCAAAGGAGTCTTTTAAGGTTTTTCAGTTTCTCTAACACATAAAGACTTCTAATGATCTTTTATGGCAGGTTACTTTATCTTACCATTGTGGACAAAGTAGAAGGCTGCGCCTCGCCTGGCAACGGCTCAGGATACGAGGGAAGCACCGCTCTAAAAGGGGAAAGGAAGCAAAGAACAGGAAATGTCACTGCTCCTTTGAATCGTCCAAAACTGGGGCAAAAGGCAACAACAAGGCTTTGTCAAAGTATTTAAAGAAAAGAACAGCCGACCGCTGCATCTATCAGCCCTGTGCAGCATGACACTGTTGGTTCTGTTGGTTATTACTTGGTGCAGTGGATTTATTAAACACTACACACATAACGTGTCACCGCGTCCTGCACGGCTGGTTTACAGTCGGCGAGTCAACCCTCAATGTGAGAGTCAAACGATAAGGCATGGTTGAAGCGCCAAGATCTGCTAAAGCTGCGCGGAGTCAGCAATCCAAAATTAAGTATTACCGGTCGTTCGTAGCGCTCACCTGTCCGTCGGTACCTCGCCGCCTTCCTCTGAGCCGATGGGGAGGTAGCGAGGCACCGCGGGCTCATTGGTTAAAAGCGCTGCAGCGATTGGTCCGGTGACGATCACATGGTGTTCACGGACCAATCGGCGTGCAGCTCTTTTCTTGGTCTAGGATAAGACAGTACCCGCGTCGTGATTCGTTGGTAGTGAGTCACATGGTCCGACACTCAGACGAGTGTTTCTATTGGTCAAACCTTCGTTTCTATGAGAACGAGGGTTAAACATAAACACTCAATGTTTATCATTGTTATGTCGGAACGAGAGGGATTTACCATGGTGATGGTTTAAACATGGTGATTAATGGAAGCTGCGAGTCTTATTTGGCCGAGGAGACAAGGGGACAGTTACCTCGTAGTGTAAATAAAGCTCATATTTTAGTGTTATGTAGAATGTTAATGTCGGATCTGGCCCTTTAGTAGCATTGAATGGAGTCACGTTTCTGTGGCTGAGGTCACAGTGGTAATCCATAATGTAGGGTATTGACTATAGGGATTTTCAGTGAAATCTAACATAACCACTGGTTCAAGTAGGTTAATAGTAGAGAGTGATTCCTCTTGAAGAGTCTCTGACCAGTGTGTATATACAGATAAGTGTGCCAGTAGTCCCTCATTTAAAGAGAGGACCAAGGAATCTCATCATTAAGACCACTCCTATTTGTGCCCAGCCTAAACACCCACTTTTGTTCCCTACGCATGAGAAAAGTGGTGCGGTCTGTTACATGCGGTGGTATGTATGGCTGTTCAAGAACGGTCCACATGAATGCAGTGGGGTCATGTTTTCTCTCTAAAAAGTGATTTGTCAGCTTGGTGGCTTGTCTTTTCCGACGGATAGTGCTCTTATGTTCGGAAATTCGAATTTTCACTTTTCGAGTAGTCATTCCGACATATTTGAGCCCGCACGGGCATGTGATCAAATAGATTAAATTGTCACTATTGCAATTTGTGAATTTTTCTTGTCTCCATGGTTTGTTAGTGCCAATGTCAACCTCCATTGATTTAGTTGTTTGGGGACAGGCTTGACATGTACCACACGGATGGTGGCCTATTACTGGTGGCAAATTCCAGATCGTTCCTAGAGCCCTAGGTGTGTTGTCCCGTGGTCTGGTATGGACAATACGATCTTTTAAGTTTGGACCTCTCTTGAAGGAAAAAAGCGGTTTCTCAATGAGGTCTTTTCCCGAATTGAGAATAGACCAATGTTTTTTGATTATCTTCTGGAGGTCATTTGATAGGGTCCCAAACGTGGTGACACACGTGAGTCTGTTTAGTGTGGTTTTTTCTACGGGTGGTTCTAGAAGGGCCAATCTGTTATTATTGCTAGCGCGTTTCATTGACTTTTTGACCAATTTTGAAGGATATTTACGGTTTATCAGTTGTTGTTGTAAGGCTCTTGCGTGTGTTATGTAGCCTTCTTTGGTTGAACAGTTCCTCTGCACTCTCAAGAATTGGCCATATGGCAGATTCTCTTTAAGTGATTTTGGATGGTGACTATCAAAACAGAGTAAAGAGTTTTTGGCCATTGGTTTTTTGTAAAGCTCTGATTGCAAGCCTCCTGGGGTAGAGAAAATTCTTAGGTCTAGGAATGCAATGGCTGTCTTGCTTGTTTCTACTGTGAAGCGTAGAAAGTTGTTTCTGCTGTTGAGCCAACGGTGAAAGGTCATAAGATCTTCATGTGTCCCTCTCCAAATTGCCAGTATGTCATCAATATACCGCTTCCATATAATTATGGAAGCGATATACGGATTAGTATCCTTCAGGATATGCTCCTGTTCAAAATGATGAACATAAAGGTTCGCCAGGCTGGGGGCGAAAACGCTCCCCATACTGGTGCCAGACGTTTGGAGATACACTGTTTCTTTGAATCTAAAGAAGTTTCTCTTCATGGCTATGGTGGCACAGTCCATGATGAAACTAGTAGGTGTTATACTGTTTAGATCCCTTTCCCTCAGGAGAGAAGAGATGACTTCTAATGTCTCATCCTGGGGTATGGATGTATACAGCGACTCCACGTCAAATGAGACAAGATGGTCAGTGTCTACATTGAATTCAATCTCTGGAAGAAGGCGCAGCACATCGGTTGTGTCTCTGAGATAGGTGGGCATCTCTAGGACCATAGGACGCAGAAAGTGGTCCACAAAGGTGGAAAGCGGCTCCAAGGCAGACCCAATGCCTGAGATTATTGGCCGTCCGGGTGGTGGTCTCTGCTCTTTATGCACCTTAGGGAGGCAATAGAAATAAGGCATTACCGGATGCTCCGTGCATAAAAAGGAAGCTTCATTTCGAGTTATCCAGCCTTCTGCCAGTGCTTCCTCAACCATTACTTTGATCTGCCTTTGTATTTCTTGGGTTGGATCTTGTTCAAGGGGGCAATAGGCGTCTCTGTTGTCCAGTTGTCGCAGACACTCCGTGCGGTAGTCACTCGTATTCATGACGACTATTGCACCGCCTTTGTCGGCCGGTTTGATGGTTAACTCATTGTTGGCAGTCAAAGTTTTGAGGGCTTGTTGTTCTAGCTTGGAAAAGTTATTGTAGGTTTCTTTGTTAGTTGAGAACAGCCTCTCGATATCCTTCTCAACGGCTTGTTCAAATGCCAGAACTTGTACAGGGACCATCTGAGGTCCTGGATTGAATTTCGATTTATTCTTTAGACCTGTGTTGGTTTCTTCTTGTGTTGGATCACCTTGGTTGTTTTTTGAGAAGAGAAACTGTAAACGGATCTTGCGGAAAAATTTTGCCATCTCGATATTTGTTTCAAAGTGGTCATTCTTCTTTGTAGGCACAAAACCTAACCCTATGTTTAAGACTTGTTCTTCAATCGGGGTAATAGAATGGGCACTCAGATTGATGATGAGCCCGCTTCCATGTTCGTTTGTGCCGTCGTCTTGGTCTTCGATGTTGCACTCCTCAGATTCCTCGTTACTGGCGGTGGACTGAAGTGGACCTGTGGCTGTGCACCTCTTCTTCGTCCTCGAGATCTCCCTCGGCCAAACCCTAAAAAAGGCGGTTGGCCTCCAAATCCATTTCCAAACTGTTGTGGAGGAAATGGTCCCATTTGATGAGGATAGGGACCCATTTGTGGAAACATTGGACTCCCGAATTGCCAGGGAGCTGGTTGCCACCATGTTTGGTTCTGGTGTTGGTTCCCTCTCCAATTCCTCTGTGATCGTTTTCCTCGGGTCCTTTGTTGAAAATTACTTTGATTAGAGGAGTCTGAATCTGTGGAGTTATCATCAGAGGAGCTGGACCCATATGAGGATCCTGTTCTTCTTCCTTTGTTGTTTAAGTCAGGAGGTACATAGGAGCTACTTGTGTAGGGATACACTTTCTCGAAGCTGAATCTCTCAAGATCTTTTTTAAATTTTTCCATTTTTGTAAATAGAGTAAACTCCTTGAATTCCTGGTTGTTCTTATTGGACTCATCTTGGCCCTGTTTGAAGAGTTTGGATGTTAAAGTTGTTTTAATCTGGGATTCAAGGACCTGTATCTCTATTAGAATGGTGTCTGCTATTCGCTGTGATGTTTGAATAATCAACACCAACCAGTCTCTCGTGCATCTCCATGCTATCAAGGACCAGTTTTTTAGGAATTCTTTATCAGTGAGAAATAGCCTCGGAGTGTTAGTGACAATCAGACCTGATGGTGCGCAGTTCTTCCTTAGATACTGAGCCATGACTGCCCCATGTAGAGTTGTGCGAGTTTGGGATTTTTTTAGTGCAAGGTTTTTACCCCAGTCATCTGTGTTGTTATTGGCGGCTACGGGTATGGAATCCAATAGGTTTGGATGTTTATCAAGAGCATCCTGTACATCCTCCTCGCCAAAAGCCAGACCGTGATTCTCCGCCATTTCGTAAGAATAGCAGGAGACTAGTGTGTGATCCTGTTGATTAGGAAAGTTTTAGCCAAAGTCACCGATTGCGGCCCTGTATTGGACTACCCCTGTCAAGAGCGAATCAATCCTTCTTATCGGAGGATTGAGAGAAACAGAGGGTGTGTTTCTTTAAATAAATGGCCCGCAGCTGGAAAGCTGCTCTGAAAATAAACAAAATAGGGTGGGAAGGGGCCTACAGGGAATTTAAAGACCTAGCAGTGACATGTTCCCTATCAGACTAGAAATACAAATAATGTCACCGGGTCTAAAGAAGAAAATGTGGTACTATTAACAGTATGTGAGAGTACTTACATCTATGTGTTTGTAAGATTAGGTGGGCACCTTGTGATCCTTAACAGGGTTCCCATCAGTCACCACTCGGAACCGCCCTTCATCATTTGGGATTCCTGTATAGCCATTTGTTAGGAGTCGGCACAGTGGAGGAGATGTTAAACCTCTGATGTTACTGATGCCGTCCTTGATGGTCTGAGTCTCACAGGCTATTTTGAAGCTGGAAACAGGAGTGAGAGTGACTGAGTGTGCAGTGCATATAGTGAGAGTGAAGCGTGAAACTAAAATTGGGTGAGAGGGCAAAAAAATTACTTTATTCCGTGTTTTGCCTGCTCCACCAATGTTAAAAAGCAGTGGGGTAAATTAAACAAATATTTACCCAGATGTATTGGTCAACATGTTTCTGCAATTAGTGGACCACAGAGTCCGTTGCATTCATCAGGACCTATTTTAAACTCAAGCTACTGCAATAGTGAGAAATAATAAAAAGTGACTACAAATATTAATCTGCGACCTTAATGGAGATCACCTGGATCCTGTAGGTGTCATCAGATTCCGCAGTTGTTGTGTGTCACTAGTGAAAAAAACAAACATAACAGAAAATAGTAACCACATTGATTTGTATGCAGTTAGAATGTGATAAGTACACATATAACTATATAGCCTATTCCTTTTTCAAAGGAGTCTTTTAAGGTTTTTCAGTTTCTCTAACACATAAAGACTTCTAATGATCTTTTATGGCAGGTTACTTTATCTTACCATTGTGGAAAAAGTAGAAGGCTGCGCCTCGCCTGGCAACGGCTCAGGATACGAGGGAAGCACCGCTCTAAAAGGGGAAAGGAAGCAAAGAACAGGAAATGTTTTTTGAGAAGAGAAACTGTAAACGGATCTTGCGGAAAAATTTTGCCATCTCGATATTTGTTTCAAAGTGGTCATTCTTCATTGTAGGCACAAAACCTAACCCTCTGTTTAAGACTTGTTCTTCAATCGGGGTAATAGAATGGGCACTCAGATTGATGATGAGCCCGCTTCCATGTTCGTTTGTGCCGTCGTCTTGGTCTTCGATGATCGTCACCGGACCAATCGCTGCAGCGCTTTTAACCAATGAGCCCGCGGTGCCTCGCTACCTCCCCATCGGCTCAGAGGAAGGCGGCGAGGTACCGACGGACAGGTGAGCGCTACGAACGACCGGTAATACTTAATTTTGGATTGCTGACTCCGCGCAGCTTTAGCAGATCTTGGCGCTTCAACCATGCCTTATCGTTTGACTCTCACATTGAGGGTTGACTCGCCGACGGTAAACCAGCCGTGCAGGACGCGGTGACACGTTATGTGTGTAGTGTTTAATAAATCCACTGCACCAAGTAATAACCAACAGAACCAACAGTGTCATGCTGCACAGGGCTGATAGATGCAGCGGTCGGCTGTTCTTTTCTTTAAATACTTTGACAAAGCCTTGTTGTTGCCTTTTGCCCCAGTTTTGGACGATTCAAAGGAGCAGTGACATTTCCTGTTCTTTGCTTCCTTTCCCCTTTTAGAGCGGTGCTTCCCTCGTATCCTGAGCCGTTGCCAGGCGAGGCGCAGCCTTCTACTTTGTCCACAATGGTAAGATAAAGTAACCTGCCATAAAAGATCATTAGAAGTCTTTATGTGTTAGAGAAACTGAAAAACCTTAAAAGACTCCTTTGAAAAAGGAATAGGCTATATAGTTATATGTGTACTTATCACATTCTAACTGCATACAAATCAATGTGGTTACTATTTTCTGTTATGTTTGTTTTTTTCACTAGTGACACACAACAGCTGCGGAATCTGATGACACCTACAGGATCCAGGTGATCTCCATTAAGGTCGCAGATTAATATTTGTAGTCACTTTTTATTATTTCTCACTATTGCAGTAGCTTGAGTTTAAAATAGGTCCTGATGAATGCAACGGACTCTGTGGTCCACTAATTGCAGAAACATGTTGACCAATACATCTGGGTAAATATTTGTTTAATTTACCCCACTGCTTTTTAACATTGGTGGAGCAGGCAAAACACGGAATAAAGTAATTTTTTTGCCCTCTCACCCAATTTTAGTTTCACGCTTCACTCTCACTATATGCACTGCACACTCAGTCACTCTCACTCCTGTTTCCAGCTTCAAAATGGCCTGTGAGACTCAGACCATCAAGGACGGCATCAGTAACATCAGAGGTTTAACATCTCCTCCACTGTGCCGACTCCTAACAAATGGCTATACAGGAATCCCAAATGATGAAGGGCGGTTCCGAGTGGTGACTGATGGGAACCCTGTTAAGGATCACAAGGTGCCCACCTAATCTTACAAACACATAGATGTAAGTACTCTCACATACTGTTAATAGTACCACATTTTCTTCTTTAGACCCTGTGACATTATTTGTATTTCTAGTCTGATAGGGAACATGTCACTGCTAGGTCTTTAAATTCCCTGTAGGCCCCTTCCCACCCTATTTTGTTTATTTACTGGTTCTGATGCTTCACCCCCATGGTACCATGGTAGTGTGCAGCCTTTCCCCTGGGAAGCGTGCTTGGTACTACTGCACCATGGGGGGTGAAGGGTGCGCAGTAGGCTCCCCACCGAGAAGGGGGGGTGTACTGACACTGTGGTACCTGATGTAAGAACCCTGATGGATTCAATGGGAGTTTTGCGCTATCCGTGGCACAATTTATTTTTGCTAATTTTGTCCCCAGTGGAGTCCCTCTGCGTCCGCCCGCAAGTGGCAGCGGTCAGGGGTCTTTAGCCTGCCCCCTTATATGTTTACTTTGATTTTGTTTTTTACAACTTCAGGGCATGAGGACCGAGTCTCCAAATCCTGTAATGATGGCAGCAACATGTTTGTCTTGGTTGCGGCCAGCTAATGAGATTGCATGGTCCTATGTAACTGGAACCGAAAATGCTGATGGGAGAAAAAACTCCCTCAATCACTCAGAGGGCTTCTTTTTTTAAATTCTCAGTACTTTAGGACTCCCACAGGGCCAACTGTTCAGATATGCCTAACTTTTTAATAATTTCATGCCAAATTCAAGTACCTCTAAAACATACATTTCTTGAAAATGGCTGAACCAATTCACACAACTACGCTTTCTGAGTAAAGTTCAAACCCTTTGCTAAATTAGTTGTAATTCTGTTCAGCCATTTTTTCTGTATTGGAGAGCAAAGTTTCAAATATAAATTAAAATGTGAAATTAATGTTTTGGCACAACCTTTTTTTTTTTTTTTCTGGCCCTGCTCAGTAGATTAGTGTAAAACTTTCCCGGAACAATCTGAAGTGGATGAATATTTTATTGGAATGTTTTATGCAGATTCGTCAGTGAGCACCAACGTTATTAGCAAAACAAAAATTGCTATTTCTAAGGAAACTCTGACCTACACAGTGGCGACCTTTAATGTGTAATATACATATATGTTTGCTTAACATGTTTAAATCTGACTGTATATGGATGTGTGTATATGTCTGTAGCTATGTATGTATGTATAGATACGCCAGAAAGCCAGATTTAGACATTTCAAGCAAACATGTAGGTTTGTGCATTTCCTTAAAGGAACACTGCATTACAGGGAATGTTAGATGGGCAAATAAATGTGCATGGCAAGGTGCAGTGTCTGTTTTTTGTGTTGTCTCTTGGCAGGTTTAAAAGTTTCAGTGGTGAGACTGAAAGGGATGAGGCAGGACACAAAGAGCTGGGGTATGGGCCTCATCTGGTCCCTTGTAGTGACGCCACTATACTCTGATTCTCTTGCAAATCCCCTTAAGGCTGCATAATTTACAAGACTAGCTGGTTAAAAAGAACTGGTAGCATGGTAAAACATTAACTTGTCCTTGGAAAAACAAGTACTAATACGAACAGTTGTTTTCAAAAAGTCAAAATATGCCCCTGCTAGTGTGTCCGACTTTGTGAGATTGGGTGAGCTGAAAAGCCAACCAAAAGACAAAACGGATGAAAAACAAGCATTAGCAATGCCAGAAGGCCTGGCTTATAACTAAAGGTGTCTTTTCAGTCACTCAGTTTAAATACTCACTCATCCTATATGTGCTGTGTCACTCATCCTTGCATTTATGCATCCACTCATCCACCCAGTGACTCAATCTAGCATTCACTCCATTACTCATCTGCAATGAAAAAGGCACACATACTCAACAAAGATGTGCAAGATAAATAAAAAATAAAAAAAGTAGCTAAAAAACAGACCAATTATTCTTGGTGGGCATATGCTTGCAATGCAAAGCTAAACTGAAATATAGCAGCAGATGGCCATCTTGCAAATTTTTTTTTTTTGCAGAGTTTTATATAACATAACAGGTGTATTTGTAAAGCGCACGTTCGCCCCAGCAACGGGGCATCTTGGCCCTGAAATAACAGATGTATATTAGCGCAAACTTGACCCAAATTGGGTATCCGAGCGCTTTACATAGCACCAGTTACGTTACATGAGGACACGCATTCATTTTTGCTAGGCACAGAGAGATTAAGTGATTTGCCTAGAATCACAGGATGTTTTAGCGTCATTACCGAGACTCGAACCCAGTTCCCCAGGTCGGAGGTCAAGCGCCGTAGCCTTTAGGCCAACTCCTCTCAATGGTATGGACATAGTGTACATTGCCTTTTAGTTACAACATAGCTATCACATTTAGAATCAACAGGTTGGCCATCCTGAATTAAAACAAAAAATTAAACAATATGCAGAATACCATTCCAAGATGTCCTCTCAGTTAACACCACCATGAATGTCCACCTTCAAATGCTTAAGTGTAGAGTGGATCTTTGTAGTATTATGCTTCCAAAAATGATGGCCACATTGGAACGATATAACAATGATACATTATGAACAATACCATTGCAGGAGGCCACCCAGTTTATTAGCAGTGGCTGTACCCAATGCAATACATTGCTACTTAAATGAGCGACAAGCAAGTTTCGTAGTAGGACTGTCTGGCACGCTACAGGAGGATTTAAAAACAGGAAAAAAAGAAGGAAAGCCATGAAATGAGACCTTTGAAAGGAAAAAGTGGAAAAACAAAGGGCTGACCCACTAGCTCAGACTTTGAATCACACAAAATTTCTGGCAGATGTGCATGTGTTCAGATAAAATACTTGAATGCAAAAGGCAGCAGAACCAATGGCAGAAATGTACTAACCCATTGCCCCTTCTCTATGCTGTCAAGAGGAAAAGCAGAATTGAATGACACTCAGACAGAAGAGGGATAACCCAATGGCCCTATATGTAACTGCATGTATGTAGAGTTTTTATGTTTTTAGTTTATTAAAAGGGTCGAGGAAACAACATCTGTCAGACCCTCCTAAGAGAAATTGATAAAGATTGTCATAGTGCATATCTTCTACCCCTAAGGTTTCTCAGAAGGGGCGACCAACATCAAAATCCTCACCTATGCGGAATCTTCTGAAAATTCATGTAATAAAATACCCTTCTACAGGCTCTAACACAGTGTAATAAAAATCCATCCTTAAAGGCCAATGCTATTCACAACAATATGTCAGGCTTACTGCACTTATTGTAAAACATGTTACAAACTTATCATACAAACGGTATTAGACATAACTTTTCCTAATGAGCAAAACAGACCTGTAGCCTTTATCACTGGTTTGTCACCATACCCAACTCAGACCTAGAGTAGTCCTTATAAGGTTTCCCATAAGGCAAACATCAAGCATATATTAGAAAAATACAAATATGTCCAAAAATGCAGTTGGGCAAATCTTCTTAAGGTTATCAAAATGCAAATCTTCTACTCCTAGGGTTGTCAGAGGGGGTGACCAGCATCAACATCCTTTCCTGCTTCTGTAATCTCTGAGAACCCATGTAACACACCACTCTTCCACAGCAGCTTTAATACATCACCTTGGGTGCTGGTACTGTTCAAGCACACATACCTCATACAAAGTACATACACTATCTACCGTGCACATATCTGCTACATTCGCATTTTTTCCACCTAAAGGTGCAGATAGGAACTCACTTATTGTTTGTTTAGTTGTTTTTCTCTACAAAGGGCCTTGAAATCTTTTTGTTTATACCCCCATGCTCTTGCTTTGCTCCAAGCGTTTTATTCTCTCATGTTTGCAGAATCTGACTGCCTTTTCTTCTGTTTGTGGGACAGTCATCCAGCACATGTCGTGCTAATCGCGGGAATGAGAAAGACTTTGGAGTAGAATAGCAACAGACCCACTCTCCGACAGAGCTACTCCTTTGGAGTCCACACCCTAATTTTGGCCTACAGCCTGGAGTGAGGAGTGGGCCCGAGGATAAAGCATGCACTGTTGTATGGGTAAAAGCCCCTTAGTTCTATAACAAAACTGGTCTCGTCATACAAGACTTGAGTAGCTGTTCCCTCATTAGTGAACTTTGACTAATAATAGGACCAGCTTGCTAAATCAGCAATCTTTGGCCATAGATAAAATAAATGGCTTTACAGTAAAATGGTCCAAGATAAACCCCGTTGATGTTACTAAGAAGATCATCCAAAAAACTCTCCCTTCTATAAACATCTGTTTAGCGGAGACCTCGTCACCCCGTATGATCCTTTCTAGTTTTGCTGAAATACTAAAAGCTATCCGACAGGAGTTAACCCGCCAACATAAGTCCCACGGCAAGGACTCACGGGGGTGGTTTGACGTCCATTGCCGGAAAGCCCTTTCCGCGCTAAAAAGTGCACTGCATAACCAAGTCAGAGACGTGGCAGTAATAGCCATGTTAAGAAGGAACTATAAATTGGCCCAACAAACCCGGAAACGGGAAATAAAGAAAAACCTATGGGCCAAACTACATGAGAGTACAAGGAGTAAAGACAGCTCGCTATTTTGGCGAACAGTTAAGTCACCCTTTCTAGCAGATCCCTCAGCTGTCCGTCACCTAGATGTGGCGGTTCCAGCTGAAAAATGGGTGGCCCATTACTCGCAAATTTTCGGTGATTCCTCCGCTCCTAGCCCTAAACACACAGTCCTTCGAAGAAGTTTCCATCATGGATAACTCCTATCCAATTGACCTCCATTTCGACCACAGGGAGGTCACAGCTGCATTAACTTCTTCGAAGACTGGTAAAGCGCCTGGCCCAGACGGAGTACCACTCGATATTTTTGTGAGTAATCTTGATCTCTGGTCCCCAATAGTCACGCAAGTTATGTCCGCAGTTTCACAGGCCGGCCTAATTGAATCTTGGTCCTCGTCAGTACTATTACCCATTTTCAAAAAGGGTGAATGCGACAATCTAGCCTGCTATAGGCCCATTTCCCTCTTGGAATCACTGGGAAAGGTTGCTGGGCGATTAATCCTGGAGCGCCTCCAGAACTGGGCCTCGGAGAAGAAAATCTTAACCGACCTCCAGTACGGGTTCCAAGAGGGGTTGGGCACTGTAGAACAGGCCCTTAACCTGACACTCCTGATGGGCAAATATGCTGGGGCAAAAGGCGGCAACCTATACTTAGTGTACGTTGACCTAAGCTCCGCATTTGATTGCGTGATTCACTCCAAACTGTGGGCAATCCTGAGAAATCTGGGGGTAGATCCTCCCCTCCTTAAATTCCTTCGAGAGCTTTACACCGACGCCAAAGCGTGCGTGAGGTACGCCATTAATGGAGAACTATCGGACCCATTTAGCGTAGTAAAAGGTGTCAGACAGGGGTGCGTTCTCGCCCCGTTTTTATTTAATATCTATACAAACGGGCTGGAGCAAGCGATGCTGGAAGACAGTCAGGATCTCCCTTGCATAAACACCCGGCCCATCCCAGCCCTACTGTACGCCGATGACTCTGTCATCCTGGCGAGAACTTTAAACCAGCTCCAATTACAACTGGACAAGTACTGCCAATTTATGCTCTCCTTGGGTTTAAAAGTGAATAAGAGCAAGACTTTTGTGATGCATATTGGCAAGAAAGTGAAGAAACCGAAACCTCTATTTATAGAAAAAGTCAGACTGGATTATGCCCGGGAATATCCTTACCTGGGCATTCTCATAGACGATCAAATAACCTGGAAACCCGCCACTGCAAGTAAAAAACTGTTATTCCAGCGTACAACTGCGGCGCTGATGTCTTTCTCCAGGAAATTGGGCAAACCCGCTCCCGCTGAGTTGCTCAAAATTTATCACGCTAAATGCCATAGCGTGGCAACTTACGGCGCGGGCGTATGGGGTTACGCTCCTACCGGAGATCTCCAAACAATCCAAAATGGGTTTTTGAAATACGTTCTTGCCCTCCCCCAAAGTGCCCCAAACTACGGCATCTAAAAACTCAAATGGGGTGGCTCTAATCAGTATGGCTGAGCCAATATCTAGAAAAACAAAATGCGAATACCAGTACTGATACAAAAGATTTAGTTTACAAATGTCAGAACCCTGGACCTGAAAAATTCATTCAAGGCTGGTCGCTCATTTGTAGCTTTGTTTATTTTCTTTGATTTTATCAAAACACATATATTAAAGGCAGTCAACAATATTACATGCTAGGTGCAAAAAGAAGGTTGTAGAAAAAGGGGGAGTTCTTTCATCCAATCAAACATGTCTCAGGCATACAACAATCAACCATTCAAGAACAAAAAAGACAATGTGTAATATATTACAGTGGACAATATTTACAGTGGACAAACAAACACAAAAATTCTGGAAAAAGCCACGGTCTGCAAAATATTTTAGATGATATTCATGAAAAATTATTTTTAGCACATGTACATTTCTTCAACAGCTTTAAATATTCTCTGGTTTAGTTGAACAAAAATAATAACATATACTAAGTAATGTACAAAGGGTAGTGATAAGCAGTAAGACAATTCATATGAGCTTATCATCCATGCAGACTCAAAGGTGGCTATGGGCCTACGCGTTTCGAATCCTGCTGATCTGAGAGGATTCTCTTCAGGGCCTTTATTTTTTATCTGGAGAAAAGAAAAAAGGAGATTTTAGGGGAAATAATAAGAGTAATAATTTAAACAGGATCAACATAAGATTCCTCACTCAGGTCACACCCACTGCTCCACAGCTTGCCACATTAGTGAAATAACATCTTAGTTTGAATACCAGATTTGCAGCTAACTAGCTGGGGGGGGGGGGGGTTTTAAGGGGGGCATAATGTACCTACAGAACTTATTCAGGAACACTGCATAAAGAACAGCAAGGGGGACTTTTAATCTTACCTGCCTAGGCGGGGCTGCTTTGTCAGGGATGAAGTCAGTTATGAAAAAAGCGGTAGCACCTAAGGGACAGTGGGAACATGTATAATCAGTAAAATGTTCTTATTAATCCAGCGGCAAAAAGTTCTATGCGCACAGGAGCAATCCATACCTAATCGACTGGAGCTTTTATTATCCAGTGAACCACCGTCGGGAAAGGAAACATGGGAGGTGACGAAATCTGGAGAAAGTTTGAGGAAAGTTTCAGTTAACTGAAAAGGTCTAGAAACACTAGAGTCTTATATAGTGGCTGATGAAAGTTCTTACCTGCTAGAAGCACATGGAGCGTCAAAAGTTCTTATGACCGGCGTTTGTTTTTTCAGGTGTTAGGGAAACCTGAGGGGGGAGTTAACAACCGCATGTCAGTACATTTCAAATCTTAGCTGTAAAAGGCTCCACGGCAGACATGCGAAAAGCCGAGGTTTACCGTTATTAGTTGCACGCCCAACGTGTGAATTCAAGTCACCGATGCTTTTTTCTTTAGGTTAGAGAAACCGTAAATAGTTGCACGGGCTGGGGCCGCTCAGCGCGGCTCGCTTGGTACCAACGGGTTACAGGCCCTGCAACAATGTAACAAGGCAGGCCTCAAAGACTATTCAGCTTACTTAGCGAGAACGGGGATGAGAAAAAAAAAAAAAAAAAAAGGGGATGAGAAAAAAACGCTTGAAACCTTACCGGCAACGCGGCTCTGCACGCTGAAGGCATTTGATTGAAAAAGGGCTGGATTGCTGTAGTGAAAGAAGGGAGGGGAGGCGGAGGGGGGAATTAGTTGTGAGATGAGGAAATCATACTGACTGCACAAGCGGGACGAGCGCTTCGTGGTACTTACAGTTAAAGAACTAGTCGAAGTCCTAACACGACGGCGTGGCGAAAAGGCTGCACTCTGGCTCAAGCACCTTAGCTGTCTGGGCTGCCAAACGACCGCCTATATATACATCAGGTGTGACAAATGTGCACGCCCACTGTGTTTCCCCAGTACCTGTTAGGAAAGGGAAAACCAGAACTGGATTGACAGATCCACATATAATTCCTAAGGGCTACTCTAGCCTGCAGAGCGGGGGAAATGAATATGGGTGAAACTTAGTTATAGTTTAAATATTTCACTTAATTCATTCAGTCCAGACACCGCGGTGTCGAATTTAACTATTAATAGGGCCTCCCGTTTTGACAATGCAAGATTTTGATCACCACCACGAGGACTCTTTTCCACTTTGGAAATTACGGTCCATTTCAGGTCACTTACTGCATGTTGCATACGCGTCCAGTGAAGCACTAAAGGAGCGTTTTCAATTTTTCTTTTAATTCTGGATTTGTGTTGTGAGATCCGCTGGCGGATCTCCTGATTGGTTTTGCCTATGTACAGTAGGCGACAAGGGCAGGTAATGCCATATACGACAAACTTGCTCTTACAGTTACTGAAGGACTCGTGTTTCCAGAAAATTCCGTTATGTTGGAACAATGAACCCTCAATACAGGATTCACAGCACAGGCATGTGCCGCATTTATGGTGCCCAATTATGGGGGGCATCCCCATCATTTGGCGCAACGTCGCCGGTTTGGGTGCTGGCATGGCAGCCCGGACAATATGATTAGCGATGTTGTTTTCCTTTTTAAAGGCAAATAGGGGTATGTCAACAAGACTGTCATCCAGATCTTTTACTAAGTGCCAATTTTGCTTTATGACTTTTTTCAACTGGTTGGCATTAGGGCAATATGTTGTGACACAAACCTGTCTTTTCAATTCTGATTTAGTTTTGCGTTCTAGTGTGGTTTCACGTGGTGTCCATTGGGCTCTCCTCATACAGCTTTTCACAAGTTTCTTGGGGTATCCCCTGTCACACAATTTAGCTGTTAGTTTAGCTGCGTGTTGTTGAAAATCTTCTTTGAAAGTACAGTTCCTGCGAACTCGCAGGAACTGTCCATATGGGAGATTTTCTTTGAGGTTCCTCGGATGATTACTTGAAAACAACAGAGACTTGTTTCTATCAGTGGGCTTGCTGTATAGGGTCGTCGCCAGTTTCCCTTCAACAGGGAACACTTCCACGTCTAGAAAAGCAATTTTCTCAGTCGAACTAGACATGCTGAATTTTATATCAGCCGTTCTATCATTCAGCCATTGGTGGAACTGGTTGAGTGTGTCATTATCGCCTGTCCAAATCATAAAAACATCATCAATAAACCGGAGCCACGCTCCGATGTATTGAGTGTAAGGATTATTTTGATAAATGTACGCCTCCTCATACATTGACATAAATAATACCGCCAATTCCGGTGCAAAGGGGCAGCCCATGGCTACCCCCTTGACTTGATAGTAGTATTCGCCATTAAAGCAGAAATAATTCTTCCTTAAGGCGAAGGCTGCCAAGTCCACGATGAATGCGGTGGGTACCTGCATAGGCCTTGGTCTGGAATCAAGATAGTGTGTAAGTACTGCTATCGCCTCATCTTGAGGGATCTGAGTGTATAAAGCAGTTACGTCCATGGTAACTAGTCTGTCTCTGTTTTCAATGAATTCGATGTTTTCTAGTCGGTTGATAAAATCAGTTGTATCCTGGAGATAGGATTTAACACTGATCATGAATTCTTTTAGAAAGCAATCAACATATTTCGCTGCTGGCTCGAGCAAAGAGCCACAGCCGGCCACAATGGGTCTGCCGGGGGGATGGTCAGGATCTTTGTGGACCTTAGGTAATACGTAAAACATCGGCACTTTCGGATGTAACATTTTTAGATAGTCAAGTTCTTTCGGCCCAATGAAACCTAAATCAGACCCTTCTTGTATGATGTTAAAGAGTTCATTTTGGAGGTCTGACGTCGGGTCTTTATTTATTTTGCGGTAACAGTTGCTATCTGCCAGTTGTCTCATGACTTCGGTGGTGTAATCATTAATGTCCCACACTACAATTGCACCACCCTTGTCGGCCTGTTTTATTACGACAGAGCTGTCTGTTTTGAGGTTATTTAGGGCTGTCATCTGTGCTTTGGTGGTATTAAATTTTACATATTTTCTTTCCTTTTCCATAGTTGATATGGCCAGGGCCGGTCTTAGGAATTGTGGGGCCCTGGGCGAAATGGAAGATGCGAGGCCCCTCTAATTATCATGTGACATCACATGAAGTGACATCATAGAAAACCGACATCCAGTGGCGGAGGAGGTTCGCCCAAGTGATTTTAAGCAGTGTCACTTAAGGAAAAATGAAATTATAATATATAAGTTATTATTTTATTTTTTGCTTGTTGCGGCAGCTTTGCAGGAGGGACCGGCGTGGCTGCTCTGCTGACAGAGCAGGGGAGTGAAGGAGTGGTTTGCACTCCCTAAAGTGTGCATGAACGTTTGGCCGGCCATTGGGGCTGGCCAAACATTAATGCGCACTTTGCATGGTCTCCTTGCAGGCTGCATTACATCCTGCATGGAGAACATGCCCAGCCTCCCATTCTCTAGCTCAGTGCCGATCCATGGTGCTCAGACCACTATCAGGAGGCTAGGAGTGGGATGCATCCTGCTTCCTGCCCTGCAAGTGGGGGAGAGGACCGAGAGGAGGCAGCAGTGATGGCAAGCGGCAGACAGGTATGTGTGTGTTTTTTTTTTTTATTTCATTCCCTCTCCCCGCTCCGTAAAGTGTGTTTGTACTCAGTACATGCAACAAACAAGGCTAAATAAGTGCAAGGCCTAGATCCTTGTGTGTGGTTGTTAATTGAGTAACTGGATTGGATAGTAAATCTGTTGACCAACAAAGCCTGGAGAGGAGGCAAGCAAAGACCTCTGTATCTTCACAGATGATAGCAGAATAGTTTTGTGAGTTGCACCCATCTGTATAACTGTATAACGGCTGTATAACTGCAGGTCAGTAGTTAGAATTTATGTGTTGGACAATCATCCTTCCAGGATCCAATATGTGAGCGTCATTATATAGTATAATAGCAACTCCTTAGAAAAAGTGGAATTAAACACTTTTATATGGTAGCGGTAATTCAAATGACAGCTAAAAATACCTTTATCAGACCATTACATAGGTATTGTGTGTTTCACTACTGTGTTTATACCCAATGTGTTGTGTGCATCTTTTCATGGTATTCTTGGCAAGGGCTCAGAATAACATAACCTTTAACAAGCATTGGCAAAGCCAATAGGTCTCGCCTATAAGAGCAATTGGCTTTGGCAATATGGCAATGTGTATTTGGCATGTTGTACATTAGCGTGGCTGCTGTTCCACATGGTTAAAAGTTAGTGGCACAGAGTGACCTTGAGTGGAGTGGTGGGAGTAGAATGTCAGACTGGATTTGATGGAGTGGAGTGTTGCAGAGTGGAGTAGGAGGGAGTACAATGTCATACAGTGGAGTAGAGGGGAGTAGAGTTCAGTGGTTCAGTGGCGGTGCAGTGTCTTATAGTGTAGTACGATAGAGTGGAGTGCCGTAGAGTGGAGTGGGTTGGAATCGGGTGAAGTGGGTTGGAGTGGATTGAGACAGTGGGTAGATTGGATTGGAGAAGTTAGGGGTGGATTGGACTGTAGAGTGAATTTGATTTAGTGGAGTGAAGTTGATTGGAGTGGATAGACTGGATTGGATTGTAGAGGGGTGGATTGAAATGGGGTGTGTTGGATTGGTTTGAGGTAGGGTGGATTGGATTGGGTAGATTGGACTAGAGTAGGGTGGTTTGGAGTGGGGTGAATTAGACTGGACTGGAGGGAGTGGATTGGACTGGTGTAGTGGGGTGGATTGGACTGGATTGGGGTGAATTAGAATGTGGTGGGCTGGAGGGATTGGATTTAGTGGGTTGGATTTAACTGGGGCGGGGTGATGGATTGGAGCAGATTGGGGTGGACTGAATGGGGTTGGTGGAGTGGGGTGGAGTGGAGTGGGGTGAACAGAAGTGTGGTCCACAGGAGTGGTGAGGACTAGACTGGAATGGAGTGGAGTGGGGTGGAATGTTGTGAGGTGGGGTGGATTGTAGTGGGGTAGATTGTAGTGGATTGTAGTGGGGCAGACTGGAGTGACCCAGATTGGATTGGAGTGGGGCAGATTGGATTGGAGTGGGGCAGACTGTCGTGGATTGGAGTGGGGCAGAATGGAGTGGGGCAGATTGTTTTGAATTGGAGTTGAGCAGATTGTTGTGGATTTCAGTGGGGCAGATTGTTGTGGATTTCAGTGGGGCAGATTATTGTGGATTGGAGTAGGGCAGATTATTGTGGATTGGAGTGGGGCAGAATGGAGAGGGGCAGATTGTTTTGGATTGGAGTGAGGTAAATTGAAGTGGGGCAAAATATTTATGATTGGAGTGGGGAAAAATATTTTGGAGCGGGGTAAATTGGAGTGGGCAAAACATTTTGGATTGGGGTGGGGTAAATTGGAGTGGGCAAAATATGTTGGATTGGAGTGGGGTAAATTGAAGTGGGGCAAAATATTTTGGATTGGGGTGGGGTAAACTGGAGTGGGGAAGATTGTTTTAGATTGGAGTGGGGTAAACTGGAGTGGGGCAGATTGTTTTTGATTGGAGTGGGGTAAATTGGAGTGAGGCAGATTGTTATGGATTAGGGTGGGAAGCTTGTTTTGGATTGGATTGGAGTCAATTGGAGTGGGGCATATTGT
Organism: Lissotriton vulgaris; assembly: GCF_964263255.1. NCBI lineage: Eukaryota > Metazoa > Chordata > Amphibia > Caudata > Salamandridae > Lissotriton > Lissotriton vulgaris. The sequence continues at coordinate 628,576,695 of NC_141695.1, read as the reverse complement.
TATGGATTGTAGTGGGGCAGATTGGGATGGGAGGATTGAAATGTGGCGGAGTGCGGTGAATTGGTTTGGTGTGGATTGTATTATGTGGAGTGGATTGGTGTGGGGTGAGCTGGGGTGGGATGGATTGGAGTGGGGCGGATTGGGGTGTACTGAACAGTTATGTGTCAAAGCATAATTTCTGAAAATGCACATGAGAAAGAAACAATGTTGCTTTGCAATAACATAATCCTCATCTTTTGAGAACAGTGTCCACAAGCAAAAACAAAAGGAAGCATGAGTGCAAATTAAGAAAAGAAGACTTGGCAAAATAAAAGAAACTTGACTATAGAAAATAAATCTTTGCAACCCTGCCCTGGGCCTCCCAGCACTACCTAATGGATATAACGCCCTGCAAAGGGGCCCCCACACCAGGACCTTGCAGCCTAGGCCCTAATGGAATGCTGCGAGGCCCACCTGCTCTGGGCTTCGCAGCACTGGATAATGGGCCAAGTCCCAGTGAAATGGGCCCCACAGATGGCCTTGTAACCTGATCGAGTGCTTCGAGGCCCATGGGATGGAAAAACACCTCCCCTGTGCCCCAAAGCAGCAGCAAGACACTTTTCTTAACACTGTACTACTGTGCCATGCCAGTCTGATCTGGATGCTCCCTCCTCCCCTCAGCCACCCCTCCTTACCTGTTAATGTCCAGCTAGTCCTAGACACAAAAGAGCCTTCTGTTGCTGAGAAACGGAATACACAAAGGGCAGACAAGGTTTTTAACAGAGGTGCTGCCCTGCCCTTGTCCTGGAGAGGCGGCATAATTGCTGGCCTTGCTGCTATCACCTAGACCGAGCTGTTTGTTGTCTTCCAGAAAAGATTGGGGCCTGGCTTCTGGCCAGCCACTCTAAGCCAGCACTAATATAATTCACAACTGGAGGAGGAAGGTACTAACACTCACGGCTATTAGAATCTCTACCTGACATCCTTTAGGATTAATGAGGTAGCAACAGCGAAAAACGAAAGATTCGTGTAAAGGTGTATTTTTTTTACCCAGATCAAGTTGGCCGTTCTACGTTGTCATTTTTTTAAAGTTGGATACGTCAGCTTGAAACAAACACTTCTGAAACAAAGGGCCTCCTTACTCATGGCGGGGGCCCCGCAGTCTCCACAATAAAGATTCTGTGGATCAGGTCTGTGGAAGCCAGGGATGTGATTTTGTTTATTTACATAAGCGTAAGCGCGCGCACACACACACCCTTATCCCCCCATCCCTCAAATAACCTTGAAATTCACACATGAATAAAACACCATGCCGGGGCTGGCGGCGGGGCCCCCCTGAGAAACACACACACTCTCGATATTATTTGGACGGACGGAAGAATGCACTGTGCTGTGCTCACCACTGCGCAGTGCTTTTCCCCAGGCCATCATCATTTATTATTCCCGCAACTGGGGGGCCGGCGGCGGGGCCCCCCTGAGCGCGAGGCCCTGGGCGGCTGCCCATACCGCCCATGGCTAGGACCGGCCCTGGATATGGCCGATAACACACTCTTTTCAAAGGTCAAAAGGTTTTTTGGGACCTTACTTGCTGGGGGGCAGAAGGTGGATTTATTCCTAAGACCAGTGACTTCCATTGCCTGGTTATTTGGGGCTTCCTTAAAGAAAAGGGTCAATCTTAGTTTCCTACAAAATTCAATGAATTCTGACTTCATTTTAACGAAGTCAGTCCTTTTGGAGGGGACAAATGACAGACCTTTTGCCAACACGCTTTCTTCGTCAGGTGTTAAAACTTTTTTGGATAGGTTGAAAATCGGTGAAGCGTCTAGTTTTTGTAATGTTGCCTCCTGGTTTTCATTTCCCATGGGATATTGATTCTCACTCTGCCCCTGGGTGGTGCTTGACCTCTCCCTAAAAAATGGGGGTTTGACGATTGGTTTTGTTGTTGCTGGTTGGCGTTCCAGTTGCGATTCCTATTCGGACGGGTGTAGTTTCTGGTGGAATCACTGTCAGTCCCCGATGACGATGTGTCACTAAAGGAAATAAACTGCTTTCGTGACCTTCCCTGGTTTCCTTGGAGGAAACGTCTAGATTCTACTTTGGAGTAGAAGTCAGTCTGCAAGTAGGGGTATATATTATCTAATGAAAAACCTTTTTTGTCCTTCTCAAATTGGTTGGATTTTTGGGTTATCGTGTAGTCTTTAAATTCTTGGACCTCCTTGTTAACTTTGTCCAAGAGTGCCTTAGCATCAGCTATGGTCGGATTGGTGCTTATTTCTGACTCTAATTTAGAGATTTCGGCTAGTTCTTCTTTGGATATTCGGGCAGCTGTCTCAACTGTTAGAATCATCAAATCTCTACTGCATTTGGTCTCTATCATGGAGAAACCTTTCTTAAATATTGGGTCTTCTGTGAAGATTACCGGTATATTTTTAATTTGTAAACCGGCAGCCATATTGAGCTCGGCCTGGATTATCTAACTGACACCATTAGATACCAGCCGATTCTCCTATGGCACCGTATATGGACCAAAGAACAATGCCATCTTACTCGGTCCTTGATAACCGATTGTTTATCCCTGGTTCACTGGAAAAAGATTCCATGGTTACTGTACGTCTTTAATTTTCTGAATGATTTAAACTGCTTATCGTTTTTTACTAACCCTCCCTCACTTGTGGACATATCCAGGAAGGCTTTGAAGAGCCTGTGTGTTAACCACCTCAGAGATCTTCGCATGTGCTCAGAGATTGGTAAACGTACAAACAGCCATCTAATGATGATACAATCCTTACCTGGTATGCAGCCGTATTTGTCCTTCTTCTTGTCAAACTACGATAAGTATGTTTTAACTAGGTTTCGTTTTGACTCCTTTTTTCGTCTTGTTTCGTTCCCCGGGGTTTCAAACTGGTCACATGAATTAACTAGTTGCCCCTGTGATGGAAATGCACACCAGTCTACCCTACATGTAACTCTATTCTGTAGCTATTATGAGACCCCACGTAAACGCTGGATAGTCCCTCTCCTCCGACAAATGGGCCTGAGAAGATGCAGGCCTGCACTCCTGGCATTACAGTTTTTAGAAACACAATTTGCTGCCAAGTGTATAGCTTGTTTTTTAAAAGCATGCTTGAAAATTCGACTACAATCATCTGACTTAGTTTTGTAATTTTTATGCAACTTACATTTAATTGACATTAACTGTCCTTTTTAAATTCGTAACCGTTTCTTATCCCTCTGTTAACACTGTATATGCGACAACCTTTCTAAGAAAAAACTACTGTCTTGATGTAACCCCTGTTAACATTGTATATGTGATAACCTTTTTAAAGGAAAAATTACAGCCTTGATGTAACCGTTTTCTACTATGCACTTTTTATGATTGCAAAACTCAATCGAAATAAAGATTTTGAATTGAATTGACTAATAATGTAGCACACACCATTCTCGGTCTTGCTGCCTCTGTGAGTGATTTTAACAAAAACAATTGTTCAACCACGTAGTTAATGTATACCACGTGACCACCGGGTACAAATCCCAAAGTAAATTTATTTTTTCTTTTTACTTAGATTCAAAATTCAAAAGCACAAACGCAAACAAAACAATTGTTACGACAGTGGATTCATGATGACATTATATACAAATTTACAACATTTACAAATGTACAACACTTACAAAAATACATCAAGCAAACTGAGTGAACGAGACACACCAAAACAATACTGAAATCAATAAACAAAATCAATTGCCGTTCTATACAACGCAGAAAAGCGATTGACCGCACTGCCGCCCAGACCGCCGGATTCATTCCGTGCTCTAAGTTCCAGCTGTTTACACTAATCGCTTGCTGGCGCGGAGTAACCTCTCTTCCCCCATTGCCTGGGTCTTCAGATCCCACGTTGAGACGGCTCAACATGTGAGCTCTCTTGGATTCCGCGTGTGCACCGCGTTGCGGGCACTACACCCTATTCTCAGTCCTTGTTGAAGCACAGAATTTTCTCCCTGGTTGAGTCCTCCTACACCACGACTAGTTCCATGCCTTGTGCAGAACAACAGCCCCCAGTCCCTGTCCTGAAGAGAACCTGTAATAACGCCGGTTCGAAACGCGTCGACACCTCCACCCTGTGGCAAACCTTAAGGGTGACCCTAGGATAGAATTTCATCAATTACTTTGGATCCTAGTTGTGCCAACCCGTTATAAATAACTAACCACAGGATTGGTTGACAGGCAGGCACTTTATTCCATCTTTCCCGCCTGTCCCATGGTCTCATATTTCTATGGACTGGTCATATGCTTTTCACCTGAAAGTTTTCTGCGTTGTATAGAACGGCAATTGATTTTGTTTATTGATTTCAGTATTGTTTTGGTGTGTCTCGTTCACTCAGTTTGCTTGATGTATTTTTGTAAGTGTTGTACATTTGTAAATGTTGTAAATTTGTATATAATGTCATCATGAATCCACTGTCGTAACAATTGTTTTGTTTGCGTTTGTGCTTTTGAATTTTGAATCTAAGTAAAAAGAAAAAATAAATTTACTTTGGGATTTGTACCCGGTGGTCACGTGGTATACATTAACTACGTGGTTGAACAATTGTTTTTGTTAAAATTTCCTGTCCAGCCACTTTTTTCTGTTTTCCTTATTGTTGAGATCCAGGCTGGGTAGTTGCTGGATCCAAAACCTTCTCTGTTCTACAGTCTGTGAGTGATTGGCATGAACCAACATTCATGGTGCTGTCATTAGTTCTGCAGGAGCGGCATGGACCCACCACTCACTCACGATTATAGCCACAAAGTACCATGGGACGAGGGACAGATGTTCATGGAGGAAGTAAAATGGGAGAGGCAGCCTCTTGTGCTGCTTGGTCCACAACCGTTGTGTTGCGATGTGTCCACAGTCAAGCCACACCTAGTGTGCTGGATGTGATATATTGGGTGTAACAGTACTACTGTTGAAAAGGAACCAGGTTAGACAGGAATTATTGCTTTGCCAGTGTCCGCCTTCCTTGCTTTATTGACAGAGAATAAAGACCAATCAGCAAGTTGTACACAATGCAAGAAGCAGCACAGAATGATGTAACCCCCCAGAGTTCGAACACATCTTTAGCACTCCCCGAAATAAGATGCAGTTGTAAAATCATGCACTAGCCCTGTCACGTTTGCTTCCCTGAACACCCAGTCATGCTGTTCCTATTTGGAGGTCAATCTGCCACCGCAAAATGGAGTACAAGACCCAGCCACCATTTATGTCAGTTCACTTTCTGGATCAGAAAGAGTTGGCATTAATCTCCCAAAAAGAGGACGGGCTCTCAAGAGTTTGTAGTCCTCCTTTGGCCGTCTTCCCCCATAGATTCTTTCCTTGCTTTCCCACCCTCGAGGGTTGTGGACTCCATTTTGGATAGATTGGACTCAGTCAAACTTTCAGACTAGTACCAGTTGGGTTGCGACTTGCTGAACCACTCTCAATTCCTCACGCATTCTGCTGCAGGTTTTACATCTGTCCTTTTTTGATAGTTTGCTCAGACTGCAAAGTTTGTTAGAACCTCATGCAGCCTCTGTGCCTCAAGCCTCGATACAGCTCTAGGTGCAACGCCCACTCCCTTACATGCAGGTACGAATAACAGATCAGCAGCCAAAAGCAACAGTCCCCCTGGTATGGCTCTGCCACTCTGGGCTTTGACTCTGGTCCAGGTCACAGACACCAGTCAGGGCCTTCAGTGATGGAAAATGTAATGTAATGTAATGTAATGTAATGTAAAGATTTATTTGTACCGCGCAACTATCGCTCCAAAGAGCATCTTGGCGCCCACTTGTGTAGCTGATAAGATAGGAATCTTACACTAGGGATCTGGCGATAGTGTCTGGAAGAGTGAAGATCCAGGTTTTTAGTTGCTTCCTGAATTCAGTTTCTTTGTCCAGCGCTCTTATGCGGGGAGGAAGGGTGTTCCATGCTTTTGCACCTAATATCGCAAAGGATTTGCCTCCACGAGTCTTAAGCCTGAATGGTTGAACTGCCAGAAGATTGGCATTGGACGAGCGGAGAATTCGAGTTGGGTGATATCTGGTGAATTTTTTCCGCAGATACAGTGGTCCACGTTGATGAAATGCTCTGAAGGTGATGAGCAATATTTTGAATAGAGTTCTTTTAATGATAGGTAGCCAGTGTAGAGTTTTAAGGGCTTCTGTCGCTGATGATCTTCTGGGCCACTTTAATATGAGTTTAGCCGCCGAATTCTGGACCATTTGGAGCCTGTGGGTGACCTCCTTGTTGGTGCCTGCATATAGTCCGTTACAGTAATCTAGATGAGATGTAACCAGTGCGACCACCACTGTTTTCCTGGCTTCCAAGGGAAGGAGATCGAAGAACTTTCTCAGACTCTTTATAACACCAAAGCATGTACCTGCCACTTTCAGTGCTTGCTGTTTAAAGGACAGATTACTATCAAAAGTCACTCCCAGGTTGCGGGCCGTGTTGGCAGTATTAGGTGGAATTTCTGCTTTCTCCGGCCACCACAGTCTGGGTATGAATTCGTTGTTTGAGCCCATCGGTATTATCTCCGTCTTCCTGGTGTTACATTTCAAATGATTAGTTCGCATCCAATCAAAGGTCGCCGTAAGGCAGCCTTTGAGATTCTCTTCCCAGTCTTGGTTGTCTTTGTCCATGGTCAGGATCAATTGCGTGTCGTCGGCATAGGCTATGGCTTCTATGCCAAACGAAGCATGTCCATTCACCAACCACTTTTCCCGCACAAGGGAGTGTCTTGGAGAACAGAACACTGACACAAAACTGAGCAGTATGGGAGACCACAAGGATCTGCATCCAACCAGGCTGCATCATGCAGTTATGGCCAGGGCTTAGGGGATAAAGCCATTGCGACCCAGTGCACCTTACAATGAAGAAGACATCTAGGCAGTTGTGCCACAACAACTGCCTCACTCAGGCCAGCCTTGTCCATTGAACCTGAAGTTTTCAAATAGGATGTTATAGAATCTTTGCTCTGGGCCTACCATGTCATAGCCATTTAATAAATATCAGGCTAAAACTATATAGCATTCTTTTCCATACTAAAAGTTCCAGAATAAGGTTAGTCAATATGTTAACCTACTTGGCCATGCTAGTCTTTTCCAGGTCAACCCCAGTACTTCAGTGCCAAAATGGAATGGTAAACCATTATTATTTCATACTTTTGCAAGTCTCCTTAACAGAGATATTCAGTATTTGGAAAATATGTCACATACATGAATGTCGATTCACCAAAATGCCAGGAGTAGCAGAAGTGAGATCAGATACACTGACCCTCCCCTTTAGGACATAACAGGAAGGACACTCCCATAGGCCTTGACATTTATGACATCACAGAAATTTATGTCACATGACCCTTGGTCCGGGTAAGATTAGAAGAAGTGGCATTTTTATAAATATACAAATAAAAGTTAAACAAAATAGAAAAAATTCTACATTAGTTCGAAACTGTTAAATTCCACCCGTATTCTAACTAAAGTGCAGCTATAGCAAACCAGTGGTGCAACCAAACTATTTTACCACTGACGTATACACGCAGTGTGCGGAGGAGTGTACACGGCTCAGTGAGAGCTTTACGAGCTCAGGCTTTCCCACGAACAGGAGGAGTGTGATTTGCAGTTGACCCCTGATTTTATCAAGCACCGTTTACAGCTTCTAAATACAATAGACAAAAGACTATGAATCTATTTTTAAGGAGTTCAGGATGAGGAGGTCTTCCCACTGGACTGGAGACAAGAAGTTCTAATCTACTAGAGGTCAATCTAATCTGTGTATGTAACATTTCCGAGGCACGTACAGGTTTTTATGCTCAACTGGTTTTGATAAATCAGTCCTGCTGGAATGCGTGATTGTTGGGACGGGAAGTCTCCTGCATGTCTCTGGAGAGAGTGCTTCCCCAGCCTTATGCTAATCTCCAGGCAAGTCACTCAAAAGCTACTGTATAGTTTCTAGATCCTACCTCAGTGAGCATGACAATCATACATGTCCACTGAGGGTCTACCTGTTTACATGGATTGGGACCCTAGAGCTTGGCTCTGAGGTCGAGGGGGCATACCTATTGCACCCCTATTTTTCAGAGAGTGGCTACTGCCCTCTCTATTAAGGCTGTGGTAGACTGACAGTGGTGGCAGCAATAAATCTATAGTCAGGAGGGGTGAGTCCCTAGGCACCCTCCTGACCAAGTCTGTGCAGTTTGCCATGCCTGTGGGCCTGTTGCCTTTGTCTGACTGATGTGTGTTTGAGAGCCCGTGGGTGTACAGGGGAAGAATGGGGATTTGAGCCAGTGGGAGGAATGCGAGCTGTTCTGCTGGACATCCCAGCTCCCCCGCACCCCTCCCTATTTCCTTGGAAAGGCCTGGTGGGCTGGGGGAGACACTCAGCTCTTATCTGGGGTTAGCTGCACTAACTGTGTGGAGAGGACCCTCCCCCACTGGTCAGGGCCTCCTGGGCTGGAGTTAATTACAATTCCTCTCTACGGAGTTGCACAGCCTGATACAGGAAGGGACCTGGTACATGCTTGACCCATGCATTGAACATGCGGTGAATGGTTTGTGATTGGAGGTGTATTCAGGATGCAAACCCTCTGATTGGATGAGCCTATCAATCAGTGTTGATAAAAGTCTGGCCTGAGTGGTCAGCTGTTGTTCAAGACTGGTCTATGACTGAGGAGGGGGCCACATGAGAGCCCTCTAACGGTAACCAGCCGCGACCCCGCGGTGTGAAGACAGGACATAAGACTCTGTTCACTGCGGTCTGGAAGGAAGGCATCAGCAACATTAAAAGACCAGCTGTTTTGTGAGGCTTGGCGGAGCCTGCGCTTTGGACCAAGGAAATTACAGACAGCTGCCCAAGGTGTGGAAAGGAAGCTCGTGGCACATCACCCAAGGTGTGGAAAGAAGCTTGCGGCACATCAAGAAAAGCTGGTGGAAAGAAGCTTGCAGCACATGACGAGAGCCAGAGAGGAGGATGCTTGATTCTATTCTTTGAAGGTGAGATCAAATCCCCTCTAGGCTCCTCCCTTGCGCTGTGGGAGCCTGTACAAGCAGTAACTGGGAATAGAGGCCAGTGAAGCAGGCCCCCAGCTTTCTTTTTTCGTGATCTCTGAGGGTATCAGGGTGAACTGGCACTCTGTCCAGCCACTACCCTCCTACAGCTATCCAGTGGCTACTGGACTAGTGGGACTCCAGTAAACTGTGCCAAGACATCCGGCACCAGTGATCAGATCCCTGACACCACTAGAACGGTGTGCTCACTCAAAATGGGATGGCACTTCTGTTGCTTTGGGTGGGGGGTTATGGGGCTGATCAAGAACATTTGACTTCACATCATATGCTGAAACTATATCCTTTCAATACAAAGTTTGGTATCAAGGCTCTAGTGAATGAGAACAGCCCTGTTGTAACATGATCCGTAATATGCAATGCTTACTGTGTGTTTTCATGTTAACTGTGTTTTTATAGTGCTTGGCGTCTAGGTGCTATAATACTGTTTGGGGTCAGAACTCTGTCCCAGAGGGTTGTAGAGACTTCTGGTTTTCACTGTTTATCCTAGTTTTATGTGTAGTATAATTATCTTATGTGTATTAAAGTACTTTTCTTTTATAAAAAGTAAAGCACTGACTGGACATTGAGTTTATCAGCTGGTGGTACGGTTTACACTGTATTCTGAATGTCTAACCCCACCTCACCTCCTTGAGTAAGCCTTGGACTGCTCTGTCTCGCTACCCTGAGAGAGTCAAGTGCTGGAGAGGAGTACTTGGTTATCCGGTTTTGGGTCCCTTAGTACTGAGGCCCCAGGACACCAGTGAGGGAACACTCCTGTTGATGCGATTGGAGCGCAGTTACCCCTGAGTGCCCTGGTGCCCAGGAAGCGGGTCTAACATTGGTGGCAAGCGGTGAGGGATCACTAGACTTCAGGCTCAGTGGACACTGAGGCCAGTTGATAATTCCAGCAGATATCCATAAGCTATATGTAAAATGGCAGATAAAATTGGAAAGGAATTGGAATTGCATAACTTGACTGTGGAGCAATTAAAGCAAATGTGTGCTGAAAGGGGGTGGAAGGTCCCAAGGTCTAAGGACAGGGAGCACTTGATTAGCCACATGACAAAATGCTATGAGCAAGAGGTCACTGTTGTGCAAGAGTTGGAGAGCACTGTTGCCACAAGCCTGCCAAGTCAGTCAGTGCAGGCTTCTCCTGTACCAGCCCCAAGGCATTCCCCAAGGCTTTCCCCTATGCTTTCCCCTAGGTATTCCCCTAGACTTTAACCTCCCCCTATCTCCAGGGCTACCTTTTCCCCTGTCCCAGGATTCGCCTCCATAGGAGGTACTGAGCTGGCAGAGACCCTTAAACTTCAGCTGAAACTCCAGGAGAAACCAAAGGAGTTTGAAAGGGAGAAGCTAAGGATGGCCCGCCAGGCAGAAGAGGAGCAGCGGAGGGTCAGACAGGAAGAGTGGGCTTGGAAGGAGAAGGAGAAAGAAAGGGAGAGACAGGAGAAAGAGAAGGAGAGGAAAATGGAGATGCTGGAAAAAGAAAGGGAAAGGCAGGAGAAAGAGAAGGATAGGGAATTGGAGAAAGAGCGGATAGCCCTGGAGAAAGAGAAGCTCAAGTTAGCAGCTGATAGAGGGCTTAGCTCTGTGGGTGGTGCATCCACTTCAAAGTCCCAGGGAAAGGAAAATACCACCAAGGTACCAAAAGAATTAATACACATGTATGTCCCTGGCACTGATATTCTCAGTTGGATGCGTGCCTTTCATCTAGCATGTAAGTCTCAAGGTCTTAATGGTCAGTCCAAATCAGCGACTTTACTGAGTCGCCTCCCTCGGGAAGGGACTGAAGTGATTGAAAGGATGCCTGAGAAAGACAGTCTGACATATGAGTGCATGAAGGATGCTTTGATTAGGCAGTTTAGGTTGAAACCAGCCCAGTACTCGCAGAGGTTCCGTGAGAACAAGAAGGCAGAGGGGGTTCCTTTTGAGAATTGGGTCCTTGACATAGAGAGAGACTGGAATGAGTGGGTGAGAGGGATGGAAGCAAATGATTACCAGTCCCTAAATCAGGTGATGATTGCAGAGCGTCTCCGGGAGGAGTGTTCTGTCCCACTCAGACAGTATTTGTCTGACCTTCCTGAGAGGGATCCTGAGAAACTTGCAGTGATGGCAGATAAGTGGCTTGCCAACAGAGTGAACAGGGGGCAGGGGCAACCCCTTTCCAAGCCCAAGGGGGAGAACTCCCAGCAGGCTGGCCCTAAACCAGAGGGGAAGGGCCAGAACGGTTCCCAAGGCTCTCAGTCAGGACAAGAGTCTAAGGGGAACAAGGCCTCTAGTCAGTACCAGGAGGGGAAAGGAGGTAAGGGTCCTTTCACTCTCACCGTGATTAAATGCTATAAGTGCCACCGAGAGGGACACTTAAAGCCAGACTGCCCAGTGAAGGACGTGGTGCCAGTGGCACCCGTGATAGCAAGTGTGCTTTTAGTGGGGGCAGACATGAAGGGAGGCCCAAGTGAGTTTAACTTAGTCACCAGGGACATCTGGGAACTTGACCCAGAAGCCGTTACGCATATTCACCCTAACTCAACGGGGTATATGAGTGTGGCAAGTATCAATGGAAGAAAGGTTCCTGCCATGAGGGATACTGGTGCCCACAGGACTATGGTTGAATGCAAATATCTCAAACCTGAAGAGATCATTCCTGGTTCCAAGGGGTATGGACTTGTAGCTAGTAGTGATGACATGGAGTACCCTCTTGCTAGAGTGGAGGTAGAGGTGAATGGCAGGAAGGCCATGGTCAATGTCGGGGTGCGAGAGAAGCCAGGTGCTGGGTGCTTTCTGGGGAATGATCTTGTTGAACCCGGATTAGTACCAGGCCCTGAGGCCTATATGGCCTGGATTTCATCAGCTGTGCTCACTAGGTCACAGACTGAAAAACTGCTTCTTAGTTAAGTGGGGACCACTCTAGTGGAAGAGATACTAGAGGGGAACAGGCCAGAACAAGAACTAAGGGCAGATTCTGAGAAGGCACCTGTCCTAGTGTCTGCACCGCCTGCTCCAGTTGGAGAGGAGGGAGAGCATCCAGAGGCGGATAAGGTGTTGTAGTCTGGGTCCCTGCCAGAGCTGCAGGAGCTGCTTGTGGCAGGAGGACCGTCCCGTGAGGAGTTTTGTAAGGCACAGGTTGAGTGTCCTACACTTGTTGGGCTGCGGACGACTGCTCAGGAGCAGGTCTCCACTGGAGTAGTCGGAAACCATAAGGTGGCTTGGGAAGATGGACTCCTTTACAGTGAGCCTCCTGACCCAGAGCCAGGAGCCAGCAAAAGGTTGGTGGTTCCTCTGCTGCACAGGAATTTCCTGCTGCAGCTAGCCCATGATGTACCCCTAGCTGGTCACTTGGGCATCAAAAAGACAAAGGACAGGTTAGCACCTCTGTTTTACTGGCCAGGAATTGGTCAGGATGTGGAGATGTTTTGCCATACCTGTCTGGTCTGTCAGGCCAGCAGCATGTCTGGTGGCCTGATGAAGGCACCCTTGGTTCCCTAACAGTCATGGAGGTACACTTAGAGAGGGTGGTGTGTCTTCCCAGGAATGACACGGTTTCTTTACTTGCAATGGCTGAAGAGTTGGAAGAGGAGAGTGGGTCCCTCCCTGACTTATTGCAAGGTGATGATAAGGATGGTTCAGTTGAGGGAGTTAAGCTTGCCTCTGAACTGATACCTGAACAGCAGGTGGAGTGTAAAGAGCTGCTGGGAAGATTTTCCCATCTCGTTTCACTTACCCCTGGGCTGACACCTGTCTGTGTGCATGACATAGACACAGGGGACACCCTGCCTGTTAAGAGCAAGACATATAGGATGTCAGACCGGGTTCAAGAGTGCATCAAGACTTAGGTGGCCAAGATGCTTCACCTGGGGGTTGTTGAACACTCCTGTAGTCCCTGGGCCAGTCCAGTGGTGTTGGTACCTAAGCAGGGGTCAGCTGACCTGCGCTTTTGTGTGGACTATCGCAGGATTAAATAGTGTGACAAAAACTGATGCCCATCCTATTCCCCGAACTGATGAGCTGGTGGATAGGTTGGGTGCCGCAAAGTACCTTAGTACTTTTGATCTAACCAGCGGTTACTGTGCAGATTGCATTAACACCTGGTGCCAAGGAGAAAACAGCATTTTCAACCCCAGGGGGCCTCTACCAATTTAAAGTTATGCCTTTTAGATTGAAGAATGCTCCCGCCACTTTCCAGCGCCTAGTCAATCAAGTATTGGCAGGCCTGGAAGAGTTCTGTGTGGCGTACCTGGATGACATTGCTGTCTACAGCTCCTCCTGGGAGGACCACATGGGACACCTGGAGCAGGTGTTGGTGAGGATGAAAGGGCCAAGCTGACCATCAAGGCAACCAAGTGTCAAGCTGGGCAGTCTTCTGTTGTTTATCTTGGACATCAGGAGGGTAATGGGAAGGTTCGCCCCCTGGAGGCTAAAGTCCAGACGGTGCTGGACTGGGAGACTCCCACTACCAGGTAAGGGCCTTTCTTGGCCTTTCTGGTTACTATCGGAACTTTGTAGCAAACTACGGGACCATTGTTGCTCCGTTGACAGCCCTGACCTCTAAGAAGCAGCCCAGGAAGGTGATCTGGACTGAAGAGTGTCAGAAGGCATTTGATGAATTGAAGACTGCACTATGCAATGCACCTCTGTTGAAGGCCCCTGATTACAGTCAGACCTTCATTGTGCAGACAGATGCTTCAGACAAGGGAGTTGGGGCAGTTCTTGCCCAGCTCAATGAAAAGGGAAGGGAGCATCCGGTGGCCTTCATCAGCCGCCGACTACTCCCCAGGGAGCAGAACTGGTCTGCAGTTGAAAAATAATGCTTTGCCATAGTGTGGGCCCTTCGAAGATTCAGGCCTTACTTGTTTGGTGCAAGGTTTGTGGTTCAGACAGATCACAAGCCCCTCAAGTGGCTTATGGCAATGAAGGGGGAGAATCCAAAGTTGCTCAAGTGGTCCATATCTCTGCAGGGACTAGATTTTACTGTGGAACATAAAGCAGGCTTACAGCACAGTAATGCAGATGGACTTTCCAGCCGGTTTATCCAATCAGATGATCGGTCTTCTCCCACTGGGAAGTAAGTACCGGCCATTCTGATCTGGGGAGGGCATATGTTGGGACGGGAAGTCTCCTGCATATCTCTGGAGAGAGTGCTTCCCCTGCCTTATGCTAATCTCCAGGCAAGTCACTCAAAAGCTACTGTATAGTTTCTAGATCCTACCTCAGTTAGCATGACAATCATACATGTCCACTGAGGGTCTCCCTGTTTACATGGATTGAGACCCTAGAGCTTGGCTCTGAGGTCGAGGGGGCATACCTAGTGCACCCCTATTTTTCAGAGAGTGGCTACTGCCCTCTCTATTAAGGCTGTGGTAGACTGACAGTGGTGGCAGCAATACATCTATAGTGAGGGGGGGTGAGTCCCTATTCACCCTCCTGACCAAGTCTGTGCAGTTTGCCATACCTGTGGGCCTGTTGCCTTTGTCTGACTGATGTGTGTTTGAGAGCCCGTGGGTGTACAGGGGAAGAATGGGGATTTGAGCCAGTGTGAGGAATGCGAGTTGTTCTGCTGGACATCCCAGCTCCCCCGCACCCCTCCCTATTTCCTTGGAAAGGCCTGGTGGGCTGGGGGAGACACTCAGCTCTTATTTGGGGTTAGCTGCACTAACTGTGTGGAGAGGACCCTCCCCCACTGGTCAGGGCCTCCTGGGCTGGAGTTAATTAAAATTCCTCTCTACGGAGTTGCACAGCCTGATACAGGAAGGGACCTGGTACATGCTTGACCCATGATTGAACACGCGGTGAATGGTTTGTGATTGGAACTGTATTCAGGATGCAAACCCTCTGATTGGATATGTCTATCAATCAGAGGTGATACAAGTCTGGCCTGAGTGGTCAGCTGTTGTTCAAGACTGGTTTATGACTGAGGAGGGGGCCACATGAGAGCCCTCTGACGGTAACCAGCCGCGACCCCGCGTTGCGAAGACAGGACATAAGACTCTGTTCACTGCGGTCTGGAAGGAAGGCATCAGCAACATTAAAAGACCAGCTGTTTTGTGAGGCTTGGCGGAGCCTGCGCTTTAGACCAAGGAAATTACAGACAGTTGCCCAAGGTTTGGAAAGGAAGCTCGCGGCACATCACCCAAGGTGTGGAAAGAAGCTTGCGGCACATCAAGAAAAGCTGGTGGAAAGAAGCTTGCAGCACATGACGAGAGCCAGAGAGGAGGATGCTTGATTCTATTCTTTGAAGGTGAGATCAAATCCCCTCTAGGCTCCTCCCTTGCGCCGTGGGAGCCTGTACAAGCAGTAACTGGGAATAGAGGCCAGTGAAGCAGGCCCCCACCTTTCTTTTTTCGTGATCTCTGAGGGTATCAGGGTGAACTGGCACTCTGTCCAGCCACTACCCTCCTACAGCTAGCCAGTGGCTACTGGACTAGTGGGACTCCAGTAAACTGTGCCAAGACATCCGGCACCTGTGATCAGATCCTTCCCTGACACCACTGGAGCAGTGTCCTCACTCAAAATGGGAGGGCACTTCTGTTGCTTTGGGTGGGGGGTTATGGGGCTGATCAAGAACATTTGACTTCACATCATATGCTGAAACTATATCCTTTCAATACAACGTTTGGTATCAAGGCTCTAGTGAATGAGAACAGCCCTGTGTAACATGATCTGTAATGTGCAATGCTTACTGTGTGTTTTCATGTTAACTGTGTTTTTATAGTGCTTGGCGTCTAGGCGCTATAATACTGTTTGGGGTCAGAACTCTGTCCCAGAGGGTTGTAGAGACTTCTGGTTTTCACTGTTTATCCTAGTTTTATGTGTAGTATAATTATCTTATGTGTATTAAAGTACTTTTCTTTTATAAAAAGTAAAGCACTGACTGGACATTGAGTTTATCAGCTGGTGGTACGGTTTACACTGTATTCTGAATGTCTAACCCCACCTCACCTCCTTGAGTAAGCCTTGGACTGCTCTGTCTCGCTACCCTGAGAGAGTAAAGTGCTGGAGAGGAGTACTTGGTTATCCAGTTTTGGGTCCCTTAGTACTGAGGCCCCAGGACACCAGTGAGGGAACACTCCTGTTGATGCGATTGGAGCGCAGTTACCCCTCAGTGCCCTGGTGCCCAGGAAGCCGGGTCTAACAGTGATACAATTAAAGTTGACCCAAGATATACAGTTTGAATTAAAGGAAGGAGCACTATATTGTTTTCAAGTCCTGAAGAAGGTGGCATTATCAAGTTGGCACCACCGAAACACGTTGACACATTATAATGGTGTTAAATTTGAATTGGGACAAGCCACACAGAGGCCAGATGTTACTGTCCCTTGCCTTGTCTACAACTATTTCGAATTAACCTCACAAAGGCATAGTTGGTTTGCCTCTTTTATCCTTCCATGTAATATTTAGATTTTGTTACTTTTATGAATTGCTTTATTTAGGATATGTTGTTTTGAAAATTTGTATGTTCTTCACTATTAGAGTGAGCCCAGTGAAATGTTTTATGATGTATTGAACTTAATGATTTGACATTGTGATTTTTTATCTTGAAGCATTTTTAAATGTATAATTTGAAAAAAACATTGTTTCATTGTATTCCTTATGGAGGTGTTCCAAGTATATAACATATTTATTTGACATTGTTGTGATTGTATGGAGTGAATTGGTAAAGGTGTGTCCAAAGGGAATCTTTTATATTTGCTTGTCAAAACAGGTGCTCTGTTCTTTGGATGTTTTGAGCCCTTCTCCTTGTTTTCAAGGCAACCAAACTATGCCACAGGCAAAGCCATCATAGGCTAGGGTCATCTCCATTTAGACGAGGCCAAGAGCCATCACATTCCAAGTACAGCCATTGCATTGCCAAGTACAGCCTCAAATGCCTCAGGAACAACATCTATGTGCTCAGACACACGCATCATATGTCTAGGTATAGCTACACAGGTGCAGTCATTATTTAGAGACCCAAATGGTGGCTGTGTCTGAGTTTTTTTCGTGGAACCAGTGTGCTTCAAAATGAGTCTGTGTTCGACTGCTGACACCTGAGTGAGTGCTCTGAAAACTGTGATGTCTTTTCTAGGGTCAAGTTTTCCTTAACCACTAATTTATGCATCATAATATAGAGTTGAAATTGCACATAATAAAAATAATAATAAAGATATTGATCATTTCTATGGTACTTTTCGAGAACTCCATTGCTTGTAGTGGATTTATTAATGGCAGGAGTTATAATTCTACAAAATCAATAGTAATTATTACATAGTCCGCAGAAGAGAGGGAAAGGAGGAGTCTCGGAATTTAACTTTTGACTTCATGTTCTGCGCAGTTTCTTCAGCCAGCATTTTCAGTGTTGATCCTATCAACTGCTGTTTTCCACACCAGGAAGGAGAACACATCTGTGCCAGTGTATTTCCACCCTAACCATCAGTCACACAGAAAAATATTCTAAATTGACTAAAACTAAAACACTCTAAAGCCACAATAAGTTATTAAGAAATGCAAAAAAACTGGCTAATACAACTCAACACAACTCCCACTGTAGTCATCCTGGATCAGATTTGCACTATCTTCTTTCTAGAAAGGTGCCACAAATGTATTACTTTTAACAAAACTTCCTTCCTTTCAGTTATTCAAAAGAACCGTTTATTTACGTAGAATTACAAAGAGCCACTGCCTGAAAAAGCGGACCATTCTAACACATGACAATAAATTTGAAGTACGGTATGTTCTATATTTATGTATTTTATTACTGAGAATGACACTTGTGTTTCAGCTGCTGTTAGTGCACTAAGGAATTCTTGAAGCACACTAGCTTGTTCCGTCCCCTTGGTCTGTCTGGCCCTGAGGAATGCTTAAGATTCATATGTGCACTGAAGAAGGCCTGAAGCTTGCGCACAAGCTTCTACTCCCAGGTCTGTCCCGTTCTGAGGAAAGCCGAAGAGCTGAGTTGATGTTTCTGCCCCTGTGCCTGTCTGTGCTTAGTGGATCTCCTAAGGGTTGAACCCATGCAACGGGGATTGTCTTAGATTCAAGGACTGACTGAACATTGAAGAATGTACCTTTTGTGCTTATCTGTGGCCCTTGACATGTTCTGGCCCTGGTTGTGCAAGCACACTGTTTAGTGAGGGGGCCATGCAGCACTGCCAGATCTCTCTATGCCAGCAGGAGACTGTGTCCAGTCCTACACATTTGCGTCACAGGATATTGCTTTACATTGTGTTAGCAGGTTGCATTGACATGAGAAAGGGCAGCAACTTCCGGACTGCTCTGAGGAGTGAGGCGAAAGTCCAAGTCAAATAATGGGATGTTCTGCTAACATAAAGTGATGATGACCTGTGACAAGCCTGAGAGCATCCTCCTAGTGCCACCTGTAGCTCTGCATGTGCTTCCAGAATTATCTGCATTGAGATTACTAGATGTTTCCAGAACAGTGTATTCCAGCCCCCAGACTTTCATATTATGTTATGGTATCGTAACTGAGTAGGGTATCATTCTTGAGAATCACAGGAACAACTACAAGAATAAATTAGGTTGTTCATTAATGGTCAGGATCGGGGTACTTCATCCTTGGGGACTTGGAATCAACTAGTTATCGTCTGTGCAGGTGAAACCCCTAAGGCACATCAATAAACTACAACCCAACATCGTGGCATCCCCAAACTGTTACACATCCGGCCCCCCACATTCTCTTTGTGGAATAATGAAAAATATAAAGCTCCCATGCAGCATTTATTAAATGTCCCCTAAATTGTCACTTAAAAGTAGGTCTGGGGACAAAGTTTGAACTGGACATTTGAAAAAGCACTCCTTTACGACAATAGCTATCGAAAACATATGAGTTCAAGTTCAAGTTCAAGTTCAGGAATTTGTATAGCGCACTACTCACCCAGAGGGTCTCAAGGCGCTTGTGGGAGGGGGTGCATTATTTATCGAATAGCCAGGTTTTGAGTTCCTTTCTGAAGGAAATGTGTTTCTGTGTGAGGCGGAGGTGAGTGGGGAGAGAATTCCAGGTCTTGGCCGCCAGGTAGGAGAAGGATCTTCCTCCCATGGTGGATCTGTGGATGCGCGGAACTGCGGCGAGAGCTTGATTGGAGGATCTTAGTTGGCGGGTGGGTGTGTAGAAGGACAGTCGTGTGTTGAGGCATTCGGGTCCTAGTTTGTAGAGGGCCTTGTGTGCGTGGGTGAGGAGAAGGAACGTTATTCTCTTGTTGACGGGAAGCCAGTGGAGGTCTTTCCGGTGGCCGGTAATGTGAGCTTGGCGAGGGATGTCCAATATGAGTCTGGCTGATGCATTTTGGATGCGTTGGAGTTTTGTCTGTAATTTGGCTGTGGTTCCGGCGTAGAGGGTGTTTCCATAGTCCAGTCGGCTAGTGACCAGTGCGTGGGTGACAGTCTTTCTTGTTTCCGTGGGGATCCAACGGAAGATTTTTTTGAGCATACAAAGTACGTTGAAGCAAGAGGATGAGACGGCGTTGACTTGTCTGGTCATCGAGAGGGAGGAGTCTAGGATGAAGCCTAGGTTACGTGCGTGGTCTGTGGGTATGGGTATGGGTGCTGTGCCCAGGGCCGATGGCCACCATGAGTCGTCCCAGGCAGAGTGGGATGACCCTAGGATGAGGACTTCCGTTTTGTCTGAGTTAAGTTTTAGGCGGCTGTTTTTCATCCATTCGGCTACTTCTTTCATGCCTTCATGAAGATTGGTTTTGGCGGTGTTGGGGTCTTTGGTGAGGGAAAGGATCAGCTGGGTGTCGTCAGCGTAGGAGATGATGTTGAGGTTGTGTTGTCTCGCGATGGATGTGAGGGGACTCATGTAAACGTTGAAGAGGGTGGGACTGAGTGATGATCCTTGTGGTACTCCGCAGATGACTTCGGTGGCCTCTGATTTGAATGGGGGGAGTCGGACTCTCTGGGTCCTCCCGGCGAGGAACGAGATGATCCAGTCCAAGGCTTTTCCTTGTATTCCGACGTTGCTGAGGCGTTGTATGAGGGTGCTATGACAGACTGTGATGAAGGCGGCGGAGAGGTCCAGTAGGATGAGGGCAACTGTTTCTCTGTTGTCCAGTAGCGATCGGATGTTGTTTGTCGCTGCAATGAGGGCGGTTTCGGTACTGTGTTTGGCTCGGAAGCCGGACTGTGAGGGGTCGAGAGAGTTGTTGGATTCAAGGAAGGCGGCGAGCTGGATATTGACGGCTTTCTCAATGACTTTGGCAGGGAATGGGAGGAGGGAAATGGGGCAGTAGTTCTTAAGTTCAGAGGGGTCTGCTGTGGGTTTCTTCAGGAGAGCGCTGAGTTCGGTGTGTTTCCAGCTTTCTGGGAAGGTAGCGGAGTTGAAGGTGCAGTTGATGACATCACGGAGATGGGGTGCGATGATGGAGTCTGCTTTGTTGAAGATGTGGTGGGGACAGGGGTCGGTTGGCGAGCCTGAATGGATGGAGTTCATTAGGGGGAAGGTGTCTTCAGTGGTGATTGGGTTCCAGGCGCTCAGGTTGCTAGAGAGCGGTTTAGGTTCGGAGGTGGGTGGAGTGGACTGTTCTTTGGAAATGTTCTTAAAGCTGTTATGTATGTCGGCGATTTTTTTGTAGAAGAAAGAGGATAACGAATCGCAGAGGTCTTGGGAGGGAGTAATGTGGTTTGAGGCTGCGGTGGGGTTGGTAAATTCTTTTACGATGTTGAAAAGTTCCTCGCTATTATGGGCGTTGTTGTCGAGTCGATCCTTGAATGCTGATTTCTTGGTGGATCGGATCAATTGGTGGTGTTTGCGGGTGGATGCTTTGAAGGTGGTCAGGTTGTCAGTGGTTGGGTTTTTTCTCCATGTTTTCTCGAGAGTATGGCATAGTTTCTTGGATTTCTTAAGGTCATCGTTGAACCAGGGGGCCTTTTTGCTGCCCTGTTTGGTTTGGTGGTTTTTCAAAGGTGCTAATTCGTCAACGCTGTGAGTGATCCATTGTTTGAGTTTGGTGGCAGCTTCGTTTGGGTCCGATGAGAGGGTGGGAGGGTTTTGGTTGAGCGATGTGAGGAGTTGGTCGGTGGTGATTTTATTCCAGTTTCTTCGGGGAATAGGTTGTGGGGGGTTGTGGATCGTGGTAGTTTTGTAGCTGAAGTCCAATGGAGAGCTGTGGTGTGATCGAAGGAGATGTGTTTGCAGGAGGTGAAGATAGAGTTGAGCGTATGTCCGGCTACATGGGTGGGGGTGTCAACGAGTTGTTTGAGTCCAAGATTGGCCAGGTTGTCCAGAAGGGTGGTGGTGTTGCTGTCGTTTTTCTTTTCTAGGTGGAAGTTGAAGTCTCCCAGTAGAATGTAGTTCTCGGAGGGGAGGGCATGGGGCTGATGAAGTTAGTGATGTCTTCGCTGAATTGTTTACGGGTTCCTGGTGGTCTGTAGATGAGGGTGCCTCTAAGTGTGGTCCTGCGGTCGGTGTGGATCTGGAAGTGAAGGTGTTCGGCGGTTGCAAGGTTATCGTCGAAGCTGGTCGTGATTCTGATGGTGTTCTTATGGACGATAGCGATGCCTCCTCCTGTTTGGTTGGTGCGGTCTTATCGGATGATTTTGTAAGCGTCCGGGATGGCTATGGCGATGTCAGGTGCTGATGATGCGTTCATCCAGGTTTCTGTAAGGAAGGCGATGTCCGGTGACGCAGTGTCGAGTAGGTCCCAGAGTTCAGTGGCGTGTCTGTGGACCGAGCGGGTGTTCAGCAGGATGCACTTCAGGTGGTTAGAGTCGGAGCTGTGTTTGGAGGTCGTGGATTTGGTGTGGGTCTTGATGCAGGCGAACTTGCAGGAGGGGCAGGCGAAGGGACCGTGGGTACATCCTGGGGCAGCTTCGTAGCATTGTGGTGTGCGTCCGGGGTTAAGGGCTAGGAGGGTGGCGGCGTCATACGTTATGCGGGAGGAGTGCGGTTTGCGGGGACCAGGGGGTCTGGCACTGGGTGCGGTCCAGGCGCGGACGGGCGTAGACGGGCTTGCCTTTGGAGCACCTTCGGCGCGCATGCGGCTCATCCGCTGCGCGAAAATGCATCTGTCATATATGGATAGCGGAAGGGGAGGGGCGAGGGAGGAGCAGCTGGGAGGCGGGTGCGTGGTGGAGAGGGCGGGCTCCGAGGCACAACAACAACAAAAATGGCGGCAGAAGCAAAACCGGAACCGGTTGGGGAATTTAAGTAAATAGCGCTGTGGGCAGGGAGGCGCTAGCGAAATGGAGCACAAATTAAATTATACAATTTGGCAATGCGAGCGCTAGTCAGGGCAAAGCGGGCAAATGCTAGAGGCAGGGTAATATCGTCAGTCAATGCGAGCAGTCACAGTGAGATATAATTAATTCAGGGCAGCAGAGCAGCGCTACGATACCCAGGCAGCAGAGCAGTCAGCAGAGCAGCACAGCGTTGGTCAGGCAGCAGCGTGGCACAGCGTTAATCACAAGACACCAGGGGCCGTGGGGAGCGACCGCTTCTGACGATGTGTTGGATCCAAGATTTTCTGGACATAACCATCGGGACAGCACCGATAATGGTGGTTTGAGACACATTAAAGGCAGGCATAAGGGGGGAGACACTCCGATTTTCCATCAGAAGGAATAAAAATAAAAAAGAGAAAACACAGGTTAATCTCTTACAAGACCAAATGATAAAAGCCAAAAAGAAATTAATACAGGCTGTCCAGGCAGGAAAAGGAATCGAAGAAGCACAGACAATGGTAGCCGTTACAAAAGCAGAGATGGGGACCCTACTAGCGGAGAGAATAGCTACAAAATGGGCTTTGTCTCGAGAAAGCCTATATGAATGGTGAGCTTATTGGCCATCAACTGGCCATTTCCACCAGGCAACAGGTAACAGCAAATACAATCTCCTCAATTTAAATAGATTGCAAAGGGATAAGCACCGACCCTACAAAATAGAGGAGGCTTTTAGGGAAATTTATGACAAATTATATCTTGAAGAGATTATAAGGCCCATAGAATACAGAGAAACTGAGATCAGCGATTATTTAGAGCCAATACCGGTAGCTGAACTCAATAGTGAAAATTGCGATTTAATGGAAATTTCTCCAAACTAGGAGGAAATCGCAATTGCACTAGCAAGTCTTCCAGACGGTAAAGCCGCTGGAGAGGACTGTATTCCAATCGAATCTTATAAAGTTTTTTCGCAGCAAATAAAAGATCTTTTCACAGACGTAGTAGTCTCTATCTTCGACGGGGACTCTCCACCGAGCTCTTGGTCAAACGCAAAGATTGTAATATTTCCTAAGAAAGACAAATCACCTCTGGAGATGTCATCATATAGACCTATAACCCTTATCAATACTGTTTCTAAAATATTTTCTGAAGTTATTGCGTCTAGACTATCCTCAGATATTGAACCACTTGTTTCTAGTTGGCAACATGGGTTCATCCGGAAAAAGGGCACCACTGAGCATATCCGCTGGACCATCAGCTTATTTGATGCCGCTGAATAGGCAGGAGACCCGATTTCATTAATCCTTCTGGACACCGAAAAAGCGTTTGATCGGGTCTCCTGGTAATTTTTATGGGCTGTCATGTGGCGGATTGGCTTTGGCCTCAGGATAGTCCAATCATCACAGGCATATCAAAATCCTACAGCCAGAATATCAATTAATGGACACCTGACAAAACAGATATCACGAGGGACGAGGCAAGGGTGCCCCTGCTCCTCTCTACTTTTCGCCCTGTATATTGATCCTCTAATCTAAAAAATTGAACTAAATCCTGAAATAAGTTGCAGTGAGTAGGTTTGGCACTAACATGAAGATCATGGCTTATGCCGATGATTTGGCAATAATAACTCCGGAACTCAAGCCAGCCATTAGGGCTTTGGAATACGAAGCCCAAGAATTTGGGAGAATATCTGGATATGCCCTTAATAAAGCAAAAACACAGATCGTCATAAATGAGAAAATAATTTGGGCTGACAACAGAGTTACTAAGAAAGCCAAATATTTAGGGGCCAACATAGTCCCTAATAGTTAAAGAAAATTTGACCCCGCTAGCAGATGACATTAAGAAGTCACTCAGAAAAAATCAACAATTTATATCTGACAATAGTAGGGAGATGCAACGTCCTAAAGATGACTTTTTTTCCCAAGTTACTTTATTTCTTTAGGACAATCCCGCTAGAATTTAACAACGATATGCTGCGAATATTTGAGCAAATCTTTTCCCAATTTATCTGGGCCTACTCACAGCCAAGAGGGCTTTTAACCTACTCTCTCTACCCAGAGACAAAGGAGGGTGGACTCTCCCCAATATAAAACTATATGATTGGCCGCCGCTCTGCAATATAGCTCCGAGCTACTGCACAATCATTCCGTCTTAAACCCTTCAGGACTGCCTTCTCCATACACTTCACTTTTAGGGGAAAGTGTTAGAGGCTGTCCTTGGCGTCAGCTTGAATTCGGTTACTACAAGCGGGTCAGATTTAAGACTTTGATGAGCACCTATAGGGTTTTTTTTAACATTCGTAAATTGTTTGGACTGGCTAAATTAAACCATTAAACCCCTATTGGATATAATGATAATTTACCACTTATCTTCAAAAATGTATACCTCCAACAGTGGTATCAAGCTGGTATTTCTAAAATGGGGGATTTGATCACCTCCGATGGTATATGGACATTCAATGCTTTTAAAACCTGCTATAACTTGAGCAACAATCAACTATTTCAGTATATCGCTATTGCAGGCTACTTAACAAACAAGACCGGAGGACCAGCAGGGTTCGCAAAGATAGGCCTTTTAGATAAATTAGTCGGGTCAAGCCTACCACGAATACGAAGTATTTGTTTAATGTTAAACGAATGACGAAACCGATCGCACAAGTAAAATAGACGCAAAATGGCAGGTTAAATTGAACCCTTCACCTAACACCTTCTGTCAAGCTTTAAGTTTTGCACAAACCTATCTGTTGTCACCTAAATTACAAGCACAATTTTATAAAACAGTTTATTTCTTACACATAACTCCTAGCAGAATCGCTAAATGGGGAACAGTCAGTGGAACGACTTGACCGAGATGTGACGAGTATAGTGCAGATTCTGTGCACATGTTTGCCACATGTTCAAAGCTAGAACCATTATTGGAAAAAGTACAGCGGTTTCTATGTGGAGTTTTATTATTAGACAACTGTTATATCCTGCTCTTCCTCTCTCTTTGTGCTCTTCCTCTCTCTTTGTCCCTCCTTAGTGTTAGTGTCTGCTTGTCTATGTCATGTCTCTGTGATGTCATCCAGGATTCTACCTGTTGCTGTTCAAGGGATTTATCAGTTACTTGGAGGCTGAGCAGGAAGTTATCTGCTCCCGGTGGGGTTTCTTACCATATTACATTCCTACTTGAATGCTGTACCTGACTATCTAATCCCAAGAATAAATATACTACATGAACATTACAACAAGGACCCATCATCTTTATTTTACTGAATTTAACAACATCCAATTTACACCAACCACTATTATGCTAGGACTGTATGATACGATTGATTTGAAAACAGGGGGTGCACTATTGTTTGTTGCAATGACTATTCTTAGGATCTGCATTGCTTCATACTGGAAAGGCCCGAACGCTCCCTCTTTTGGCCAGTGGCAAGCTCGATTGTTAGCTACCTATAAATTGGAGAAGGCTATCTACGCCAAAAACGGCAGACATGCAAAAAAAAGGGACTAGTGATCTGGGACCCCCTGACTGGGTGGCTTAATACACTGAATGTGCAGGAATTATAGTAGTTGTTTTTGTGTCATTATGATGTCACTGTGTCTTCCTCTTTTTGCTCTTCTTTCCCTGTAGCTCCCTGCACCCCTCCTCTTCCCTATCCGCTCCTTCCTTTTTTCCCTCTGGTTGCCCCTTCTTCCTTTGCTCTCCCTTATTTTTTCTACCTCTTTGCCCTTTTTTTAACATAGTCCTTTTTTTCTAAAAATGATTTTTTGGTCTAAATATTGTTAAATTGATCTTTTATTATTTTGCTGACTCCCACTGCTTGTAATATTTATTGATAATTTCTACGGACTCAGGGAGGGGGGTGGGAGGGACTCCGTTCGGAGAAGAAGTAATTGACTTTGTATTCTATTGTAAGGTTTCAATAAAAAAAATTAAAAAGTAGGTCTGGACTAGTCTTACGGGTTGCAAGCTGGAGACCAGATATAGTCCAGTAAAGAAGATTTAGCATGCGGGCAGCCTGAATATGCCTTCCAATCGATTTCTGAGTTGTTGAGAAGTTTTTCCTTGTTGCCACCATAACAGGCAGACCATAAAAAGAAGTGACAACGTTTCAGGAAGTGCATGGGCTACGTTGCAGTTCAAGGAAACAGCAGCCGCTAACCTTACAATATCCTTCCCACACCAACCTGTGCAATGTTATTCATTAAATAGTAGGACACAGCTCCTAAAACATTGTGAAGTTAAAATGGTTCGACCGATCAGAAAAATAAGCAAGTCAGCAGCACAAATCAGTGAAACTGAACACCAAGACTAAAACCCCAGTATCTGAACGCCGTCTTACTCCTCTTACCGTGTGCCCCATTATGGTCATGCAGTGCTGCATTCAAGCAACTTGCATGGTTTTTGTGCTGCCTTCATTTAATTACTAGCTTTTTGATTAGCTAATTGATGCTCACGGATAGAAAAAAGATTCATCCCAAGTCTTTTCATACATTTCCAACTTATACACTGAATAATAGTCATTAATTATTTCCAGCAGATAGCTAATTGCAGCGTAAACTAGCTCCATTCCAGCTAGCAGGAAACAATTAAAGCACCATGAGCAATGGTTGTTTAAATCTTGTGAATAGAGTCATTGTAAAAGTGAACATGAAAGCAAATGAGAAAGAGATTAGGCCTGTTTACAGGGAAACAAAAATGCAGTCATGGAAATATGCTTCCTACATATTTCCAAAAGCCATTGTATGCAAACGTTGAACCAGCAACCACTTATAACAAGTCAACTGGAATTCACACATAACTGATTTTTAGAAACGCTTTACTTTTCTATCACAGCTTAATATTTCTGAAGATAGATCAAACAGAAAACACAATGTGTACATTTTTCTTATTTTGGTATTGGGCGCCAAACACTTTTCATAAACATATTTGTACTTTATTTTCCAGCCAAAATAAAACACAAGTATAGAAAATCTCTCGCAGATAATTTATAACAAACAATGTTATTCAAATCCTATTGGAAATGCTTCAACACACATTGTTGCTGTCAGATAATATTTTCAGATTGAGGGTTGAGGTGTGCAATGTCGTTTAAGAAACCTTTAAACCTTGTACAATAAAGGAAAATATGTTATTTAAATCATCCAGTATCATATACATCTTAAGTAATGGCAAGGATGAGAGGCATATAATAATTGGCCCAAGTTTACTTTGCCATTTGTTTTAGAAACTAGGAGTATCATGGAGTGAAAGCTCAGTCTTAGAAAGTAGGTCACAGTGCTATTCAATGCATGTCATATTCTCCAGCAACCTTCCATTCCACAACGTGGTATAGATCTTTTTGCGAGGTGATTAGCCATTGCACATTTCTAGTTTTACTGAAACTAGTTTCTTCTTCAGATGAAAGTGAACATCACCAGTAGAGTACTTGTGTCAATCAATATTATGATTGTCCAAAATTTAGTGTACTGACAATGTTTTATAGTGCTAAGAAAAGGTGGGCACCAGAATGAGTGGGATGGTTTTTGCTTCAGATTTAGGGGTTGTCTAGCAGGTCTGAAAGCAGATGTTACTCACACAGAAAAAGGTACTGGCGGCCACGCTGATGCTGCACGAATATTGAGAAGATACTAGTGAGTGTCAAGCAGTAATTTGATGGCTGGAAATCAAAACACTGCCAGATATAGCTATTATGATCCTGCTGCTCCGCTTCTTTCAAAAGGAGACTAAATGTGTGGTAAAGTGCTGCTTGGGTGATAGAAAGAGGGCAAGAGTTCAGATGTTCCCAGATGGAATATTGCCTGCTGCCATGAGTAGCCGTGATTCTGATTGTTATTTGGCATCCTTCTGTGAAGAGACTGACCTGAGATGGTGCTCATCTAGGATAAAATCAAGAAGGTGGCTAACAGTGCAGCATATATGGTTTACATAGATCTGTATAGGATACTGACAGCTACAAAGAATATTCGCTGTACCTATGCTTGGCGGTTTGAAGTGAGAAAAAAGACTCTGTACACAACAAGTTTGCTTTCACTGGCAGGAAATCAAGAGGAGACCTCAAGTGCTTGTCAGCCTTGTAGGGGCTGCCTTCATGTACCAGGATAGGGTACTGACTTCTACAATTATTTAGTCATTTAGCATAGGCTTCAAGTTACAAAGAGACTGGATGGAGAGCATTTGTTGTTTGTCCTGCATTCATTGTTGACAAAATAGCTCATTGAGTTTAACCCCTGCTGCAGAAATGTGCGCTCTATCTACAGTCATAGATTCAAATTCCAGTGAATCTCCTCAGCCCCACATCCTTTAGAGGTCAATGAAATCACGACCATTGAGTTGGGTAACAAAAAATTCAAGCACTACCTCAGCTGCAACGAGTTGTCTTGTGTTGTATGAGTGCCTGTTAAAACAGGGTGTTGTGTAAAGAGATGAAGTACGGTACTGAAGACACTGAAAGGTACCTCAGAGGTACACACCACTTTATAATCATGGAACTCCTCATCAATTGCAGTATACTCTATGTTCTGTATATCATATATGCTGTAATTGCCCGATTATGGCCAATTACATTGTAGACCAGCAACTACACATTGTATCCTGCCTACTTACTTTTACTACTGATATTAGCCTTTAACAATTTCATATCTAACACGCTGACCACCACAATGTCTTAAACTGGTATTACTTGCATGTGGAAGGTAGGTGGCAGGAAAAATGCAAACTATTAGACTTCAAAAAGTGCCCCATATATATACATAATCAGGTCGGGATAAGATAGCCACTTAGACAACTGCATTCATTGTCGAGATCTGTGTATACGTTGAAATTGACAGGTTTCAATATTGATGGCTGTACTCAGACTTTCATTCTTCTGAAACATCTGTTATCAATGTCGAAAGGCAAGAAAACTGGTATACCACATCATACAACTGTATTACTTGAATGTAGTTATCAGTATTCAACAGGCTACCTCAGAGTTCCATCCAATATGATGGCAAAGTGGATGCTGCCTCTGCCCATAGAAGGTCATGGTATTTCTTTGCACATTGCAGTATCCAAGTTATGTCTGGTTACATTACCCCAGTCACATTGGACTGTCAAACTGACAAATATCAGCCTTAGAATTTTGTTTAACAAAGGGACATACATGGCAAGATTTGGGAACAGCAAAGAGAAAAGTTGTATTTCTCAATTGAAGAACAGGGATTTTCAAAACTGTAGAATGCTAAAATTAACCTTTCTTTTGCCTAACATATGGGATGTCTCTAGTTGAAATCAGGAATAGGATTAAATGAGTGAGACAGATGGTGGGTATTGTTTGTAAAACAGAAAAATATCGGAATAATGAGTGTACTGTGCTATTGTTAAATTTTTTCTCAGACAGATGTTTTTTTGAATCAACGAAGGTAAAGATCTAAATTGGCCCTACAAACCTCTGCCTAATGAGTGGCTCTCCATTTGTACTAAGCGAAACAAAAGGGGATGATGGACGGAGCGTTTGAGCAAATCAAACACTCACCCCCAGTCAACTGATCTGGGTTTAATCCATCACCATTCTTTAGCTCACTCAGCCACCCCAGTTCAGACATGGCCAAATGCAAATCAGTCTGACCCTGTGCCTCATGGGAACAGTCCAGCCCGAACTGCCAAGCCATGTCTTTCCTGGACCGGAAACAAGCATCCGAGGACCGGTTTCGGATTCATAACACTCATCAGCCAGGCTATCTTGAATCCAGTGGCCAAGTGAGCAAGGGACTCATGTCTGAGCAAACCCTGCCAACTTAGGGCGAACAAAGCGAAACAAATTGTACTAGGCAATCTTTAAACAGAGGGTTTGTTAATTATATTTTGTTATAGTTTTATTTTTTAAAGAAATCCTGCAGTGCTGGATGTGCCTATGTGCATAGGTTTAACAAAATGAAATATTGCATTTTAAAGCAGCAATCTACAACCTTGATAAAATAGTTATTGATCACAAGTAAAAATGCAAAAAAGGCAGAATCAAACTACCATGTGACCTATGCTTTCTTTAGTAGCAAAGCACACAGCCCGTTTGTTTTTCTTGAGAACAATCAGTGATCTTGTCAGTGCCTTTGTTTGATGGTAGAGCTCGACTGGGTTTCAGTGACTTCCCTCTGCTGTGAGATTCCTAGTACCGGTCTGGGCACCAAAAGCAGCCAGGGAACGTTTTGTCAAATAAGCCTCCACGCAGCGTGGAACAAGCGATCCTACCACTGAGAGGAGTTTAAGCCCAAGTCCCAAACCATCTCTATAAACACAGTAAAAGGTGAAGCTGTATGGTGCCCGGTGCATGCTATTATTTCATGAAAAATACGATGCAGACGAGAATGGGTGGTTCGACTTAAGGTCATTAAAAACACATTTCAGCTTTGCAAAACAGCTCCTTGAGAGAGGGTTGATATTGAACACAGGCTGCTTCTTCATCGTTTCTCCTTCCATGCATGCAAAGTCACACCAACCCTGCCAATTCATCTGACTAAGAACTCAAACAATGGGTCCCTCTGAGGTTGCCCGCACATACAGATAGTCATAAAACACAACAACCCTGTTTAAACCCGCCACTATCAAGTCTATACAACACCCCAGAGCAGTGCATAAATACTGCTTCCAAATATTGCAAAGGAAGACCAGTGGAAGATGTGTGCTATGTAAATATCAATGTTATAAGAGTGCAGTGGAGCAAGGACTGTTGGTGATGGAAATATTTCAAAAATAACAGATTACTAGGCAACTGAACGGCCCGCAGAATGGCAGGTCTAACAACACAACAGATAACATGAGCTACAGTGTACTGAACAAATGATAATAAAATGAATAAACAGTTATTTTTCATTTATTATAAAAAACATACATACAAAATAAAAATTAAATTTTAAAAACCAAAGTGATAAACAATCATGGAAATGGTAACAATATATATCTAATAATTATAAGACATATAATGATACAGAAGACAATATAAAAAAATCAATACACATAGAATGATAAAATTCAATACCAAACAAAAAATTAATACAGCACAGTGGTTTAGATGTCGGTCTCTACGTGCATTTCGGCGTATAACACGCCTTCTTCTGGAGAACCACTTGAAGATCCTATTTAAAAAACATGATAAGAAAATAGCTAAACACATCATATCAAATGTTACAGTACACTGAGGCTATTACAATAACTGTAGATCAGGCATAAAGATAAAGGAGGCCTAGTTGGTGCTGAAAAGAGAGGATTGAAAGAAAAAAAGAAACTAAAAAAACACACCCTTATGCAAAAAGTGGTTTGAGATAGTATGGAGCAACTGAATAGAATTGAAAAATGGACACGATGGAAATATTGTTACACCCTGGGCATCACAGTACTTAATGAGAAATTGCTTCCTTACACTTAGAATATTAGAATAAAAATGTTACCTTCCCCATTCCACAAATTGTTTGAGAACCAATAGGAAAAAGTATGTGAGAGGAAAGGAGAAATATGAGATAGAGCCAGCAAGAGGAGAATGCGAGCGTTACATCTGGGAGCAGGTAATGAAGAAAGAAAAAGAGGAGCAAAAAAACCTGGAGAAAAAAATGTGAGTCTGTCACAAGTGACAGACCGTGAAACAAGGTAAAGAAGCTAAACATGGAACCTCTCTAGAAAGAAAAGAAATGAACAGAAACAAAAGGAAGAAAGAAAAATGCAGAAAAAACAAGACAGTGAATGCAAAAAACAATTATAGGTTTAGAAAAAGAAAAGGCTAATCAGTGAAATATAAAGAGTGACTGGGAACAGAAAGTTTAAACAAAAGAAAAATAATGAGTGAGACTGAAAACATAATGGAGCGAAAAAACTATGAGACAAAAGTTCCAGAAAGTAGAACAGATGAACAAATGAGGAGTGGAGGGCAACATAAAACGGAATGGTAAAAGAAAGAATGGATTTGAGAGTCAGGAGTGAAAAGGAGATGAGTTAAAAGAAAGGAAGTGTGAGTGGGAATAGAAACAGAAAGCTCTACAAATCATGGATAAACGAGGAAAGAAGATGGTACAAGAAACAGAATGGAGGTCATAGCTGTGAGAATGCGAGAGAGAGAGGGGGAGACTGACTAAAGAGACAGAACGAAAACAGAGAGGAAAGAGAAAGAAAAGGTGGCGTGACTCGTGGGAGGGACTGAAAATGTTCGAAAGAGAAGCTCAAAGGGAGATGGAAAGAGAGGGTGTGACAGAGGGCTATAATATTGCAACCCTGAGGACCTGCGGATCTAATATTTTTGCATCTCTGGGGTCCTTTTGTAAAATGAAACTAAAGGACGTGTACTTTGTTTGGAGAGTGGGGCACGTGTTTACCCCAGACATGAATTATGTTGCTCAGGGTGTTCAAGGTAGGGGAGGGAGGGGGCGTTCCTTTTTTCTGAGGCCGACACACCTATTCTCTCAACCAGCTTCCAAGGTATCAGCTTATTCGTTTGTAACACTCCTATTGCAGGAGGAGGGCAGCAATGTCTCTGCCACATTCTGTGATGCTCAAAACGTTTAATGGGGAAATTAGAATTCTCCATTTCAAGCGATACCTTTGAGAGGACCGATATGGAAAGTTGGAATAGTTAGCCAGAGTCCAGTTCTTCAAGGTAGGTGATGCTGCAAATAATTTTTCAGCATTTACCAGCAAAACAATGCTGGCAGTGAATGTGCACAAAAGTCATCTTACTGGACTGGACCTCCACCCACTGCCTTATCTGAAGTGAGTGCCACCGTCGCTGGGGTAGGACTGACTACTTGAGGCCTATTCCCACCCCTCGCGGAGTGCACAGGGCCGTGCCATTCCTGAATGGGGCCTACTCCGTGTACGTCGCACTTTGAGCCCCCCTGTTCGGCTCCATTGTCGGGCATAGGGAGGCGGTACAGAACTATCGGATGCCCCACCGGTTTGCGATAAGACGACATCTCTAAGTGGGGGACCTACGACCTAGGCCCCCACCCCCCTTTCTGGACCCCGCATCCACACCACAATCGAAGCATGTGGAGTAGCTTTACCTCATCCACGGGGCTGCACGCATGGGCCACGTCTGAGGTGTGGAGCGAGGCATCACAACTGGGGGGCTGTGCCTTTTGGTCTCATGACATTGGTTAGTCTCCGTCCTGCCCGTTTCTGCCTAAGATGAGAAGGGAACTCCCTACTTGCTTCCCGGGTCGGTGGTCCCCAGCAATCGGTGACACAATCGAGGCATGTGGGACGGGAGCGCCTCCGTTGGGATACTGGATGCTGCCCTTTCCGAGCCCAGACGTCGTTTTCCTGTCTGCCTGAGATACTTTGCCTCCTAGATGAGGGCCCTTTGTGGATTTGAGGTGAGCGGCCTCTGGTCGCTCCGGCATCATCTTGTGTGCTAGACACGATTGGGGCAGCAACCCCTCCCGCCTATGTAATGCTCCACATCTGAACTGACTCCCTGGCCTGCCTGGGGGCAGGGGTACAGCGGTGTTCATAGTGCTGCGAAGGCCTCGAGGAGCGGGCCACAGTTGACACTGAGTACACATCCTCTGACAGTATGGGAAGGCTCCGCTCCAACACCAAGCACCAGACGCCTGCTTCGATGCGGCACCTCCCTTCAGCCTCTGGCACTCCACAGGGGAAAGAAGACACTAGGGCTGCCCTCACCATGTCTGAAAAATTCGACAAAGTGCTACCTGCTATAGAGCCGTCCAAGCGCCAACATGGAAGATGAGGCCCTAGCCATGGACCTTAATCTTCTCAGTGATGACCAACGAAAGCTTGCAGACAGGGTTACTAATGGTGAGAAATCCCTCTCTGCTCTCCAACCACTTGCAAAAGATCACCAAAGAGCCGTGCGTGACTTCCAGAGTAGCGTAACGCAGCTGGAGAATCAAGCAAATGACCTGGCTGGCAGATCCCGGAGGAGCAACGTTAGAATTTTGGGTTTGCTGGAGGGTGTGGATCTCATTGTTTATCTGAAGGCCTGGTTCAAGTTCTGCACCCAGACCCTGGCCCTCTTGTCCTTTTTCTCCCTTAAAAGGATGCATCCCTTCCCGGCACGTCACTCACCTCCGAGCTATCCTCTCATGGCCACTGCTGGTGAAATTCCTGCATTTCAAGGATAGTAATGCAGTACTACGTGTCGTCAGACAATCACTATTGGGTGAAGACAAGCTCGCTATGGGGTTCCCCGACTACCCCCAGGCAACGCCAGCGGTCATCCTTCATGGAAGCCAAGCGATGCCTCTGCCAGCAGTGGATACATTATTTGCTGCTGTTTCCAGCACACCTCAAGATAATCTTTGAGGGCACCACCACCTTTTTCACTGACCCAATTGAGGCGTAGGACTTGATTGACCAGCACTCAAATGGACACAGGCTGCCAGCAGATGGTTGCATCCTGCTTTGCGTCTGGCTCTCCTGACATGGAGCAAATTATCGCTGAATGCCAAAAAGCTCTGCAGGCCGTGGCGGATTTGAGCCCTACCTCTGTGGCCTCTGATGAGGAAAGGGGCACCCACTTCTTTACCTCAGAGGAGGATCCCAGTGATTTGGGAACCTCTGGGGCTGAATCAACAACGCTGCCCATTGTGACTCCTCAAACAGCTGACACTTTTACCTAAATGCCCCATACATTCTCTTCAGCCTCTCTTTCACTTTTGTCGTGGTCATGATTTGAGCAGCAATGTGACACTGGCCCTGCATTCCTTGCTGCTCCCAGCCCTTCTAATTCCACTGGCTTCTCATGGGCTACACGCAAGGCCTGTTCTAGGCAGGTAGTTGTCTCGCCGCCGTGATGCACTAGAGCGCTTGCTCCATGTTTTGTTTGGACGAACTGTTGGTTGAAGTAGCTACCCAGAATTGGGCATATGTCTTTCATCTCATTGCAGTGGTGGCTAGTTGCCACTGCGCTCTGAGGGCTGGCATCTTCCAGGCAGGGGCAGGGATGTCTGCTCACTTCCCTTCCCATGTTTTCTAATTGCATCACTCTTATCTTGCCATGACACCTAACGTTGACATCGGATTTCTCACACTAAATGTATGAAGCATGTAAGCGCTACATGGTATACTCCTATATCAAGCGTCAACAGGCGCAGATAGCTCTCCTACAAGAGACACACCATACTGCTTGAGAGCAAGAACAACTGTGCAAACGATGGCGGGGAACCTTCTGTGCCACTACCTACTCAGCATTCACACCCGCAGTCATGATATGGCTGTGGTCTGGCGTCCCCTTCCAGGAGACCTGCAGAGCTGTTGACACTGAGAGGCATTATGCACTACTTGAAGGGCTTCTAGATGACCAAACTGTACTCTTAGGTAGCATTTTCTCACCCAACACTGAGCAGGGGAAATTCAGGGACTCCCTTTCAGGCGTCTAGGTCCAATTCACATAGTCATCATGGATATTAGGGGGTATTACAACTGTGTGCTTGATCAATCCCTGGATAGGTCGCTCCCCGCACCACATGCAGGCAGAGCACTTCTAAACCTAGGTACTGCACTGGTCACTCACAGATGTCGGGAGAACTAGGCATCTTGCTGCTAAGTTATACTCATTTCCCTCTATCCCACACAACCTCTATGTGCACCTTCGTCTCTTCTTGTGTTCTCCTTCTATCGTCCCAATGGTCGGGTGCTGAATACTTGGGGCAGGTCCTGTTTGATCACGATGCGCCCCTCAGAGCCCTTAGGTGGCGGCTCTCTCTGTCCCATATCCCCTTTTGGTAACTGCAGTGTGACTGCCTTGAGGACCAGGTGTTTCGGCATGAACAGGAGGCAAGCTTTCACCACTACTTCTCTGAAAACTCCAACACAGTGTGCATCAGAATACTGGAATGGGACACTTTCAAGGGAGTCACTGGAGGGCATGCATCCAGCAGATGTTAGGGGTCCATAGAATGCTTGAAAAGGATTTGCAGGCAGCGGAGCACAAGCTTGCCACCCTTAGTAAGCCTGTGGATGCCAATCCGGTGATTGCGGCCCAGTTGGCAGAGGCACAAACCTCCTACTCTACACTGCTAGCAGATCTCAGATGCTATAATGTTAAAGCATTCGCTGCCAGGGCACATCAGGAGGGAGATAGGACGGGGGCCCTCCTGGCATGGCTTATTCGCCAGAAGATCAACTATCGCCCCATAACTGAAGTGGTAACCCCTAATGGCGTTAGTGTCTGTGCCCAAATGGATATCCTACAGACCTTCTACGATTATTATGCTGAGTTATACAGGGCCCGCTGCATGATTCCTCAGAATCCATAGATCAGTTCCTCACCGCTCTCACACTACCTCAGATCCCTCCCAAAGTGAAGTCCTCCCTGGATGCAGAGATTACACTGGCTGATGTGAAATAGGCGATACTGGACCTGGCCCACAATAAAACCCTGGGTTTGGATGGCCTGCCTTTAGAATACTACAACACCTTTTGTACCCAGATTGGCGGAGATGTACGGGGCAGTGCTGCTGGGGGGTCAGCTCCCCCATCACCTGGCGAGTCCCTCCTGATCTGAATACTGAAGCCATACAGGGATCCCACCCTGCTGGCCTCCTATAGACCGAATGCCATCCTGACAGCGGATTACAAAATCGTCTGTCAAATTTTAGCTCATCCATACGCCCAAGTTCTCCCTGCACTCATACACCTAGACCAGAATGGATTTGTCCCTGGCAGGAGTACATCCCAGAACATTTGCCGCCTCTTTCCCGTCCAGGTTCGGTTAGGGGTTCTTTTCCCACATACTGCTTACCTGGTCCTGGAACTGGAGAAGGCGTTCACACCCTGTCCTGGCCTTATCTATTCGAGGTGCTTCACCGCATGGAAGTGGGACCAAAGCTCTTGGCATAGGGTAAATTATTATACTAGAACCCCACATCGCGAGTCCGCCTGGGCCGCTACATCTTGGCTCCCTCACCGGTGATCCGGGGTATGTGTCAGGGATGTCCGCTCCCACCCTGCTTTTTGCTCTGGCTTTGGAGCCCCTGGCTGTGCACCAGTGGGAGGAGGGAAGGGAATGGGGCATCCCCTTAAAGGGTAAGACCCACAATGTGTCCTTGTATGCAGATGATCTGCTCCTTTATTTACGGGACATCTCGTCCGACCTCGAACCTCTCGAGACCATGTTATTGGACTTTGCAGCCGCAGCCGGGCTGAGGGTTAACCGTGCGAAATCTTCAGTCTATCCTCTTAGCCCCGACCTCCCTCCATGGGAGGTGTGCATTGGCGAAACTATCCTTGCTTGTCATGCGCAGGCACCGCGCTACCTAGGTGTCCGCCTATATTATACCCCTCGTGACCTCTACAAGGGCAGTCACCTCAGAGCACTGGTGGCATACGCTCATTGGTGGGATTTTGGAGGATTCTTCCCCTGGCTACTACAAGAAAAATTGCATTGGCGAAAATGGTCCTCCTACCTCGTCTTCTTTATTACTTTGCCACTCTTCCTGTCGTCCATCCCCACTCCTTTTTCAGCGAGCTGGGCGCTCTGCTTTGCTCCCTTAGTGGGGAAATGGCAGTTGGCGAGTCTCTCTGATTAAGCTGCAGCTGCCTGTGGACCGGGATGACCGTGGACCCCATCATTTGAGGCCTTCTTCCTAATGGCGCAGCCCCAGTGGCTCTCTCGCTGGACTGCAGGGCATTACCTGGGTGAGGTCTGTTCTGATATTGGGCCTCTGCCGTTACCGGCAATCCGATTCTTGCTCCTGGAGCCCGGCCTGCCTCGACCCATTCAATACAGGTAACTATAGCGAAGGCGGGTATGCTCCGCATCCACTGCCTGTCCCGAGGGACCCCGCTCTACACCCCATTGCTGCCGCTGGTCGGCTTACCCCGAAGTGGAGGCTACTACACCACCTGAGAGCTGCAGACTTTGACTGATCACCAGTTTCTTGAGGGGGAGTCCCTCTTCTTTGAGGGCCAGCCTCTTCCCTTCAACCAGCTGGCGAAAGAGAGCAGATTTCCCCTGGGGCAATTAGTTCTTCATAGGCAACTCATGCTGGATTGTCAGTCCCTCTGGGATCTATCTGGGGGTGAGCCCTCTCCCCATCCAGTGCTGCACACAGTACTGACCATGGGTCTTGGTCAAATACTTATTACATGGATATACAAGGCTATCCGAGAACTGACCCAGCCTGCTTGCCCAGTTGTGTCACAAGTGAGAGGAGGAGATCACAATGCCACTATACGACAAAGGGGCACTTGCATCAAGATTTTTACCGATCGCAAACGGGCCGATTTGTAGAATATGTCCATTTGTGACTGGTAGAAAGCCATTTGCGATGCATCTACCCAAAATGCATTCGCAAAATAGTTAATCGCAATTTTTGTGACTACCTATTTTGCGTATGCATTTAGGGAATTGCAATTTGGGATTCCTTAAATGCAATGCAAGAAGCATTTTCAAAATGCGACTTTGCATTAAGCAATCGCAAATTAACATCAACTTGAAGTTGATGTTAATTTGCAAATCCTTAGAAAAATGCACAAAATTGCTTTTTTCTAAGTGCCATTTGGCACATACACATGCCCTTATGGCATATGTTTGTGCAACATGTGCACACTCACCTTTTTTGAGGGTGCATCAGGGGGGCCTTAGGCCCCCTAGTGCCCATGCAATTTCATTCGCAATTTACGATTACCTATTTGGTAATCGCAAATTCCTATGGGCCTTAAGGCCCACAGGAATGAATGGGAATGTCTGCCCTAATATCGAATCGCAATTTGAGATTCGCTATTATGGAATGTGTAGAAATTGCTATTATTTTTGCGAAACCTACATGCATAAGAAAATGCGACTCCTAAATAGTGATTCCTTAAAAATCGCTATTAAGGTATCACAATTCCTTATCTTGATGCATGTGCCCAAAAGAGTGGGAGCACGCCCTGGAATTCCTAAAGAAGGTCTCCCAGAATTCCCGCTTCAAAAATATACAATTCTATATATTGCACCGGGCATACCTAATGCCAGTGCAGCTTCAACTCCACCACCCAGAGTCACAGTTTGCTTGCCCCCGCTGCCAGACCCCTAGCGCACCCTTTCTACACATCAGTCATGTACACATTATGTTATGTCCACACTTCCAGCTTGCATGAATATGTAATGCATTTTTGAAAATCCAATAAGATTGTTTAAAAAAAATGTTTTATGGTGCTGAGAAAATATTTGTGTTTGTTTATGTACATGATTGATGTATGCAAGGTTGTTCATGTTTTATGTATCTCTTGTAAATGTTATCATATAACATGTAAAGCGCTCTGATACTTTTGGGTATAGCTAGACCTATATGAAAATCAAACTAATAATAATAATTTTAACATAGTAATGTTAAAACTAGCTTTACCTGGAAAAAGGCACTCAATAGGAAAAGAGTAGCCCTCACAGGGAAAAGGGGAGTCCAGAGCTTAGCAAGTAGTTTCACATGCTAAGTAGGAAGTAGCAGTAAAGTGCGCTGACAGGCCTTGCAATGGCAGGTTTGAAAGGCTACTTGTTCAAACATCAAAGTGCTGCAGCCCCTGGTGGCATTTAATTTATTGTTAATACAGGCCCTGGACATATGGTATAGCACTCTATCATGAAGTGTCAAGTAAACTAAATATGTCAATAGTGTATACAGCATGTAAAATTGTTAATAAAAATAGGAAAGCTAAGCTGAATTTATCCTGGTATCGATTTGCTTCTCCTTAGATAGCTATATTAAACATTAAAGGGATTCACATTATATAAGTAATTTGTGGCTGCTGTGGGGGTGAACTAGTGAAAAAAGAGTCCTCCCTTTATCGCCCTGCAAACGACAGACTTTGACTGGCTTGGAATGCCTGGTTTTTAACAGAATGAAGTGAGTGCATTCCTAGCACCAGCAAGAGAGCTTTATTGGCCGCTGAAGCTGTCCAAAGACACAATTCTGAGCAGAGGGAGGTAATGAGTTGTTTATCGTACTCTTTAGGTTTCAGTGAGGACATTAGAATGCACATTGATGTAATTTGAACAGCTGGGAGACTTGTATTTAAATGGTAGTCCCATCTATACTTTCTAATCACAGGCACAGGGACACTGCGTCATTAATTGTCAGGCAGGATTTATAAGCCCTGGAACTGGATGCATTCCCTCTTGCAAACCTGTGGAAGCTGTCATCTGCAGGTCATAAAACACAGCTAGATAAATAAGCCGGACCTACACAGACACAGGCTATAAAGACTATGGCAACTAGGTTATAAGTGAATATGAAATAGTATGTAAAAGCACTTGCATTAAAGACAACAAGTCTTCAAATTTTAGGAATATTGTTTCATTATTTGGATAAAAAACGAAGAAGAAAGTCAGGACTTTCTTTCCTATTTCTTCCCTTAGAAGCACATTTGGGGGTTTGATGGTAAATAATTCCTTACTTACAAAGGGTAAAACGTACATTTCTAGGGATGTACGTTGTTACAACGCATGCTTTTACCACGCATGCTGTTACAACACAAGTTTTACAACGCAAGCCATTACAACGCATTGCTTTGGGGGGTGCTGGATAGTGAATAGTTTAATTTACTATTCCAACTCCAGTCCTCGTGGATAGTAGGGAAGGTGTTGGATAGTAAATTAAACTATTACTTATCCTAGAGCGCCCCCCAGTGCAATGCGTTGTAATGGTTTTCGTTGTAAAACCTGCGTTGTAAAAGCACTACGTGGTAAAAGTTGTGTGGTAAAGAATGTTTCCCATTTCTAGGTTTCAGTAAAGCTTACTTAGGGGTGGGGATCATTCTGTGCTTAGTTTCAAAAAATATTTTGCAAGTGTTATAAGCATTTCAATGGAATTGTTAGCTTTGCTTGAAATCAAACTCCACATTAGGATTAAACTTAATGAAACAAATGAAACATTTCATATAAAGAAAAAATAAAAGTATCAGTGATTATTTATTAATGTCTACATATAAAATATTATTAAAATTCATTTTACTAAAATTGTTTTTGCATTTTTATGATCTTTATAATGTTTAATCAACCTACTATAAATATCAGCAATGTAACTACTTAACATGAGCAAAGTGTGCATTAAGATTTCTATATCTAAGTGGGTAAATATGTTCTAAATTAAAAGGGCGAGTATTAGTTTCTCTAACAATGCCAATATTACTGTTATCTTAGTGACAAACTTAAAATATGATTTTTAGTGTGGCCTAATGGCTGCAGTATGTCTCAGATACAACGGCTATTAAAAGTTATGCAGAGTAGTTCTAGAGACATGTGAACATGCCTTTACGCACAAGATTTCTATGAGCATTCTGGCATTATAGATTTTTTGAGTCCGTTCTTTAGGTGCTAGAGAGCACACTGCACAGGAGTAAACAATAAAGGAGCAAAAGTTTGATCCTACATTTAAAATATCAGCCCGGAGACAGCCTCAGTCATGCTTCTGGAGAATTACTTTAATTGTGATGGCCACATGGGATAACCGTGCCCAGGCATTGGTCCGGACTTTTCAGAGCTTCTTCTAAAAAACAAAAAGTCTGTGATTTCAACTTTTAGGAGCCTGCATTAGACTATGAAAGCATGACAGCAGGTCCTCATGTATCCTCAAGTATACAAGAACATTTTTAATTGTGTAAATGCAAAGTTGTACATTTAGTCTATAGCCCTTGTAGTAATAATAAAGAAAAACAGTGCTGCGTTAGGTTGGAGGGAAAGCTATTCCTTTTTAGCAGTTTTGCTTCTATTTTTGTCTACAGCAAATGCTTTGTATATAAAAGTTGTTGACACACACGTATAGTCTTGTCTCATGTTAGATATCACCACACTAAAAGTAGGACAGGTTCCTACACGTTGAACAAATGCACACTAAAGTGCAACTTGTTCTAAATAGGTTCTTCGGACCAGAGGAAAAATGTATTTAATAATTGCTTGTAATTTTGAAGAGTTGTTTAACAATGACCTAATTCCCTTGTATTAGACTTCCTAAATATTACATTGTATGATAACACATTATGGGTAATGTACAGACAAGAACATAGCAGGTAAAAAGTGCTCATATATAAAAGTGTTAAATTGAACTTGGCTCTCATGAAGTCTGAGGCTTTCATGGGCCTAGGAAAATTAGGGTCAAACTAATGCTCAATACATGTTAAAAATATTCAGCATATCATCATTGGTAATTTAACTACATTTAATAAATGGAAGAATTCACATAGTGGTTGCAATGACATTAGGGCCTTGATTAAGCCCACGTGGAACTAGATTGGACACCGCTTTGTTCGCCATAAGTTGGCAGGGTATGCTCAGACATGAGTCCCTTGCTCACTTTGCCACTGGATTCAAGTAAGCCGGGCTGAAGACGGCTGAAATGCCAGAAACCGGTCCTCGGAAGCTTGTTTCCGGTCCAGGGAAGGCATGGCTTGGCAGTTCGGGCTGGACTGCTCCCATGAGGCACAGGGTCAGACTGGTTTGCATATGGCCATGTGTGAACTGGGGTGGCAGAGTGGGCTAAAGAACGGTGATGGATTAAACCCAGATCTGTTGACTGGGTGTGAGTGTTTGATTTGTTCAGATGCTCCGTCAATCACCACCCCCTTTTGTACCACTTTGTTCGCCATAAGTTGGCAGGGTATGCTCAGACGTGAGTCCCTTACTCACTTTGCCACTGGATTCAAGCAAGCCGGGCTGAAGACGGCTGAAATGCCAGAAACTGGTCCTCGGAAGCTTGTTTCCGGTCCAGGGAACGCATGGCTTGGCAGTTCGGGCTGGACTGTTCCCATGAGGCACAGGGTCAGCTTGATTTGCATATGGCCATGTCTCAACTGGGGTGGCAGGGTGGGCTAAAGAACGGT
The DNA here is from genome assembly GCF_964263255.1 of Lissotriton vulgaris. Classification (NCBI taxonomy): domain Eukaryota; kingdom Metazoa; phylum Chordata; class Amphibia; order Caudata; family Salamandridae; genus Lissotriton; species Lissotriton vulgaris. Next base: position 628,533,728 of record NC_141695.1, on the reverse strand, counting down.
GATGGATTAAACCCAGATCTGTTGACTGGGTGTGAGTGTTTGATTGGTTCAGATGCTCCGTCCATCACCACCCCCTTTTGTACCACTTTGTTTGCCATAAGTTGGCAGGGTATGCTCAGACGTGAGTCCCTTGCTCACTTTGCCACTGGATTCAAGCAAGCCGGGCTGAAGACGGCTGAAATGCCAGAAACCAGTCCTAGAAAGCTTGTTTCCGGTCCAGGGAAGGCATGGCTTGGCAGTTCGGGCTGGACTGTTCCCATGAGGCACAGGGTCAGGCTGATTTGCATATGGCCATGTCTGAACTGGGGTGGCAGAGTGGGCTAAAGAACGGTGATGGTTTAAAACCCAGATCTGTTGACTGGGTGTGAGTGTTTGATTGGTTCAGATGCTCCGTCGATCGCCACCCCCTTTTGTACCACTTTGTTCGCCATAAGTTGGCAGGGTATGCTCAGACGTGAGTCCCTTGCTCACTTTGCCACTGGATTCAAGCAAGCCGGGCTGAAGACGGCTGAAATGCCAGAAACCGGTCCTCGGAAGCTTGTTTCTGGTCCAGGGAAGGCATGGCTTGGCAGTTCGGGCTGGACTGTTCCCATGAGGCACAGGGTCAGACTGATTTGCATATGACCATGTCTGAACTGGGGTGGCAGAGTGGGTTAAAGAACAGTGATGGATTAAAACCAGATCTGTTGACTGGGTGTGAGTGTTTGATTGGTTCAGATGCTCCGTCCATCACCACCCCCTTTTGTACCACTTTGTTCAACATAAGTTGGCAGGGTATGCTCAGACATGAGTCCCTTGCTCACTTTGCCACTGGATTCAAACAAGCCGGGCTGAAGACGGCTGAAAGGCCAGAAACCGGTCCTCAGAAGCTTGTTTCCGGTCCAGGGAAGGCATGGCTTGGCAGTTCGGGCTGGACTGTTCCCATGAGGCACAGGGTCAGACTGATTTGCATATGGCCATGTCTGAACTGGGGTGGCAGAGTGGGCTAAAGAACGGTGATGGATTAAACTCAGATCTGCTGACTGGGTGTGAGTGTTTGATTGGTTCAGATACTCCGTCCATCACCACCCCCTTTTGTACCACTAAGGGCATGCATGAGCACCACATGTCACCTTTACAAATGCCATAAAGTGCATTTGTAAAACAAATCGCAAATTACCACCAACTTCAAGTTGGTGGTTATTTGCGATTTCTTAGTGTGAATTCGCAAAACTTGATTGCTTCTTACTTAGCATTTAAGGAATCGCAATTTGCGATTCCTTAAATGCTTATGCAATATTAAGGAATCGCAAAGTTTGCGATTCCTTAAAATTGTGATGCATTTTAAATGATACATAGCATTTTCCTATTTTCTTGTCGCAAAAGCTGCTTTTTAGCGAATCGCAGTGCTTACGACAAATAAATCGTTTGATACATCTGCCCCTGAGTCTTTGATGACGTTATTATGTCCAACCTTACGTCAAACTCGGCACCTTCAAGGTGTAAATATGCCCACACTTGCCCAGGCAAATACATGGTGGTTTGGAGCAGTTCGACTATCTACCTACACGACACCGCTCTCCGCAGTAAGTGCCGAAGGAAGCCGACCCTCCAACAGACGCACTGAGAGACGCTGTCTTTTCTTCTGCCGAGAAATCCAGCTCCAGTGTTTCCAGGCTACCCTTGTGGGTTGCTGGGAAATCGAGTCCTGAGAGAGAGATACAAGACCTCCTTCATTCTGAAACCAAGGTACGGAGATGATTAGACCCTTAGAGAATTCTTGGAGAGATTCTTGGCAAAGAATACTAAACTTAAGCTACACCTCACTTACTTCTTCCCTTGTACTAGACCTAGGTTAGGTACACCGGGGTAGGCGTATTTTAGAAGCACCAGTTGAGTACTTTTAGTCATTATTTATTAATGTATGTATTTTATGTTATTTTATATGGCTTAGAAACCATACCATGCTTTTACAGTATTATTTTATAATACTCTTCGTACTGTACGCATTATACTTTGCAACCAGTATTACGATTGTAGCAGTTCATTTCCTAGGCATGAGAAAGAAGACTGTTCAATAAATACTTTTTATTGAAAACGCCTGTCTCTCTATTTCTCTGCACCTCTGGTGAAACGAAGCATGCACGATTGACTAAGTGAAATAGCTATCTATTGTTTCCGCGACTCTAGAGATACTTTTCCTATTCTTGGGAAACAAAGTTGTCATGTTTATGCGGTTGCCAGAAACTAATCCCTTCTTGTGAATTCAAGAAAGTTTCCTCTGAGCTAGCTGGTACTCACAATTAAGTCTAATATATTCGATAAAGACCTAGCCTACCTCAGTCCTACGTCTAAACTATAGTATATATTATTCCAATGCGCAGAGCCTATTGGGAATATAGGAACTACACTACACCATGCTGCTTTGGCCACGCAAAACACTGAGATGCACCAAGTTCACTGCCGAACATTTCTCAAAACAAGTGCAGGCAAAGTTCTGAACACACCAGCCAAACCTCAAAGACTTGCAACGTTGCGCTTACTTGAAAAGCCTATCTGCATCTTCAAGCAGAAGAATGCCATTGTCCCGGTCATGCGTGGTTGGCAACACAAGTGACATCTAAGCTGGAAAGTGCAAGAGATGATGTACTTGACAAACTGAAATCCTAAAATGGCGACACGCTATAATGATGCCACGCCGGATGGCTCACAGCGTGACCCAGCAGCAGGATGTCCCTCAGCAGTTGTGTGAAGTGTAGAGTCAGCGAGGGTGCTGCGTCACAAGGGATCCTCGAGTAGTAACGCGTGGACTGCAACAGGTAATGTTGCTCTCGCCACAACGTCTCAGCAGGTTAATTTGGAAAAAAATAATAACAATGTGCGCGCTCACAACGGCCATACACCCGACCAGTCCCAACATAACAAAGATAAACCACAGACCAAAGTGCCTCACCATGGACACTGAGAAACTTCAGTGTTGGCTTTCTCCCAAAACGGTAAAGTGTCAAACCGTAGCACTCAGAAGTCACTGCACAAGCTCTGCATCCTCCCACCACAGCAGAGTGCTCAACAACAGTACAAGTTGTTGGCACCATACAAAACACACTCCAAAACTGATGATGGTAGGCGCTATTTGTAGAGCGGTAGTAGATCAAATGCGCCGCACAGCAGGCTGTCCAGGTCCCGCTCAATCCACTGGCACAACAAGATGGTAGCCGCAGAATGTGTACAGCTAAGTTCACACAGTCCACACAGCAAAGTGCCTGCGCTTACAGTGTGCCTCAAAGGCACACGCCGATAGTAGAAGAAGATGGTCAAACGACCTAGGCTGTTAGAAAACCAAGTGTAATTCCTCACATGGGTGCCAGTATTCCTTACACACGTCGCTGCTGCCAATTCCCAAGATCCAGTTGCTACTGCCACACCAAATTAGCAGCTTGTCCCACAACAGTAGAAAGAACAGCTGGGCAAGAACAACTTGTCTAAGGCAGTAGGATGGCAGCAATCTCCACAGTAGCTGCACAAATATCAGCAGAAGAAGGTCAAACGACTTCGGGTGCAGGCTGTCCAGATAGAGGACACTGGTGTGGTTGACCAAGCGATTCCTTTGCTTAAGGTTTCAGTAATTCCAATTTTTTTTATCGTAGGTTCCTTAGTTGCAGTAGTTCCTTAGTTCCCTCAAACACAGTCTCTTTCCTTCACGCTGTAGGTTCTTTAAATCGTCGCCAAATGTGGTAAAAGAAGGTCCTTGGAGCCAGGTGTATAAAATAGGTTGGATTTATTAAAGCTTTGCGTTAGGTTAAGTTCATTAGAAGAAGATAGGTAGATGGAAATAACCCCCACCAAGAGCAGCCTTCCTGCCGCTCAGCCTGCCTGCCATCAACTGACAGTCTACACTCTTGCCAGGCACTCAAACAATCCATGAGATCATCAGGCATGCTAACATTCATACTGGCTGAGCAACAGGGAAGACACAGCCAGAGCAAGGAGAGACACAAGTCAATTATAACACATCTCCATCACTTGAGGTCTGTGAAAGCGTGTGAAAAAGATACTGTTGCTGAACTACCACCATGGGATAAGACGCAGAGCCTCATTGTCAAAAAACCAGTGCTGCCAAAAAGAGGTGACTTACCTGGGTTATGTGATATCTCAAGGTACACGTTGCCTGTCACGTGACAGAATATAATTGATTACGGTCATGCTGCCCATGTACAACAAGAATGTAATGATGTCCTTCCTGGGGATGTTTAACTATTACCGCGAGTGTTTACCTGAATTCAGATGATGCCATCTTGAGACACTGTACACTAAAAGATACACCAAACAACATTCTAAGGACTGATGAACAGAAATTGGAGGAGACATTGTGTACTGTGCCAGCATGTAGACTGCCTGACTACAAACTGTCCTTCCATCTCTATAAGATGAGGTGTTGCAAATGGGGTGCACACACAGCTGGTGAAAAGGCCTGTGGGATACTACTATGTGACTGTGCCTTCATTTTCTTCTGTGACTGGGTGTCAGCAGCCATGATGATGGTGGAGAGGACTGCTTCTATTATGTTGGACTATACATGTATTGTCTATGTGCCATATTTGGTATAGTTGTTGTCAACTGGAGCGGCACGACATTTGTCTGCTGGCAGGCACACAGGTTATGACAGCAGCTTGTGTCTAACTGTAATATCATAATAAAATGCCAACCTGTTACAGCATGTTGGCGTTGAGATTGCAGAAACTGGCACCACACCAATATTATATAACATTTCGTAAAACAAACTTTGCAATGAATGCTTAAAGTGGTACACAAAACAAAGAAAATTCAGAAGACTGAATTTTAATTCAGCTGTATGCAATAATATTAATTTCATTCACATATGATAAATCTTTCATTTCATCACATACTGAGTAATTACTGACATAGTTCATATAGTATAGTGCTCCGTAGGTGTCAAAGAAAGGGGTTCAAACAGATGGGGTAGGGTGTGGTTGGAATAGATGGAGGGACAAAGAAAAGGAATTGTGTCCTGTGAACAATTCTATATCAATCTAAGAGCATTTCCAGTCTTAAATAGATCACAAGGTTCCCTAAACAAACAATACACGAGAGCCAACTATGGCTAATTGTAATTTGACGTGTATGTTGAAGAAGAGACTGTCGACGTTTCGACCCCCGTGGTAAGGGCAGGTTATTCCTCAGTGTGGGGTCTTCATCAGGACTATAAGGGTTGTGAGCACCTAAGAAAATAAATACGGATATTACTCAGTTGATTAATTAAAGAGAGGCGTCTATGAGTGACCCACAAACATGTGTACCTACATTAGTTATGGCGTTAGTGATGTCCCAGTTAGGTTGGAGACTTGCGCCGCTATGCTGATTCTGTGGGAAAAACGTCCCATTAGGAAGGATAATGACGGACAACCATGTAAGAGTGAGTGTCTAATGTGGCAAAGACACTTACTTGTTGTTCTCCTTCGAGAGGGAATTTAAGGTTATGGCGTATAAGGAGTCCCAGTTGAGTTGGAGACTTGCGCCGCTATGTTGATTCTGTGGGGAAAAGTACCCCATTAGGACAGATAATGAAAAACAGCCTCTGAGAGTGAGTGTCTGGTGTGGCAGAGACACTTACTTTGTGTTCTCCTCCGAGGGGGAACAGGAGATCCGGGTCGTGCCTGGTAACGACGTGGATCAATAAAAAAACGGTGTAGTTCAGTCACACCATCTGAAAATAATTAAAAAGGTAAATGGGACCTTGCTGATTTGTGCCCTAGTGAGATTTCCTGGTACAGATTGATTCTACCGGTGCAGCGGGGTTGTTTTACATGAAATAAATCAATCTCCAGCGAACTTAAGCTCGGGGTACCCACCCATCTGTTAAAAAAGGTTAAAATGGATGTAGGGTAAACTGATTCGTCTTGATAATGGAAGCAGTACCTATACTGAGGGACACTAAGTCTATGGGTTAGGTATTAATAAATGCATGTAATGGCTGTAAAATGACTGCACCCCGCGTGAAAACGTACGAGACCAAGGTCCAGCTTGCCCGGTCCCGTGTCGATCCCAATGATATGGACTAATGGGTGTGCAAACGTCGGTATTAGAGCTCCGTAAAGGGGCCGCTTACCTGTGCATATGCCGGATTCAATCCTAGGCGGAATGCATCGGAACAGTAGTGTTCCGTGTAGATAAGCCCCGTGAAGGGGTATGTCTATAGAGGGCGGGGCCACAGTACCACGCAGTGCTGCAGCTAGCTGCTCACTGTGAGGGAGGGTCCGACTGCGCATGCGTCGGAAGAGAGACACTCCAGTATCCTGTCATTCTAGGTTCTGAAGCCGATAAAGATTGTGGGAAACGGCATATCGTGTAGTGTTCCAAGGAATGAGGGCATCCCTCTGGTCTGTCACTAGATATAAATGTATTAAAGACCAGCGGTCCACAGTGTGGTAGGATCTGTAAATATTGTGTCATACATTGCATTGACATGACATACATATTATTCCTTATTGTCAACATAGATCGTGGTTTAGTATATTCAAAATACTTCATAAACATTCAGCTTCAATACACTTTAAAAATTTGGGGCTGTGATGTTGTACATGTAGAGACCACGTGGACAGGATTGTATGATGTGATAGTCTATCAGGGGTCAGATGTCAGGCCCGCCAGCTGTGAATAGGTAGTATCAAGTTAATTAAGACCATTGTCCACAGTGTCTAATAAATGCATCCATTTACATTCTCTCGGATAGAGTAGCACATTCAGATCCCCACCCCGTGGCCCAATCACAATTTTCTCAACTACTAGCCATTTGAGAGATTCCATAGTGTGTGCTTTAGATACAAAATGCTCAACCAGAGGGGAGCCAGGTGTCTGACATCTTATACGGCTGCAATGCTGTAGGATCCGCTTCTTTACATGTTGTTTAGTTTGTCCAATGTATACCAAGTCACAGGGACAGACTATGGCATAGATTACGTCATTGGTGTTACAATTTGTCAGGGATTTAAGAATCACCTTGTGATTACGATATGTCCACGTCTTGGTCTCTAAAGTTAATGGACAGGCTTTGCATTTAGTGCATTTGTAATGCCCCATGACTTGGGGAAGGTTCCAGATGCTTTGTAAGGTGGATGTTGCAGGAGTTTCTAAAAGTGAACAAACTACTATGTCCCTGATATTCTTCGCTTTTTTAAAAGCATGCATCGGAGCTTCTTTGCAATTAATGACATCTGACACCAAATTCCAGTGTTTATTCACTGCCTTCTTAATCAGGTTGCTCTTTGTACAAAAAGTGGTTACGCATACAATCCGATCTTGGTTGACAGAGCGTTCTCTAGGTTTGAGAAGATCTTCTCGTACATTGAACCATGCCCTCTTTCTGGCCCTTGTCACAAGTCTCCTAGGGTACCCTCTCTCCATGAGTCGGCTGATCAATAGATCAGACTCCTTGAAATAGTCGATCTGGATCTGACAGCACCAGATCGCCAGACCCGTGGCAGTCACTAACCATTCCCGAAATAGCCATTGTGCTTTTCGGCGTACCCTTGTATGTGTAAACGCTGTGATTAACTCGTGCTGGATTATTAAGATAACCGAACCCCGAGGTTGCAGATTCTCTGCCAACACGACCACTTATTTTCTCAAGAACCCTCGTTTCACCCGCCGTGGAAACTATGCTAACAATTTCTTTTACAATGATTAAGACAACAATAATGTCATCCAATGTCCTGATGATGATGCCCATATTCTAAGAAAGGAATCGAAACGTCGACCCATAACCCCATATGCAAATTCTGTATGTAACATTGATATATGCAATGGTGCGGTTTAACATTTAAAGTCTGTCCCACTGAAATACAAGTGTACAGACAGATTTCGTGCTTTTTCCATTTTTCTTTTTTGTTGTTGTCCTGTATATGTTGAAGGTCACGGCTGTGCCCGCTTGACATTTTTAAAAACAACCTAAAAATTATTCTTTTGATTCAAAAAATAAATTCCTGTCCGGACGGACAGAAGACATACGACCTATTAAGTGTATGATCATTGTTTTCAGTATATTCGTTATAGGGACCACTGTTCTTCATAATAAGTACGGTGTAACAAGAGCATGCATCTTAGTTGAGGGGAAACTGTTAACATTTACTGTGACTAACGTTATGCTTTGGAGTTTACCATAATTTTGGCCAGCTGTGACAGTGTCATGATTACATAACAGCATAGCGATAATAAAATGTGAAGCCCATACAGGAGCTAATCCTAAGATAGCCAGAGGTATTGCCATGGCCGACACTGCAGTAAAAGAGACCATGTTACAGCCAGTACACATTCCAAAAATAAATTCAGCTCCACCTCAGAGACAATTGTTGCAAGCTGTGAAGGCAGTACAATAGTTTGCCACACCAGATGAAGAGATAGTGTAGATTGATGCTAGATGTGAGCTGAATGATGAGGGGATTGTGGGTCTAAAAGGATGAGATGCCTCTGGCCCCAGGCAGTATGCTCCTTTCCCTCACAAGACTTGAGCAGGCACACTGTAATAAGCTGCCCGGAGGTGCAAAGGCTTCCAAATCTGACCTTGCCCGGACAAGCCTCAGTAGCTGTGCAGAACCACCTTAGAGTTCACTTTGCTTGTCCTGACGTCCATGTTACTTTACTTATCTGGTTGTTCATTTACTTAACACTGTATATCTGTTATATAACTGGCACAGTGCTGAGCCTGCATTCTGTGCTGCCCATATTTAGCTGTTTATAATTGGCATGATGCAGATTTTGCATATACGGTGTCTTATTCTAGTCCCACTGACGTTGCATTGCATATAGGACCCAGAAACCAGTTACTCTGGAAAGGAGCAGACTGAGAGCACAAGTTGGTGACCTTACTTCTTTGCTGATCAGCAAGCATGCATAGGTACCAATAAAGACATTTCATTTTGTTTCTAAGCTTACTGCTGTGTCTGGTGAGTTTCTTTTATTTTCTCCTGGGAGGGTATAAATACTATTTATTTCCCTAGCGGGGGTTATCTAAAAAGGGTGTGGCCAAAGAAGCATAACCAGGTATCCTTTTCAACCGGCATGGCCCCTATAATTAAAGGCTTGGCTTAAAATATGTGAACTAAAATCCTGCTCTTCACACAATGGGTGACCTGTTCACTATTTGGGGGCTCTCTATGAGTTTGCTGTCATTGTACTAAGACATATAAGCCAACAAAGGCACTATGCCTAAAACAAGCCTGTTGCCAATGGTTTTTAGCAGTATCGAAATAATGAAGAACAACACATTTGCTGTAAACATGTTTCAATTCTGAAAAAAAGAACTGCAAATTAGTCATCATTATGGACGGAGTAGTGGTCTTTGGAGTGTCTCGTCATTACCATTCTCCCTGGAACACCACTATCATCAGCAGTCGCTCACTCTGTTAGACACTTGTCGCCTTTTTCTCCCCACGTGTTTTTGAAGGTACACAGACAAAATATTGAGTTTTAAATTTCGATATACAATTATATCGAAGTTTAAATATCGATGGGACATAATATAGAAGGTAAGTAATATCGACACTCTTAATATCGATATTAGTAATAGCGAAGTTTTAAATATCGATGTCAGTAATATCGAAGTAAATAATTTCGATGTTACTAATATCGATTTTAAAATAAATTTTGTGTATATTATATTGTATTTATTATGTTTTATTATTAATTTTTAATGTAATTTAATTAAATATTGTCTTTTAGTACTGTAGCGGGTTGTGGGTTTATAGGGGAATAGGGTGGGAAGTAATTTAATTATGTTAAATTAATTATTAATTAGTAGGAATTATTAATTAATTAATTGAGATTAATTTTTAAATAATTTTAATTAATTGAATAATTGATAAATATGCTCTGTAGCGGGTTATGGGTTTATAGGGGAATAGGGTGGGAAGTAATTTAATTATGTAAATTAATTATTAATTAGTAGGAATTATTAATTAATTAATTGAGAATTATTTTTAATTAATTTTAATTAATTGATTATTTGATAAATATGTTCTGTAGCAGGTTATGGGTTTATAGGGGAATAGGGTGGGAATTAATTTAATAATGTTGAAATAATTATTAATTAGTAGGAATCATACATTAATTTAAAATAATTAGTAATTATATTTAATTATTTTGGTAATTATTTTTAATTAATTGATTACTTGATAAATATGTTCTGTAGTGGGTTATGGCTTTATAGGGGAATAGGGTGGGAAGTAATTTTATTATGTAGAATTAATTATTAATTAGTAGGAAGCATACATTAAATTTTATTAATTGTAAATGATTTAATTAATTGGTAATTAATTTTAAATAATTCATTAATTGATAGATGTGTTATGTTGCGTGTTTAAAGGGGAATATGGTGGGAACTAATTTTAATGTAATTAAGTAATAATGATTTAAAAATAATTGTTAAGTTAATTTTTTAATTGTTAATTATTTATTAATTGGTAATTAAATATTATAAAATGGTATGTTTTTCATGATTTTTTTAGGTTACATATATTTTGCTAATAAAGTTTTTAATAATTAAGTATATGTATTGTAAATGTTTTATATTTATTTAATAGATCATATTTGTATTATTAAACATTTATTTTTTATAAGTATGTTATTTTAACCCCTATGCTATCCAACACTTTCCCTACTGTTGCACTCTCTGGAGTGGGAATAGTAATTGTTACCGCTACGCTATCCAACACTTTCCCTACTGTCGCACTCTCTGGAGTGGGAATAGTAATTTTTACCCCTACGCTATCCAACACTTTCCCTACTGTTGCACTCTCTGGAGTTGGAATAGTAATTTTTAATCCTTACGCTATCCAACACTTTCCCTACTGTTGCACTCTCTGGAGTTGGAATAGTAATTGTTACCACTACGCTATCCAACACTTTCCCTACTGTTGCACTCTCTGGAGTTGGAATAGTAATTGTTACCCCTACGCTATCCAACACTTTCCCTACTGTTGCACTCTCTGGAGTGGGAATAGTAATTTTTACCCCTACGCTATCCAACACTTTCCCTACTGTTGCACTCTCAGGAGTTGGAATAGTCATTTTTAATCCTACTCTATCCAACACTTTCCCTACTGTTGCACTCTCTGTAGTTGGAATAGTAATTTTTAATCCTACGCTATCCAACACTTTCCCTACTGTTGCACTCTCTGGAGTTGGAATAGTAATTGTTACCCCTACGCTATCCAACACTTTCCCTACTGTTGCACTCTCTGGAGTTGGAATAGTAATTTTTAATCCTACGCTATCCAACACTTTCCCTAGTGTTGCACTCTCTGGAGGTGGAATAGTAATTGTTACCCCTACGCTATCCAACACTTTCCCTACTGTTGCACTCTATGGAGTTGGAATAGTAATTTTTAATCCTACGCTATCCAACACTTTCCCTACTGTTGCACTCTCTGAAGTTGGAATAGTAATTGTTACCCCAACGCTATCCAACACTTTCCCTACTGTTGCACTCTCTGGAGTTGGAATAGTAATTTTTAATCCTACGCTATCTAACACTTTCCCTACTGTTGCATTCTCTTGAGTTGGAATAGTAATTGTTACCCCTACGCTATCCAACACTTTCCCTACTGTTGCACTCTCTGGAGTTGGAATAGTAATTTTTAATCCTACGCTATCCAACACTTTCCCTACTGTAGCACAGCACTCTCTGGAGTTGGAATAGTAATTGTTACCCCTACGCTATCCAACACTTTCCCTACTGTTGCACTCTCTGGAGTGGGAATAGTAATTCTTATCCCTACGCTATCCAACACTTTCCCTACTGTTGCACTCTCTGGAGTTGGAATAGTAATTGTTACCCCTACGCTATCCAACACTTTCCCTACTGTTGCACTCGCAGGAGTTGGAATAGTAATTGTTACCCCTACGCTATCCAACACTTTCCCTACTGTTGCACTCGCAGGAGTTGGAATAGTAATTGTTACCCTACGCTATCCAACACTTTCCCTACTGTTGCACTCTCTGGAGTTGGAATAGTAATTGTTACCCCTACGCTATCCAACACTTTCCCTACTGTCGCACTCTCTGGAGTGGGAATAGTAATTTTTACTCATACGCTATCTAAAATGTATTTAGCTTTTTATTAGTATTATGTTGTTATTAATTGTTATTTATGTGATTATTTTATGTAAATAAATGTATTAGTAATTTATTATATTTGTATTTGTTTATAAGTTATGAAAATAATTAATTTAGAGTTATTATTAATGTAAAATATATTATGTGTTATATATTTATTAATATTAATTTGTATTACATTATGTATTATTTTAAATATTATAGTACATTTTTAAATATGTTTATTACATTTATACGTATTATTTTGTTAATATTAGATATTTATTTTGTTTTTAAAAAAACAGTATTTTACAAAAAACGATATTTTTGTCATTCTATATTTCCTTTGTTTCCACTTCTCCATTATTAATGTAGACAACCCACCCACCCACCCACCTGTTGGCACAGAATTTTCTTTTCCTCTGGTGTAGTCCCTATTTCTACAGTTGTATTGTTTCTGCACATACTTCCCCAAATTTACAATTGGCTCATATGTGACCAGTGTTCTATGCACTTTTAAGAGGCCAAAGATTGGTTGTGCATGTAACCTGGACACCTTTATGATCCAATGGCAAAGTGACAAACATGAATAGCATTCATCCTGCTGCATAACTCTCACCCAGACATCTGGAGATGACTCAGTTTAAAGTATGCACTCACTATACAAAAATCAACAAAGAAATGCCAGTACTGCAATTGAATTAATGATTTGATGAATTGAGTGGCAATCCTCAATTCAATAAGACCAATAAATCCGTCTGTTAACTTCTAATTAATTCTTTTATTTTTCAATTTCTTTTATGTGTTTTGTTTTCTTGAGTTTAAATAACGTGCTTTGAAACAAACAATGTGATAAACAAAAAAAGGACTCATAAGGTGCATACAAAACATTCAATTATGTACAATACCTACAAGAATCTAATCCTATAAAGATTATTTTGCAACACATTTAGAGGAGACATTAAACATTTCAAAAGACTACACTTAATACACTTGAAGACATAAACACACAAGACAAGACACTATTAACAATGGTATGACAAGGGTTCACCGTTCCTAAAGAAAAATGTAACCGCCCTGTTGTTAATAAAGTTTCCGTTGAGAGAGGTGCGGATACTGATGTTTAGTACAAAATACTTTTTAAACTTGTTTTTTACAGTAGACCATCCAATAAGTCAATTTTTATCATTTGTAGTCATGAAAAGATTGGTCTAATGGGAGGACGATGAATTTTCAAAAGGGCAGTGGTCCACGCGTTTCGAATCCCTTATGTGGCAGGGATTCTCATCAGGACCATGTGGACTCAATCTTTAAATCAGATTACAGCGGTCAGTGTCCCAAGTTGTGGAGTGCTCATATAGATAGATCGACTATTTTGCCACGTGATCAGCTTGTATTCACTTTCTTCTGGCGATTCGGTATTATTGATTCGGGTCTCCTCCAAACGCGTCCTTGCCAATGACTGAAGCTCAGTCATTGGCAAGGACGCGTTTGGAGGAGACCTGAATCAATAATACCGAATCGCCAGAAGAAAGTGAATACAAGCTGATCACGTGGCAAAATAGTCGATCTATCTATATGAGCACTCCACAACTTGGGACACTGACCGCTGTAATCTGATTTAAAGATTGAGTCCACATGGTCCTGATGAGAATCCCTGCCACATAAGGGATTCGAAACGCGTCGACCACTGCCCTTTTGAAAATTCATCGTTCTCCCATTAGACCAATCTTTTCATGACTACAAATGATAAAAATTGACTTATTGGATGGTCTACTGTAAAAAACAAGTTTAAAAAGTATTTTGTACTAAACATCAGTATCCGCACCTCTCTCAACGGAAACTTTATTAACAACAGGGCGGTTACATTTTTCTTTAGGAACGGTGAACCCTTGTCATACCATTGTTAATAGTGTCTTGTCTTGTGTGTTTATGTCTTCAAGTGTATTAAGTGTAGTCTTTTGAAATGTTTAATGTCTCCTCTAAATGTGTTGCAAAATAATCTTTATAGGATTAGATTCTTGTAGGTATTGTACATAATTGAATGTTTTGTATGCACCTTATGAGTCCTTTTTTTGTTTATCACATTGTTTGTTTCAAAGCACGTTATTTAAACTCAAGAAAACAAAACACATAAAAGAAATTGAAAAATAAAAGAATTAATTAGAAGTTAACAGACGGATTTATTGGTCTTATTGAATTGAGGATTGCCACTCAATTCATCAAATCATTAATTCAATTGCAGTACTGGCATTTCTTTGTTGATTGTTGTATAGGCGCAGCCTTACTGCTTTGGCCAGAACCCTCATTGTTGCCACTCACTATACAAAAGGCATATTTTACATGACATAAAACTACTGAAACCTAGCAGTTGGAAAAAGCAAATGCTTTTAGAAAAAACAAGGAGAAGAAAAATGTGAAATGTGAAAATAGACTGCATCTCTGCTCCTAATTACCTTGTTATAGTCACTGTTCAATTAATCCGTGATTATGCCTATAAAGTTGAGGAAATGAAATAGAGCCTGATATGGAACCTGGGGCCCATTTTTAAATCGCACCTCTTAAGCCCAACTAGAAGGAATGAGGGGCTGTATAAAGACATGTTATGGAGTGCAACAATTTCCTTACATTCACACCTAATCCCCCAAACTGATTCTAAACAGAGGTAGTCATTCTTTCAAATTAATGGTGCTGCCTGTTGTGTGTATGCTTAAATACTGCTTTTAAAAGCAGCATGCTAACTCGTACTCAAAATGAAGCAATTTAAACACTAATTAAATAATTTCACATTTTCCTTTCTAGTTTCTAATCATGCCTTGTTCTTGGGCTGTGGCAACATGAGCGCCATCTACCCCATATAAAGATGTCTTTTGACTTTGATGTAGCGGGAATCGCATTTTATTTGTAGGGTGGGCATTATAATTAAATGTGTAGAGGGCATCTGCATATAACGCATATAAGCCTTTGTCGTATTAACGTGAAGTGTTAGAATTTCGAAATATAATAACATGAAACGTGATATGTTTAGGCCATTGAATAGTAACTTGGAGAATTAGCGTAGAAAGTGAATGTAACTAGCAGAAAACATTAACGTGAAGAGTTTGTGTTGGGAAACTGACAATCATTCATTTATTAAATGTGTTTATTAATCATGCCATTTTAATGTTGGCAGATGCATTAACCAAACGTGCCTTATTTTCTTATGCAATTTTGTAAAGCTCACATGCCATTTTCTTATGTTTACCGAATCTTGGAGACTTGAAACGTATTTTCCATGGAAGCTCTCGCTTTAGAATTAACAGTTTGAATTTATGTGTGCTGTGGAATTTGTTCTTTTTCACGTTTTGTGTTGCAGGTGAAAGATGCGCTCTTGTTAGCTAGAATATTATCTTTGTTTTATTAGTCAGGCAAGGAGAGAAAAAGTTATATTGTACGGTCTGAATCAATAAAGAAAGGCCGTTGCCCTTTTCACAGGATAAGGCTTAGGAACCAAGGACAATTGTGGTGAGAAGAAGAACACTGCTGTCCTATGGGAAACTACCGTTAGAACGGTACCCAGAGTGGATGGTGTGACCTGCAAAGGATCTTGCGGAAGTTCTCTTCAATATTGTGTTGTTGGGAATAAGGAAAGCGCCCACTTCTCCTTCTGCTTTTGGAGAGAAAGCACCATTGAACAAGCTCTGTCTCACTAGCTATCTGACCCATTGATGGTGGAGAGACGTCTTAGGAAGACTCCACATGCTGATACCTTTTATTTCTTTTTTCCTGAAGAGGCTTAAATAGGGATGTCATTTTAGAGTTAGCGTAGGGTTCGATTAATGCTTTAAATTCATCAACCCTCGATGCAGGGAAACTTGGACTCATGCTTTCTCATCCTCTGTATCCTGCTTATTGAATTAAGTGTTTTGTTTATGGTGCACCGTTTAAAATGGATGCACAGGTTTGGCTTTATGCTAATTCCGATGTATTTCTACACTCTCATCTTGAGGTGTCTCTATGTCCAGTTGTTTTTGGCTTTGTAATAAATTAACTAACCTATAAGCCCGCGCGGAGCAGGCGAAGTTGCTCTACACAGAGCTCTACGGAGTTGACCAAAAACTCCATGGAGGTCCGCTCCACGCCTCCCACCCAGGAGGAGGAGGGCAGCCTGGGACGCCGTGATAAGGTAAGTGTGCTTTTATTTAACTTTAACTGTACAATTTATTTAAAAAATATTTATTGCAGGGGTGGGAAGCAGGAGGGTCCGGGAGTTTTGCGTTCTGCGCAGAACACGGAGTATGCAAAATTTCACAAACTCCACCAGCGGTTACTAACCTTATTGAGTTGTTTGTAGTCATTAGGTATCCAAAGGATTTCTCAATGATTTGATTGACTAACATAACACATTTTCTCCCCTCTACGCTTTCATGCTGCTAAAAAGAACCGTACATTGAGAAGGGGTCCCAGTACAAGTTCAATTTAAAAAAAGAAAAAAGGTAACAGCCTAATAATGCAAACTGCAATATAATGATATTTTCAATGAATAACAACACAAAACAAATCTGTGAATTATGCAGGTACACTGTTATTAAATCACAATGGACCTTGCATCCAGCATAATACATTGTACGTTTTGCAAACCATGGACATTTGAATTGTGACCAATAAGGCCACTGTGACTCTACACTTTGATCTGAACTATCTTTCCATTTTTGCATGTCATTGCACAAACCCCCCTCTTTTCCCTCACTCAATGGGGCACCAATTTGTGTTTTTGCAAAACGTACAATGTATTATGTTGGATGCAAGGTCCATTGTGATTAAATAACAGTATACCTGCATAATTCACCGATTTGCTTTGTGTTGTTATTCATTGCAAATATCATTATATTGCAGTTTGCATTATTAGGCTGTTACCTTTTTTCTTTTTTTAAATTGAACTTGTACTGGGACCCCTTCTCAATGTACAGACCATACCCAGTTCCCTGTGACTTTAATTGGGTTTACCCTTTTTCGTAACACTAAAAAGAACCATCGGATTGTGAATCTAGAATAGGTCCAGAACCTTATGGGCCGGGCCCTTTCAGTTGGAAGCAGAGTAGGATGTTTAGCACTTGAAGCGAGGGGATAATACAGAAATAGTCTAGAACAGTTGAACCCCAAAGTCCTAGAATAGAGCCCAATGACCGAGAACGGAGTGTGCTGGAATTTGGCGTAGACTAGCGGAGTCTGATGAGCGGCGAAAATAGCAGTAAGTGAAGGAGAGAGTATTAATAGGGTGTATGTTATGTGTTTGACTGCGGAAATTAATTGATCACGGAATATCTGGCGGAGTTGGTGTGAGAGTCAAGTAACTGTAGTTTTGGACCCGACATGGTCCAAGGATTGAGATTTGAGATTCAGGTCCCAAAGTGGCCTATGGTCCCAGCATATATTGAATGGTGCAGAAGACACCGAGATTGAGTGTGATTGTCTGACCAAAGAATTGAGGAGTTGTTGTGAGACGTCATCAGCAGCTCCACCTAAAACAGGGAACTTTGTGTGAATAGGATGTATGGGAATCATTTAGTAAACCTTGGGTACAAAGGTGAGCTATACTGATTCAGGTGACCAGCGCAGGTCGAGGGTCATTGTGCTTGAGTGTTCTTAGATGATTGAATTCTATCTATCCTTTCGATGGCAGACAATTACAGAGTTAAAGATGATTGTGTGTGCAAATGTGTACCGTGAAATTGCAAAGGAGGGTGAGCTACTGCGAGGAGCGAAGGTGACGTCAGAGTGTGCCGTGCTGCGATATGTCGTTATTGTAATGCCGCGCTGGGATAGGTTGGTTGTCATTAGAAAGTTGTGGTTGAAGAACCTGTCTGTTGGTAAGTTTGAACAACTTGCAATCGAATCATGCAATGTTTTATGGTGTTGCAGTATATTTAATGGGGTGACCTAGGGGTTGTTACTCGACTAGGCATAGAGGCGCCACCCGAGGATACTCCAGCTCATTCCATGATGACAAAAGTAGGGCTCCGTACTATAATTTGGCTTCAAAACTGCCATAAAATCACTGAAAACAAGGGTGAATTGTCATTTCCAAGGTTGGTTCATTTCAGTTGAATGTGTTGCACCAATTGAGAGGAGTGATGTTTATGCTGAGACCTTTGCCTAGGCCAACACAGTTTGAGGCGTTAGACACATGGATTTGTGCAGCACATTCTATGAAGAGGAAGAAATATCAAGGGAAGATGAGGAAAGCTTTGAAGGCATGTCAGGATGCACAATGGGACAAACCGCTTAAGAGATGGAGAGTGGAAACCATTGAGGGAGAAGGGTTGTACAAAGCAAAACCAAAGCTGATGATGGACGGAGTGTTGAACATTGCAAGCTCTCACCCCCAGTCAACTGATCTGAGTTTAATCCATCATCATTCTTTAGCTCACTCTGACACCCCAGTTCAGACATGGCCATAGGCAAATCAGTCTGACCCTGTGCCTCATGGGAACAGTCCAGCGATTATACCCAGTGCTGGTAGGAGAGGGAGATTCCAAGAACAGGAATAGAAGGGAAAATGGAAATGATGATCGTGATACTGATGACAGCTTGTTGGATGGGTTGTTATCTGAGCATCCACCATCTTATAATCCACAATCGGAGAAGGGGAGATGAGATTTGGTGAATGCAGTAAATGTGCAAAGTGTCAGCACCTCAAACAGGTCCTAGTACAGGAGCTGTGGGAAGGATAGCAGCATGAATGGGGGGACAGGAGTGTCCGCCTTAGGAGGTATGAAACAGAACGGAGTTGGGGCTGCTTCACGGTTACCTGAAGCTTTTACAGTACCAGTCACTATTGGTCCTGCTGTTCCTGTGTATGACTTGAGCTCAGTGGGAAATCTTACTCAATTACAGTCTTTTCAGGTTGAAGAAACTGGATTGGGAAGGTCAGGTAACACAAGCGGAAATCACCCATCTCTAGTGCCTGTGGAATCTCGTACCCCTTTACCAGATTCTTTGGGAGTACGCATTGGTTCCAGTACTATACAGTCTTTACCTATGGTGAGCACTAATTCAGACTTGATATGTGGTAAACACCATTGAGAGGACCAATGGGCACAGCTTCGAAGCAAGCAAGAGTCAGGGAGCCTCTGGAAATCAACATGTCTTAGATGTTGCAGACTTAGAGACTTGTTTGAGAGACCAGAACAACAGCAAGGAAGGTCTGAGTAGTACATCAAGTCAAGGAGCTATCAAGGCTGCAGTAAAGGTAAAACTATTGGATGTGGTGAGATTGAAGTCTGAGGTAGATGAGATCATCAGTGGGCATTTACCTTAGGACAGATTGAAACCCATGAACAAGATGGTCTGTTGTTTGTAGCGAAGGATGTCACCCGCAAGGCGAGAACAGCGCATGAGAAATTGTCATAATTAGCTCAGAAGTACGGAGTAGACCTGTCTCAAACAAAAATGTTACAGGGAAATCATAGGCTGAACTACAGGTATCAGGAGCTGGAGGAAAAGAGTGTGACATGATTGAAAACACACATTTGAGAGTTGGTGGTAGGAATACGGGCATGGAGTATGCTGGATAAGTGGGAGGAAAGGTGGTCAAAGAAGACACCACCTCCAGGAGGGGGAACGCAGGGAGTTGAGGCATACCCACTGTGGGAGGTGCCTAGTGGAGGGTATGTGCATGTTTCGTGGAGTAGAGGTGACCTTGCTGCATTCAGAAATGAGTTCCCCAGGCTGAGAGTGAAACCTGCTGAATGGTACAAGCAAGACGTTTGCTTTGTTAAGCTCTTGAAGGTGTTGTGGATTGACTTAACAACTCTGTTTGAAATTGTAGTTCCTAGTGATCTATGGTCTGCATGCAAAATTGCTATTGAGTGGCCTGCTGCTGAGAGAGGCATCCTGTAACTCATGGCCCTTGGCTCTTGGTTTTGAAGAAGTATGAGCAGATGTCTACATTGGTTGCAGTCCAAAATAGCCCCTCAAGATATTGAATGGGTTAAGATAGATCGAATCACTCAGGATCCTCAAGAGTCAGTGCATGCCTATTACGAAAGGCTCTTCCAATCCTTTAGACAGTACAGCGGGTTGGACACACTTGACCCTAAAGATATGGGCGAATTCGGCTCAAAGTTTGTGACAGGTTGAGGCCGGCAATCAGCCACATTATCCAGCAACATTTGATTTGCTGGCAAAATAAGTCAGTGGACGAAATTCTATGATCTGCCAGGTATTGCAGTGATGAGGTGGATTCCAAACATAGGAGGATAAAGGAGAAATTGATGCTGGTTCAAAAGCAAAATGCGCAAAAGGGAGAGGAGGTACAGGCAATGGGAGGAACAGTAGTTCGCAATCAAGGGAATGTCCCAGGAGGTGTTCAGGTTACGACAGTTACAGGTCCAGCGGGACAGGGAAGACCCTAAAACACGGATCGATGTTCCAGTGCTAAAAAAGATCATTGCCTGTCATTTATGTCACAAGATTGGGCATTGGAAGCGCTTAAATCCGGAGAATCAGGTTCAGGAGGGAAAACTTGTGCAAGTGACTGCTGATGTGGTAAATCAGTTACCGACAGTGACTAAGACAAGATCCGTTAATGCGGGGGAGGGAATCAAAACCAGTTAGTGCAAGTGCCCCAACCTCCAAGATAGAAATCTGACATACCATCAAATACCCTTAATGGAAGCGCTGGACGGATTTGATCAGGACCCATCTTTATGACAGTGCCTGGGGGAGGAGCAAGATTGTACACTTGCCGCAGTCTTGGAGCTGGACCAAAGTGGACATATGTAGAAGCTGACATTGACGGTCATCCCAAATTTATTCTTGATTGATACTGGTGTTACCCGTACTATTGTGAGATCTGAAGCAGTACCAAACCAACCCCTCTTTGAAAAATTGATCCAAGTTGTAGGAGTTGCTAAGAAAAGAATGACCAACCCTTTGACAAAAGAGTTGCCAGGGAAAATCGGAACCTTTCAGATCATCACCAGTTTGTGGCATGTGATTTGATTCCAGTCTGTTTGTTAGGACGTGATCTCTTGTGTAAATTAAATTGTACCATCTATTGCACGTCGAAGGGAATTGAATTGCAGACTAATGATGAGGATATTGCCTTCAAATTGGCAAATCAGAATCATTAAACAGCTATCTTTCCTTTATTGACAGTGGAAGACATGCCGCTGGATTTGAGAGACACTGTCTCTCTGGTGGTATGGGACTTAACAGGAGCGGGAATCAGACTGATTCGATGAGTTGAGCTGTAGTGTAGTTCCTATTTTCCCAATAGGCTCTGCGCATTGGAATAACATAAACGATAGCTTAGACGTAGGACTGAGGTCGACTAGGTCTCTATTGAATATGTTAGACTTAATTTAGGTTTGCCAGCTAGCTCAGAGGTCACTAGAAACTTTCTCGAATGAAAAGGGTATGAGTGAACTTCCCTGATTAGACAAGAATGGATTCAGCTTCTGACAACCGCATAAACATGACACCTTTGCTCCCCCAGAATAAGGAGTACATCTCCAGAGTCGTGTGAAAACAATAGATACCTATTTCACTCAGTCAGTTGTGCATACTTAGTTTCACCAGAGTGCATAGAAATAGAGAGACGGGCGTTTTCAATAAAAAGGTGTTATTTATTGAACAGTCTTCTTTCTCATGAAAGATAAATGAATTGCCATGATTGCAATACTTGTTATAAAGTAAAGTGCGTACAGTAAAAAGAAGTATTATGAAATAAAACTGTAAAAGCATTGATATGGTTTCTGAGCCATATGATACTTAAAAGGTATAAAATATATACAGTTACATACAAGGATAAAAGTTTGACTAAATGTACTCAACCGGTGCTTCTAAATACGCCTACCCCGGTGTACCTAACCTGAGCCTAGTACGTGGGAAGGAGTAGATGAGTTGCAGTTTAAGTTAAGTTAGTTTTGCCAAGTATCGGACCCAAGAATTCTCTAAGGATCTAATCAGTTCCGTACCTTGGTTTCAGAATGAAGGAGGTCTTGTATCTCGCTCTCAGGACTCGATCTCCCAGTAACCCGCAAGGGTGACTGGAAACACCAGAGCTGGATTTTCTCGGCAGGAGAAAAAGACAGCGTCTTTCTCAGTGCGTCAAATGGGAGGGACGGCTTCCTTCGGCACTCGCATCAGCTGGGCTTCGGATAAGTAGATAGCCGCTCTGCTTCACACCACTGTGTGTTGCTTCAGGCAAACGCTGGTATATTTATACCTGGAAGGTGCCGTGTTTGACGTAAGGTTGGAAATAAGACGTCAATAAAAAGATGTCACTAAGGACTGGCCGTTCTTTCAGTGCTTGCAGGAGTTTTAGGACAAATCAAAACAAAGGCACGGGGAATTCCCAGGTTGCTGGAGGTTTCGTATGTTGAAAGAACTCGTTGTGCTTTCTAGGAGTCTAAGGAAGTAGCCTTGCCGTCTTTGGTTTGCATTGGCTATTACTAAATATGAAATATTTAATTAGGGTCCTAGATAAAACTACAACACCCACTCCACGTACAATGTCCATCATTACTAAATACTAAGCAATATATAAACATATAGGTATGCATGTGTTTTTCCATCCCACACCAAAATACATTAAATGCATTTGAAACATTATAGATACACGAAAAATTAGTATTAAACTGTACGCATTCAAGCAGTGGTACCATTCAGATAATGCAAATATAAATATCAGCTGAATGAATTGCGAAAATTACATTTATGAAATGGCTCAATACAGAAGAGAAGGACGAGACCATTTGATCACATATTTATTCAAGATTGTAAGTGTACTAGAGGCTGATTCAAATTATTGTCTCTAGAGTTTCTAGGAGTAGAAGCTCTGTTCTCTAAGAATAGTTCTACTTTAAGCAGAGTACCTCGTGCCAAAAAAAGTAAATATTTGGAAGTTGTGGGAAGAAAAAAAATAATTTTCTTTCAGGGGAAAAAATAGTTCCAAGTGTTTTCAGCAGTGATGTTTATAAAAATTGAAGTCCGAATTCAGAGTTCATGGAACGCTGTGTGCTCGCTATTTCAATTGTTATTCTCGTTGTTAGGAGAGAACATTACCTCAGATAGACCAGCAAAAAACGCGTCTACCACAGTAGGTGAAAGTTGTGTCAACTCCGAAAAAGTTGAAATAGTGCATATATGAGATGCATTGCCATCATCGGTGTCTAGATCAGCAATGTTCACAGAAGGTTGTACCCGTGTGCTGCCGCTTTCATCTCGTACTTCACCGCCACCTACTCGTAATGGTGAAGTCTCAACGAATGCCGTCATCAGAATCAGTAGCCGCTGGGGACAACACGTTGCATGAGTCGTTACCGTACAAAGCAAAGCGTCGATATCCATTTGTACTATTGATGGTAGTGTAAGACAGACGTCCAACACGCATTCCTCTCCGCATAGCAGACATGGAAGCACAGGTAAGATGCAATTTTGCCAGATCGGTCTTAATGAATGAAACCAGGTTGTATTCAGATCTCTTAGCCGGGCCAATCCGAGGACCTTAGTGATACGGTCTCTGTATCGTATTGCTAGGATCGTTTCTTCCATCGAAGCCTGAGTTTTGTTTGTGACTTGGCTTGCCATATCAGAGCAGAAGGAACAAAAGTAAAATTCCTGCTACGCGTCCCAAAATAAGAGGCAGGCCACCAAAAAGAGAGTGCACAAAATTCGGGAAGATGCCCAGGACTGTCTCAAAAGGTGCTAACAGTCCCGAAAAAATTGTCTTAAATACATGTGTGATGTCACTGGTATCTGACATGTTTAAAATTTGGCTTAACATCTCTACAAAATGCACGGGGCAGTTTGTCGATTAAAGGGTATGTATCTCTGCCGCTGTCCTTGCAGCTTGCAGGTCATACGTCTCTTTGGACGAGGTTAAAGGCACAGTTGTCTGTAAAAGAATAGACTTCATTCTGCTTAAAGTATCAATTGGAATAGAAGAGATATTCACAGAAGGCCAAATTTCCGCCTCCATGTCTGGATTGCTTTTTGGATACAATACTTGCATACAACAAATGACCCTGGAAGTGATGCTTACGAGATAGGGTTTTCCTGGCATCATGCCACAACAGCTGCGGTCACTTAATATAACGAAGCTACCGTTGGAAAGATGTCTGAAAAATGGCTCTATCTGTGTAGCCGGGGTACCGTGCAAGTGACATGAAAGGTTATTTGATGAACCCTTACAAGGTCCATGCAAATTTATACCTTCGCATAGGAGTGTACCGCTCAGAGATGTTTTACAATTACTACCACTAAGAAATACCTCTTTCTTTCCCCCACTCCAACATCTGTGTGTAAATGGTAAATTCCAGGTTGACTTGATGTATCCTTTACCCAACCTTTCATACAGGCCTGCTGGTATATACTCTTGGCAGTATTGAAACTGAAAAGTCGTTATCGGGATTGTAATGGTGCCATGTATTATCCATTCAATGACAGGTCTTTCTGACATTGTAAATGGTAATCTATCAAGTTTTTCAATGTTTAGCACCATATAGTCTGCTCCTTTCTGTGCCAAAGAGATTTGTCTATCAGTAAGGTTAAAGACAGAAAATAATGACATTATGTTGATTAGACGCCATGGCAAGTGACCTGAACGCAGATTTTGTAACGTCCAGCCTAGCTGCACAATAGAACGCAATTGGGACTGACCATGTTGTAACATTATCATATCCTGTTCTATTATATCAATAGCAGATGATACAATGCTGTCCAGTGAATAGATTCTGGAGGACAGAGTCGTTAACCCATTGTCCACTACAGAGAGTGTTTTTTCCAAATTAATACGATCAATTTCTCGTATTTTTTCAGCAGTTTCAATTTGATTTAATTTCCAAGCTTCATTGTATGCTGCGTATATAACGGCATATATGAAACGTTTTTGACGCTGTTTGCGAGGTCCCAGTATGAAATCTCGCAAGTCAGCACCTTCTTTAAGTAAAGTTAAGGGTTGCTTAATTTCGGGAAGTGTGGATCTCTGTAGACACTCGAGGCATAGTTTTCCCACACTGTATGTTGTAACTATCCCTGGATGTTGTCTTTGGGAATATCTTGGGTCTGGCCTGTTATGTTTGAACCCCTGTATTTTGTTCAGGAATCTATCATGACCGTTATTAGTGTCTGTGGGCCAGATTAACCATTTTTTCCAATCAGGAAGTGTTCTGTTTTGTTTTAAAATATAGGCCACATCTAACCCTTCATCTGTAGTGATGTTTCTATCAGGCAATGGCTTTGGTATAGACGGGTTGTTTAAATCTTTTATCTTGGCTAAACCAAGACAGGTTGTTTGCTGAATTGTGTCATTCAGGAACATTATTTGTTCTGGGATCATGCAGGCTCTGAACAATGCTTCTACACCTTGTACCTGCCATTCTTTTGTTCCCCAGATGGTTTTTGTCTCAATATTGTTTTTCCAATATTCAAAACCAAATGTAGACATTTTTTCATAAAATGTTTCTGAATAAATCAGTTTAGTATCCGTCAACATATTTTTCACCCTTGTCTTATTTAACATTTTAAAATAGAATGTATCTGGATCAGTGACATTAAACCCCGAGAAGTATGGGAGTTTTTCAAAAAATGTCTTCGAGCTGCCTTTTGGCGGGGTTGGATAATGTTCCCATTGATTATAAATGAAAGTATTTCTAGGATTTGCAGATTTATGCAGATAATGATGCCCATAATGGTTAAAACAGTACATTTCTTCATAATTCGACGAACCCTGTAAATAATCATGTGCAGTAAAATTTGGCTGGCATTTCTAAATCTGCCATCATATTATTAATATTTTCAAAGTCCCAATCATCAGAGAAACTGCTAGGTGATACAAAGTCACTTAACAAAATTTTAAATTGGTTTGGCAATTTCAAGAGCTCAACCGGGCCATAAATTTCATAGTCAGTTTTGTCCCATGCTATACCACCAGGTATAGGGATAGCTGTGATGTACACTAATGACAGTTCTCTTTTTTCGATGTGTGATGATCTGTGTGGTTTCAGGACCAAGTTGATGTTCTGACTTGCTGTGTCCATTGTACTATATTTTCCATCAATAAATCTACCCAAGTACGCCTAACACAATCCATAATTTAATCCATTAAGGAGTTAGATATGTTTCTTTGAGCTGATGAAATAGTTCTTTTACTTTTTCTTTGAATGTTTTAGTTGCTGGCTTGTCTCCATGTTCACTTGGATCATCGGAAAAGTCATCAAAGTTGATAAAATAGCCAGATGCAGTTCTGTCAATTGGTGGGATTGCTTCCGGATTCCCATTTATCATTTCATTTTCTTTTGTTACATTTGTATAGTCTGAAGCTACATCGTTGTAGACTGGTGTTTCTTGTTGAACTGTTGCAATTCGGGTCTCAAGAGGCACAAGCTCCATGGCTTTGTTGCATAGTCCTTTTTTAATCACCGCAGGTTTCTCAAATGTGATTAATCTCTCAGTTTGAACCTCTTGGATTGTAGCAAGATTAGGTCTTCTGATATTTCTTGGGAGTCCCTGGGCCTACTACTTATTATTGGCCACATGGTTGTGGTTTCACCAGGTCGATTGATACAACTCGGTTCTCCTTTTTACCAGCAAGAGGCGGTAGTACAACTGATCTTGTTACGCTAACAGCTAAGACAGGTACTGCCTTTCTGTAAGAAGGCCCAAATTCCTTCTTCACCGCAATCTTTTTCTCTGACCAGATCGCCAATTTTTTAATCCAGACAGGTCTTGCTGGGACAGGTGGTTTTTCTTCAGTGGTAGTTGGCTTTAATTTTTCAATACTCAGACTTTTTCTTGTTTCATTTAAGTCCTGTAAAACAGCCAAACGATCTTTGATGTCAAAGGCTTTTTGTTGCACCACTGAAGTTTGACAATCTAAATCCTGAATAATCATTCTAGTACCAAATAAAAGTTCATACGGGCTGATACCTCCTAGAGAATTTCTTGGCATATTATTAAGACTACGTTGGACACTTATTAGATGTTTGACCCACCCATCACCCGAACCTAATACCCTCGCCGTTATAGATTGCTTTATGTCCTGGTTTTTTCTCTCCACTACCGCATTTCCCTCGGGATGGAATGGACTAGAATACCGCAATACAATGCCCATGCTGGTCATGGCCTCCTTGTAAGCCCGAGAGCTAAACGCAGGACCCTGGTCAGAATGTAGCATGCCAATTGCGTATGTGCCGATAAAGACTTGCAAATCTTTTATAACAGTTCTGGCGTCAGCCGAGCGCTGGGGCCACATCCAAATGAATCTCGTCTTAATATTTATGGGACCGCATTGCGTCTGTGCATAGATAGCCTGATGCTGTCTAATACTGGTGTCTGGGCTGGTATCTGGTCCGGTTCACAACTGCGATCTCTGTTGCAGTCCTCACAATTCATTGCAAATTTATATAGTTCTACGCTCATCCCCGGCCACCAGTATTGAGATTGTAATTCTATTAGAGATTTCAGGATCTCTTGGTGCCTCAGACCCAATCCCATATGTGCTTCTTGTATCAAGAAGACTCTCCGGTTCGTGTTTGGAATTACTCTATCCCCCACTCCAGGGATTTGAGCAAACGGAACGGAGTTCGCATCAATTATGTATGTATTACCGAGTGGATAGTTTAGAGGTAACACCGCATAATTGCCTTCCATTGAGGCTTTTACTGCAAGTAGCGTTTCGCCATCTATTTGTTTTTCCGTACGCTTTTTTATAACTACGGAAGCCGAGTGATCAGCTGCCGCTGTGGCTTTGTCAGCCAATGAATTCCCTGCAACGTGAACGCCATCATGTTGAAGACTCTGCGTATGTATCACGTGAGTCTTTTGTAGTTCTTTCTGCAAAAGAACTACTTGTTCCCATAGTTTTTTATGCTTTATTGTGGCACCTGTCTCATCTTTGTAACCGTTTTTTATCCAGATCTGCATGGAATTATTGTAAGATAGACACAGTAATGCGAATCGCACACTATTAGTGTCGGGAATTCACGATCAGCATTTTCAAGCGCCATTTTTAGTGTTCTGAGCTGTACTGTTTTTGAGTGATTCAGTTTTAGTGACCATCGGTCTGAATTTACCTAAGCGCCAGCAACCTTTAACAATCGCACATGCAGCATTGCAAATTTGTTTTTCCACAACGTAGTGTTGTACAAATATGTCCGTGTAGATTACACAGGTATACTGTTCGAGAGGCAGAATTTCGATCGGCAGAGGACATTCATTTTCATATTCCAGATAATCTAGTTTTTTTCATTTTAGGATCAAATGCGTGTGTCACGTCTTCTGTTGCAAGAGAAGTTTCCCATTTTATCCATTTTGGATCTAGAGCTTTATCATTAGGATTACCTGGTATTGTTACCGCCTCAAGGGCTGATACTGCTGTTAAAACAGATATCATTTTTCTTTGGGCTAGGGCTCTTTCTTTTGCTACAGCAGTTTGAACCGCAGTTAGAATGTTTTCAGTTGAACTGAATTTCATTTCAGCTTGTGTGTACAAATGTGATATGTATGCTATTGGTACCATTTCTCCCTCATTAGAGGTCAGGTATGTGAATCCGCATCTTCCTGGGATGACCCGGATTACAAGGTTGCGATCATTTGCGCGTGTTTGCAGTTTTGTTTTAGTTAACATGTCTGTCTGTAATGATCTTAAAATTTCTGTGTGTTTTTGAGTCCAATTAATTGGTTTAAAATCAGGTTTTATTAATTCATAGAGAGGTTTAACCCTCTCTGCATAATTTAAAATTTATGTTCTTCCGAAATTCAGGAAACCTAGTATTGATTGCAGGTTTTTCAGAGTTCTTGGAGCTTGGAGTACAGCACACTTCTCTAAGAAGTTCTCTGCCAGGCTTTTGCCTTCACTTGATAATTCATATCCTAAAAATAGGACAGTTAGATTGGCAATTCTTGATTTTTTAAAGTTAAATTTGTACCCTTCAGAAGCGAAACCAAGTATTATAGTGAGTCCCCAGGTCATCGTCTGTAAGATAGATGTCATCGACATAAGATAATGCCTCTTCATCATAAATTTGTAGTAGTAACTCTGTTACCTTGGCTGAAAATAATCCCGGGCTGTTCTTGAATCCCTGTGGGAGACGACACAATTGTTTTTGTGTCCCCATACTAGAGAAAGCGGTCAAATATCTGCTTTCAGGTGCTATGTTTTGACAGAAGAAACCATTTGAAATATCTAATGTTGTTTTATATTTTTTGCGCACAATGTTATTCATTAGTGCTGCACTGTGTGAATTTTGTACTGCAAAAGTTTTACAGCAGGAGTTTAGATGTCTGTAGTCCAAAACTAGACGATATGAATCGTCTGGCTTGGAGACAGTAAACAACGGATTGTTCATTTGTGAGGTGCATGTTTCAATCACCCCCTGATATTCAAGTTGATCTAAAATTTCTTTTACTTGTTTTTTAGCTTCTTGCTTAACAGGATACTGCCTCTGTGCAGTAGGTTGAATTTTTTAACTGGATTTTATGGTGAGGAGAATCCTCATCCCATCCTGCATGATTTTTATATAATGCAGGGGCTTGGGCTACTGCCCATTTTCTAGCAAGTGTGTATTTTTTATGTTTTGGAATGTGATTCGAGAAGGCAGGCATAATAATTTCTTCGCCATGTGGGCACTCCCTGACAAACTCTGGTGGCCAGTCTTTCTCTGCTAGAAGAATGTCATAGCCTTTCGATAGATTCTCCCAAAAGAGACCTTTTATTTTCCTAGATTTATCTCCCTCTATACGCAATGTTATTTCATATAGTTCATGGGGCACGCTCACTCGGGTGTCTGCAGTTTCCACTTGAATGTATTAATTTGTGTCCACTGTCTCCAGAAGATTCATCAGGATCTTGCGAGCTATGCTTACTTCTGCTGCGCTGTCTAGCATTGTCTGGGCCCACTCTCCGTTTTTCAGCTGTGTCCTCAAGATTCTCGGCATGTTTTATTTTAATACTGGCTACCTTCTTTCTTGGAAATTGTGTGATTTTTTACTTTGATGAGCAGGTTCCTTGTCTTTGGACGTGACGTGCTCTTCTTTGTGTTCTGACCGTCCTCTTCTTTCCAATTTCTTTGAGGAAGTCTGAAAAGATCGAGAGGGACGTGTATCAATATCTTGATATCTGTCAGGTTTTCTCAAATTATCCCTATTTCTAAGGTTGTATCTTTTTTCAGAGGGCTCCCTTTGGGGAGACTTGCCCCCCCTTTCTGGAGATCTATTTCTCCGTTGAGGAGACCTTCCACTGGACTGAAATTGTTTTTCTCTGGGAGTTGTTTGTTTATTACCCTCCCACTTCTTTTTTTGAGAATTGAGATTATTTTTAATAAATGTTTTTTCAGGATTTTCAATTAGTTGGGGTTTTACTCGGTATGTTGTACCATCTAATGTTAATTGAACTAAATCCCTATATGCTCTTGTTAATTCTTTTATTTTAACTAAGAGTTCTTGGCTTGACATTTTTCCAATGTTGGGATTTGGTGTCTTGCTGGTTAGAACCGGCCATGTGGCTCCTGGTCTACCTAGTGGACCGAGCCTGGTAATGTAATTTTGATGTTTTAGGGCGCCATTAAACCAGAGCAGATGCTCTTGGTATGTTAGTAGAATTTCAACTTCCTCAAAAGGAGAGTATTCAGCTGGAGCTTCCGCTATTTTGTAGTAGTGGAACTCATGTGTTACAGCATTTGCTGCTGGAAAATTTATCCAGGAATAGAATACTTCTGTCTGCCAAAATTCATGTGCCTCTACCACAAATATGACTGTACCACCTCTTGATGATACTCCGCTTTCTATAAGTTTTATAGTTATAGTTTTTCTTATATTGACCGGGATGAGTATTGCATCCGGGTCGTTATCTCGGCCAAGTTTGTCGTCCGCTAAGAGTTGAGCTGCCAAAGTAGCTCTCTACCTTTCCTCGTCACTTTGTGACAATTTTACTGGCAGAAAGTCTGTAGATCGATTTTCAAGGGAACAAAGATTAGGTGCACAATATTTTGGAACATGTATCTTTCAACGTTGATTATACCGTAAACTAATACATAGGATTCTCATCCTACTAAGTTCCGGCGGATATTAACCTTTCACCCACTCCAGACGTCTATTGGAGTTTTTACAGGCAAAAGGGGTCTGTATGAAAAAGCACAACTGAGTTACTCTAGTATCTTGCATTAGATTATCGCCTTACCAAACGTTGGGCGCCATGTAGTGTAGTTCCTATTTTCCCAATAGGCTCTGCGCATTGGAATAACATAAACGATAGCTTAGACGTAGGACTGAGGTCGACTAGGTCTCTATTGAATATGTTAGACATAATTTAGGTTTGCCAGCTAGCTCAGAGGTCACTAGAAACTTTCTCGAATGAAAAGGGAGGAGCGAACTTCCCTGATTAGACAAGAAGGGATTCAGCTTCTGACAACCGCATAAACATGACAACTTTGCTCCCCCAGAATAAGGAGTATATCTTCAGAGTCGTGTGAAAACAATAGATACCTATTTCACTCAGTCAGTTGTGCATACTTAGTTTCACCAGAGTGCATAGAAATAGAGAGACGGGCGTTTTCAATGAAAAGGTGTTATTTATTGAACAGTCTTCTTTCTCATGCAAGAGAAATGAGTTGCCATGATTGCAATACTTGTTATAAAGTAAAGTGCGTGCAGTAAAATGAGTATTATGAAATAAAACTGTAAAAGCATTGATATGGTTTCTGAGCCATATGATACTTAAAAGGTATAAATTATATACAGTTACATACAAGGATAAAGTTTGACTAAACGTACTCAACTGGTGCTTCTAAATACGCCTACCCCGATGTACTTAACCTGAGCCTAGTACGTGGGAAGGAGTAGATGAGTTGCAGTTTAAGTTAAGTTAGTTTTGCCAAGTATCGGACCCAAGATTTCTCTAAGGATCTAATCAGCTCCGTACCTTGGTTTCAGAATGAAGGAGGTCTTGTATCTCGCTCTCAGGACTCGATCTCCCAGTAACCCGCAAGGGTGACTGGAAACACCGGAGCTGGATTTTCTCGGCAGGAGAAAAAGACAGCGTCTTTCTCAGTGCGTCAAATGGGAGGGACGGCTTCCTTCGGCACTCGCATCAGCTGGGCTTCGGAAAAGTAGATAGCCACTCTGCCCCACACCACCGTGTATTGCTTAAGGCAAACACTGGTATATTTATACCTGGAAGGTGCCGTGTTTGACGTAAGGTTGGACATAAGACGTCAATAAAAAGATGTCACTAAGGACTGGCCGTTCTTTCAGTGCTTGCAGGAGTTCTAGGACAAATCAAAACAAAAGCACGGGGAATTCCCAGGTTGCTGGAGGTTTGGTACGTTGAAAGAATTCGTTGTGCTTTCTCGGAGTCTAAGGAAGTAGCCTTGCCGTCTTTGGTTTGCATTGGCTATTACTAAATGTGAAATATTTAATTAGGGTCCTAGATAAAACCACAACAGAGCCAGTTCGCACACAGATTAAGCCTAATGCAGAATTCCTGAACACACCTCAGTATAGCCTGAACCCGAAAACGGTGGCAGAGGGATTACACCTGTGATTGAGTCCATGATTGCGCAGGGGATACTAAAGGAGATCATAGATCATAGGAAGCTAATGCAATTTGCCCATCATGGTATTGCAGAAACTGAGCGGAAAGCATCACATAGTCCAGGACCTTAAAAAAGGTGAATAACATTGTGATTCTATGTTGTCCTGTGGCAGCGAATCCATCTGCGATTTTATTCCAGATTCCTTGTGAGGCTGCATGGTTCACAGTGATTGACTTCTGTAGGGCATTTTTCTCCATTCCATTGCACGAGAAAAGTCAACTTTTATGTGCTTTCCATCTAGAGAATCATGTCTGAACATGGTGTTGTATCCCTCAGGGGTATACTGACTGCCCATCCATCTTCAATCAGGTCTTGAAGAAGAACCTTGAGAGCTTAATTTTGCCTCGAAAATCAGTGCTAATTCAGTAAATTGATGACCTCCTCATTGCATCTGAAACACGGGAGGCTTGTAGGGACGATACTATTGCCTTACTGAACCATCTGGCTGACAAATAGGTGTAGGGTGTCTCAAATTTGAGTCATCGAATTGAGAGAGGTAAGAGGAAGGTGTCACCAGAACAAGTGAAGGCAATCATAAAAATGAATCCGCCTACTACCCAGAAAGAGGTTAGGATGTTTTGGGGAATGGTTGCTATTGCCCACAATTGCTTCAAATTTCTATTTGATGGCAATTGTTGGAAGCATTGCATTTACCAAAGGGAGTGGCAGTTGTTAAATGTGCTGCCCATGGGAAGGAAGATGACTTTGTCACAATGGGAACCATTATGCGGAGGAAATTGCTCGCTTTTGTGCTACACATGCATGTATTTTCAATAAGGAGTGTGTTTGCGAGAGTGCAGAGAAGACTGAAATCAACATGATACTAGCTGTCGCAGACACATCGGATGAAGTTAGGTGTTTGCAACTGGAAGCAACAGATCAGAACAAGTGGGTTGGATCAGAGCAGGTTGTGAGGAAGGAAAAAATGACATATGGGTTTTAACTGATGGTAGGACTGTGTTACTGGATTGTCTGCTGAACTAAATGGCAAGGCAGATTCATGGAGAAGCTCACATAGAAAGGAATGCAGTTATAAGATTGTTCAGGCAGACGTGGTTCAGTCCAAGGTTTTGTGTGATTGCAGAAGCAGTGTGTCATTGGTGTGTCACGTGCCAACAGATGAAGGCTGGAAAGTAAACTGTTGTTGC
Source organism: Lissotriton vulgaris (assembly GCF_964263255.1). Taxonomy (NCBI): domain Eukaryota; kingdom Metazoa; phylum Chordata; class Amphibia; order Caudata; family Salamandridae; genus Lissotriton; species Lissotriton vulgaris. The sequence continues at coordinate 628,499,914 of NC_141695.1, read as the reverse complement.
TCTGATCCTCATTGGAAGATCAGGGGGCCTTTTTAATCAGATCCAATTGGACTTTGTTGAGATGCCTGTGTGTAATGGATTGAGGTTCATCTAGGTTGTTGTGTGCATATTTTCTTGATGAGTGGAAGCTTATCCAACTAGAAGGTGTGACAGTCTCCCAGTAGCAAAGTTATTGTTGAGGGAGCTTATATAGAGTAACTCACTTCCACAGCGAGATCATGAAGCGGTTGTGTATCACCTTGAGTGTGTATCAAAGACTGCATTGTAGTGACATGCCAGAGGCATTAGGCATCGTGGACAAATTAATGCAGACCCCCCAGGATATAGCGGCATGGATTCCCAAATTCAGCGGCACAAAAATGGAAATTTAGCAGCACAAATATGGAAATTTTGCGGCAATTTTGCGGCATTTTATTTGGCCATTTTTCCTAGAACAAACACAGATATCTTAGCTTTTTTAGTTATTTAACAACATGAAGCTATGTATATTTGGTTTTATTACAATGTAGACACTTTGTTTCCCTCGAAAAGCATGTACAGATATTAGAGTGTATCCCTGGATATGGTTCGGGAATTCTCAACGTGTCAAATCCTGGTGCTGGTCGTGGAGAAATGAAGTGGTGAAGTAATCCAGGGGCGTGACGTCATTGGACAGTCCGCACCATTGGTCTCGTGAAGTGCGTGCTCTGCTTGTTGTCGAACCAGACCTGGAGTAGGTGATGGCGTGACCGAGCGAGATGTCAAATGCAGAGTTCACCCGAGTCCACCGTGATGCACACCCTTTGGCTCACGGCCCTACTTATGCCTCATCGTGATGCACGGTGCACTTTCGGTTCTCTACAGCTATATGTGTACTGTGTATGCCTCTCCTGTTTTTTACATCTGCAGCCCAGATGAACCCTGCTGGGAGCACCAGTTACCCTTCCTGTGCCAGAAGGAGTCTGCTGTCCCCAACTATTCATTCTGCCAGGGTGTGGCGCTACCCCCACCTCACGTGAGGGGCGGATGTCTCCATTCATCCTACTATAGGAGGTGCATGCAAGAAGGGACGTTTGGCACACCTCCGCCGGTTTTGAAGGGAAAAGGGCCAGCAGGGCTAGTAGTTGAAGTGCACCCTTCATACTCCAGGGCGTCGGTGTCACTGCACCTGTTGCAGTATTGGTAGCTCTGCCCCCTGTCTTTCTGTCCCTCGGTGGCGCTTTAAGTTTCTAAGCATTGTTTGATAAAGGCGAGAGCCAATTAAATGGCGTGGGCTACTGCATGGACCTATTGGCCTCAGCAAGAGATTAGCAATAAATGGCTGCTCTTTTCAAGAAATCCTCTCGCATTACATAGCAGAGCTAACACGTTATGTTTTTGAGTGTAGGAAAGACTGTACTGTAGGGGATTTCTCTTGGGAGAACTCATTAGCCAGTATTTTCGAGCCCAAAGTACAGATGCAAGCAGATAACAGTTATCTGCAACATATAACGTAAAAGGTAATTTGCTCTCTTAATTGAATTAGGAGCAGAATTAAATTCGCCTAAAATGAATAACTTCATATCAGAAATGTATTTCTGACATGAAAGTAAGGTAGTTTATTTTTGACGTACATTCGATCTGTCAACAAATGATTTTCAAAATGTCTGGCACATCACGGTAAAACACCACAGGAGCCAGCATAGGCTGCAGCGTGTCACACAGATCAAAGGTACAGCTGAGGCCAGAGCTCCGAGCAGGATTAAAGGCTGAGCAGCGCTGGGCCCGCACCTGCATGCCTCCCACTTCCGAGGATATGGGGGGACATCTTCCGAGCAGCTGGAGGTGCACAGATGAAAAGCCAGATCATAATATCCTGTTGCCCTTGCTGATAGCCTGCCTGCTGAAAGCCCACTTTTAGTCAGACCCCCAGGATATAGTGGCATGGATTAGCTTTTGTAAAGATACCGCGATTTATACCAAAGTGCCGATTTCGCGGGCACTTTTGTAAAAATCGCGGCATTTTTACAAAAGTGCCGATTTCGCGGCAAATCGCAAATTGCGATATCCTGGAGGGTCTGATTAATGGGACTTTAAAGGCAAGGTTGACAAAAGTGTGTGCATCAACATATTTGAAATGGCCCGATGTGTTGCCCTTAGTTCTAATGAGCTTGCGCCGCATTCCTGACAGGAGAACTAGGTTATCTCTGCATGCAATTCTGATGGAAAGGGTGATGCGCTAGCCTACAGTGCCAGTGACCACTTTGATAAACATCACAGATGGCTTAATCCTTGACTACAGTTAATGATTGGCTGATCCGGTTGAAGCAACAACTGCACCCACATTGAAAGACCTTTGCCACAACCTGAGCCCCGGGAACTGGTTGCTCGTCCGAAAGCATGTAAGGAAAAACTGTCTTGACTCTGGGGTGCACCATATTAGGTGATATTGATGACCAATTTTGCTGTGAAGTATGGAGGGGTACCAAATTGGATCCACGCTTCCCATACCCGACAAGTCACAGGTCCCTCCGATGAACAGCTCCACTCCCAGAAGTAGTTCCAGCCGTGCTCAAAGGGTCACTGGAGAGGGCAAGCTAAGCTGTGGAGGTTCCTGAAGATGCTGGATACCCACCAGATCAAGCCGAGGGAGGGCAAACTACACAAGACCCTGGTATAGACTCTGAGTTGAGATGGTAACATTGCGAGTGGTGTAGAGCTTGACTCAGCAGAAGAGACTTGTGTGGAAAATGGGCATGTGCAGTCAAGAAAGAAAGATGCCGTAGATGAAACGTGGTCTGGGAGACAGAAAGAAGGAACTTGGGACTTGCATCTGAAAGAGAACTTGCACCAATAAGTGAATCCTCTGAGTCCGATCTGAGTGAGTCCAAGGAAGCCCCAAGAAGGGTAAGGAGATGAAGGAGAGCAAGAGTGCTGTGTCGGAGATATTCCTCACCCAAATGGACTTATCTGGTTACCAATGCCAGGGAGAGGGAGGTCTGAGTTCTTGATACTGATCATCAAGATCTTGCTGGGAGTTCCTGGAATAAAGGCCAATGCAATCCTGTAATTAACTGTGCCTTGCCTACCAAGGTTAGGTGGTTTAAAGACTTTGATTTTGCAAGAAATCAAATTTCTGAGCTTTGGAATTCCACCATCACCTCAGGAGATTGCAGCACTGAGAGCTGAACTGTTACGACGAAATTGGCTCTGACCTCATAAGGGTTGTAAATTGAATTTTTCAACTGTAAATATGTTGCTTGAAAGAAGATAACCTAGACCCAAGTGGAAGAAGAATACAAATTGTGACTTTTTTATTTAGAGTTTGAAAGAGGGCAAGGGAAGTCTTCCAAGCTGTGTAAAAAGGGCGCCAAAGACTGCTACAGAATGTTCCAAGATCCAAAAGAAAGCTGCTCAAAGATATTTGCTGCACAAAAATAAGAGGCAGAGAAAAGAGACTCTTTGTGTTGATCCTCTTACAGTTTGAAATTCGAATTGTAGGTACAAATATATCATAGGTACCCTTATTGTAGAGCTAATCATAGTAATAGCTGTAGTCATTACTGAGTCAATTTTAAGCACACACCTAGTTGAGGAACAGGGCGTGGGGGTACATGGGACGTCTAAACTTACACTGCTGCCTCAAAGGAGGATACTTTAGGATCTGATAAAGGCTTAATAGAGCAAACAATATGCTTTCTGTATGAGGATTTGTCTAAAGGTGATTACATGCTGAATGCTTATGCAAAGCTGTTGTATTAATATGGAAATACTATGGATGTGAGAGATTGTTACATGTGTATGCAATTGCGTGCTTCAGTTGAGGAGGGGATCAGGTATCATCACCTATCTCTGACGCATGGCATTACTTGTAGTTTGCTCTGTAGCATGTTTTATGGAAAGGGTCATTACGAGTACTACTTCTCGAATTATGATTTGGTACTCTCAGAAATCCCAGTCTATAAACACCTGAACAAGTATGATTATCACAATCAAAGAGACAGAATGGGAATGTATTTGGTACCCACAGTAACACTAGACACTGATTATGCACATAGACATAATCTAACTTGCACCGTAACAGACTTAAAAAAGACATTTCTAGATCAAGTAGAGGATAGACATAGAGGTTTAGCTGTTCAGCTTAATAATAGGGAAGTAATCTTTGAATGGACGAAGAAGGAGTTGGCTCACAAAGCTAAGGGACGCTATGCTTCTATAGTTCTAGATTGGGAACAATGAGGAAAGCTTTGCATTCTACAGGTTCAAACCCATTATGACACTATTTTTGTGGGACAGAGTGTGTGCGATCACATCTTTCTAATTGATGCTTCTTCAAAGAAGTTCCTCCAAGAAGCGGTGCAAGTGGTGCCTGGAGTATATTTTGTGTGTGGGAAGAATGCATATGTTCGACTTCCGAATAATTGTTATGGTACTTGTTATGTAGCAGTTGTGTTTCCAAAGATATATTATGTGGAGGTTTTGGAGAGTTTGGAAGGAAAATGGAACGAAAGAGAAAAACATGGTCTGAGCACTGGTGAAATTGTGGGAGGCATATTTGGAGCGATTATACTTCTTTTGGGTGACTTATAGAATGACATTAAGATTAGAAGGTTGTCTACCATTGTGGATACGTTTTTCGGTTAACACAGCTCAGTCATTGTTACTTATAGATGGAGAAATGGTTTCTATAAGGGGGATGGTGATACAAAACCCTCTTGCTCTAGATGTGTTTTTAGCCAAAGAGGGTGAAGTCTGCTGGATGCTGATGGTCCAATAGTGTTGTACTTACAGTCCTGATAAAAGTAAAGATCTGAGGGGATATATAAGTAACAGCACTGAGATACATCATGAGATACACGACTTGCCAACTGAGGGAGTATGAGATAAGATTGGAAAAGGATTTGGAACAGTTGGAAGTTGGCCTGCTAACCTAGGAAAGGGAATTCTTGGACATATCTTTAAGCCAATAATAATTATGTAATCTGTGTTATCATCTTGATAGTTATGATAAGGGCATTCAAATGATGCAAGGCGAGGCAAATGAAGGATTACTTTAGGGATAGAGAAAGAAGAGTGGAAAGACTGCAGGACAGTCATTATGAGAATCTGAAACGGTTGGAGGAGTTTAGACAGAGGAGACTAGCTACGACATCCGTTTAGATCGATTCTCTCTACAGGTATTTAAAGTGTTTTGTGATGATTCAATGTCATCAAAGGGGGGAACTGATGTAGCGGAAATCACAATTTTTTTGTAGGTGTGCATCATAATCATATGTGTAGAGCGCACCAGCATTTAATCTTTTGTCGCATTATTGTGAAGTGTTAGAATTTTGAAATGTAATAACATGAAACGTGATGTGTTTAGGCCATTGAATAGTAACTTTAGAATTAAAATAGAAAGTGAATGTAACTAGCAGAAAACATTAATGTGACGAGTTCGTGTTGTGAAACTGACAATCATTCTTTTATCAAATGTGTTTATTAATCGTGTTATTTTAATATAGACAAATGCATAAATTAAAAGTGCCTTATTTTCTTATGCAATTTCATAAAGAACACATGCCGTTTTCTAATGTTAGCCGAACCTTGTAGGCCTGAAATGCATTATCCTGGGAAGCTCTCACTTTAGAATTAATAGTTTGAATTTTATGTGCGCTGTGGAATTTGTTCTTTTTCACTTTTGTGTTGCAGGTGAAAGAAGCGCTCTTGCTATCTTGAAAAATGTCTTTTTTTTATTAGTCATGCAAGGAGAGAAAAAATTACATCATACGGTCTGAATCAATAAAGGAAGGCCATTGTCCTTCGCACAGGAGAAGCCTTGGGAGCCAAGGTCAACTCTGATGAGAAGAGGAACACTGCTGTCTCATGGAAAACCACCATTAGGACGATACCGAGAGTGGATGATGTGATCTGCAAAGGATGTTAGGAAAGTTCTTGTCAATAATGGGTTGTTGGGAGTAGAGAAAGCACCCACTTCTCCTCTGCCCTCAGAAAGAGAGCACCTTAGAACAAGCTCTGTCTCAATAGCTTTATGCTATCTGAGCCATCAATGATGGAGAGACTTCTTAGAAAGACTCCACATGCTGAAACTTTTTATTTATTTTCCCTGAAGATACTTAAGTTTGGATGTCATTTTAGCGTTTGTGTAGGGATATATTAATGCTTTATTTTCATCAACCCTCGATGCAGGGAAACTTGGACTCATGCTTTCTCATCCTCTGTATCATGCCTCTTTAATAAATTGTTTTGTTTATGCTGCACCATTTAAACAGGATGCACAGGTTTAGCTTCATGCTGATTCCGATGTATTTCTGCACTCTCATCTTGAGGTGTCTTTATGTTCAGTTGTTTATGGCATTGTAATAAATTAACTAACCTTATGGAGTGGTTTCTGGTCATCAGGTGTTCAAAGGATTTCTTGATGTTTTGATTGACTAAAATAACATATTTTCTCTCCTCTTCTTTCATGTTGCTAGAAGGAACCATTGAATTGTGACTCTAGAATACGTCCAGAGCCTTATGGGCCCGGCCTTTTCAAGTTCTTAACATTAAATCTGCAGCATATTAAACAACCCTGTTTTTGACTCAGAGATGGCTTTAACCCCTCACATGCTGGTGACGAACCCCAGCCGTCATGCACTACGGTGCTCGTGTGCTGATGACGGCTGGGGTTCGTCATGGCCCGCCCGTGTTCGTCCGGCGGCCGCACACGGGAAAAATCGCGGCCGCACGGAAGGGGTTAAGGGCATTTCTAACAATCGGGATACTGAAAATTGTGAGAATACAATTCAACTTTATTCTGAAGCAGAGACTTCATTACGTTGTATATGTTTTTCCTCCATAGCCTACCTGTGTGGTGATTATCAGCACTGAGCGGCATCCAGGGTTGTATGCAGAAACACTTCTTCAAAGCCAGGATGTGACGCACATGCCACGTCAACGTCCCCTCTCAAACTCTTATAGTGGCTGCAAATCATAACTGCAAGGTCATGGATGAGATATTTCAAAGGCCTCCATAAACATATTTCTTACTGGGGTACACACAGCAAAGGAGGAAGGAGGAGGCCTTTCTGTAAACCTTCAGAGAGTCAAATCTGAGGTGTCAGGCTAACTGGTTTAAATGCTTCCTGCTTAAACTTTTTGCCTGTTTCTTTTTGGTACTGTTGCAATATGTCTTAATATTAAACCAAAAGCCTGGGCCCTGTGAAAGGATTCCATTTCCCTTTCTCGCATGGTAACATTTTGTTTTAGTAGTGAAAAAAAAATCATGAATCTGGCTAAAAACGATTCACAGTCCTGTTCTGATGCTTTTACTTGTTTATTTGCTCTGCACTTTCCAAAATCTTCAAATTCAACATCACTGACCACAGTTCACTTTCTGATCCTGGTGGTGCTGGTGTCACCTCTGAGCTACGGGTTGCAAGAGCAGTCCCATGGGTAGCAAAAGACAAGCAAGGGGTCGCAGCATCGAACCCTAAATGATGTCTCTGAATTTAAGTTAATTCCCACTTGAGTTCAAAATCAGACTTATCCTCAAAAAGAACAACCTCAAACTATCTGATCCAGCAAACTACAAGCCCATTTCAAATGGACTATTTTTAGGATTATTTTGAAAAAAAAGCAGTGTTTACCAGCCCTGCCAAGTACCACGCATCAGGTGTTAGACGAACACATTTCAGTGTGGTGGCCCGCATCACCTCACTGAAATGAAAAGTCACGCATAATGCCTCCGCAACTGTCAAGCTGGTGCGCTGCTATAAATAGCACTGAGCAAAGCAGCGCTCATGCAGCCTGGGGGCCGGCTCAGATAAGCTCGCACTGGCTCCATTCACCTACACTTTGGGGCATTCACAAGGCATGATAGTGTCACAGAGAGTCTGAAATGATCTGCCCAATGGCTGCTGAAACAGAAAACTTATAGGTGGGACGTTTGGGGCACGAGCAGGCTACAGTTTGAGTTATGTTTAAATGTTGGCAGCTGCAGCTTACACCCCTAGTATTGCGCCGCGTGGCGCCTATTTACTTCATGCAGCGAGGCCTCCTCAGATGATGCTGTGAGAGTGAGTCCCGACCAGGGCAACCAGACCGCGGCTGCCAGAGAGAGTTTGGTGCCTGCAATGAAGCCTAATAAATGCTGTGCAAGTCCGGACCTCAGCGTGCCGGGAGTCGTCGTAGCTGGCCTCGCCTGTACTGTGGCTCAGTCTGTTAGACTTGGTGTCTGTCACTGAGGTATTTAATAACCTGGTAATTTCTATTTAATTGAGAGTGTCATCATTCTAAGCCTGTTACAGCTCAGCCTGCTCAGAGTGCTCCGCAGTTAGAGTCTGCTCTCCTCAGCCTCGGCACTGGGACAGTCAGTGCCCCGGGCACCGGGCCGGCCAGCACTCTGGTCACAGCTCTGGGCTAGCTGTGTTACGAACCACAGATCAAAATCAATGGATCTCATATTGTAGGGGGTCATTTGCAGCACCCAGGGGGTAGGGGCGTGCGCGAGGAACAAGTGAAACCAAAACTTTGAAGTGTGAAGCTTTCGCACACTCTCTGCTTCCCTCAAAACCCTTGAATCTGGGGCTGGCTGCACCGACCCAAAGGCTCCAGGCAGCATCCTCATTTATTTAGCCTTTTCACACCCTCTCCTCTCAAAACCCCTGAACCTTGCGATTGGCTGCAGCGACCCAGAGCCTCCAGGCAGCATCCTCATTTATTTAGCCTTTTCACACCCTCTCCTCTCAAAACCCCTGAACCTTGCGATTGGCTTCAGCGACGCATTGCCTCCAGGCAGAACCCCTAGATAAGGGCTCTAGGTTAGTGCAGTTCAATTTCTGGTTCTTTGCAGCAGTTTTAAGATGTTCTTAGAGTTTCTTGTTGCTGAAATGGGGGTCATTTCTGAAATTGATCTTTTTACCTTGTCTTCATTGCTTGATTTTGCTTGCAAGAAAGTGTCACGCATAGTCATTGAATGTCACTCATAATTGCACTGAAATTATGATAATGTCACACTTAGCTATCTGGAACTTTGGCAGCTATGGTTTACTCAGCTCTCTAACACTACGGAACATTATGTTTCAGACCTGGCAGAGGCACAGAGTCAGCCCGCATATCCATCTGGGCTGATGTAAAACTCACATTGGTGAAAAAATACAGAAGCTGCCTTATTACTTCTGGATTTATCAGCTACACTTGATACTGTCCACCACCACATGCTACTGCACAGACTTTATAATATCGGAATCTCTAAAAATGCTTTAAAATTGAAAGCTTCTTATCTCACAGACAGAAAAAGTATAGTCTACCTAAACCCTTTCACTTCACCTCCTCACACACAATACTGTGGCGTTACTCAGGGGTCCATCATATCCCTCTATTATTCAACATCCACTAAATCCCCTTACCAAAGCTCATTAAATCATACTAGCTTACCTGTTACAACTATGCACATGACACCCAAATCATTTTAAAAATGGATAGCCATGAAGACCTCTAATATTCAAAACTCAATGACTGCCTTTGTGCCATAAACACATGGATGAGTAATAACCATCTAAAGCTCAATATCGCAAAGACAGAGATTATTACATGTGGATAATGGCAAAACTGCAAGCCTACTGTCATGTGGCCTAAGGAACTTGAACCCACTCTGACAATATCCAGAGAAATTAGAAGCCTAGGCGTAACCATAAAAACAGATCTATCCTTGATACTGCATGCTAACAACATGCTAACAACATCACAAGTGTCTTCTACACAATCAAAACACTATGTTGGATGTTCCCATGCCTTGCACACCAACATAAACTGCAAGCCATACTCACACTAATAATCTCGAAGCTTGACTATCCCAACAGCCCAAAACCTGGTGCACCTGTATTCAATATACACAGAATACAACTGATCCAAAATGCTTCTGCGAGGCGACTTCTTGACGTCACCCAAGAGAACGCATGACTCCAACCTTGCGATCACTCCATTGGCTACCTATACTAGAAGGGCAATGTTCAAGGCACTCTGCATTTTCCACAGAGCCTTCCAAGGAAAAGGAACCCTACACCTAAAAGTTAAATTCATGCAATGCAAACCAAACAGAACTCCATACCAGCCAGCATTAGCAGCACCCAGGAGCATATAAACTTTCGAAGTCATTTGAAAACTTGACTATTTCCTAGGAAATTGCACCACTCAGACCTTAGCAACAGAGCCCAGAAAACAGTTGCACCCTCAAGCGCAGTACTCCGCTTACAACCCACGAATTGCAAACAACTCGACCATCAAACTGCTTTCATTATGCAGGTGAACAAAAAAGGGCTGACCCATGGTTTACCTTGGCATTATATAGCTATGTGCTCCCATGCATAACAGTTATGGCCCACAATAATACTAAAACTATAACACGCAGTAGTCAGCAGTAAATTGTAACCTACACCTCTTAAATTCACAGAAGACATATCTGCTATGAGGATTGTCCATCACCGGCACTGCACTGTACAGCCCCAAAGAAAATACCAAATGAACAGGCATGAAATAACTGGAGAGATCTGTCCCACATTTTTAGGTCGAGCTGACGTAGCATTCATACGAAAGCATGAATGCTGTCAGCAAGACAACTAATGTTATCCGTATTTAGGAAAGTGGACGGCAGAGTGTCACGCGCTTTCCCAGTGTCGGATTTCACAGCGGGAGCGAGCGCGCTTGCGCAGACCGCAGGGCTTGCATGCAAACACGGCGCGCACACAGGCAGGCCCCATCCCCTGCACGCACAGGCACACACGCGCGCGCACACACACACACGCACACGCAGGCACACACATGCAGGCACACAGCCCCCACGCCCCCTCCCCTCTTACCTCACCGGAGTCGGGCTCGCACCATCTGCCAAGGGAGCCCTGCAGAGCACTCGAGCTCCTCTCCCACTCTACCAAGAAGCAGAGCTCTCCCCATAGGCATGGGGGCCTCGCAGTCTCCCTGCTGGTCTTCACCCGGGCCCCCTCCTGGGACCCGGGACTTCATGCGGCACTTCTCTTCTACGGGCTCGCGCTCGTCCAAAGGAAACGAAACTGAAGAGTGGCGCGCATGCGCAGGCAGCCCCCGCCCTCCCACTGCTCACAGGCCGGCAAAGAGCTGATGGCAGCGCAGGACTGGTGATTTTATTTCCCTCGTCTTCGCCGTTTGCTTAATGTGTTATTCTCACTCCTGTTGCTTTCCTTTTCACTTGTCTCTTGTCTTCTTTCTCTCTTGATCTATAGCTTTCGCTGCCCCACGTTTCTTTTCTTTTTACCCTCTCTCACTCTTTCTTTCCCCGCCCTCCCCCCTCTTTCTCGCCCCCCGTTTTAGCGTCTTCCTATTTTCGTCCCCCGTTTTCGTTCCTTCTCTTGTTGCCCGGCTCCCTCTCTCTCACGCCGTCTCTCTGTCACTTTATTTTTACTCTCTCCGTTTCCTTTCTGGCCCTCCCTTCCTCTACCGTTTTACTCCTTCTATTCTTTCTCTATTTCCCTCAGTTCAGTCTCCCCACCTCTGTCTCTCTTTCTCTCTCTCTCTCGTCCTCTCTCGTCTGCCTGTCCCCTCTGTCTCACTCACTCTCTTTCCTCTTCCCTCCTTTCTCCGCTTTTCTTCCCTTGCTCCTCCTTTCCTCCTCTCTTTCCCCTGCCTCTCGCTTCTCTCCTTCCTGGAGTCTGTGACAGGAAAGGCGGTCTCCGCCGCTGTCCCCTCCGCCGCGCACTCTGGGGTGCCCCCTCCCCCACCCCTGATGCCCGTCATGGGCAGCCCCGTGGCACTGCCAGCTTGCACGAGGATGCCATTCACCGAGAGTGCATTCAAATCCCCTCAAAGCTCCCGGCTAATGCACTCGGATCTGGGAAACACGGCCTGAGCCGCAAAAAGGCTGACTTTTCAGACATTATCCCCCCGCGACCACTGCCAGCGCCTGCCAGGGACCTCTCTCGTCAGAGCGGGGACAAGAAATTACTGCTAGCGCCTAGAGGGCTCTCTCTTGGCAGAGATAGGGCAGGGACAACTGTCACTGGCTACCGGGGCACTCTCCTCCCAGACAGGATGCAGAGCTTAGTTCTAGCGCTTAGAGGGCCCTCTCCTGCAAGAGAAGGGACGATAAATGACTGATAGCGCCCAGAGGGCTCTCTTCTGCCAGAGAGAGAACAGGGACAACTGGCAGTAGCTACCGGGGCACTCTCCTGATAGACAGGTTCTTAGTTCTTGCGCCTAGAGGGCTCGCTCCCGCCAGACAGAGTGCAGAGCTTAGTTCTAGCGCCTAGAGGGCCCTCTCCTGCGCTATGCTGTCTAAAACTTGAAGTGCGGTATAGTCCCAACACTGCGCTTCACGTTTTGTTCACTTCCACTACAACATCTTTTCACATTTATATTGCACCTCCTAAACGCAATTTTGAGCAATGACCCACTTTTTAGGTAAAGTAAGCCTGGTCTCCAGCTTACACATTGTTTAGCTGCTAGTCAAACATTACCGGCTTGTTTCAAAATATATACGGCGCGTGCATTTTTAAAATCGAGTCAAGAGGTGCAATGTAAATTGCAAAAAAACACGCGCTTTCTATATTTTGAAACAACAAGCCGGGAATACCTCCTAAACAGAATTCTGTGGCATGACGTACTGTTTCAGGAAAGTCAGCCTGCTCTCCAGCCATGTTTCGTTATTAGTTAAACATTACTGTGTTATTGTTTTAAAATATATACAGAGCGTTCATTTTACAATTGTGTCTAGGAAGTGCAATGTAAGTTGCAAATTGCACGAGCTCTATATATTTTGAAACAACCAGCCATGTTTCGTTATTAGTTAAACATTACTGTGTTATTGTTTTAAAATATATACAGAGCGTGCATTTTACAATTGTGTCTAGGAAGGGCAATGTAAGTTGCAAATTGCACGAGCTCTATATATTTTGAAACAACAAGGCGGGAATGTTCGGTCTTTGCTTTACACGTCTAGGAAACTGGCAACTTGCGCCACTGGGGGAGGGGGGGGGGGTGATGGGGTGGGAGGGCACAAGGCAGACAGAGCCACCCTCCTTGGTGAATGCCTTGTAAATTGCACTGTGAGCAGTAAAGAGACCGGAGGCGCCAGGAGAGCACCAAACACACAGACATGCTCCTTAATTAATGTTTCCCCCCAGAGGATAATCATTTAACGTTTAACTCCAAACATTTTGCTTCATGTCAATTTAAAAAAAAAAGGGTCTGAATTGTTCTCCATTATATAAAGCACACACTGCTGCGATCACACTCTCCATGTATGTTTTGGAAATGTTGTTATGGCACTTAATGTCTTTATTTCACTTGTTTAGGAAGCCAGTTTTATAAGCCCAGTGCCCATTTTGCCAGTAATATGTAACACTCCTATTTGCATACATGTTTCAACATTATCCACAATTATAAAAACTTTTAATATTGCTCTGGCAAGTAAACAGTGCCATGCTGAGATGCAAATGTTTCTGCTTACTCTTAATGGCTTCTTTTTAATTCCGCAATTTATGTACATTTGGCTATAGAATGCGAAGAAGTATTTTTCGCAAATGCTCAATTTAAAACAACATTTTTATCAAGAGAATACATTCACGAAATGGATTCTGTGCGATTTTGTTGGTGTTTTTGTTCTGTTTTAACTTCTGCCTTACACCTATGACCCCATATTGACAAATTACTGCACCCTTGAGTTTTGAAGGATTCCTTTTATGTCTATAATCCTTTAATCCTCTAATCTCTAGTTGGTGACTACTTGTGCAGGGTGCACTTTTGAACACTGTTGATTATCATGTGTCATGCATTTTGTGGATGTGATTTGTAAGATTCAGGTTTATGGTATTGAACAGGGTGTGTCTCCTACTAAGGGTGTTTTTGGCCTGACTCTGTCTGACTGACTCTGCCTGTCACTCTGTATCACTGACCCTGCCTATCACTCTGTCTGAATGACTGTCTGTCACTCTGTCTGACTGAGTCGGTCTGACTGAGTCTGACTGACTGTTTGACTAACTCTATCTGTATGACTAACTTGGTCTGTCTAACTGACTCTGTCTGTCTAACTAACTGTGAATCTGTCAAATGACTCTATCAAAATGACTGACTCTGTCTGGCTCTGTTTATCTGAATCTGTCTCTCTGTATTCCTCTGTCTGGCAATGTATATGACTATATATGTCAGACTGTCTGTCTGTCTTACTCTGTCTGACTATACCTAAGTCTATCTGTCTCACTCGGTCTGTCTGACTGTCTGTCTGTCTAACACTGTCTAACTCTATCTGACACTGTCTAACTGTAACACTGTCTGTATGTAGTAAGTGTTATGCTATCTATCTATCGCCCTCACTCAATCACCCTCACTCTATCTATCGCCCCTCACTCTATCTATCGCCCCTCACTCTATCTATCTATCTATCTATCTATCTATCTATCTATCTATCTATCTATCTATCTATCTATCTATCTATCTATCTATCTATCTATCTATCTATCTATCTATCTATCTATCGATCTATCTATCTATCTATCTATCTATCTATCTATCTATCTATCTATCTATCTATCTATCTATCGCCCTCACTCTGCAGATCTATCTATCTAGCTATCTAGCTAGCGCACACTCTATCTATCTATCTATCGCCATCGCTCTATCTAACAATCGCTATCTATCTATCTATCTATCTATCTATCTATCTATCTATCTATCTATCTATCTATCTATCTATCTATCTATCTATCTATCTATCTATCTATCTATCTATCTATCTATCTATCTATCTATCTATCTTTCTATCTATCTATCTATCTATCGCACTCTATATATCTATCGCCCTCTAGCTATCTATTGCCGTCACTCTATATACCTATCTATCGCCCAAACTCTATCTATCGCCCTCACTATATCTATCTATCGCACTCACTATATCTAATTGTCTATCTATCACCCTCACTCTATCTGTCTATCTATCGCCATCACTGTATCTATCAATCACCCTCACTCTATTTATCTATCTATCGCCCTCACTCTATCTATTTATCGCCCTCCCTATATCTATCTACCGCCCTCACTCTATCTATCTATCACACCAACACAACGTCACTCAACAGCACCACAGTATCACTCGTCGCAAACACAACATCACTCAGCGCCAACATAGCATCAAGCTGGGCAACCATTCAAGAACAACTGGTTCAAATATGTTCTTTCAATGTTTCAAGCTTTATTACAAATTTCACAAAAAACATGTTAATATTTCACGTCTGTTCTCGGATTTTCGTCACAATAAAACACAATGAACATAATCTTCACAAAAGTTCATTAGAACAGTTTATACTACTGCCATTAAACATTACAATAACTTTTATTTAAGTATTAATTATTTACAAAAATTAAAAGACACTGTTATTAGTAATATCAATACATATATGTCACATAAAAACAAAACATTTTGCTTTACAAATGCTATAGGTGTCACATTTGCGAAAGTTAAAACAATTGTCATTATCAATGACAAAGCTATTAATTTCGCTAATTTCAAAACCAGCACATTTAAAAAAAAATGTCATTTACAATACCAATAGCTCAAACTCTCCTAATGCGAGACCTATTGCATTGCAAATGCTTGTTTTTTATTATAACCATTTTTATCATTTTATTATAGTCCAACATTACAATCACATCATCCTCGGTCATCACTCCCATCCCGTCCACCCTCCACCCGCCCAGCTTCACAGCATAAATCCCGTTCCTTTCAAACAGCCCAAGTACTGTCTGTATAGTACTGTGCCAATTCGATTCCTTATGTCCCATATATTCCCTCAGATCTGTCCCACATTATTGGACAAGTTGAAGGACGTTAATATAGTCCATTCACTGCAGGTCCCAAACATCTATACAATCTGACTGTTTCTTTACATCTCACAAAGTCACTCACATATTGGATGATAATAGAAATGTCCATCTCCACAGTTCTCTCCACTTTTCTCTCCCCCCAACCATGCCTGTTCAGGACCACAACTACACACAAAATCTCGTATTGGACAACCCAGCGCAGTAACCAGCTTAGCATACTATCTCATATGAACTGAAATGCCACATAGGGACCTGCAGAGCTATTCAAAGCTGCCAGCATGCTGAGAACCATAAAAGTGTGCATCTGTCTCTTACACTTCATTATCCAGCACACGGCTATGGGCTGCATCCCATAACACAATCACCGCACCTAGGTGGTCATCACGCATTGCATGGAAACACTTCTCCCATAGGATCGAAACAAAAACAACTTCCTTCCAACCACACACTCTAAACAGTGTATTCTCTTTTAGGCAAGTGCTTTAGCACCCCACATAGGGGAAGTAACTGCTATATAAATGCTGCAAAACAATACAATGCAAGAAAACTCCCTGCTCGTTGTTGCCATTAGTTATTTGTGTTGAAGAAACACACCCCTTTTTTCAGCATTAGTTTCTGTAAACTAAAAACATCTGTTTTGTATGTGCTCTAAATGTGGTGCCACTCAGAAAATATTGCTTCTGTGAAAGGAACTGCGGTGGCTCCCCTCACAGCAGAGAAACCGCTGTCAGGCAGACCAGCAGTCCTCCAAAAGGAGAGCAGAGGATGTCTTTCTGCTGACCCGCACGGACAAGGGCCACTGCCAAAGGCCAAATAAGGTCCATAGAATAATTATGGCACATTCAATAACACTTAATAGGTTGAATGTGCAGTCAGCGCTTATAGTCAGTCAGTCAGTCAAAGAACTTAATTCGGTTAATTAAAACCATAAAAGCACAATATAATTCATGAAGCAAAGTTAAAAAACAATTAAACAAGTATAAAAGTGATTACATATTAAAAAAGTTCTACAAAACAGTTTTCTTTAAAAAATAGATAGAAGTACGGGGTACCCATTGCAGTATATGTAGGACATTCCCTCCGAGTTCTTTTGCGGGTATCAAGTTTGGTGGTTAATTATTGGGGCGATTCTTGATTTGTTTAGTCTAGCGGCTGCTACCAAGAAACAAGCTACACCATATGTGACTTGGACCGAGTTCAGCATCTGTAGGTATAATAAAGCTGGCCGTACCTGGACAAAGTTTAAGTCTTTCAAGAGAGGGACAGGAAATTTTTTACGGGCCGCCGAGTAATGTTCACAGAGCATAACTAGGTGCAAAGTGTCCTGTGTGGAAAAACAATCGCAGGTGCAGGGTGGGGAGTTTTCTGGAATACCCCACTTTGTGTACGAACCAAGAACAAGATGTATCAGATTGAACCTGAACCTTATGAGTAAGAAACGATGGTAAGGTTTGGTTACATATTTTAAATAAGGTTCCATAGCCATGGTCGACGAAAGTTGAAAAAGTGTTCTTACCATTGGCTTACAAAGTTCAACCGTTTCCCTCTCACTCTCCAACAAGTTCCGAAAATGCTGCTTGGCCCACCTTACATCCTCTTTTTTAAGATTCTGTGGGAGAGAGTACATCTCCGGGCGCCCTAGCTTCGCGCATGCCGCTCTAACATACGCCAGCCAGGGTATATTGTCTGATTTGTCCAGGGACATGCAATCTTTGAGGATGCAATGGTTCAATGTGATCTCCTCATTTGTCCAGGTTTTAATCCAACATAACAGAGGGGACATTTTTAGGAGATCAGTGACATAACCCAAGCCTATTTCGTTATGGATTGAGTATGTAGGAGAAGATTTCGGGAGTGATAACAAGGTTCGTATAAAATTATTTTCTGCAATTTGGATGCCTGGGGCTGAAACGTAGCCCCAGATGTCTGCCCCGTAGGATGCAATTGCCACACATTTGGCTCTATAAATACGTGCCATAGCTTCCATAGGTCTCGAGCCCAATCTTTTAGAAAAGTGGAAAAGGGCTGTGGTGGATCTGGTAACTCCGTTCTCCTTTGATTTCAATTGGGCACCCCAGGTTCCTTTCTCATCGAAAGTGACGCCCAAATAGCAAAAGAAGGGTACCCTCGAAAGCGGAGAGTTGTTACAGCTAAAGGACCTAATCTTCAAGTTTTTCTTTCGTGAGCCAGTGACCATAACATGAGATTTGGCAGTGTTGATCTTTAGGTCCAAAGCTTCCATGAACCCACCAAAGTGGTCTAATAGTCTTTGCAGGCCCGTACCAGTCCGAGCTATAAGGACAGCATCGTCCGCGTATAGGAGGACCGGAATAGGTAGCCCCCCCATACACGGTGTGTCCAGGGTGGCTGAGTTCAGAAATTTCCCCAAAGAGTTTATGTACAGTGTGAAAAGGAGAGGGGCCAGAATGCAGCCTTTTCTGACCCCTCACCCTGACCTGAACTTCGCCGTGCATCTTCCCTCCCTTGATACCCTAACGGAGGCAAACAAATTTAGATGAAGGTCGTGTAGAAAATTAACCAGAGTAGTGTCCAAGCCCATGTCACGCAAAATAATCCACAGTTTTGAACGGTTGACCAAATCAAAAGCAGAAGATAAGTCCATAAAACCCAAATAAAGAAGCCCCCCTTCACCACGGTGTATTTACTAATGATAAGGTGAAGATTTAGACATTGGTCCATGGTCCCTCTATGTGCTCTGAAACCATATTGTCAATCCGAGAGGATCCCGCTCTCCTCGAGCCAATCCCCCAGTCTTTGCAGGATGACTCTGCCCAAGATCTTAACGGCAGAGTCCAGCAGGGAGATTGGCCTGTAGCAGGCCGGGTCCCCCCTGTTCCCTTTCTTAAAGATGGGCACAATGATAGAGGTAGACCAGGAAGGGGGAAAACCAGCTGCAGGTATCGCATTGAAAACGTTGGTTAATATTTTTGCCCAAAATTGCGGATACTGGATGTAGAGATCTGCAGGAACCCCGTCGGGTCCCGGGGCCTTGTGTTTGCTTGTGTCTTTAATCGCCCTCTCGACCTCAGCGGTATTAAACTTCATGGCCAGATTGGTTGAATCATGGGCGCTGGCTGGTGATGTTGGTTCTAAAGATTCATAGATCTGTTTGAAATGACCCAGCCATCTTTCATCTTCGATCACGCAGTCCATGTCTGATTTTCCATCCTCTGAGAAAAAAGGCTGGTTCACAGTGGCCCAGAATTTTTTGCTGTCTCTAAATACATCAATGGATAATAAACTATCCCAAGCCTCCTCCTTGATTTGGGTTTTGCGATTAGTAACTGCAGTTTCGTATTCCTTCCTTAATTTAGCCACTAGGGGCCTGTCTCTGGGTTTATGTTTTAATGCTTTCAACAGGGCACTGTGTTTTTGCGAGCAATCCTTATTGAACCATTTGTAAATCTTCTTGTTCCGTAGTGCGCCTGGCCTTAGCTCCAGGTTCTTGGAGATCGTTATACAAATCTCCTCGTATGCAGCCACTACATCGGAACCCAGGGCGGTTGAGTCTAAGCACACTGCCATGTTAGCCTCAGCTTCTTTGGCTACTAATTGGAAGAATTGGGCAGGGACAATCCTTTCCCATTTTAGGCGCCTTCCCTGGTCCTTGGTCGTCAGGTCCTTTGAGGCTATCACACCAGACAATCTACGGGTCCGAAAACAGTCTAGATCCAGCGTTAAGAGGACAGGGTGATGAACACTAAAACTAGCAGTAACAACCCTATACTCCCGCGCCTTTGCCAGGGCCCCGTTTGATACAAAAATATAATCTATGACAGTGTTGGCGTCCTTTCCCACAAAAGTTGGTGCTCTAGACTCGTTATTGCCTTGGTCGAGTTCAAATAAGTTTAGGTTCGCAAGAAAAGTCTCAAGACACTCACCCTCATTTGAGTGTTCAAAATGGGGAATGCCCTCAGTTGGTAAACCCCCGTATCTGTCGTTGTAGCAGCCTCCTTCACAGGGATGAATGTTAAAATCGCCCAGGATCACCATCTCTGGGACAGAAGTGCAACTAAGTCTGTAGACTGACAGGAAGTCCAACAAGGAGGTCAGATGCTCATTCACGCAAGAGACCTCCTTGGAATTATAAAAATTAACAAGCATATAAATTTTAGAATCAGGTAGGGTCCACTCCACAACTAACGTATTCCTGGGGGCGGAGTCTAATTTTTAAAAAACCCCCACCAAGTCCAAGGAACACAATGTAAGTAAACCACCCTTTGCTCTTCCTCTTGCTCCTGGAACTGCAGGAGTAGTGAAGCTGCAGAAACCATCCAGTGAAAAACTTGTGGTGGTGTCCTAAGTTTCTTGGATTCCAGGATGTCATATTGATTTACAAACCCTTGCCATATGTGGTCTGATGCCTTTGAGTTTAAACCCGCCACATTCCAAGTAAGAAGTTTACATAGTGGTGGAGATGCGTTAGGGGGCGTGAGCCCTCCCCGGCGCTCACCCTCCATTGGGTCTTTATCAGCTATAGGGAATAGATTTACCTTGGTCCGGTCCTCAGTGGGGGCATCCTCGCCAAATTGAATGGAAATGGCCTGGTGATTCCGACCAATTGGGGAGCCCTGTCTATGTCAGTCAACCCAATCTGTAGTTGATAGGCAATCAAAGCGGTTTGCCAACGGGAAATGCAAAGGGTTATCTAGACCATATACAGGCTGGTGATACTGGAAAGGTTGGATGTGGTGTGGACCGAAGACAGGACCGCCTTGACGCGGTCTGCCTCTTCTGTTCCTTGCCAGATTCCATCCCACGTCCCACCCCTCCTCCCAACCAAGGGGTTGTTTGGCCCAAGGGGGGATAGGTCCCTGTCTGGGATTGCGATCATGGGAACCTTTTAGCCAGCTCCAACGATTATCTACTTGGTTTTGTGGGAGATAAAAGTAGGAAAGGGGTCTAGCGGTCACCGTACTCGACTGGAACCTAGGGGCTCCACTACTACAGATGAATTCTACAACCTCCGTATTCTCGAAGGTGACCACGACACAGTCCCCTGAAAGGTTTTTTCTATTACCTCCTACCCACGGAGCTCTCTCTATCATTAGGATGTTACTCTGTAGGTTTGGCGGAAGAGGATAATTTCTGGATAGCCAGTGACATACTTTGTTTTTTAGGGCCTGGTATGATTCTACCTCTGATGGAGGGATTTCGGTAACGCCAGTAAGGATAACCACATAGGGACAGGCATCAGGGGGGAGGTGAATATTTCTACGGGCCATACCCTTAGTTCTATCGGTTGTGTCGAGATCTAAAGCCTGAGATAAACAATCGCTCGTTGCAACCTGGGGTGTTGGGATATTATTAGTTGATTTCTGGGTTGGGTCTGTATTCTTAGTTTGCTCAGCTACGAGGGGCTTAGACTTGGTGCCAGCCTGGTTTGGGGTGTTACTAAGTTTCTTGGGCGCCACATTTTTGGCCTCCGGTATTTTGTTAACACCCACCGAGGGCTTGTTGGCCGTTTTAGGTGGGTTGGGGGCCTGGGGGGCTTTGTTTTTTAGGGTGAAACTAGGAGCACTTATGTCTTTGTGTATGTTTTTTAAAACAGTTTCCAGGCAACGTAATCTGGCCTCTATAGGTTCCAGCAATTCTTTTAACATATTAAGAATGATGGTGTGATTCATACTTAAACCGTTCCCCTCCTGTGATGGTGATTTTGTTAAATTACCTAATTCCCCACTCAGCTCCAAAATTTCTTCCAAGCTTTGGTCGATGATGGTATCGTCTGGGAGACTCAAAGGCAAACCAACCTTGATGGAATGCGGTGCCTCTATGGAACTTGATGAGGTTGCAGGCATTATGTCCGTGGTGGGCAAATTAGGGAGGTCTTGAACAATCTTTCCTTTGGGGATGCGTGGTTTGTTGACCTTACGTTTCTGCTTAGGGATTGCCCCTTCTATCCGGCCCCTTTCGTTTGTATCAGGTATAATATTAGAGGTATTAGAGTCACTTTGTTGCGCTCCACTCTCCGTTAAGATATTGAGGTTAGGTGAAGCCTCCAAATCGTGTGCAGTATTTGTAGCGTCAAGGTCCCCAGTGTCTCCTGTACTATGTACGAGGGCCTTTATCTCTGATCGGGAATCAGTTTTAGGTGTTTGTGCCTGTGCAATAAGGCCCAAGGAGGAGCGCTTGGCCATGGCCAGATCTTGAGAGACTCTCCTGTCCATTAGAATTATTCCCTCGTCGATTAACGCGTGTGTGCGAGTGATGAAGTCGTCCAGAGTTCCAGTAAGTTTTTTAGCTCCAGCGGCGGCCATACTTCTGGTTTCACGGCAGGACATAACCCGTGTGTTCCTAACAGTAATAACAACGAGGAGCTGTATGTAGCTGACCAGGGGGTATGGCCCAGCCCAGCCTCCTCTGGCCTCTGAGGGCCACAGAGGGCCCGCCCTTTGCCCGGGCTTAGCCCCGGCCGCTCCCGCGCTGCGGGGTTCACCACTTCTTGTAGGCGTCAGTAGGCGTAATTAGGCGGGGCGGGGCGGTCAGGCAGAGCGGGCCTGGTGACTCGGCCTCGGGATTGCCGGGACTCCTGGGAGAGCGAGTCCCGGTCCCAGCGCTCACAACCCTGTCGCACACCCACTCACCCAGCAGGGGCCAGCACCTCGAGTTGCAGCGTCGGCGATGCGGGACCCGCGAAGCGGGTTCCGCGAGATGTAGGCAAATCCTTCCTCAGACAGCAGCAGGGCAAAGGTCTGTATGGCGTCCCCTCTAGCAGTTGAAGGCAGAGTCCTTTTAAGTAATTAGGCGGGGCGGGGCGGTCAGAGAGAGCGGGCCAGGTGACTCGGCCTCGGAATTGCCGGGACTCCTGGGAGAGCGAGTCCCGGTCCCAGCGCTCGCAACCCTGTCGCACACCCACTCACCCAGCAGGGGCCAGCACCTCGAGTTGCAGCGTCGGCGATGCGGGACCCGCGAAGCGGGTTCCGCGAGATGTAGGCAAATCCTTCCTCAGACAGCAGCAGGGCAAAGGTCTGTATGGCGTCCCCTCTAGCAGTTGAAGGCAGAGTCCTTTTAAGTAATTAGGCGGGGCGGGGCGGTCAGGGAGAGCGGGCCAGGTGACTCGGCCTCGGGATTGCCGGGACTCCTGGGAGAGCGAGTCCCGGTCCCAGCGCTCGCAACCCTGTCGCACACCCACTCACCCAGCAGGGGCCAGCACCTCGAGTTGCAGCGTCGGCGATGCGGGACCCGCGAAGCGGGTTCCGCGAGATGTAGGCAAATCCTTCCTCAGACAGCAGCAGGGCAAAGGTCTGTATGGCGTCCCCATAGCGCTTATAGAAAAGGGAAGGACTTAAATAACAGGAGGGGAAATGGTATACTTAAAAACAATATACATATGAAAAGACAGATGTATGTAGCAAAGATATGTGGCACCTCTTGAGACCAAGATATGAACCTAAATGTTCCCCCAGCTATAAATATGTACTTATTATTCTGCATCCATTCCTTTTTTATTAGGTTTCGCCTCAGACAGTGCATGTGTTTTGCAAGACATTTTGTTACTTTACCGTAGTCCCTCTCATTTGATTGCTTTTAATTCACCAACTTCCTTCCTCTTCTTGTGTTTGTCACTTCCATGAAGAATATATGCTTTACTGTGTCCTTCCACTGCTCGCTTTTTCATTTGCTACTATTCTTTTTGTTTAATCACTGTACGAGTGTGTGTGTTTTCTAGTTGTCCCACTCGTGCTCTTCCTTCACTACCCTCCCACCCACCCACTGTTGTCCATGTGCTATACAGCATGGCCCAAGTTGGCAATGCCTATGCTGTACAGTATAAACAAAAGGAATATTGCAACAGCCTATAGATCTCAAAGGTAAGACCTATTTGCTAATGCTTATTTTTTTAGATAGTAATCGACTATGCTACCTGTCTTCAGAAATCTGGTTTGCACGTTGGTGCTATCTACCATGTATTAGGTGCTACCACCACCTATTAGGTAAACAACCCACTACAGTCTACCTCACTGATACTGTATATAACGTACTGATGCTGTATACACAGTGGCCGAAGTGGGAAAAAAAAGTAGGGGAACTGTGGGCGGAGAATCAGAGGGCGGGAATAACCTGAGGATTGGATCAGTGGGCGGAGTTAGAGGTGTGGCCAGGATGCGCAAAACATCCCAATCTTTAGTATTTGTGTGGCATTTCACTGACCAGTTACAGCTTATTATGGTATGTAATTCAACCAATGGATACACATGATTATTTAACAATTAATATGAGTTATCGACATTAGAAACATATTCCACTTTGTGAATTTATTTTAATCACAGAATGTCCCAAAAATGCTTAAATGTGGAAGCACGAGCCATTTGTTTCCGAACCATGGAGTTTCTGTCGTCAGCAATGTACACAGAGACAATCAATTTTATGTGTGTAAATGACTGTATAGGTAATGTTACATAAGACGAAGGACTACAAGGTGTAGGAGTCACATGATAACCATACTAGTAGATAGTATAGTTTAATAGTGATTGGCCTGGAGAAACACAAACTCAGAATTTAAAACTTAATACCATGATTGGGATTCTCTTTAAAAATCATTATTGATTTGTATAAAAAAATAACACTTTTTGAAACATTAGGATAATCAAAGGCTTAGGGAAAAAACCATAACGCTCTAGTTTTTACCTTACTGTTTGTATGCAGCTCTTAGATGAAAGTTAATAGCTCACTGTTCTTTGTTAGGATTTTAACTTATAAACTGCAAGCAGCAAAAGGATCTCACTGACAAAAGCAGTAACCCTCTGACGCATTTACAATATGTGCACTTTGTGATGGGCCTGGTACATTTTCTTTGCAGTAGGCACATTAACCCTCTGCGCTATCTTTCCATGAGTCAAAACTTCCACTAGACAAATCTCCGATCTCGCTCTAGGAAGAAGTTTATTCATCAGAGTTATCATGACATTTTTAGTATTGCCGAAAATAGCTGGCGGCCGGGAAGGAGGCAGCAAGTGCTTTTAAAACCATAATATACGACGCACCCACTCAAAGTCAGCGCCCGTTGCGGTCACACCAGTCGCACCGCCCTAGAGCCAGCTTTTCTCAGGGGTCCTGTGACCTAAGTGACAGAGTCACTGTTGCTCTAGGGTCTGGTACTTCGTAGGCCTGCCTACAAGACTGGAGGTGAACTTCAGTATGGATTGTGGTGGGCAAGCCTTCAAGGTGAACCCACACTTGCCACTGCTAGGGTCCACCTGCTGGTGCTAACACACCAGGGCTTTTCTGGTGCCTACTAAGGACTGGCATGGGAATGTGCTCCCTCAGGAGAGTGGTCTGGGGGACTTTTCATGAAGGCTGAACCTGGTTCCCCCGTTCTAAATTTAGCAGCTTTGCCCCCAGTGCTACATCTGCTCCCTCACTGAACACCATACTACCCCACTGAGAGAAACTCATACTGCCTTCAGCTACAATCCAATTTGACCTGCTATAAATAACTGGATGCGACTCAATTCAAATTTCACACTAGGCAAGAGCAATATGCTGCCTAAAAGAAAAGGTAACAACATCCTGGAAAAAGCAAACACTCATAAGGAATGAAAGATTTAATAAAGCATGTAAAATGTAAGCAGGAACATGGTGAACGTAACGCTTTTACAGTCATTATTCAGAAATCAAAAAGACTTTTTGCCTGAAAAGTTAAGGACATAACTACAGGGCCCAGGAAGGACCCAATTCAATGCCCACTGCTTATATGCTTACAAAACGTAAGCAGTATGGTTTCAAAAGACCACATTTGTGAACACAAAGCCGCCGTACACATTACGTTTTCCGATCCACCCATCAACCAGGTATTGCAGTACCTCCAGGCAGGGCTGGTCCTAGGATTTTCGGGGCCCTGGGCAAAAGGGAATGTGGGAAGCCCCTGAAATCTACATAAGTGACACCTTCTGATCGCGGGGAAGCTGCTTTGTGCAGACTCCACTTGGGCCGCAGTACCTCTTCTCAGCCACCCCAAACAATTCTTGTTCAGCCCATTTCGAACTGAAGGTGTGAGAATTGCTTGGGGGCTGAGTTAAACCTGTGTGGGATAAAGTGCTGAGAATGGGCGCCCTGCTGAGTCTCTGAACTGGTTGCCTGAGAGGTGTGCCCTCCCCTAGGCCTTCCCACACCATCCCTTAGAGGCCCCAGGAGGGTGGGCCCCCTCCCATGAGCCCGTTTGTGAAGCCTTTTTTCACTCTGATCGGCAGACATACACGAGGACTAGTGGGGTGTTAATTGCCATTGTGGGGGGCCCCATCCTGGCAGGCAGAGTGCCAGGCCCTGGGCAGCTACCCACACTGCCGATTTCTAGCGCTGGCCCTGCCTCCAGGAAGGAGGTACTGGAGGAAAACAATGCTGTTCAAAGAAAGACAAGAAAACAAAAGTAGCGCTTTACTGGCAAACTCTGTAAAGTGGCGCTAATGTGTCGGGGTTCGAAAAAAATTATCTGGCTACTTTAAGAACACTCCATCTTGCTTTATTTAATTATTTTTCAGAGTTTGAACAATTTGGGGCAGATTTACAAGCCTCTTGCGCCTCTTTTGTGCCGCCGTTGCTTCACTTTTGTGACGCAGCGGCGGCGCAAAAGATGCGCCACGGTGCGGGCTATTTACAATGTGACACATCTGGGAGATGCGTCACGTTGTAAAGGACCTGCGCCTTAAGGAGGCGTTCCAGTGCAGGGGGGTGCGTTGCGGCGCAGGAACGCCTCCTAAATGTGGCTGAGTGAAATCTACAAGATTTCACTCAGTCACTTTTAGGCCAATGCTACATCAAAACCCTGCGCCTGCTTGAAGCAGGCGTAAGGCTTGACGCAGCATTAGTAGAATGGGCCCCCAAAAGCATTGCTGGAGCTGCGTCGCGCATGTGTCGCAACTCCAGCAATGCAACACCCTTACAGCACAGATGCGTGACGCATCTATGCCGTTTTTGCCCCATTGTGCGCCGCATTGTAAATGTGGCGCATCATGGGTGGCGGGGGCATGACGCACAGTTACTGGCGCATCCCTGTTAATCTGCAGGGATGCACCAGTAATTGTAAATATGCCCTTTTAGTTCCGAGGCAGCACTTTGGAATAGAAAAATGTCAAAACGGCATATCCAGCAAAAGTGTTTTTCTTCTTTGCATAAATTTCACAGGGGTACAAATGGACGACAGGAAGAGACGGTGAGAACCATTTCTTGATTCATGATTTTCGGAAAAGTGAGGAGTTAGACAGAACGAGAGGAAATAGGAGTAAGAAAGAGGGGCAGCAGAAGCGGACACCTTCCTTGTCTTGTCTGGGCAGGAAGTAAGAGACAGAGACATTTTCCTTCTCTGCTCCCTTCTCATCCACGAACAGAATATTTCTGACATCCAGGGATGCATGTTCATAATAAAAAAGTAGGGGAACGGAATCTACAGAACTAAAGAAGTAGGGGCACGCCGTGCCCTGCCGTTCCCGCCCACTTTGACCACTGTTATACAACGTTTCCGGTTGCAATGCTAGCACTTATAAATTAACCAATTAATGAATAAATGTTTTTTTTCCTGCTCCCTCACGCTAGGCATCACATTTAGTGCTCATATTGAGGGCTATTGGCTTGCCTTTTGATTCTACAGAGGATGCTTCAATTGGATCAATATGGTCGGAAGTGCTCGGGTCTCGTGACTGTAAAATACTTTTCAGTAATTGGATACAGGCAGGCATACTGGTAATCAAGGTTCACCTTGACTCTGTAATGTTCCCTTAAAGTGAAGCACAGCACTAGGAGCTGGTAGAGTCAGGCTTGCTCTGCTATGTACTGCCAGAGAATGCAAGATTAGATTAACACATACTAAAGTAGTGGAATATTTCTTCAGAGTTCTTTCTAACCTACATCTTTTTAGGAGAGTTTTGTGAAATTAATTCTGTGCAATACAATATTTCTTCAATTTTTCACAAAATTGCGCTTGTCGAAGAACCCAGTGCCTCACTCGCTTCTCCTGCTCACTGTGTGCAGTTTGGGTGGGTAGCCCACCCGTGTCGGCTAGTGACCTTTTTAAAGTGGTGAGGCGTACTACTTGATTCAAATTCCAATGACCTTATTCTTGAAGGCTTCTCTCACACTTTCTTGCACTAAGGACCTCATTTACAAAGATTTGTCATAGGGCAGCGCCCCAAGTCTTTTGCTGCGTTGCCCTACATGAAATTGAAGACCTTCGGTCATAGGCTTGCACTCTTCCCACAGCTCCTGCTCTTCAACGCTGCCTGCTGAGTCCCCTGCCCTGGGTATTCGGGGCTGCTACCTCCGGTATTTGCTAAATTATTTTAATTGTGTTTTTTTACTAATTTGGCTTCCGTTATGCCACCTGCATCTGTCTGTTGTTTTTTGTTAACGTTACTGATTTCACTGCTAATCTGTGCTCGCCCTCTCATGGTTTTTCCCCGTTCCCACCACTGCTGTCCCAGCCCCTCCCCTCTACCCGCGCCCGTTTTCCCCACCTCCCAGCGGAGCCTCCCCCCTATTTAATGTAGACCACTGCGCGGTCGCACGAAGGCGCACCTAAAGCAAGCCCGTCTGTGCCTGTATGCGACCCAACCGCGACCAGCACCAGGAACCTTGCCTCTCCCAGGTCCCATAACTACGACTCTACCACCTTCAACGCACTCAATCCCGGAAGACACAACGGCTGCGCAAGAACCGCACCAAACACCACCCAGGGAGAGTTCTCGTGCAGAGCCTGCCACAGATCCTTCACCATCTGCTATGCCTCTACCACCACCGAAGGCCCGCCCGACGTATGCACAACCAGGACCCTGTTCTGCGTCTTCCTCAACGTGCGCTCCCTGCAACAACACGCAGTTGAGATCTGGGACCTGATTGACACCCTCTCGCCCGACATCACCTTCTTCACGGAAACCTGGACCAATGCCACATCCGGCTCCGACATCACCACTGCCATCCCTGACGGCTGCAAGGTCCAGAGAAAAGACTGCCGCCACCGCCCAGAAGGAGGACTCACCATCGCATCGCACACAAGACCACCCTCTGACCTTCTACATCCAGCACGAGCAACACAGAACACCTCCACTTCCAGATCCAGACCTGCCCCAGGAACACGCTACGTGGCACCCTCATGTACAAACCATAGGGCCCTCGCACCCAGTCCGCAACCACCATTGCCGTGCTCAACGCACCCCTTGCAATCGCCTCCACGGACTACATCCTCCTCGGGAATTTGAATTTCCACCTCAACAACCGCAACGACCCCCACTCCATCGCCCTCCTCGACAGCCTCACCAACCTCAGACTGAAACAGCTGGTCAACACTCCCATGCACAGAGCTGGACACACTCTGGGCCCTATCTTTGCAGGAGGAACAAATATCCGGTTCAGTCACACCACCCAGCCGCCCTGGACAGACCACCACTGCATCCATTTCATCTTCGACACCACCAGCGCACCCAAGCCTGTCCCGCGACCGCCACAAAGAAATTGGAGCAAGGTCACAGAGGAACTCCTCAACACCACCTTTCGCCAAGACTCCCTCAGCGCCATGACCAAACTAACTCCGCAGCTACATCAATCCACTGCTGGATCACCTGCTGCGCCGACATACTTGCACCCTTCTGGCACCCTGCCAAGCAACCCCCGCTGAAGGCTGCGTGGTTCACAACGGAACTACAGGAAGCCAGATGCTCGTGCAGATGCCTAGAGAAAACCTGGTGAAACCAGAAAACCATGGAAGCATGGAACAACCACAGGAGCACCCTAAAGGAATGTCACCAGTGCATAAGGAACACCAAATGGACCTTCATAAAGAACAAAATCCAGGCCAACGCGACCAGCGCCAAGGAACTGTTCAGCGTCATACAGCAGCTCACAAAGACACCCAGCAAAGCCACGGATGCCACACCTTCACAGCAACTTTGCGACAAGCTCAGCACATACTTCCACCGTAAGATCAAGGACCTCTACGACAATTTCATCAAACCGACGCAGAACAACACCCCCCCCCCCCCGTCGTGACAGATATTCCAACGATCCCGACCTGGAAACCCCCTACCGTCGAACACATCTCCTTGACCATGCATAAAACCCACTCAGGAGCCCCAATGGACCACTGCCCACCGCACATATTCCACAGGGCCGCCGCCTCCATTGCATCTGAACTTGGACGGACCATCAATGCCTCCTTCACGTCTGGCAAATTCCCATATGACTGGAAGCGGGAGGAGGTTAAACCCCTCCTTAACCCGTCCCGTGCTCATGACGAGCTTAGCTCGTCATGAGGCATGGTTGCGCTTTGCTCGTGATGAGCTGAGCTTGTCATGACCGTTGCGCCTTGCCCACACGGGGATAATTCCCCTGCTGTGCTGGGCGTTCCATTGGAACGGGCGTGGTCGTGATGAGCTCAGCTCGTCATGAGCACAGCGGCACCGTGCTGCATGACGAGTCGAGCTCGTCATGAGCACCGTGGCGCTGCTCGCACCCTCTCTCCCCCCAGCACAGCAGGGGAATTAACCCAGCAGGGGAGGGGTTAAGAAGCCCACGGCCGACCCAACGGACCTGAAAAACCACCGGCCCATCTCTCTCCTCCCTTTCGCAGCAAATGTCACTGAGAGACTTGTGAACACTCACCTGACTAACTTCATTGAAGAGAACTCCATCCTTGACGCCACCCAGTCTGGATCCTGTAGCAACCACAGCACCGAGACCGCTCTCCTCGCTGCCGCAGACGACATCTGCCAGCTACTTGACCAAGGACACACCACGGACCTCATCCTTCTAGACCTCTCCGCAGCCTTCAACACTGTCTCCCATCGCACCCTTGCAGCCAGACTTCACGACGCCGGGATACAGGGAGCCGCCCTTGAATGGATCTGATCCTTTCTCTCTGACAGAACCCAGAGGATCAGACTCCCTACTTTCCTCTCCGAACCCTCCGACATCAACTACAGAGTGCCCCAAGGCTCATCACTAAGCCCCACGCTCTTCAACATCTACATGACCCCCTTCACCGCCATTGTCAGACAACATGGGCTCAGTATCATATCCTACGCAGATGACACCCAGCTCATCCTCTCACTCATGAAGAATCCCGAAGACAGCAGACTCTGCTTCCAGGAGGGAATGAAAAACGTGGCAACCTGGATGAATGACAGCTGCCTTAAGCTCAACTCAGAGAAAACTGAGGTCCTCATCCTCGGACCCTGCAACTCCGCCTGGAACATTTCCTGGTGGCCCTCTGCCCTCGGAACCACACCCACTCCAACAGACCACGCACGCAACCTCCGCATCATCCTCGACTCTTCCCTCTCCATGAACTGCCAGGTCAATGCAGTCACTTCCACTAGCTTCAACTGCCTGCGCATCTTCCAGAAGACCTTCAAATGGATCCCTCCCGACTGCAGAAAGACTGTCACCCACGCGCTCATAACCAGAAGACAGGATTACAGCAACGCCCTATATGCCGGAATCAACGAATCTCTTCTACACAGACTCCAGACCATCCAAAATGCCGCCACCAGACTCGTCCTCGGGACTCCATGCCACAAACACATGACCCAACACCTTCGAGACCTCCACTGGCTCCCTGTCGAGAAGAGGGTCACCTTCAAACTCATCACCCACGCCTACAAATCCCTCAACAACATCGGACCCAAATACCTCAACGACAGATTATCCTTCAATGTACACAAGAGGAACCTCTGCCCTGCCGACCGTGCCCTGGCAGAGGTCCCCCATATCCGCAGAAGTAGAACGGGTGGGAGAGCCTTCTCCTACATCGCAGCCAAGACCTGGAACGAGCTTCCCTTGAACATCAGACGCTCTCCAACCCACCACACCTTCAGAAAGAACCTCAAGACCTGGCTCTTCGACTGATCCTGAGCTTCACCCCCGTGCCTTGAGACCCTCACGAGGGAGTAGTGAACTATATAAACCCCTGATCGATTGATTGATTGATTGATTGATTGAAAGAGCAGGAATGCACTGTATCTACGAGCTACAGTGTATATCTTCCCCTTTCTGCCAGCACCTGCGCAGAATTTGGCACCTAGCT
Source organism: Lissotriton vulgaris (assembly GCF_964263255.1). Lineage (NCBI taxonomy): Eukaryota > Metazoa > Chordata > Amphibia > Caudata > Salamandridae > Lissotriton > Lissotriton vulgaris. The sequence continues at coordinate 628,468,089 of NC_141695.1, read as the reverse complement.
CCAACACAGGCACCCGTGTTCTGCATTGTTGGCAGGATTGCTTTTGTGCAGGAAGGGGCACCTTCCTGCACAAAAACAGTCCATGGGAGTGCTGTCCTCGTTCTGGAGCACACATTCAAGAAGAAAAATCTAGGAGAAATGAAAACAATTTTCCCTGTTACGCCTGCTGTGGAAAGGAGTAAAGTTTTGGCGCTGGCCCAGGTTTACATGACTTTGTAATTCTGCGGCAGTGTCAAAATCCACGGGTGTTTTGTAGGAACACCCACAGCAATGCTCATGGGATTTCTCATTGACACAGACTAAGGCATGCAGCACTTTGCATTGCCTTGTCTTACTCAATATCTGTGAGGCCATGCAAAGACACTAAAGATGGCTTTGCATCGACTCATAGCTATGATTGAGAGGTCTATGCCACCGGAGCATCTAAAAAAGTAATGCTCCGGCAGCTCAGGCGTCTTGTAAATAACCCCCTAAGTTTACTGTCTCACTTTGACTCCCTCAGTCAACTCATTCTAAATTACTCAGTCCTACTGGGCCGCACACATAGCAATACTCAGTTACACTCACTGTCATTCTCCCTCACTCACGCACATTCATTCTCACACATACACGTCCTTAATGGCGCTCATTCTCAATCACTCTGACTTACTCCTTCCCTCACTCACTTTAACTCACACACATGGTCACACAGACATGCTCACAGTTCTGGAATGGTGCAGGCACCTTCATGCACCTGTGTCAGCAATCAAACAATGTCACTAGCAGCCTCAGTTTGTTGCTGAACCTGAAGCAGGTCTGCATTTTATTTGTATTGTACCAAGAGTAAATAATTATTCACTCTTGGTACAATAAAAATGGACCACAAAAAAGGAGAATGTAGTGTAGCTGTGCAGCCCATAAAGGAGAGCTGCCACTGGTCCAATGACAGCCATCAATCATACAAATCAATCCGTGCAAACATCCATCCTTTCACTTATCCACCCCTTTCATACATCCTTTCAATTATACATCCATCCTTTCACTTATCCAACCACCCTTTCGCTCAATCTATCGATCCTTTCTTTTTTTTATTTCAACATCTTTATTGGAGTTTATATATACAAAGCACTCCTGCCCCCCCCCCCCGGGTCAGACAAGACAGAAAAATGATAACAAAATAAACAGAAATTGATTCAAATACAAACATATAGGGATTAGGGATAATGGATTAGCAATTCATAACATATTAACTTGATAAATTCATCAATCAAAATGTTTCCCTTCTATTTAAAGAGATACAAACATAATATAATAGATTATAAGCCATATACTATTTACAGAGGTTACCAATTGATATTTTACACTTTTTAACTCATCATATTACGGGGAGTTACCTTGAGATTGGGACCATTCAATTAAGGGATTCCAGATTTTGAGTCCCCTGGCCCTCCGCCTTCTACCTTTTCTTTTATATATAGCCATTTCTAGGTTAAATATGGCTAACAGTCTAGAAATCCATGGCTGAAAATATGGAGGGTTAGGATCCAGCCAGGCGGAGGCGATACAGATTCTAAGACCTGCCATGGCAATAAATATTAGTTTGTGTCCCGGTCGTGGGTCGAGGAGGCTTGTTGCTCCAAGCATAACCACTTCATTGGTGAGAGCTAGTTCAGTTTTTAAGACATTCAGTAAAAACCGTTCTATACTATGTTTTAGGGAGGCTAAGTTTGTACTGGAAGAAAACATGTATAGGTATAGTTAAACTCTTCAGTGGTAATAGCTATTTTGCCCTGCCATTTCTGTGCCGTTTTCCCAAGATTGTCCGGAAAGAGGGATATTAAGAGAGAATACATCCCCCCAATGGTGAATTTCTTAGATTTTTTTAGTGTTTCAGCTGCTGTTATTTTATCAAGTGAGGTGTTTCCCCTGATCCGTTGTAATAAGAAGTCTCTGATTTGGAGATATTTAAAAAAATCCCTATACTCCAATTGATATATCTCTCTTAAAGTTTCGAAGGAATATAGCCCTTCATTTGAAATGAAACATCCGATATGCGTAATTCCAGCTGTGATCCATCTATCAATACAGACACCTTTAACCCCTTCCATACTCATGATGGAACGGTTCCGTCATGAGCATCGGTCGAGCTGTGCTTATGACGGAACCGTTCCGTCATGACCACGCCCGTTCCTACTAGAGCTCAGCACCGGGGGGAATCGGCGCCGCACAGAAGGGGTTAAAGATTTCAGGAAGGGATGGGTTGTTGCCTAAAGGGGAATAGAAGGAGAGGTGCCCTATACCCAACAGCCTCCTCACTGCTTTCCATGCTTTAAATCCCCCCAACAAGGTATTAAGGCGGACCTTTTTGTGGTAACTGTCATAGAGAAATCGCCATAAGTAGCCCTTGCTTCTATTACCCAGTTCTAGCTGATGGATCGAAGGTTGGTCTGCCCCTGAGGCTGTCTCTGTGTTATTAAGAAGAAAAAGTTCATGATTGTATAATAGCATAGATGCCCAATAATATGCCTTAAGATTAGGGAGGGCTAAGCCTCCTTTTTCTTTGGGAAGGGTCAGGAACTTGTAGGCTCTTCGGGGTTGTGAATATGCCCAGATGAATCTCGTAAAAGTGCATTCCATCAGTTTAAACCAGTGTTCCGAGATCTCCAAGTTGATTGCCCTGAACATATAAAGTAGTTTAGGAAAATAAACCATTTTTAAAGCATTTGCCCGGCCACTCAGGGATAAATGTAGGTTGTCCAAGCGGTGGACATCGTTCTGCATTTTATCTAGCAAGGGGGTCAAATTTGCATTAACCAATTTATCAAGCTTGGAGGTGATACATACCCCCAAGTAGATCGCTGTGGTTGTCACGCGTGGATCTAGCATAGTGCATTTATCATTTAAAACCACCTGGGTTTTGCTCTGGTTGAGAGCATAGCCGGCTACGTTGCCAAAGTGTTTTGCCTCAGTTTCAATAATAGGTAAGGCTGATACGGGATCATGCGTGACTATGGCAATGTCGTCGGCATAGGCAAGGGTTTTGTTCATATATCCTTGAGTCAAGATGGGAGTAATACCAGCATTGGTTTCAAGCCTGCGGATAAGAGGGTCGATGTAGATTGCAAACAGCAGTGTGGAGCATGGGCATCCCTGTCGGGTTCCCTTTGATATTGTTAATTCTTTAGATAAATTGCCATTTACCATTACCACAGCTTTAGGATCGGTGTAGAGTTTTTGTACCGCTTGGATAAATCCCTGTTTAAACCCCAGTCGTCCCATTGCCATCCACAGAAATGACCAGGAGACCCTGTCGAAGGCCTTTTCGGTGTCCAGGAAAATTAGCGCCATTGGGTCTCCTGTCACCTCTGTACTGTCAAATAGGCTGATCACTCTATGTATATGATCTGTGGTTCCTCGTCCGGGCACGAACCCATGCTGGGATTTCGAGACAAGTTTGTGGATGAGTGGTGCAATACGGTTCGCTATGAGTTTAGAATAGATTTTTGAGTCTGCGTTGATTAAGGTAATGGGGCGATAGAACCCATCTGATCTGGGTTTTTTTTTTGAGGAAGACTACTATTTTAGCTTTTGACCATGATCTTGGTGGTTGTCCCCCTTGGAATATGTGCACACAGAGATCTAGCAGAGTTGCTTTAATTGGTCTAGAAATGTAATGTAAAATTCTAGAGGGATAGAGTCAAGGCCTGTTGCCTTTCCCCGAGGTAGAGCTTTAATTGTCTCTAGAATTTCTTCAAGAACTGGAGTCTCTTCTAGAGCCTCCCGATCCTCTTCAATAAGTCTAGTCGGTATATCATGGTCTAGGTATTTGCTCTTGCCATCTATATCATCCCCTCCTTCCTCTGAGTATAAGGTGCTGTAGAAGCGCCAAAATGCTTCTCTAATCTTATCGCTTTCTGAGATCAGGCCTTCCACTGGGTCTGCTATTTCCCATATGAGATTCTGAGATGTTTGTTGCCTCATACGAATAGCCAATTGATGACCAACCTGTTTGCTTACTTCATAGATTTTCTCAATATGAGCGGTGGCTTTTTTAACTGCTTTGGTGGTAAAAGTATTCATAATAGCAGCTTTGGTAATTGCCACCTGATATTGAATTGTGGCCAGTTCTTCTGTCACTAGGGAATCATGGGTTACTCGAATAAGTTCTTCTTCAGACCTCTTTAATTTTTCCAAATGCAATCTAAATGAGTCTCTAGCCAGTTTATTCACCCTCATTGAATATTGCGTGTTTTCCCCGCGATTCCCTGCTTTTAGAGTGTCCCAAACCATTTCTATAGTGGTACTCCCTATATTATCTTCTAAAAAGTTGGGAATCCATACTCGCATATGGTTGCAATAGTTAACTTCAAGGAGCAGGGATTTCTCAATCCTGATCGATACTGTGACCTTATGCCCCTATACGGCTATAAATCAATTTATTCCCTATATTGGCATAACCGATCAAATGCAATATTCAGAAACTCGTCTCTGGCCTCACACGAACAGAGCCACATTTCAGAATCACTTTCTCTGCCACTTCCTTTGCAGCTAATTAGTGCAATGACATAGAAGAAGTTACTATCTAAGATTCCTAGATTAACACTCTGAGTTCTTCAACAAGATAAAAACTCAGCAACCTGGGAAAGCCCCGCTTGCTATGTTTTGAATAGTAATAGAACTCTAATGAGCACTGATAGACGATCACTTCCTAGTGACATCTTTATTGACGTCTTATGTCCAAAAACTTACATCAAACAAGGCACCTTTCAGGTATAAATATTACCAACGTTGCCTTAAGCAAACGCTGCCTCAATGCCATCGCTGCTGAAGTTGCTGTTATGCTGATGATACCATAGCTGCTATCGCTACTGCTATCGCTGCTAACTAGCGAACAATGGTGTGGTGAACTTAGGAGCTGAACAGCCGTCCCCCTGCAGGAAGCCCAGCGGATGCTAGCTGCCCGCGGACGCTGCCCCTCCTCTTCCTCGACGCGCTGAGAGAGACGCTGTCTTTTCTCCTGCAGAGAAATCCAGCCCCGGCGTTTCCAGCCTACCCTTGCGGGTGACTGGGATATCGAGTCCCTGAAGGAGATACCAGACCTCCATCATTCTATTCCAGAGGTATGGTGTTGACTAAACCCTTAGAGAGAATTCTTGAAGCAAACCTTGGCAAAACCAACTTAACTTAAAGCTACTTACTTACTCCCCTCCCAAGTATTAGGCTTAGGTCAGGTACACTGGGGTAGGCGTAGTTAGAAGCACCAGTTGAGTATTTTAGCCTAATGTATATATGAATGTATATATGTTTTATTCATTTTAAACCATTGTATGGCTAAGAAACCATATCAATGCTTTTACAGTATTATTTCGCAATACTCATCTTACTGTACGTACTTTTTATAATAACAAGTCTTGCAATTGTGGCAATTCATTTCTCTTGTACGAGAAGAAAGACTGTTCAATAAATGTTACCCTTTATTGAAAACGCCCGTCTCTCTGTTCTCTACATATTGTGAAAGTAAACTGCACAACCACTGACTGAGTAAAATAACTGTCTATTGTTCACACGACTCTAGAGATTGACTCTTATCTGAGGAGCAAAGTTGTCATGTTGCACGGTTGTTGGAAAACTGAATCCCTTCTTGTCTGTACCAGGGAAGCTGATCACTTCCTATTCAGAGAAGAAAGTTTCCAGTGACCTCTGAGCTAGTTGGTAACAAACCCAATTAAGTTTAGCATAGTCAGTGGAGGCCTGGAAGATCCGCACTTCTACGTCGATACTACTGTTTATGTTATTCCAATGCGCAGGGCCTATTGGGAAAATAGGAACTACACTACATGGCGCCCAAACGGTTGGTAAGGTGATAAACTAACGCAAGACGTTAGAGTAACTCAGTCGTGCATTTTTCACACAGACCTCTTTCTCCCGTAAATACTCGAATAGACGTCTGGAGTGGGTGAAAGGTTAAAATCCGCCCGAACTCAGTAGGAAGAGATTCCTATGTAAAGCTCTGGTTTATTCAACGTTGAAGGATACAGTGTTCCAAAATATTGTGCACCTAATCTTTGTCTCCTTGGAGACCTACTCTGCAAACCTTGCATTTATACAATGCCAGGAGAAAACGGAACCACTGGGGCTCAGCAGGGTCCCGACGGGACTATTGAACCGGGTGCAATTATCATTCCGGTCAATTTAAGAAAATCTATAATGTTAAAACTTATAGAAAACGGACTGACACCACAAGGTGGTACAGTGATTTTCGTGATAGAGGCACACGAATATCGGCAGACAGAGGTATTCTATTCATGGATAAACTTTCCAGCGGCAAACGCTAGAACAAAAGAGTTTCATTATTACAAAATAGAGGAACCACCGGATGAGTACGCTCCTTTCGAGGAGACTGAAATCCCACTAAAATACCAAGAACATTTACTTTGGTTTAAAGGCGCCCTAAAACATAATGATCATATTACCAGGCTCGGTCCACTAGGTAGACCAGGAGCAACGTGGCCGGTTCTAGCCAGCTACACACCACATCCGGACATTGCAAAAATGTCAAAGGAAGAGCTGTTAGTACAGCTAAAAACATTAATTAAAATACATAGGCAATTAGTCCAATATGTAATGCGGACTGCAACAGTCCAACCAGCTGTTAATGTACCACAGCTGACCCCTCATCAGGGGAACACTAATAAAATTACACCACAGAACATACAGTCATGTCTTGGTAAAACCCCCGTAAAACGGGAACAAATTCCTTTCTGGTTAGCGCAAAAAATCACTCAAATAGAGGCAGTATTTCTGGATACTACCCCTGTTGAGAAACACAGAATCTTGACCATCTGCCTTGCTATGGGAATCGCACCACACGTGGAGGACTGTGACACTTGGGGTACAGTCTTTGCTTCCATTTACACAAAAACACATGGCGTTCCGTCTATGGCGGTAATACCAGATGTACTAAGACAGATTCAAAATGAATACGGTCCAGAACCCGCTTTAACTCTGGGTATGAAATTACTGAAAGACTTCAAGCAGGTCTCGGCTATATTATTAGCCAACATAAAAGGAGAAGCAGCATCTGTGGCGATCCGCCAGAAGTTGAGGGAAACAGATATAACAGATCAACCAATTGAGCTTGCCAGAATCATAGAAAAATGCTATGAAGAACTAGGTAGAGACAGCTTGGGTGGAAAACCAGTAAAGCCCCAACTGCTCGAAAATCCTGAAAAACTATTTATTAAAAATAATTCAAGCACTCCTAAAAAGAGCTGGGATGGAAATAAACAATCCACTCCCAAGGAAAAAGTTTTCCAGTCCAGAGGAAGGTCTCCTCGACGGAGGGAAAGAACTCCAACTCGAGAACACCAGTCTCCCCAGAGGGAGCCCCCTGAGAAAAGATATAACCTTAGAAATAGGGATAATTTGAAAAAACCTGATAGATATCAAAGTATTGATACACGTCCCTCTCAATCTTTTTCGCAGAAATCGGAAAGAAGAGGACGGTCAGACCCAGGAGAGCACACCAAGTCCAAAGACAAGGAACCTGCTCAGAGTAAAAAATCTCAATTTCCAAAAAAGAAGGTAGCCAGTATTAGAGTAATCAACCATGCCGAGAATACTGAGGACACAGATGAAAAACGGGGAGTGGGCACAGACAATGCTAGACAGTGCAGCAGAAATCAGTATAGCCCACAAGATCTTGATGAGTCATCTGGAGACAGTGGACACGAATGAATACATTCAGGTTGAAACTGCAGACACCAGACTTAGCGAGCCCCATAAGATATACGAAATAACATTGCGTATAGAGGGTGATAAGACTAGTAAAATAAAGGGTCTATTTTGGGATAAACTCTCAAAAGGCTATGATATTCTGTTAGCTGAAAAAGATTGGCCCCCAGAGTTTGTCAGGGAGTGCCCTCGTGGCGAAGAAATGATTATGCCTGCCTTCTCGAATCACATTCCGATTCACAAAAAATATACTTATGCAAGGAAATGGGCAGTGGCCCAGGCACCGGCATTATATAAAAATCATGTAGGATGGGATGAGGACTCACCTCCTCACAAAATCCAATTAAAAAGTGAACCAGCTGCCCAACGGCAGTATCCCATTAAGCAAGAAGCTAAAAAACAAGTCAGGGAGATCTTAGATCAACTTGAATACCAGGGGGTGATTGAAACATGCACCTCTCAAATGAACAATCCTTTGTTTCCTGTCACCAAGCCAGACAATTCATATCGTCTAGTTTTGGACTACAGACACCTTAATGCATGTTGCAAAACATTTGCAGTACAAAATTCGCATAGTGCTGCACTAATGAACAACATAGTTAGGAAAAAATATAAAACGACATTAGACATATCGAATGGTTTCTTTTGTCAAAACATTGCACCAGAAAGCAGGTATTTGACCGCTTTCTCCGTAATGGGGTCTCAGAAATTTCTGTAGGCTCCCACAGGGGTTCAAGAACAGCCCAGGACTATTCTCAGCTAGAGTAACAGAGTCACTACAAATATATGATGATGAGGCATTATCTTACGTAGATGATATCTATCTCACAGACGACGACTTGGATACTCACTTGAAAAGAGTGAACACCATTATACTTGGGTTCGCAGCAGAGGGTTACAAATTCAACTTTAAAAAGTCTCGAATTGCCCATCTGACAGTATTATTTTTAGGATACGAATTATCAAGTGAAGGAAAAAGCCTAGCGGACAACTTCTTAGAGAAGTGCGCTGTACTCCAAGCCCCAAAAACGCTGAAGAATTTACAATCCATACTAGGTTTTCTGAATTTCGGAAGAACTTACATTCTAAATTACGCAAAGAGGGTTAAACCTCTCTACGAACTAATAAAACCTGATTTTAAACAAATCAATTGGACTCAAAAACACACAGAAATTTTGAGATCACTGCAAACAGAAATGTTAGCAAAAACAAAATTAGATACACGTGACAACACATGCAATCTTGTAATCCGAGTCATCCCAGGAGGATGCGGATTCACGTACCTGACCTCTAATGAGGGAGAAAAGGTACCAATTTCAATTAAATCTCACTTGTACACACAAGCAGAAAAAACATTCAGTCACACAGAAAGAACTGTGAAAGCAGTGCAAATCGCATTAGCAAATGAACGAGAACTAGCATACGGCAAAAGGATTAATATCCTCACAGCAGAATCCGCCTTCGAGGCGCTATTCAGCCCAGTAAACCTGCCTACAGTGTCACTGGATCCGAAATGGATACAGTATGTAGATTTTCTAGGAGCGGAAGATGTGAAATACTATTTCGCCCCGCAATTCGAAGAACTGAATGATTTAGAATATGAAGAAGAATATCCTCTGCCAATCGAACTTCTGCCTCTCCCACAATACGCCTGTATAATCTATACAGATAGATTTGTACAGCATTTCAACGTAGAGAGCAAATCCTACGATGCAGCCTGTGTGATTGTTAAAGGTCGTTGGCTGTGCGGTAAATTCAGACCGAAAGTAACAAAAACTGAATCAGTAAGAAACTGTTCGGCTCAGAGAGCTGAAATCAGATCTTTAAAGATGGCGCTTGAAAATGCAGAACGTGAATTCCCGACACTAATCGTGTGCGATTCTCATTTTTGCGTCAACTCTTACAATGATAAACTGCAGAACTGGATTGAAAACGATTACAAAGATGACACAGGTGCCACAATAAAGCATAAATTGCTCTGGGAACAGGTAGTTCTTTTACAGAAAGAACTACAAAAGACTCATGTGATACACACTCTGAGTCATCAACGTGATGGCGTTCACGTTGCAGGGAATTCATTGGCTGATGAAGCCGCGAAGGCAGCTGTGCAAACGGCTTCCGTAGCTGCGATAACTCAGTCAAAAACAAAAATAGACAGCGACATTCTACAAGCTGTTAGTGCGTCAGTAAAAGATGATAAGAAAACACTCCCAAAAGGCTTTCCAGAAAAGTACTTCTCTTCAACAGATACGAATAATGTTCCTTTTGCTCGAATCCCTGGAGTGGGGGATAGGGTAAATCCAAACATGGAACACAGGTTAGGACTAATCAAAGCGGCACACGAAGGGCTTGCTTCTGCACACGCTGGCGTTTCCGCAACAGTATCACTATTAAAACAGAGATATTGGTGGCCTCGCATGAGAATACAAACTAAAAAGTATGTATTAGAATGCGAAATATGCCAAAGGATAAAAGTATCAACAATAAAATGACCAGCGCAGACACCCCTTCTCATCTCAGATAAACCATTTGCATGTGTTTACCTGGACTACTGTGGTCCCCTACAAAGGGATGGCAACTATAAATATATCATGGTAGCAGTGGATTCCTGTACGAGGTTCATATGGATGCCAGAACGGTTATAAAAGATCTGCGAGTCTTTATCAGCACATACGCAATTGTCATGTTCCATTCTGACCAGGGTCCTGCTTTTAGCTCTCGAGCTTATAAGGAGGCCATGGCCAGCATGGGAGTTGGGTTGCGGTATTCTTGTCCGTCACACCCCGAAGGGAATAGTGTGGTTGAAAGAAAAAACCGGGACATAAAGCGATCTATAACAGCGGAGGTATTAGGTTCAGGCGCTGGGTGGGTCAAACATCTAATAAGTGTCCAAATCAGTCTTAATAATTTGCCAAGAAATTCTCTAAAAGGTTTCAGCCCATACGAACTATTGTTCGGAACTAGAATGAGAGTTCAGGACCTAGCTAGTCAAGTATCAGTGGTACAAGATAAGAAAACAGACTTTGACATCAAAGATTGTTTGACTGTTTTACAGGACTTGAATGAAACAAGAAAATCCTTAAGCAACATAAAGTTTAAGCAACAGCCAGCTACCACTGACGAGGCACCACAAGCAACAGCCCCAGCAAGGCCTGTCTGGATTTCAAAGATTGGGGATCTAGTCAGAGAAAAAAATAGCGGTGAAGAAGGAATTTGGGCCTTCTTACAGAAAAGCAGTACCTGTCTTGGCAGTCACCGGAACAAGATCAGTAGTACTACCGCCCCTTGCTGGTAAAAAGGAGAACAGAGTTGTATCAATCGACCTGGTAAAACCACAAGTTTGTGGCCTATAATCAACAGTAGGCCCAGTGGACTCCCAAGAAACAACAGAATACCCAAACTTGCAACAATCCAAGAGGTTCAAACTGAAAGACTAATCACATTCGATCAGCCTGCAGTACACAGAGAAGGACTATGCAATAATGCCATGGAACTCGTGCCTCTTGAGACACAGATTGAAACAGTTCGTCAAGAAACACTAGTCTACAATGATGTGGCATCAGAAAGTGCTACCGAAAGACAAATTGAAAGAACAATCCCAACAATTGACAGAACTGCCTCTGGTTATTTCATCGACTTCGACAACTTTTCCGAGGATCAAAGCAACCCCGAAGTGATGCCAGAAATAAAAAAAACTTTTCAAGAAAAAGCAACGGAACTCTTTCATCAACTGAAGGAAATCTACCTTATTTCCCCTTGGTTAGAGTTCTGGTTCGGTCTAGGTGTATTTTTCCTCCTGCTTTGGCTCATCATGGTACTTTGTTTGGGAAAATTCATTGAGGGAAAATATAGTACAATGGACACAGCAAGTCAGAACATCAACTTAGCCCTCAAACCACACAGATCATCCCACGTGAAGAAAAGAGAACTGTCAACAGTAAATGTCACAGCCATTCCAATACCCGGTGGGGTAGTATGGGAGAAAACTAACTATGAGATCTATGGTCTGGTCGAGATCCTGAAGTATCCTCATCAACTGAAGGTTTCCTTAAGTGACTTTGTAAAACCTAGTACATTCTCTGATGATTGGGACTTTGACAGTATTAATAACATGATGTCTGATTTAGTAATGTCAGCTAGATTCACAGAACATGATTATTTACAAGGTTCGTCTAGTTATGAACAGATGTTCTGTTTTACACATTATGGCGATCATTATTTGCATAAATCTGCACAGCCTAGAAATGTTTTTAAGTATAATCAATGGGAACATTGTGCTACACCACCTAAAAGCAGTTCTAAAACATTCTTTGAGAAATTCAAACACTTCTCAGGGTTTAACACCAGTGATGCCGAAACGTTTTATTACAAACTGTTAGATAAAACAGGATTGAAAACAATGCTGACAAACACTAAATTAATATATTCTGAAGCATTTTATGAACAAGCATTTACAATGCAATGGTCTCGGCATCATTAAAAGTAGAGCTATTGGCATTGCTCATGACATTTCTTTTTTTTCCCTTAAATCATAAATAACAGCACTCTGCACTCAACAGCACACACCACTCTGCACCTGCACTCACTGCTCTGCACACTCACTCTGCACTCACTACTCTGCATTCTGCACTCACTACTCTGGACTCACTACTCTGCACCCACTACTCTGCACCCACTACTCTGCACCCACTACTCTGCACCCACTACTCTGCACTCACCACTCTGCACTCACCACTCTGCACTCACTACTCTGCACTCACTACTCTGCACTCACTACTCTGCACTCACTACTCTGCACTCAATAGTCTGCACTCAATAGTCTGCACTCAATAGTCTGCACTCAATAGTCTGCACACTCTCTACTCTGCACTCACTACTCTGCACTCATACTCTGCACTCAATAGTCTGCACACTCTCTACTCTGCACTCACTACTCTGCACTCACTCTGCACTCACTACTCTGCACTCACTCTGCACTCACTACTCTGCACTCACTCTGCACTCACCACTCTGCACTCACTCGAGACCTAAAAAGCAGACATTGCTGGCAGGCGGACAAGCACACCCTGCTCCCCAACGGAACACCTTACAGCAGGGACCCCTCCACAGAGGCCTAAGATAGAATGGGCACGATGGCCTAACTTCTCATCATCGCCTCTCCACCTCACACGGATTTCTCCAGAGATTTGAACTCTGACACAATCCCCTTACTACCATCAGGCACCTAATACAACACACCATGGTGTGTCTTGTACGTGTTTTTGGTGTATATCTAGAAGTTGGTGCTACTTTTAACTGCTTTAAGAGAAGAGGGGGGTGGGAAAAGCAGAAAGTGGGAATGATTGAGGAAAGTGGGGTATGGGCAGAGGGAGAAGGGACTGGGACGTCCAGAGCCTGCTTTTGCCCTGGTGAGCGGGCGCCCCCCTCCAAAGGCCAGCGCCCAGTGCGGCCGCACCTGTGGCACTGCCCTAAAGCCGGCCCTGGCGACATCCCTATGCAGGCCTCCAACGGACTGAGGGCAAGCCATGCTCTGTTTAAGCATGAATATTGCCTCCTGCTGCTTGTCCAATAAAAGCATGTCTGTCAGTTTTTAAAGAGATGCATTTAACTGACCCTGGAGCTACACCTCGCACAGACTTGAAGTTTTGAGCAGCGAGCCTTACAAAGACAAGGAAGGAAGCCCTAGATAGGGGACTGACTCGTCTTTGCCATCCCTCCGCCCAATAAAGTCCGAGTTAGTAAGGCCTCTCAATTTGGCCATATTGTTTGTGGCCGGCGGCGAGAGCTGGGCAGTGCCTAGCCATTCATCCAACCAGGCTGGCCGGATGGGCCCCTGTGTTAGAGACTTTGGGCCTGTCCCTTTTGGTTCAGGGCCATTCCCGACTGGTGTGAAGTCGCTTCGCTGTAGCTCATCGCATTTCTCGTTCTTAGCATCACTGCAGGTAATACAGATGTGGTCGCGCAGTTCATCTTCAGTGCTGCGGCCACACAAACACAGCTGGCCGCACAGGCCCCTCGGCACAGCTCGTGTTCAACCGGGTGTGCAGGGAAGGGCATGCAGACAACCTCTGGCAGACTGCTGGCTCACATTAGCGCAACAGGTGCAGCGGCACCGGTACACAAAGGTGGGAGAAGTCCAGTGCGCCCCATTAATAGCCGCCTTTCCGCCGGACCGGGGCCAGGGGAGCCGTTTTCCTGTGTTCATTTAGGGGTATCAAAAGTGTTTGCTGGAGCGCCGCCCACCGACCACGTACGGCTTCCCAAGCAGGACCATGGGGCCAGCAAGGAGTCCTATTATTTATAAAATAATATCGTTTTAGCAGATCCGCCTAAGCACAGCCTTCCTCCCACCTCTGCTTCCGATCGCGTTCGACAGATGCGAGGGTGGGGGGAGGTGTTGAGCAGAAACTGGTGCTAAACCTTCAACTCCCAAAAGATGGCCTAATGCCTGTGAAAGAGGAGGAGCAGCCAGGGGTTGGCGGGAGAAGCTCGCTGCCAGAAGCGAAGGCATCAGGAGGGGAGAAGCCTTGCAGACGTACCCGTGTCCCCTCGCACAGACCACCCGGGCCCGCCAGCCCCTGCCCCCTCAGGCACGCACTAACACTGTTGGCGGGAGAAGCTCGCTGCCAGAAGCGAAGGCATCAGGAGGGGAGAAGCCTTGCAGACGTACCCGTGTCCCCTCGAACAGACCACCCGGGCCCGCCAGCCCCTGCCCCCTCAGGCACGCACTAACACTGGTCGCAGCGCTCACATGATCATTCTCTCTGATGACCAACTTAACGCTTTCTTTGACTAACACTGTTCCCATTTCCACCCTCTGAAACTCCGAAAATGTCACTCCTTTAATAACTCTAAATAAATGGGCAGTAGTTTTCCCGCTTTCTGTTCTATGATGTCACCAACAGGATCGTCTAATGGCAACTTCCGTCCAGAAACCAAACTATCCGCTCTATTGTGTGACTGCCGCGAAAACACCCAGGAGTCAGCGTCTCCTCCAGCGTAGCGATCACGTGCGCGTGCGCGTTTCAAATCGCCTCCAAGGCGATGCGCGCGGCCAGGAGTGTCTCCTGGGAAGCACACTCGCTAACAATAAGTTCTCGGCGACAACGCACTTCCGCGCGTTTAGCCGAGACCTAAAAAATTATGACATTTGGTTTTGATTATTGGAAAAATAACATTGAAACAAAAACCATTTGGGGTACGAAAGATTGGCAGGCACAAGGCCTAGAAGCATTATTCAGAACCTGCATGATACCAGATCAAATGATGTTTTTAAATGACACAATTCACCAAACATCCTGTATTGGCCTAGCAACAGTATCTAAAAGACCTAAACAAACCGTCTATTCCGAAGCCAATACCTGATAATGCAACAACAGATATTGAGATAGACGTAACTAAAATTTTACATTTTAACAGAACACATCCTGATTGGAAAATGTGGTTAATCTGGCCTACTGACACAAACAACTGTCAAGATAGATTCCTGAATAGAACACAGGGGTTAAAAATGACCAGACAAGACCCTAGATACTCCCAGAGACAACATCCAGGGATAGTAACAACATACAGTGTAGGGAAACTCTGCCTTGAATGGCTAGGATCATCCACACTGGCTGAAATTAAGCAACACTTATCTTTACTTAAAGATGGTGCTGATTTGCGCGATTTTATTATGGGACCATGCAAACAGCGTCAAAAGCGTTTCATAGCGGCCAGCATCTATGCTGCATACAACGAGGCTTGGAAAGTCACACAAATTGAAACAGCTGAAAAAATATGAGAAATTGATCGTATTAATTTGGAAAAATCACTTTCTGTAGTTGACAATGGGTTAATGACTCTGTCCTCCAGAATATATTCGTTGGACAATATTGTATCCTCTGCCTTTGATATAATAGACAGAGACTTGCTAATGTTACAGCATGGCCAGTCACAATTACGTTCTATTGTACAATTAGGCTGGATGCTGCAAAATCTTCGTTCAGGCTATGTGCCTTGGCATTTAATCAACACAACGTCATTGTTTTCCATTTTTAACCTTACTGATAAATAAATCAGCTTGGCACAGAAAGGAGCAGACTATACAATCCTGAGCATCGAAAAACTTGAGAGATTACCATTGACAATGTCAGAAAGTCCTGTCATTGAATGGATAATACACGGAATTATCACTATTCCGATAACAACTTTCCGAATTAAAAAGTGCCTTGAATACATACCTACTGGCAAGTATGAACGATTAGGTAAAGGATATGTTAAGTTAGCATGGAAATTACCATACACACATTCATGCTATAGTGACCGCGACAAAAATGTATTTCTTAGTGGTGAAAACTGTAAACGTTCACTAAGCGGTATACTTTTGTGCCAGGGTATTAATTTACACGGAGCCTGTGAAGGTAATTCTAACAACCTTTCATGCCACCAGCTTGTCACACCTGCAACGCAGATAGAGCCCTTCTTTATGCAACTCGCGAATGGGAGTTACATTCTAAGAACGGATCACAGATGTTGTGGCCTTTTGCCAGGAAAAGCGTATCTCGTAAGCGTAACTTCCATGGTCAAATGCTGTATGCAAGCATTGTTCCCGAGCGGGCCTGGAGACATAGAGACTCCCATCTGGCCTCGTCTGCATTTCTCTTCTATACGAATTGATACTTTTAGCGCCTGGACGCCTCAGGGCAACTGCTGCGCTCTATAAAATTGCTTTTCATTTCATTTCATTTCATTTCATTTCATTAAGCAAAATGAAGTCTGTGCTTTTGCAGACAACAGTGCCCATCACGTCATCAAAAGAGACGTATGATCTCCTAGTTGCAAGGACAGCTACGGAGGTTCATGACCTTTTATCAACAAATTGCCCCGTGCATTTCGTAGAAATGTTGAGCCAACTCCTTAACATGTCTAGTGCCACAGGCATCCCAGGCATATTTAAGACGATTATTACGGGACTGCTAACACCATTTCAAGCGATTCTGGGAATCGTTCCAAATTTTGTCCACTCTGTTTTTGGCGGCATACCCCTATTTTTGGGACTTGTAGCTGGCATTTCATTTTTGACCCTTCTGCTTCGATATGGCAAGCCACAGCTCAGACATGACTCCTATGGGAATGGAAGAAACAATCCTAGCAATCCGCTACCGGGACAGAATAACTAGAGTCCTTGGATTGGCCAGGCTGAGAGATCTAAACATGACCTGGTTCCTTTCATTCAGACCGATATGGCAAAACTGCATCTTACCTGTACTACAATGTATGCTATGCGGAGATGAGTGCGTGTTGGGCACCTGTCTTGCACTTCCATCAGCAGTACCAATGGATATCGATACTTTGCTAAGTCCGATAACGGCTCACGCATTGTGTTGTCCCCAGCGGCTACCAATCCTGATGACGGCATTCGTTGAGACTCCTGTGCTACGACTAGGTGGTAACAGTGGAGCGAGTGACAAAAGCAACATCACCCAGGTACGACCTTCTGTGAGCATTGCTGATCCAGCCTTTGATGACAGCAATCATTCTCACACCTGCCAAGTTACAGCACTATCGAATTTGGTCGAACTGTCACCTGATTTTGTAGACCAATTCTTTGAGAGCCTGTCTGATATGATGTTCTCACCCGAACAGAAACAATAACTTTAGAGAAGCATTCCGACACACAGCGTTCCCATGAACTCTGAATTCGGCCTTCAGTTTTGAACAACAAAAACTGCTAAAAGCGTTAGAACTCTTTCCCCGTTCAAGCAATAATTCTTTTGAATTGAACACTTTTTTAATATTCACCCTTTTTCTGGCATGAAAAATTCTTTGCTTAAGGTAGAACTTTTCATAGAGAACAGAAGCTTCTACTTCTATTTTTAAATACATCTAGAGACATAATAATTTTACACCAGCCTCTAGCACATTTTACTGCAATGCATTTATATGTGATGAAATTATCTCGCCCTTCCTTTCTGTATTCAGAGATATTTTCATGTGTACTTCTTTTTGCAAAATCGTTCATTGATTTCATATGCTATAATTTTTTAATGATTTCTATGCTTCAAAAACGTACAGTACCTATATTTTCACATATTACAAATACGCCTATTTCAAATGCATATATGTATTTTGGGGTGGGCAATGTTACACATGCATCTTATTGCTCTAGTTTTAGTAATTTGATGGACATGAATTCGTGGAGTGGGTGTAGCGTTCTAATCTAGGACCCTGATCGATACTGTGACCTTATGCCCCTATACGGCTATAAATGCATTTATTCCCTATATTGGCATAACCGATCAAATGCAATATTCAGAAACTCGTCTCTGGCCTCACACGAACAGAGCCACATTTCAGAATCACTTTCTCTGCCACTTCCTTTGCAGCTAATTAGTGCAATGACATAGCAGAAGTTACTATCTAAGATTCCTAGATTAACACTCCGAGTTCTTCAACAAGATAAAAACTCAGCAACCTGGGAAAGCCCTGCTTGCTATGTTTTGATTAGTAATAGAACTCTAATGAGCACTGATAGACGATCACTTCCTAGTGACATCTTTA
The DNA here is from genome assembly GCF_964263255.1 of Lissotriton vulgaris. Classification (NCBI taxonomy): domain Eukaryota; kingdom Metazoa; phylum Chordata; class Amphibia; order Caudata; family Salamandridae; genus Lissotriton; species Lissotriton vulgaris. The sequence goes on along the minus strand of NC_141695.1, from coordinate 628,449,834 downwards.
TTGACGTCTTATGTCCAAAAACTTACATCAAACAAGGCACCTTTCAGGTATAAATATTACCAACGTTGCCTTAAGCAAACGCTGCCTCAATGCCATCGCTGCTGAAGTTGCTGTTATGCTGATGATACCATAGCTGCTATCGCTACTGCTATCGCTGCTAACTAGCGAACGATGGTGTGGTGAACTTAGGAGTTGAACAGCCGTCCCCCTGCAAGAGCCCAGCAGATGCAAGCTGCCCGCGGACGCTGCCCCTCCTCTTCCTCGACGCGCTGAGAGAGACGCTGTCTTTTCTCCTGCAGAGAAATCCAGCCCCGGCGTTTCCAGCCTACCCTTGCGGGTGACTGGGATATCGAGTCCCTGAAGGAGATACCAGACCTCCATCATTCTATTCCAGAGGTATGGTGTTGACTAAACCCTTAGAGAGAATTCTTGAAGCAAACCTTGGCAAAACCACCTTAACTTAAAGCTACTTACTTACTCCCCTCCCAAGTATTAGGCTTAGGTCAGGTACACTGGGGTAGGCGTAGTTAGAAGCACCAGTTGAGTATTTTAGCCTAATGTATATATGAATGTATATATGTTTTATTCAGTTCAGTTCAGTTCATGAAGCTTTATTCGGTACAAATGAATGACCATGAAAGCACAGATAAAACAGTGAATACATCATGATTGAAAAAGATAAAGTACAGAGTTTAAAAAAAAATCCATAAATGTAATACATTTAAAAGTCATATTTTTCCTGGAATAAATGCATTTGTTTAAAAATGTTGCAGTATAAAAACAAATATCTGCTGATTGTAAATTTAAAATAAGGCCCATGGCTTCCTTAACTGTACGTACACCATATTTGTTAAGCATAGGTTTCAAAAACATAGTACGCTGTTCCCTGTACAGTTCACAGAACAAAAGAAAGTGCTGAGTGCTTTGGGTAGATATAGAGTCACACATGCATGGTCCTGTCGGATGTTTCTTAATCTGGGGATGGGCCACTAGATAATGTGCCATCCCGGACCGCAACCTTGTAAGTACAAACTTGTGTGACTGTCTAGTTACCATCAGAAGATATAATGGAAACATTTCTCCTGTAACAAATGAATTATAAAACAGTACAGTAGATAATGATCCAGAGACTAGTTTACGCTTTCTATCTGCAAATCCAAGAAAGGTATTTTTCATATCAGACCTAGTAATATTGGATACTGCAGATGGGTCGTTAACAATATTGACATCATAGATTTCCGAAAAACAGACAACAACATATTTGATCCATGGGATCGCCAAAAAGTTGTCCATTAAAAGGCAATCCTCAATGACAGATCTGTTAAAGGCCTTCTCTTCCTTAAGCCAGATGGAGCGCCAGACCATCAAAGGTCTGAAGGATAACAAATCGCCTAAAAAGTGGATATTAAGCTCTTGATGGATCAATTCATTGGAGGTTGAGACAGGTAGGCATAGAAGCTTTTAAAAAAAATAATTTTCTTCAATTTGCAAGCTATCATGCCGGCTATAGCCCCATATGCCTGCACCATATAGTGCAATAGACACACACCTTGCCTGATAAATTTTAAGCATGTCTGAGGTGCGCCTCTCCCCCACTTTCGAGGCAAATCTAAAAACACCATAAGCATTCTTGGCCATTTTATTCCGGATATTGGTGAATTCACTGGACCATTTCCTGTCATTTGCAAAGGTAAGTCCCAGATAACAAAATTTGTCCACATGTTGGACTTTTTCCTTATCAATAAAAAAGGCATTTGGACACTTCCTTTTTTTTCCGCAGGTCATTGTTACAGTTTTCCCTTTGTTAATCATCAGTTTCCTTTCTTTAATAAAGGCTGAGAAACTATCCATTAGGCGCTGTAATCCTATCAGCGTTCTTGATAGTAAAACAGCGTCATCAGCATATAATAACACTGGGATAGGGTCACCGTGGATCTGAGGGGCATCTGCCCCAACCTTCTTTAAAACTTTATCAATCCCGTTAATAAATAAAATGAAAAGAAGTGGGGCCAAGACGCAGCCCTGTCTAATTCCCCGCTTGACCTCAAAGTTCGGGGTACATTCCCTCCTTTACCAAAACGAACGCAAGTCTGTAGGTTGTCATATAATCTATCCAAAAAGAATACTATACCCTCTGGGGCACCTAGATTGAGCAGGGTGGTCCACAAGGTGGGATGGTCCACTAGATCGAAAGCACTGCTCAGATCCGCGAAGCAGAGGTATAGGGAGCCCTGTTTGGCCTCGGTGTACTTCCCGATCAGCAGATCCAAATTGATGCACTGATCGAGAGTACCCCTACCCCTTCTGAAGCCATATTGGCTATTAGCCAAAATACCCTCCTGCTCAGCCCATTCCTCCAATCTTACTAACATGACCCGGCTCATAATTTTGACCGACGAGTCAAGGAGGGATATAGGCCGATAGTTTTTGGCCTCTGACCTGCTGCCTTTTTTATAAATGGGTACAATAATTGATTGTCCCCAGGTAACAGGTACATCACTACAGACAGCAGCATTAAAAACAGATGTTAACAGGGGTCCCCATAATTTGGGTTCAGTCTTATAGACATCGATGGGTACTCCGTCGGGGCCCTGCACCTTGCCTCCTTTACTAAGTGTAATGCAATATTCTACTTCCTTGGGAGTGATGTCAAGAGGCACCACATCCCACCCCTTGGGCTCCACCGCCACTGTTCTATTTGTATCAAAGATGTTGGAAAAATGAGTTATCCACCCCTCACTAGACACGGTGGAGGTTAGTTCTGGGATATCGTCCGCTTTAAGAAATGGGGAATTAATTGTTGCCCAGAACAGGGTGGTATTCGATGTTTCAGCAGCTAAATTTAGTGAATCCCATGCCTGCAATTGGAGTTCCCTCTTCCTCTCAGTAATGGCGCATTTATATTCCAGTCTTGATTTAGCAATTAAAACAGGATCCCTAGGTTTAACCGATAATGCCGACTTCAAGGAAGTTAAAGAGACTGTACAGTGATGGCTAAACCATCCTGGATTCTTCCTCGATAGAGTTTTGGCTTTCCCGGTAAATTTCCTACTAATAGCTAAGTTAATACTATTAAAACACAGCAGTACCTTCTCATGGTCATTAACATTTGCAAAAATTGAGTCAATTTCTGCAAAGCTCCCCTTAATAATACAGCTAGATAAATCCCCTGCTTTATCCCCTGACCATCTCAGTCTAACACCATTAGTCCTATGGGGTTCCAAATTAGAAACAGTAGGTCCCACTATAACTGGCTTATCTGCCCTTAAAGAAGTTTCTATTATAATACAATTATGATCACTGGTATTACAGACAACTATATTTGGGGTGGCGCAACAAGAAAATACATTGGAGGATATAATCACATGATCAATGACCGAGCCACCTAGACCGCTCTTAAATGTAGGGACAGTTAGACCATGTTCATCTTTACAGGGTTCAAGAATTTCCAAATCATAACAGCTCATTATTTTGTGCAGTTCATCTACGTAGCTGCCATGGCTAAAATGCGGAGCATCCCAGCCATCGTTAGTTGTAACCCCGCAAATCCCCAATGTTGAATGTTCACATAACTTAATATGGAAGCCACCAACCCAAATGAAGTCGAAAACGACCTTAGAATCTGAGCATAAATTTTCAAGGGCAACAGCTAAATCGAGGACCACTTTGGACCTGGTATTGTCAAAAATATTATTATAATAGTTGATCAATATAATGTTTCGAGCACCAGTCTCGACAAGCCAAAGGATCTGCCCATGAACACCCATTTGCAGATGTTTTTTCACCACGATAGGGCGTGAAATAGATATTAAAACCACAAGACCCCCTTTAGCTCGCCCTGGGCCTGAACCATAGGCAGGTAGGTTGTAGGACTCAAAGCCATCATAAGTAATCTCTTCCCTGCTCCATGTTTCCTGGAGGCACAGGATATCATAATTGTTAACAAAATCAATCCAAGCTGGATCCCTCTCCATCGACCTAATCCCTGCCACATTCAAACTAGCAAGTGTAATTCCCCTCAAGCTGTGACCACCGTGGTTGATCTCCCTTCTCTTACGATCAGCCAAGCCACAGACTTCAACAGTGTTACTGACACCCCTGTTGTCCTGGATTACGCTTATGCAGTCTTCAGCCTCGTGCCCTAGGCAGATTACTGACTCTGGGTAAATAGGAACAGAGTTATCGCTTTTTCCTAGTTCTTCCCCGTTATCATATTCTCCCTGGGCAAACGACAAATAAGGCACAGGGAGTCAATCATTACAATCTAGTGAACTGAGTGCATGAAATCGATTGTACATTGGTGTCACAAGTGCAGGCCCATAAGCCTGTGGGAATAAACCATTCCTAATACTAGTACTGGCCTGAGAGGAGGTATTAAGGTGACAATAAAAGAATGCGAGAGAGCGTACACCCACTTTATGGTCAGACACAGGCAGAGAGGCCGCCCTTAGGAGAACAGTGGCTGCATGTTGAGGGTGCTTAAAATTAACTATAACACAGTCACCTTTACTGCTCTTCCTTGAACTTCCAATCCAATTGACCCTCCTGGTAGTTAGAATTTGGTCAGAATATTCAGTAGGAAAACCACACTGCCTGTTTAACCAAGACACCGTCTTATTTTTTAGGGATTCATGTGATTCTAGAACGGTATCATTTACTACCTCAGGTACATTGGTTAATACAACCACATAGGGTGCGCATTCTGGTGGTAAGTTAATTAAACGCTTACGTCTTACCTCAGTCCAACCCTCCTCTCTCTCCTTACCCTTGGTTGCCTCAATTGCAGTCCCATGGGTAACGGGGCCTACTGCTTGCTTTGGGTCAATAAGCGGGCCCTCTCCGAGAGGTAAAACCCTCTCTGTCCGAGCTACCAAATTAGGACCGGTGGCTTGTAAGGTCACCGTGCTGCTGCTGCTACCTTGCCCGGTCGTGGGATTAGAGGCAGCTACCTGGGCGAACGACAGTGCTGTGCCAGGACACGACAACTTGGTTACAAGGTCTCCCAGTCTCTTGACCTCTAAGGCCATTATATTAAGTTTATCTACCAAGGGTTTAATAATCCCATCTATTTTGGTTTCTAATAAACTTGCTAAAAAGTTAAACTGGGTAGTATCTAATAGCACACTATTCTCACTGTCCCTATCTACACCTATTTTAATAGGGTCGCTTGAGGGGACTACTGCCTTTTTAAGGGATATCCGGGAACCCCCCCGCTTAGGTAGAACTTTTCTACATGCCCTGACTGCTCTAACAACAGGGATAGTAGGGGTAACTGGGGTGGTAGGTTGCAGGATGCTGATATCTTGCAAAGCGACATGTTCGTTTAGGGCGATATCTTGTTGTTGCATCACCGAACCATCCGGAGATAAATCCAGAATAATCGGATGATTAAACACCTCCCCATCAGTGATATCAATGTTTGTACATGGGGATGAGGGTGGTGGATGAGGGTGGCGGGGAATTGTTGAGACCCAAGGACATCCTCCTTTCGTTATTTATTTTACTAACAATTTTTACGAGATAGTTGTCCATAGTTACTGTTGCAGGAGCCTGGGGAGCCCTATTTTTAGACATGCTAATAAGCATTTTTTTTTTAGATGATATCTATATAATATCTATATAATAAAATAGAATTATACACAGCCGATATTTCCACATGAACTGTCCACATATAAAATAAGTATGTACTAAAAGCAAAATCTTCTATATCATGGAGTCTCGCTATACCGTGGTGTAGTCCCGGTGGTCCATACACATAGAGATTGGTCCAGGTAGTGTGGCCCTGCCCTGCCTTGGATGGCCACAGACGACCCCGCCCTTCTCCCGGCCCGCTCCCGCGATGCGGGGGGGAAGCGCTGATCTTTATGCGCCTCCTGGCTTCCGGCCGCTAAGGCAGCTGGGCAATGAAGTCCCCCGGCGCTGCCTTCCTTCCGCTGTGCAGCAACAAGGTGAGGGCACAACAACACCCCCAAGCTCCCAAGCAGGACTCTCACTGCCTCGTAATTGCCTCGTAATTGCGGCCTTACGATCAGTGTTTGTTGCCTAAACCACGCCAGCAGCTTAATCCGTGGCTCCGCGCTGTGGTGGTGTCGCAGTGGCATTGACAACCGCCACCGCGCTGAAGAAATGACAAGCTGCTCCCTCCACACTGGACAGAAGGTTTTGCAGGGGTTTAGCAGGGGTTTAGCAGGGGTTTGCAGCTCCAGCCACGTTCGGTGGGCCTTTGTAGGAGGGGGCGCGACCCCGCTGCTGCTGCTGCCAAGCAAATTAGCACCCCCCGGCCCCAGCCGCGTTTTGGAAGGGCATTGAAGGGAGCTGGAGAGCGTCTCGCGGCTCCGGCTGCGGTTAAGTTAAATTTACAGCTCTGCCGTGTTAAGTAAGAGATTGCCGCGTTTGGACAGGCGTCGGCTCACCGTGTATGCAGCACTGCCCGTAGACCTCGGCGCTCAGGTGGTATCAGCGCCGGCATGATGCCTCCGCCCGCCGAGAGGTCCTTACCCCGCCGCCTGTGCCTGTGCCTCGTGTCAAAAGCAGCGCCACCGCGTGGACAATTCTCCTACTCCTCACTGCACCCATCACAAAGTTTTATTCATTTTAAACCATTGTATGGCTAAGAAACCATATCAATGCTTTTACAGTATTATTTCGCATTACTCATCTTACTGTACGTTCTTTTTATAATAACAAGTCTTGCAATTGTGGCAATTCATTTCTCTTGTACGAGAAGAAAGACTGTTCAATAAATGTTACCCTTTCTTGAAAACACCCGTCTCTCTATTCTCTACATATTGTGAAAGTAAACTGCACAACCACTGACTGAGTAAAATAACTGTCTATTGTTCACACGACTCTAGAGATTGACTCTTATCTGAGGAGCAAAGTTGTCATGTTGCACGGTTGTTGGAAAACTGAATCCCTTCTTGTCTGTACCAGGGAAGCTGATCACTTCCTATTCAGAGAAGAAAGTTTCCAGTGACCTCCGAGCTAGTTGGTAACAAACCCAATTAAGTTTAGCATAGTCAGTGGAGGCCTGGAAGATACGCACTTCTACGTCGATACTACTGTTTATGTTATTCCAATGCGCAGGGCCTATTGGGAAAATAGGAACTACACTACATTGCATTATCCGAGTTAGTTGTATATAAAGCTTGAACTAGAATCGTAAGATTTTACTGAGTTGTTATAAGTTTCCCCTCGATTTTGACTTATTTGTGGCCTGGGATCTCGTCTAGATAGTTTTTGACTTGGATCTCAGAGACAAAGCTGCCGGTATGGCCTTGATAGACAATCTTTAACCTTGCCGGGTTCTTAAGAAATACTGAGGCAACAATTTTTTGAAAAGGGTCAAACAATTGCCTCAAGCGCCATCTCCTCTCAACAGTCGCATGGGCAAAATCTGGCCGGGTAAAAAAGGCTACCCCTTCAAAAGTTCTCTTACTAGTGGGTCGAGCTAAGTCATAGAGGGCCTGTTGGAGTAAGAAGTTTCCAAAAAAAGGAGCATGGCTCTAGGATGTTGTTGAGATGATGCTTTATAAGTTTTGATCATTAGAGGAAATCTATGAGCCCTCTGCACCTCTTTCTCCCAGTCCCAGGACTGAAGTTCCGGAAAAGAGTTCTTGAGGAGGGTGATCTTGTACTTCTTTGCATCGTCCTTTTCAGCCCCCTCAGGTATGCCTAGGAATCGGAGATTGTTCCATCGTTGTCGGTTCTCCTGTTCTTCAAGTTTCCACATTATGTCTTTAACGGCTTCTTTATGCTCTTCAGATTTGGCCTGGAGTGAGGTGACGTTTTTCTCAAGTTCTTCGGTCCTTTCCTCGACTGCCGCCATCCGATCCACGATCTCGGCACAGGTTCTGCCCACTTTTCTCACTGCCCCTTGGAGTTTTTTTGCAGCCATGCGGGACCTGCGGCTATTCGCCTTAGCTTCGGCTTGAAAGCTTTTGATGGACCCCAATATCTCAGCCAGGGCGGGTTCTCTGTCGTGCCCACTTTGTAGAGCCTCTGATTCGATGTTGGCGCTAATGATGGTCTGGTTCCCCCCAGACAGGTCAGCGGAGTTCGTGTGCAATTCCACTATAGTCCCATTTTAATTCAGGGATGGTCTCTTTATCGGAGGATTCGGGCTCTTTACTGTGACGTACTCTATCCTTTTTTTCTTAAAGAGTTTTTTGGAGGACGCGTAGAGCTCCTGCTGCCCCGAATTCGAGCTTTTATACCAGTTTCCACCCGCTTCCTCTTCATCACTGGATAGGGAGATGCTCACATCCGACATTTCAGAATCGTCGGTGAGGGAATAGTAGAGGTCGGTATTATCTGGTGTGTTCAACAGACCTTCCTCTGTCTCTCTCCCCCTGGCTTCGGGTATTTGCTGAGGTTCTGTGCATGAGGGGGGAATGGGTTTCTGGCTGCGGGATGGAGAGAGATTAGTAGGTGGGGGAGATTAGTAGGTGTAGCTGGGCAAGAGGCTACGTCCATGTTGAGGCCCTGTGGGGTCGGAGATGCTGAAATTTGGTGTATGTTGGTTGCCACCATCTCAGCCGGTTTGTCCAGTCTTGTTACGACCACCTCGCTACTTACTGCCTAGAAGCTAGCAGTAATTAGGGGTTGGCAGCCAACAGTTTTTTTCAGGGAGTTTAAGGAAGGGGCCGAGGAGCTTTCTCCGGGGAGTCTGACTGCTGTGAAGTCCTTTTTTGGAGCTTTATCTGTGCCTGCCTTGCCTTTTACCATCGGTACCTCAGGCTTTGAGACATCGTGCCTGGAAGCATCCGTTTTTCTCTGGCGGAGAGGCATAGAGGTTCAGCCCTGTGACTGAGTGCTAGGATTAACATTGTTCCCATTATTCGCGTTGGTAGCAGCGTTAGCCAGATTCTTTGGTTTAGTCACCCGGCTCCCCTTACCCGACATATCCAGCGTTGCGTCAAGGATGGAGAGTCTGGTCTTGATGGCTCTCCTGTGCTTTGTTGTGGTACGCCCGCTTTCCGCATAGGAGCTGCACCGACCTTCTCTCTGCTCGAGTTGCTGATGAAATGACACGCAGGTCAGCTTCAGACTTGGAGTCGGCGCTCTGACAGATCCGTGGGGGCCGTGACTCGATCTGCTGCTCGGCTGTCCGGGGCGAGACTGGCTCAGACCTGCCACCAGCGGTACACAAGGGTGTGGTGATGGACGGAGCATCTAAATCAATCAAACACTAACACCCAGTCAAAAGATCTGGGTTTAATCCATCACCGCTCTTTAGCCCACTCTGCCACCGCAGTTCAGACATGGCTATATGCAAATCAGTCTGACCCTGTGCCTCATGGGAACAGTCCAGCCCGAACTGCCAAGCCATGTCTTCCCTGGATCGGAAACAAGCTTCCGAGGACCGGTTTCTGGCATTCCAGCCGTCTTCAGCCCGTCTTGCTTGAATCCAGTGGCAAAATGAGTAAGGGACTCATGTCTGAGCATGCCCTGCCACACTTATGGTGGCCAAAAGCGGTACAAAAGGGTGTGGTGATGGACGGAGCATCTGCATCAATCAAACACTCACACCCAGTCAAAAGATCTGGGTTTAATCCATCACCGTTCTCTAGCCCACTCTGCCACCCCAGTTCAGACATGGCTATATGCAAATCAGTCTGACCCTGTGCCTCATGGGAACAGTCCAGCCCGAACTGCCAAGCCATGTCTTCCCTGGACCGGAAACAAGCTTCCGAGGACCGGTTTCTGGCATTCCAGCCGTCTTCAGCCCGGCTTGCTTGAATCCAGTGGCAAAGTGAGCAAGGGACTCACGTCTGAGCATGCCCTGCCACACTTATGGCGGCCAAAAGCGGTACAAAAGGGTGTGGTGATGGACGGAGCATCTGAATCAATCAAACACTCACACCCAGTCAAAAGATCTGGGTTTAATCCATCACCGTTCTTTAGCCCACTCTGCCACCCCAGTTCAGACATGGCTATATGCAAATCAGTCGGACCCTGTGCCTCATGGGAACAGTCCAGCCCGAACTGCCAAGCCATGTCTTCATTGGACCGGAAACAAGCTTCCGAGGACCGGTCTCTGGCATTCCAGCCGTCTTCAGCCCGGCTTGCTTGAATCCAGAGGCAAAGTGAGCAAGGGACTCACGTCTGAGCATGCCCTGCCACACTTATGGCGGCCAAAAGCGGTACAAAAGGGAGTGGTGATGGACAGAGCATCTGAAGCAGTCAAACACTCACACCCAGTCAAAAGATCTGGTTTAATCCTTCACCGTTCTTTAGCCCACTCTGCCACCCCAGTTCAGACATGGCTATATGCAAATCAGTCTGACCCTGTGCCTCATAGGAACAGTCCAGCCCGAAATGCCAAGCCATGTCTTCCCTGGACCCGAAACAAGCTTCCGAGGACCGGTTTCTGGCATTCCAGCCGTCTTCAGCCCTGCTTGCTTGAATCCAGTGGCAAAGTGAGCAAGGGACTCACGTCTGAGCATGCCCTGCCACACTTATGGCGGCCAAAAGCGGTACAAAAGGGTGTGGTGATGGACGGAGTATCTGACCTGCCACCATCCACAGAGCGAGAGCTCGGTCAAGACTGTCACAGAGAGGCAGCGGGATCATCGAGAGGCTGCAATCGAGCTGTATTGAGCAGGTAAGGATCACAAATGCTTTTGCCTTTTTCTGTAGGTTCAGCATGCCGTCTTGGATTGAGTCAGCTCTTCATAGGCGCGTTTCAGAGGTTAATGTCCATGTAAATGATAAGTAATAGGGTATTCTCGGCGGAGCATCACTACTGTGGAACTAGCCGGACGCCATCTTGCCTCCCTCAGACCCCTTTCCTCCCTCAGACCCATCTATCGATCCTTTCACTCCATCCATCCTTCATCCTCCCTTTGGCTCATCAATCTTTCCACCCTTTCACTCAGCCATCCATCTTTACACCAATACATCCACCCTTCATCCAGTCCATCCATTCATCCATTGTTCAATCCATCGAAACATATATCACTCCATTTACGCTTTCACTCAGACATCCATCCTTTCACTCACTCATCCATCTGTCCTTATGTTCAACCATCCATCAATTCACCCTTTCCCTCATCTATCCATCCTTTCATCCAGACATTGTTTTATTCATCCATTGTTTTACTCATCCATCTTTAAGTACATCCTTTCACTCATCCATCCATATTTTCACTCCATCCATTCATCCACCCATTATTTACACTTTTACTCATCCATCATCTATCCTTTCTCTCATCATCAATCCGTCCTTTCAATCCTCCTTCCATTCACCTTTTAACCCATCCATCCTACCTTTCACTCATACACCCTCTCTCCCTTACACTCTTCGATTCTTTACTTCCAGCCGTTCACTCATTCAGCCATGCATCTATCCAACCACCATTCCATCCTTCAATCCTTCAATCCTTACTTCCTTTCACTTACTCACCCTCTCAAGTTTATTATGAGCCTTTGTCTGCCAAATGCAGACAGAAGAGGCCCATCAAGAAACCCACTCTCACTGTAGCTGCTAAAGTAAGGAGGGGTGGCTTGGGAGGATTTGGGTGATGGTCCCCTGATGCAGAGGATTAACTGCACACTTACCTCTTCCACTAGCGCAATTGTTGTCTGCAGCTGGTTCCTTCATTCTCTTGGCCCTCTAAGGTTGAGTTAAGGAGCCCTCTGTGTGCTCAGCTCCATAATGTTTTTTCCAAACTGAAATCAAATGCAGTGTTAAACAGGCATAACTGCCAGGACAGCGTCATCGTGCACCCCTCCTACAGCCTGCCCCTGTGATAATCTAAAAATTGTTTCCACCCATTCCCTCCTTTTCCTCATAGGCCTGGCCCACCACAGCCATTGAAGTGCATGGAGTTTTGTAAATCCCCCGAAGGGCCACTGTTCCTGCGCCCCAAAATCATGATCCATGCCATTGTTATTAAGCACTCCCTCTCATGTGATGTCACTGCTGTAGCTTGTGCCTGCAGGAGGAAGAAAACCTCGCCTGGCTTCCGCTTGCACAGTAGGATATCTGCAAAGTTTCCTAGAGTTCACCAAAGAGATTCAGCACACTGCCCCAGAGCAGTCATTTCTTTTCATCTGCTCTGTGATTATTTTCCCTCATCTTGCCTCTTACCTGAGGGTGGCAGCGCAACACCCCTTTTGTCCATGAATGCCAGTTGCCCCTTTACCCCACTGCATTCAGAGATCACCCCCACCAATGGGTGAGTAGCAGACACGCTCCTCTCCTTTTAGTAGAATTAAAAAGCAAACCTTCTCGTGCCAGTACAGAGAAATAAACCAAGAAATTGAGCACATTACTGATACCTGTTATTGGACAACTTGAAACCCTAGATTCATGATATTCCTCTCATGAATAACTACAACACAGAAAACTGTAGATTCTGTACAGTTCTACAAATACAATAAGGGAAACAGCCCAAAAAGAAAATATCTTGTTAATTAATTAACGCCAGGCTCTTGCTGGCCTGTAGGGCAATCTCTCCATGCCAGAAGGGCTCCTCCAGTGCCTAATTTGAAAAATAATTAGTTCCGGTGTCCAAAACTCTACTTAGAAGCCCGCGACCGATGCAATTACATGTCGGCACTCGAATTCCACGGTTGCGTAATCTGGAATAGACCTCATGGCTCTCTAATTGACTACCAGACACTACCTGGCCCTTTATCTTACCTTTGCACGTTCCCGCATTCTACCTTTGTGACCTTTTTCCATCTTTCTTTTCCTCCTGCTTTCCCTTTGTGCTTTTTCCCTCTTTTGCTCTTGGTCAATGTCTAATGTAAAACATTACAGGTCGCCAAACATGAGTGCCGGTGGCCCAACCAGCAGCCACCATCTCAAATTAAGCACTGGGGGATGATCTGCCAGGTCGGTAAGTAAATCAGTAGTAACTCTACCAGGGCATAAGTTGAGGGTACACACAGGTAGATGGCGTCTACCCACTCTTTTCACAGGGTGGATGCCGACTCCCCTGCCATGAAACTGGCACCCACAGAAATATGCTGAACTCGCCCTGGTGTTACGTTCGGACACCAGGACACATTCAGCAGCACCTACATGTTGTTTGTTTTCCTGCTTTTGTTCCCAGCAGCAATGTGCAGGCATGGGGGCTTTGTTAATTTAAATTCCAGCTCAACCCAAAACAAAGGCTGAAGTTAAGGGGCCATCAGGATTGAGTATCCTGGGTGGGAGCTATCTAGAACCTCACAACTAGCTCCAAGTGCAATGGAGGGGAAAAAAAGGCTCACAGCATATTACTTCACAGGTACTTAAGAAAGGCGTGCTTTTAACTTTGTTCAGTTCTTGTATATAAGACATATGTATGAAATGTAACAATGTCAGATGTGTTGTTCGTCTCAGTATTTACACAAATAAAAATGCACATACCACTATATTCTTTTATTTCTTTTATAGCACTTTTTAGAAATGGGGGACTCTAGTTGGCAGAGGTAGGAACCTTTGTCCAAGTAGGGGCCCTTCTTCCTCGTCAGGGTAAGGGGGATACACTTCTAAAATAACCCCTGCTCACCCCCTTGGTAGTTTGGCACAAGTAGACAGGCTTATCTCAGAGGCAGTGTGTAAAGCATTTGTGAACACATACAGTAATACAGTTAAAACACTACAAATGGACACCACAACAGTTTAGAAAAATAAGTAATCGTAAATCTAAACCAAAACAAGACCAAACGACAAAAATCCAAAATACAGATATCCTTAGAAATAGGTTATTCACTCAAAGAAAGTTTGTAGCAACAAATAATTCCACATGGAGTTATTACGACGTTGTGACAGATGAAAAGTCCCAAAGTGCGGCGCTGACAGCGAAATGCGAGGCGTCAGGCGCGTAGTCAAGCAGACCCCCAAAGAACAGTACTTTGGAAACGATGAAAGCAAAGACAGTGCATGGCCTCGGGGAGGTGATGCCTCGTTGGCGCCGGGCAGCGCCGGTTCCTCACGACCCCAGGGGAGGTGAAGCCTCGGTTTCTTAATGCGATGCAGGGGAGGTGAGACGTCGGTTCCTTACTGTGTCGGGGAGGTGACGTCACAGTGGCAGTGAGGTGGCGGTTCCTTATGACTGCGCGGTGCCTATGGATTCGGGAGTCAGCCACATCAAGTATCGGCACCGCGTTGATGAAGCACCGGCGTCGGTGAAGTCGGGGCTGCGGTGCGAGTTGGTAAGGTGCTTTGTGGGCGTCAAGAGCGGTGTCCTCGACTCCGTTGCAGGCAGCGGCCTGGGTGACGGCTTTGGAGTGGATGCGGCATGGTGTTAGCAGGTGTCAAGTCTACGGTGCAAGTCAGGGCGATGCATCATGGTCTTCACGAGCTGTGCCCACAGCTTCGGTGCAGCGTACGGCGTCGTTCGCCGGCATCGGTGTTGCAATTTCCTTCTGTGGCAGCTGAAACAGCAGCTCCAGATGCAGAAAGACAGAAGAAATGAATTATTTGTGTCCCTGAAACTTCAGAACAGGAGGCACGCTCTATTTCAAGCCTTTGGAGATCATCCTAAAGCAGGGGACATGGCAAACAGCAAAGTCCTTCTCCTTTCCTTGGCAGCAAGTAGCCACTGCAGGCCAACCCCAGACAGCAAATCAACACAGGGGCAGTGTTTCTTCTCAGCTTCTTCAGCTCTTCTCCTTGGCAAAGGTTCCTCTTGATTCCCAGAAGTGATCTAAAGTTCTGGAGTCTGGGCCTCAATATTTATGCTACACAACCCATCTTCTCTGGTTGCAGAGAAGCCCTGTGCTCAGTCAAAACCATTTCAGTCCTCTCTGGTGCAGCTTCCTGGCAGGAGGTGGAGACAGCATTGTGGAAGGCAGACCAGGCCCTTTAAGGTGAAAGGAAATCTCCTCCCCCTACTCTAAATGCAGCCCAGGTCTATTCAGCCCAACTCTGATTCGTCAGACTCTTTGGAGCCACTGCACCTCCCTAGCCCCTGACACTCCAAACCTAGACAGTCAATCAACATCCCTGCAGAAGCACCCTGGATAGCTAAGCAAGAAAATACCTACTTTCTAAAAGTGGTACTTTCAAACAGAGAATGTAAAAAATCACCCTCACTAGAAGATGCATTTTAACATTCTAAGTTCAGGCATATTAAACTTTATTTTCCTCTCTGGTTCCCAGGGGCAGTTATGCTTCTAAGATGTTATAAGCAAACTCCCCATTCTATCCTATGGGAACAGATAGCCTTACAGTAGTGGCAAACGAAATTGGAAGTATTTCACTATCAGGACATGCCACACACGTCAGGGCATGTCCTACCATTCATGTATATATTGTATAACAAGAGGGGACACTGTTCCAAGAGCAGGGTGTAAATTATCACCCACTCATCAAAAAGGGGAGAGAAAGGGTAAGAAGAAAGGTTGTAGAAAAAGGGTGAAGAGAAGGAGAGAGAAAGAGAGACAGCTGTGCATCCCCAGTCTCAAGGAACTAGTCCCGAAGGGGAGGGTAAGGTCTTGCCTCTTTTGTTAGCCCTCACACTTCCCGAAGGGAGTCATGTTTCATCACTGGGCTTATGCTCCTCGTCAGGCTCGCCCTGCAATGCCCTACGGGACACCTATTGAAAGGGTCACTTTCATGGACATCTTTTAAGAGAAAAGCCGACAGGTGAGTGCGGGTATGCGGGGTAGGACCTGGGGTAAAGGGAGTGAAGTACGTGCTGTGAAAATATGTAAAAATATTAAAATACTTAAGAGTTTCTACTGGGATATTTTAATAGCGTGTTAACCTTGTTAAGGTAAAAAAAAACACACAGGTTGGTGGGTTACTCTGGGGCTTAATGTGCCCAAGTAACTGCTAAAGGGTCGACATGTTTCACGCCTTGAATGTCCATTGCTGGATATGTGGTGTTTCTTCAGGACCTAGAGTGAAGAGAGATAGTGCACTTGGGTGGTGGGGAGACATATTAACCCTCTCTGCTACTTTGATTCAAAACTGAGTTTAGACAAATTACAGAACTGTCCAGCAAGTGCATTAACTTTCACAGCTATCATACCATTATTATTATTCTCTGAGATTTACTGGGCTCACAAAGATCTATGCAGCAGGTGCAGAGTCGTCACTAGGGTTGGTGTCACCCAGTGCAGTAACTCATGGTGTCACCCGTGCGGTCCGCACCCATCAGTTGCTGAGGGGGAAAACGCATTGATGCATAACTGCGTCGATACCAAATGGAACAAACATTGACCTTTTTGACGACCACCCATGTTTTAAATCTCTTAAGCTAAGGTTCACGAGAATGTGAATTTGGGTAAGCGAACTAAGGGCCAGAACAAAGCAGGCAGGGAGATTCTTCGTTTCCAACGTTCAAAAGGGGAACTTTGCCTTGTCCTGATTTTGCTTTACATTCTGACACTTTAGGTTATAATGGACTATATGGAACTAGAAGTCTCAGAATGTAAAACCAAAACTTGGACTAGTCTTGGTACTCCACGTGGGCCTGATACATCTCTGATCCAGATCTCTGGGCTGGACCCATGCTGGGCTCAGAGGGGTGGCATTTTTTAAAATTGTTTTTATAGAGCTGGTCAGACCGTCCTTTTCCAACTGCCCATGTTTATTCTTTGTATCCTGGGAATTGTAGTCCTGATTTTAAAATGGAAAACATAGGTAAAAATCCTAATATGCAAATCAGGAAAAAATATATTGGATGAACTACTCAAGCAAATAGATGTGAAACTTGAGGACTCTGGGAGTGATATGAGTAGGGAACTGCGTATGTTACTTCACTTGGGATGCCTAAAAAAATTAATGAATGTGACCTTGTGTGCTGTAATTGGTGCTCGTTTAAAGCGTTCCAATACATTCGGGATGACTTCAAGCTACATGAAACTGCAAAAAAAACGAACATTATACCCCTGGCGCAAACCCCCACCAAACTCTTGGCATCACTTGAGAGAAATGGGGGTCTTTCTAGCAGTGACTGTTAGAGGACAAACTAACACAGGGAATAACATAAAAGCTACAACAAGACTCGCACGTTCCCCAGGCCTAGGTATATGCTTTGTATTCTGGGAATTGTAGTCTCATTCAGTCCATTTTAACCGGAATTGCAAATCCCATAAACAAAGAAACAACACCTGGACTGGAGAGTCACTCATGCTGTTGGTTTTTGGGCTACGAGTTAAATAAAAAAAACTGACATTTCTCTTTTATGTTTTTTTCACGCAGTGTTTGCTGCTCATAAGATTCTGTCCTGCCAGCCTCATAACTAAATAGCAAAACGTCATCCCTGCTCAGATGGTTTCTAAAACGACCTATTTTTAGGCAACGTTTTGTGTTTAACCGGCCCATTTTATCAGCGGTGCAACAAGCTTAGCTTGGACCCTAATGTTTGAAGGAAAATAGGCCCTGAGTAACATCCAGAAGCCAGCTGCGAGAGACTACCTCCCAAGCAAGGAGCCGCTGCATTGATGCCACGCAACGGGGCTCTTTTGCCGAGATTATTTGCACCGCCAACCCACAGCTATTAGCACGCCAGGGTCCCGCTTCTTAATTTTTGCCGGTTGGTGTCACCCCATGTGATGGTGTCACCGGGTACGTTCCGCACCCCCCGCACCGCCTAGTGGCGCCACTGGGCAGGTGTCTTAACCCCATACGTTATTGTAAAATGCAGACTGTGTAACCAATTAAGCAGAACAGATTTACTGCCACGTTTCCCCTTGTTGCCAATTTCTTTGTTGCAGAGTTAAAAAAAATAAATGTATATGTTGAGGCCCAGATTTTGCTTCCATGTTGTGCCACTTTTTTGGCACATCTCCGATTTGTTAAATTTTGTAAGGTGCTCAAATGTACTCATGATATACCTACTAAACATATGTGTGAGGTCTTACGATCTGATGTCCCTTCTGATGATCACTTCCTGTGAGGTCATGGGTTGTGATGCCCCTTCCTGTAATGCCACGTGCAATGTCACGCTTCGTGATGTCACGCGCCATGATATCACTTGCATAACTGCCTAACCTGGTTTGTTCCCCACATTTTTTTTTTAGGATTTCTGCCCGACCACATCAAGCTCATGAGGTGTCTGGATGGTGATCAGGTACAGGAGAAAGCAGCTTGTTTTTCTCGCTAGCAGAGTTTGTGGTGGGTTGGTACTCTTCATTGTGCTAGGACACTTTGTCCCTGCGCACAGAAGCGCCCAGAAGCCCACCCCTACAAGGTTGTCTTGGAGTAGGGGCCTAGCATTTTCAGAGGGAACCTCATCACTCTACAGGCAGTGCTGCTCTCCTGCATTCTCCCCAGATACGTTCTACGGCATGGGCAAAGTTGGCTCTCGCCCTTGGCCCCAGACTTTCAGTGGCCCCTGATAGAACCAGCTCTGTTCTGCAGAGCCTTGCCCTGATGTCTTTGAATAATTCCTAGATTGTTTTGAATACCAATTTCCTTTCATCAATTTTTAATGTGGGTGATATGAATCTAGTACAGTCGTTTTGTTAAGAAATGTTGTGTGTATGTTTCATACAAAATCCATAAAAATATTCTTTCAGAGCAAAACCGGACCTCATAGAAATGGGGGTCATAACAGAGATTATTTGTGGCAATATTAGTGAACTGCTGTTGTGTTAAAATATTGAAAACACACGTAACTATCATCCCTGAATATTATATGTACAAAACATTTAGGGGCTTATTTACAAGCTCCTTGCGCCACTTTTCCCATATTAAAAGTGGCATACCGGTGACACAAGGGGGTTGTAAATAAGGGCCATATGTAAGTAAGAGTGAAATTCCGAATTCTTATTACTGAAATTTACCGATTCGGTATTAGGAATTCGGAATCTCCGATTGTAAGAAATGGGGGTTACCCAAATCTCCAAGGGGGTAGCATGGAACCAAGCGGGCAGGCCAAACTTCGGAGTACATGTGAAGTACTCACGCAGTACCCACAGACAACACACCAGGCACACCACAAAAGAGGCAGGACACCAGTTTAAGTTGGAAAATTAAGAAGTTCAGTGTCTCCAACCTGCAAAGCAAAAATGCATCAACAGTGGAATCATAACAGGACGCCAATTGGCGCCAGAGCCAAGTGTATAAAGGGGGAATTATTTACATGGGAAGTAAGGGCTGAGTCTGTAAGTCCAAAGCTGAAAATAAAGAAGAATGTTTACATTGTTATTGAATAAACCTTGGGTCACAATGGCGGGGCCAACTCAGGCTCTCATCCTTGGCAGTTTCACGCCAACCCACCTCTGTAAAAGAAAACTTCAGGGCTTCACCGTAAATCCCAACAAACAGGAACACCTGTATTAAATAAGCAGTGGGATATAACCAGGGGCCTGGAATGATACGTCAGGCCAACCTATAGACCAACATTAGGTAGAACATAAATCGCCCAGCATTAATATCAGGTAGGGGCCCTCCTCATAGACCAGGAACACCTGTAAGGAAATAGCTAGGCAGCCTCTACCATCAAACTAGGGGTATCAAACATTAGGGTGTACACAGCAGCCAACCCTCTTTACTTCTAGGCTCCCTTAGACATTTCCTTCCTCAGGCTTCCTTAATAACTGGGGACCTCAGGGCAACCCATACAATAGGGACCTATATTTGTAATGAGGGGGCAATAAGACTCTCTACCCCAAAATATGCAATAAGGGCAACCGGCTTGCTCCCGAGTTGTCTGGTAGGTCAGTCAGTTGCAGGAAAGTCAGGGCAGTTCAATACATTTGGAGCCCAAGTCACAGGTGCCCTCTGCCATGCGGGCACCTGATAAGGCAACACAGTCCCCGGGGCGGGCACCGGCAATGTACCCCGTTGCCCTCTCCAGTCCGCCACTCCGTCTGAATAAGGCCCCACTCACCGGGCTATTCCGGGGCTCTTCTCCCTCACTGCTGGCGCAGGGAACACGCTGGGCACTCTCCTCAATACGGGAGCCCCGCAGGCAGCAACACCATCCTGGCAGCCGGACTTCCAGTGTGGAGGGCCAGGCACCGACAATGTGCCTCGAGGCCCCCTCTGCTGCGGGGGTCCTCCGGGACTATTGAGCCAGGCGGGGGAGGGAGGGGAAGGCACCGACAGTGCCTCGAGGCCCCCTTCTCCTCTCGATGGCAGGGCTCCCCCTTCACACGGAGCCCTGCAGGCGGGGCAGACTGGTGGGCGGCTCTCTGTCCTCCCCCGGGCCCCTGCAACACAATTGGGGCTCCCTCTTCCTCACAGGAGCCCCGCAGGCACTCTGCACCTTCCGGCCGGCTTCTGGCCTGCACTGGGCCCCTCCTCTCTCTCTCGGGGACCCGGGACCTCCGTCGACCTCCTCCGGCTGGGGCACTCACCGGCGGGCCGGTTCACAGGCACATTCGGGGCTCCCTCTTCACCATGGGAGCCCCGCAACGCTGCCGGCTGGCTTCTTCCTGCACCGGTGGGGCTGGCGGGGCTGCCTCCTCCAGCTGCCCCTCACTTACGGCAGTCGTTCCTATCGGGGCTCCCCCTCGACCATGGGGGCCCGCACCGATACTTCACCTGGGTCCCCCTCCCTCATGGGGACCCAGGACTTCGCATCGCTCTTCTTCCCGGCTGCCGGTCAGCGGCCAATCCCTGCGCGGCCTTCGGGAGGCCTAGCCGCGCAGGCCAATCCGTGCGCGGATTGGCGGGGGCAGGCCGATGACGCGGCCGGACGCCCCGTCGCGTGAAGCGAGTGTCGGCGGCCTCAGGGCCTGACGCGGCCCTATCTTCACTTCGGCGGCCCTCTCCTGGCACCGGGGGCTGCCGCAACGATGCCCACAGCAGTGGGGGGGGGGGTCCCACGACAGCGCCAGACCGCGGCGGTGATTTCCGGCGGCAATAAGGGGTAGGCTCCCTTTTAATTAATTATTTTGAACACCACATCAGCGCGCCAACGCGCGGCGCTATTCTCCTCAGACAGAGGGCGCATTTCACGGAGCACAGCTCCTCCTTCGGCCCACACAGCTTCCAGGGCCAGCAGCACTCCGGGGGCCAGACCAGCCCCAGCGCTTCCCCGCACAGCGCTATGCAGGCAGTCCCTCCCAGCGTCAGAGCTTCCACAGGGGGACACAACTTCCTTGGGGGCATCAATCTCCCCAGAATAGCGCTTGCCAGGCAGTACCTCACAAGGGGCAACAGTTCCTCCAGGCAGCTCCTCACGACCCAGCACTTCCACAGGGTCACAGCTTCACAAGAGGGGTAGACAGTCCCACTCCTCACCTCCTGGGCGCTTCTTCATCGCAGCGCTGGCGTAATTCCCGGTCCCCACAGTGTCAGGGACCTGGGTAGGGGCCCTCCCTTGTCAGGGGCCCATGGGGACAGCAAAGGGGGGGTTTATAGGGGTGCAGGGCCCAGCTCACAGGCCCATGTGGCGGTAGCACCTCACAGCAGGTCCCCTCTCTTCCTTGTCCCAGCTCTGACTGACTCTCTGGTGGCACTTCCCCCTTACTTATACCCTCCTCCCAGGCGGTGCCAGAACCTTCTAGAATGTTGGCAAAGCTGGCCTAAACTGGTTCACGGGGAGGGGGTGAGCACCCTGGGTGCCAGGCTTTCCCTCCAAAAACTAGGGGTGGCTGGGTAATATTATCTAGACCGCTGACCTATGGTAGTCCAGTGGCAAAACCCATGGCCATGGCATCCATTTTAAACACAATACATTTCAGTCAGGTGCAGTTCTAAAATGGGGAAATTTACAAGTGCTCACACCATTACATGACATTACATTTTCAACAAGGTGTCTCACACCACTCATGGCCTATACAGGTTCAATCCCATGTTGGAGACATCCTAGACAAGGGGGTCAAAAGCAAAACATTTTGGGGAAAAGGCCAAGTCCAACACCGATGTAGGTAAAAATTCTGTATTTTTTACCGAATCAGTAAAAATCCGAAAACACATGACCGATTCCTTAATACTGATCGGTATTATCAAATCTGTATAGGTAAATATTGAATCGGTAATTCAAAACACCAGCAATTGAGGAATCTGCCAATCCTGTGCATCCACCCCACCTCCGAACCAGTAAGTGGCCACACCCATGAAGGTGCACTGAATCAGAGCCTCCTGGAGAGGCTGGGAGTGCAGAGGAGAACACAGGAGCCACTGGGAGAACTTTTCCTGTAAAGCCTGCCCAATGGCTAACAAGGAGACAGACAAAGAAGGTGTTGAAAGGAAGAGAAAGTTAAAATTCAGTGAAAGGGAGCTTCAGGTCCTGATTGAGGAGGTGTTCAAACAACATACAAAGCTGTTTGGAAAACAGTCCTTGGAAGTGGCTGAATCAGAGAAAAGGAAGATCTGGCTGGGAATACAGGCACAAGTGTATGCCCTAGGAGTGACCCCCCCCAGGAAATTGAAGTTAAAAAAAAAGGTGGTAAGATGTCAGGAGCCTCAGAAAAAAGAAGATGGATGAGATTAAAAAACAAGCCAGCCAGACAGGAGGAGGAAAGAACAGGGCACCTTCACTGAATGCACTTGAACAGCTTGTGGAGTCCACCATAGAGCCTGAAAGCGTCTGCGGAGCGGGGATGTAGACAGTTCAGCTAGAGCTGCCAACAAACAAGGTTAGAAGCATGCACACCAATCTGCGCCCCCCCATTCCCTATCCCCATTCCCCAATGAGGCTGTGTGAATCCCACTCCAGTACAGGTTTTACTAAACACCAGCAATGCATTATGGGAGATGTAGTCAGTATAACACGTATCATGACAGTCATCCCACTGAACACCAAGACATGTGACACACATCAGTGATAAGCAAGCAGAGGTCAGAAAGATAGTGTGCCAGAAATGAAAATGTATTATTGCTACGTAAGGCTGCCAGACTAGTGAGCTAATGCACAATTTGTGTCTAAAGGCGAGACATCTCGCAGGTCTGCAAAAGACAAGGCAGGAAGGGCACCCCGTAAGGAGAGATCGGAGGAGGCCAGTGCAAGTGCAGGGCACACCACACCACCACCAGCATCACCACCACTGCCAGCATCACCACCACTGCTAGCATCACCACCACTGCCAGCATTACCAGCAGCAACACCACCTGCAGTGGCAAGAACCAGGAGGCATGCAGTTGCCACACTCCAAGAGATGGAGTCGTCCTTGGAAGACACCAGGAGAGGAGAAATCTCAACTGTGCCAGTGGATGACAGTAATGCAGGGTCGTAGTCCACTATAAAGAGAGATCACACACAGGTGCCAGACGCCCCAGGGCTAGGGAAGCCAGTCCACCTTTACAGGGTGAGGACATGGTGTGTTTGCTAACATTGTCAAGGTTCAGCGCCTGCAAGGGAAGGCAATACAGTCTGTACCGCGGCAAATGAGACACCTGAATACTAACATGCAGAACATTGAGAAGGGCATCAGCACTATGACCTCCATGCTGGCTGAGGGCATGAAGAAGATGGCTGAGGGCATGAGGAACATGTCCTAGTCAGTGATACTGCTGTGCAGAAAACTTGATGAGGACAAGATGGCACGGCGCAGGGAGAGGCAGAAGATGGAAAACCATACAAAGGCGGTGAACCGGTTCTCCACTGCCACTTCTCTGCTCTGCAGGCGCTCCGTGGCCGTGCAGGAAGGGATGGCACACTGCAGCAGTGATGTCTCTCGGGCTTGTCAAAGTCACAACTGCACTTGAAGTGCTCCTAACAAATCAGGCTGCCAATACTGGTGCAGGTGATGTGGGGGACAGTGAGGAGACGACCAGTCACAGCAGCATAACGCCCCCTGTAACTGAGACTAGGAGGAGCAGCAGACGTCATGGGACTGGCACTGGATCCATTGCCAGTAAAGACAGTCTGCTGAGGGAATCCAGCAGCGTTGTGCGTGGCCACAGGTGTTAATGCCACCCACACTTTGTGTATTTAATTGGGTGACTTAACCCATGACATCCTCTTAGGGTTGTCACAAATAGGACTGGCAAGTTGAGCCTTTTGTGTAGTGACGTAGTGCCAAAATATTAAACATCGTCATTCAAATGCAACAACTGGCTGTGTCTCCTTACTTACTCAAAAATACTTGTGTGCGATCTCTGCCCTTCTTTGTCTCCCATCTGGTGCTGGCGCCACTCCTGCTGTGTTGGGCTCTGGCTCAGCAAATTCATCATCATCATCCCCAGAGTCCATTAATTCAACTTCTGTACCTTTATTAGTGGCAAGGTTGTGCAGCATAGCACAAGTTGCAATGATTTTGCAGCAGATGATGGGTGTGTACTGATGTGCGCCTCTGCTTTTGTGGAGGCAGCGGAACCTGCTTTTCAATAGTCCAAATGTGCGCTCCACAACGTTGCGTGTTGATTTGTGTGCCACATTGTATTGTCTCTCACTTGGGGTTGATGGGTTTAGGTAAGGAGTGAGGATGATTGACCGCACAGCATAATGGCTATCACCTAGGTGAGAAAGAGAGTGCCATTAATTACAAACACCAACACATTAATCTGCAGTATCCATCAGGATGTGTCACAGTGATTTACCTAGCAGGTATCCTTCTCCAAATTCTCCCACAGCCAGGCGTGTGTATATCCCACTGTTCTGGAAAACGTATGAGTCGTGGGTGCTCCCTGGAAATTTGGCCACAATGTCGGTGTTTATGTTGGCTACATCGCAGATTACCTGTACATTTATGGAGTGGGTGGATTTTCTGTTTCTGTAGATATACTCAGTGGCTTCAGTTGGGGAGATTGGAATGTGTGTCCCACCAATGCACCCTATGACATGCGGAAACTGTGCCATTTGGTAAAAGTATGTCTTGGTTTTCAGCTGTTCCGCCTGTGTGTTTGGGAAGCTTATGTAGTGATGCATTCCCTACATCATAGTTAAAGTTAGAGATGGCTACAAGGGATTGTGTTCATTGATCAATTTGTTTAAGTATGATGATTATCAATTATTGGTTCTTTGATAAATTGAACCCAATGTATCCACAGGATTACTTTGACATTAATCACCAATTTAAAAAAAAGTAAAACAATACAATAAAGAGAAGAGAAGAAACACACAGCAAAAAGAAGTTATGTTTGAAATTGATTGTATTGAAGTTAATCACAAAGGAAATTCATGGGGACAAAAAATAGAGCAAATCTTTCAAATACAAGTCATGAAAAGCAGTATTTCAATATCAACTGGTCAGTTCATAACAATGCAAAGTTGTCAAATTTCCCGACCGGAGACTGTGAGGAAATCCTGTGAAAGCGATCGATGATCCCAGACCGACCTTCTGTTCGTGTTTAATATCACAACTTTTTCTGAT
This sequence comes from Lissotriton vulgaris, assembly GCF_964263255.1. Lineage (NCBI taxonomy): Eukaryota > Metazoa > Chordata > Amphibia > Caudata > Salamandridae > Lissotriton > Lissotriton vulgaris. Next base: position 628,424,676 of record NC_141695.1, on the reverse strand, counting down.
CTTTCTGGATACCAGCCAATCCACATCTGCATATAAAGCTCTAAGTATAAAGAAGAGCCTTAACAGATTCGTTTGGGGAACTATTATCAAGCTGGATTTAGTACCCATTTCTGAAGATCAGCCCTACACATTGGGTGTACCCAAGGGGTTTTATTTGATGAAAAATTAAGTCCTGATGATGGTCTTATAGATGACAACATACAAGACCGAAACGTCGACCAAAGACATCAACTCCCCAGCATTGTTTGCACTGTAGGATACCACGAAACATTTATGATTTTGGTTTTCCTCGTATGTTTATGGAGCTGATGCATTGTTATGAACTGACCAGTTGATATTGACATACTTCTTTTCATGACTTTTATTTGAAAGTTTTGCTCTATTTTTTGTCCCCATGAATTTCCTTTGTGATTAACTTCAATACAATCAATTTCAAACATAACTTCTTTTTGCTGTGTGCTTCTTCTCTTCTCTTTATTGTATTGTTTTACTTTTTTTAAAAATTGGTGCTTAATGTCAAAGTAATCCTGTGGATACATTGGGTTCAATTTATCAAAGAACTTATAATTGATAATCATCATACTTAAACTAATTGATCAATGAACAAAATCCCTTGTATCCATCTCTCACTTTAACTATTCATTGCCCAAGCCTGCAAGGGTTTATTGGGTCTTCCCACGTCTTTGATACTATTCTCTACATCATGGCATTCAGGAACTTCTTGAAGAAACAGGACAGGCAACTCTGTAACACCCCCCCTACCACAGCTATCACCCCCTGGTAACTGCCAGATGCAAGCAGGTGTAGGCTACAGAGCACCTGCACATGTGGTGGTATGGCGTGTGCCCTTGGTGTTGGATGCTCCAGGAGTGGGTGCAGGTCCCTTATCAGGTCCAGGATGGTGAGGGGGTGTAGCCTGTACCTTTCATGGATCTCTGCCTCAGTCAGTTGGAAGAGTGTGATGCGCTGTCTTTAAACACGCGTCCTTCCGTCTCCAGATTCTCACTCCTGCTGCCTGTAGCCGTACTCGCCTTGCAATTACATAGAAGGCCACCATAGTGATCACACTGTTGCATTTTGGGACTGCTTATATACACTGCACCTGATTACCACCTGCTGTCAGTCAGTGTTAATTAACGACTCCAAAATGTAGATGTAGGAAAATTCGGTAATACCGAATTTCATGAAATTCGGTATTACCGAATTTTCCTACATCTTTTATCGTTCTTACCATTTCTTATTTACTGATTCGGTATTTGGGTGTTCGGTAATTCCGATTCGGTAAATTAGAAATCTGTAATAACGAATCAGTATTTACCAAGATTCCTTATTACCGATTCCATCCCTACATCGCGCATGCCTACATACCGGTCGGAAAAGGTGAAATTTACCGATTTTCACCGTTAACGACCAGTTTTTGGGCCACCTACAAATGGCCCTAAGTCCCTTAGAATTTGGAAGAGTATGCCTGTGCCCTGTGAGTGACCTGCTAAAGAGGGAATGAAAGAGGTGAAATAGGATCATAAATTCAAAGCTCTTTTAAGCAGGGGCCCCGAAAATATGTTTGGTTCAGGGCCCCCAAAATCCTTAAAATATCCCTAATTCTTCCTGTGTCCCGGCTGCTTTCACGCTACCAGACTCGGTGTGCACCACCCAGCATGCCACTCCGGCCATGGGGCCGCCATGGTACCGGAAGTACACTGGGACGGCCTCACTCCAGCGCCGATGCTGATGGAATACTCCTGGCGGTGGACAGCGATGAACATTAGATCTTCTTGAACAGTGTTTGAAGCTAATATTATTTCTTGCCACCTGATTTATGATCTTCCACCACTGGGCCTCAATGAATCAGGTAGCCACTATTCATCTGGTGTGCGTCCATTGGCTCGCCGGACACATCATTTTCTCTCGGGCGCATAAGTATCTTTGCAGTCACAGAAGAAGAATGTTCCTCGAGAGCGTGGCAGGCCCTGAAGTGCTGCATTTATTCCAGTACCTCTCACTCGGCGCTGGGGCGAAAACCCTCGACTTTTAGCGGAAGCGTTTGGACTTTGAAGAGATAAGTATTGAAAAATAATCTTTGAGCAAATATTTTTCAAAACATTTTCTTTGAAATGTCACTCGCCTGATCTCTTCAGAAAGGGCCTTCTTGCTCACTGAGCACACTTAGGGACACTCTACAATGTGTGCCTTGGGCGCCTCGTTTAAGGTGAACTGTCCCTGCCAGTTGTGGCTGCTAATCTGACACTGGTTTCGTGGGGACTCTGTAGGAATATTATGCGTACGTCCAACCACAAAGGCACTCTATGGATTTACCTGGGCCTGGTTGCAAGACACCATGTACTCTGGGATGGCATTATACGTGGTCCTATGTTTTTCTCACCCATTATTGCCAGGCGCTGTAAGGTTGCCGCATGTCAAACCTGCAGGAATTTATTAATGGAAAAGGAACAGTGTTTACCGCCATGTGCCATAAGCACCTCAATACGTCTTACTCCCCAAAAAGTCCACGCAGGCGAAATGTATCGTGCCCAATAAATTCCGAAGACCTCAGTGTCAGACTTTATCAGGCAATATAATTATCAGATCCAACAAGAGCCCTCAGTGTCACAGACAAGTCTCTGGGCATTTGAAAAACATATCCAATAACCAATTAAATTAAGAACTGTGCATGAAGGACAACCAGATGATAAAACTGACTAACAATCAATATATGTAGGCACGACAAAATTACTGTTCAGAGGGCAAGGATGGGTTACTGGGCCCAACCATGCGGCCTGAGGCCTTCAACTCCTGGGGCCGTATTATACATACGGAGCATTTCCCTTGATTGCGCGGGGATACTTTTTAAAATGTGCGCCTGGCGCAATCAAGGAAAATGCGCAGTAGTAGGGTGAATGCGCTGCCCCCTGGGCCGCCGTGAACTCATGTGAAAAACAGGGCAGCTGCTCTGAAGCTGCTCTGTGTTTTCACAGTGCAGGTGGCAACCCGCCTGCACTTTGAAGGAGGGATAGAGATCCCCTTGCAGGCAGGTGCAGTGAGTGACTGTACATGCCTGCAAGGAGATGTCTGGGGGGCCCATGGGACCCCCTTTGCCCCTTCCAGAGGGCTGCAATCAAGGGTCACACATGCACTGTCATTGCACCTCTTAAGAGCTTCTTTGCCCCTGCACCCACGTCTGTAATACGGTGCGGGCGCAGAGGTAAAGGGATTCCTTATTTGCATGGTCTTCTTGAGGAAGCACTGGCACTGTATGCATGCCAGTGCTTTTAGTATTACGGAAGGAAATGCACAAGTGCCTGCGGCCCCTTCTGTAATACCAAAGCGCCCGGGTTGGAATGGGCGCAAACACCCGTTATGCCCCCTGGGCACTCCTATAGTACAGCCCCTGATGTCTATAGGCCCAATCTACAATGGATTATAAGCAACCGGGCCAAGTACCCCTTCAGCACTTGACTCTCAGGAATAGCGTGGTCGAGCATTTCAAGCCTCACTAGGAGGAGGCAGCAAAGGGTGTGAATACAGGGAAGCGGACACAGGCTCACCACTCAGAATGAGTGCAGCAATAAACCATTGCATAGACAAATAATCACTTTTATGAAAAAAATAGAAGTATTTTATTTCTACCCTTACCCACGCAAAGTATACAAAATACGACGGGGCATATTATCAAGGGGGTTTATCTCCGCTTTTTTGGCTTTAAAAGCCAAGAAAGCGGAGATAAAATCATCTCCCTATTACCTAGCTGTCGCTAACACCAGTTAGCGACAGCTAGTAGGAGATAGCGACCATCTTGGGCCCCACTTTGCATGTCAGTGATATTTATCACTAATGATATGCAAAGTGGGCATGCCAAGATGTTAGCGACTGAAAACAGTCGCTAACATCGCTATCTCCTATTACCAACTTTTGGAGATATTTGCGCTAAGCGCGAATATCTCCAAAAGCTAACACCTGCCCTGAGCAGTTCTTAGCCATGTTATCCAATGGGAGTTGGATAACATGGCTAAGAGCATTAGCTCGGTAATGCATGAATATCGATGACTTTTCAGCGATATTCATGCATTGCGGCGATTTTTATCGCATTTGCGATAAACCTTGGTAATACCAAGGTTTATTTGCGGTAAAAATCGCCGCAGCTCAGCTGTAAATTTTTGTCTCTAACCAAGCAAGCGATAATTATCGCTATTACTTGGTAATATGCCCCGACATTCCCAAACAACTCCACAATCCCACTGAGGTCTGGGCTCTAGTGTTTCCTTGATGGTTCCCTTTCCCACTTCATCAATGCTCTAGCAAAGGTGGTTATATCCCATTCACTATCGGCAACATCCAGGGTATGCCACAGTAGTAGTCTGAGTCTCTAGAGTCCGCTTTGACTCTTTTCTAATATAACAAGCATTGGCATAGCCAATAGGTCTCGCCTTTGGGACCTTATAAATGTTTAGCAATGCAGTTCATTATCTCCCACTGGCAGCTCACAATGGCTGTACGTGTACATCACAGATACCGCTGCCAGGAACCCACCAAGTGGATTCAGGCATCTGCTGCTGTTGAGATCTGTCTAGTCGGGTCCAAAAATGACCGTCTCAGCCGTTCATCCGTGTGAGGGCGATTAAACGAATGACAACGAGTTGGTCACTAATAAACCAAATGATTAAAGTGCCAAGTGAATTCAGTTTATTATGTATTTTAGAGAACTGGTGGTTGTGATAGTTATGTTAAACACGCTCCACTCTAACCAAACTTGACTTGCTTGCTCGCCTCCTCCAACTCAGATGTTGCACGATGATTCTTATTTAAGACTCTGTAGTGTAGATTCATTGACTTCCTATGTTTCTCGCAACAAAACAGTTACACAGCCTCATACTGACTGATTGCCTCTAGGCAGTTTCCCCTCGGCTGCTTCGGGCTGCTTGTGGTCTCTGGTGTACTATTTTATGGTAATTGGATGCTCTTTGGAAGGGTCTTTTCTTCTGAATTAAGTACATTTGAGCTCTATACTACGACTGTGGCTGGCCGCAGTCCTCTAATAAGCAAGACCATCCACTGTTCACAATGTCATACCGAGTGCCATGGACAAAACCACAATAACCGCCCGGGGTCTGGGTAATCATACCTGGAGTTAGAATAGTAGCATTGCTCGAGGCCTTCAACTTCTCGGTTTAAAAATGGTAAGTAATGTTGACATTAAGAAAATAGACACTGTTTTTTTATTTTTTACAGGAGTGCTAAATAAAAGCTTTTATTAAGGCTGCCTGTACCTAGTCAGGCGAAGTGCATTGTGGATTTTGTAGTCCTAGATATTTAGAAATATCACACGCCATTGTAAGAAGCTAGCTCGCCCTTAATCGCGTTCTGATTGATACCTGTAGCCTCATTGGGGTGGAGGAGAGGTCGTAGGGTGGGGAGGTGGTGGGGGCACGAGATTGCACTGATGGATCAGGGTTTATTCTGGCGGGGTCATGTAATCCGGGAAAGTTCCGGTCTTCCTGCTGCAAACCCATTAGTCCTCCCTTTGTATTCTTGTGTTTATTGTACAGCATTGTAGAAAAATCGGACCAGCAAGTTGAAACGCCTCCCTATAAACGAAGCCAGCATCGGATTGGTAACGGGGGCCTTCGGGCAAGGCTCGAGGGGTCGGGGTACGAGTTCCGCCTGAGGGCTGCTTTTGAGCAGCCTGGGGGCCGATTTGGGCGGTGTCTCTGTTGTTCGACTATCCCGCCAGCGGCCCAGAGGGTGTCTGAGTGGCCTTTCTGGAGGGAGATGGGCACTCATTATCTCCCATATAGCAGCAACAGGTAGAGGTGTCACCTCTTTTCTTTCGCTGGGCCTCCCATTAATGTAGGCATACAGAGCGGGGCAGGGGGCCTGAGCAGAAGTGGCCTCACTTGTATTAAGGTGTGTTTCACCAGTGTAAACTGATGCAAGCATTTTTTTTTACCGCCCCCAACCGCTTTTTTTAATGTAAAATGACGCTGAAAGCAGTGATTTGAGGGAAGGTATTATGCAAATGTGGGCCGATGTTTTATGCGTGCCCGGGCTGATTTTTAATCCCAATCCAACCCTGAACGAAGCATGCCTGGTCAAACTCGCCTCTCGGAGGAATTCTCTGATCTTTTATCAGGTTTGAATTGCTGTCAATATGTCAAAACACCCACACACTGCAAGGGTCACATTTTAGACCAAGTGTGGACGGTCAATCTTGAAATTTCGTCCCCTATAGTGTCCCCTTGCTCCTGGTCAGATCATTGTTTTATTTCTTTTTCCCTAAACCTGACTATTCCCAGTCGCCCCATCCCTACTACCAATTTCTCAGCCCGGAACTGGAAGAGAGCCAATCTGGTGGAACTTCAATCTATACTAGCTTCCACAGTCCCTCCGACCTCTGCCTTGGTGACCTGCCCTGGCTTCTCTCCTTGAACAATGGCTGCTGTCTGCCTGCAATATTGTCGCCCCACTGAAAACTATAAAAACCATGCGCCCCCATGACGCCCAGTGGTGGTTTACGGATCAACTAAAGCTGGATAAACTAGCTTTACGCAAGGCTGAGCGCCGCTGGAGGCGTAATTATGATCCACAACTCAAAATTGAGTTTGTGGATTGCCTGAAAGCCTATAAAAAATCTATCTTGCTGGCTAAGACAACCTACTTTTCCCTAAAAATTATGGAGTCTGCCTCTAAGGCAAAGGATATCTTCTCCATAGTAAATGAGCTCTTTCTGCCAGACCGTGTTACTCCCCAACCCCTACCAACACAAGCTCTGTGCGATTCCCTCAATTTCTATTTCTTGGACAAAATCATTACCATTAAGAACAATATCCCCTCGCCCTCATCCTCTTCTCCTCTTCCGTTACCTCCCAAAAATCCCAGTTGTCTGGACATTTTTCCTCTCATTTCCCTCACGGAGTTTTATTCGCTACTACACAAAGTGAGCTCCGGCTCCCCCAATGATTGCTGCCCTCCCCAAATCCTTAAGGAAATCTTTCTGGCCTGCCCTGACCCTCCACTGGCACTACTTAACAACTCGTTGGCTACTGGGGTGGTCCCAGACTCCTTTAAACAGGCATTAGTGATACAGATACTAAAAAAGACCAACGCTGACCCCACGGTCTTGAGCAACTACAGGCCCATCTCCCTTCTTCCCTATTTAGGTAAAATTCTGGAGACGTATGTCACTCGCTGCCTGAGTGCTTTTATTGAGAGCTCGTCTTTTTTAGATGCCCAGCAAGCCGGTTTACGGCCGCTCCATTCTACCGAGGCGGTCATTGTGGCTGTGATGGATGCCTTGAGAAAGGGCGCCGACAATGACATCTCCCAGGCACTTGTCCTATTGGATTTGTCGGAGGCCTTTGACACGGTCGATCATGCATTATTGATCGACCGTGTCAACAATGCCGGCATCCAGGGCGTAGCTCTCGATTGGGTCAGATCTTTTTTGGATAAGCGATCCCAGGCAGTGCACCTGTCTACCTTCTCCGCTCCTTACTCCCCCCTATCTTGCGGAGTCCCACAGGGCTCCGCCCTATCCCCTTTGCTATTTAATCTTTACATGCAGCCCCTAATAGCCTCTCACCGCAAATCCTTGGCTACAATCTTTAATTATGCGGATGATCTGCAGGTAATTTTTCCTATTGACACTTCCCTATACTCTTGCACTAGCTTCCAAACTACCATGCTTGATATATCAGAATGGATGTATCACAGTCAGCTTAAATTAAATCCTACTAAGACCGAGCTTGTGTTGGTAGGCGGGTCAACCAACCCATGGAATGCCAGCTTTTGGCCTCCCTCACTAGTGTCTCCACCTTGCCCTGTCAACTCAGTGAAGAGCCTTGGCGTAGTCATTTCTGGTGATTTATCCATGAGGCCTCAGATAAATGCTGTCACATCATCCTGCTTTTTCCATCTGCGTAGGATACGTAAGATCAGTAGGTCCCTCACCAGAGATGCACTTATACTTGTCATCATGGCTCTTGTTACGTCCAGAATTGACTATGCCAACACTCTGTATGTGGGAATCCCTGCTTACCATCTCCACAGGTTGCAGCTGGTGCAAAATCAGGCAGCACGCCTAGTTCACCATCAGCCTAAACACCAACACGTTTCGCCGCTGTTGCAGAGCCTGCACTGGCTCCCGGTGGCTAAGCGTTGCACCTTTAAACTTGGTTGTACGATTTTCAAAGCTCTGTCTGATCAAGCTCCTGCTTTTATCTCTTCTAGTCTGAAGCGATATGTGCCCCTGAGAGATCTCCGCTCCACTTCACACAATCTCCTAGTCATTCCTAAAATCAAACGCAAAAAGCACAGTGGTCTCTGTTTTTCTTTTCTGGCCCCCAAAATCTGGAATTCCCTCCTGACTGCTTTCCGACACTGCCCTACCTATGATTGCTTTCGTAGGATGTTGAAAACCTTCCTCTTTCAGTCAGCGTTCGAGTAACCCCCGTTCTTGCCCTCCGCATTTGTTATGAGCGCCATGAAACCGTCCGGTGACCGAGCGCGGTACAAATAATTTTAACATAACATAACATAACATAACTCGCAAGGGGCTCTGCGTTCTATTTACGAACCGGTTTATAAATTCAGAAATCGGGACGGTTGCATAAACCTTCGAAAGTAGCAACTGCAAAAGATCTAAATCAAAAGCGCTGGTGCTTCCTGCAATTCCCGTCTCACAGTAACCATTTAAAAATATTGATGTCATATAGGGCATTAATGAAAGGTCATACGCAAGTCCTCATAAACCAGCGTTCAGGGGCACAAAGCTGGCAAGAGTGGTGTAAACGGGAGCCCTCGCTACCCACAGATAATGCTCCAGTTGCAGAATGGTGGATCGCTGACCCCTCCCCTCTCCCCTCTTTCCATACCTCTCAGAACGACCGGAGCAACGTTGGTGAACCGCTATTGGGACGACTGGACGTCGATGAGGAGGAGTGTTCCTTTAAGGGGGCGTGTACAAAGATAGAGGGGCTTCCCTGGAATGACGTAGCAGGCGGCGGATTGATGAAAAGCGAGGAAGTCCTAGTCTCGGCGTGTGACGTCACCGAGAACAGAGCGAGAGTGGAGGTACTGAGCCGAAGACCAGAGGAAGAAGGACGCGAAGCTGAAAGAAGAGTCGGAGAGGAGAAGCCAGGAGGCCAACGTTTCCACGAGCCGCCCTGCCACACTGACGGAGGAGTGTGGCTCTCCCAGGTACGAAAATGGGTGTCGCACTGGGTCGGGGGCGGGGCGGGTCTGAACAGTGTTAAGAGTCAGGCTGTAAATAGTCTGTGAGCACTCACCCTTGACCTGTGCACCCCTAACCCCCGTCCTACACAGCTTCACTTCACTAGTGCACCTAGGCACAAGTACTAGGAGCCTGATTCACAGAATGAGCTTAAGACTAAATCCTAAACTTACTACTATTTGGTATTCACTGAATGCACTTACTACTTTTGGGATTCACAGAGTGAACTTACTACTTTCGGGATTCACAGAATGAACTTACTACTTTCGGTATTCACAGAATAAATTTAAGACTACTAACTTTACGGTCGCACTCAGGCCGGAAATTCCTGCCTGGAGGCGGAGTTTCCAGACTGGATGCGGAGCTACCGGCGTGGGGGCGGAGCCTGCGGCCCGGAGGCGGAGCTTGCAGCCCAGAGGTGGAGATTTCAGCCATGGCTAAATTCCCCCCTCCGAGCCGGAAGCTCCGCCTTCAAGCCGCAAGCTCCGCCTCCAGGCTGCAAGCTCCGCCCCCAAGTCTGAAGCTCCGCCTCTGGGCCGGAAACTCCACCTCCGGGCCGGAATTTCCGGCTCGAGTGCGGACATAAAGTTAGTAGTCTTAAATCTATTCTGTGAATACCGAAAGTAGTAAGTTCATTCTGTGAATCCCGAAAGTAGTAAGTTCACTCTGTGAATCCCAAAAGTAGTAAGTGCATTCTGTGAATACCAAATAGTAGTATTGCTTCACAGGGATCTAATGGACTTGGCTAATTCTGATTCTGAGAAGGGTTTGCCCAGAGCCTCGCCATCCGCCTTTGATTTGCGCAGAAGATTTATGTATTCTAGGTATTTGTTGCACTCGTCAGAGTTTACTGCTTGTTTATTTTTAAAAAGATCCTCATAAAAGGATTTGAATGCGCTCGGAATCTCTTTTTGCCTAATGTGGGTGGTGTTGGAGGAGTCTTTTATCGAGGAGATGGTGAGATGTATCTGCTTGTGTTTAAGATATGAGGCTAGCAGTTTTCCTTCTCTATTTCCATCACATAATTTTAGCGCCTTAAATTTGTTGATCCACACCACCGCTATTTTGCTTACGATTTTATTGTACAGATATTTTTTCTTTACAAGTTGATCAAATATGTCTTTATTGTCTGTCGCATTGGCATGTGCTGACTCCAGGGTTGTAATCTCTTTTTCTAAAGTGTTGAGCTCTGAGTTTAATTTGAAATTAATTCTTGCCTTAATTTCAATGAGTACTCCCCTGATGGTTGCCTTAATGGCGTCCCACAGTGTAAAGGGATCTGTTTCTGGAAAATCATTGTGTCATGGATCGCGGACTCTATGTGTTTTTTATCGGTTGGATCGGAGAGTACTGCCTCATTAAAGCGCCAGCGCTTGGGTGGGAGCGTAGGGTGCGTACCAGCTAGTTTCGTACTGATACAGGAATGGTCTGAGACAAGTATGGGAGCAATGTCTGTTTGGTCAATGAGGTGGGTAAAGGAGCCTGGTATTAAAATATAATCGATCCTAGTATAGGAATTGTGTGGGGCCATAGATATTGATCACATGTATGTTATCCTCCTCTTGTTTTAAGTGTGTGATTAGAAGTCTCCCTTCATTGTCAAGTGTGTGCGAAATATTGCAAATAGTGGATTTTCTGGCTTTAAGAGTGATGACCCCTTTCTTCTTATGGTCAGCTGGTGAACAGAGAATATGGGAGATCCAATTGTATTTAATAAAACTGACGTCCTCCTTTGAGAGTTTCGTTTCCTGGAGAAGGATAATGTCTCCTTTTGTTTTGGCTATATAGTCGACGATTTTCCTACGCTTGATAGGGTGATGGAGCCCCTTTACATTTTGGGATACTATCTTGATGTCCTCAATTAAATTTTTGTTTTGAGCCATCTTCTTATCTATTGATGGCTGCTTGGATAAGCATATGGATAAACATATCCTTGAGGCTGTCGTACATCAACCTTTGCAGAACCCACATTAATGCACCAAGCCTATTAGTAGTATGGGTGGATAGTCGTTGATGAATACTATTTTTGTGGGCCATATGGGTCTTGACCTTGATTTCGTTTTGAAAGTAGCACCCATTTGTCATTGCAACGTGTTTAAAAAGTAAGGATAAAGAAAAAAATACAAGAAATACATCAAATACCAAAATTACAAAGAAGACAACCACATTTACCACATTTAGCCCCCTTAGTCCTGTCCCCCACCCCCATCTCCTCCCACATCCTCTCCCCCACCCCCTTCCCTCCCCTTCCCACCCGGAAAACTCAAGAGTAGGAGCTGCGACAGCAGGTCCCTCAACGTGCAGCTCGGAGGATATAAACTAGGTAACCAATTTGGATGAGCCCTAACTAGAATTTGACTGGCTATTACTAGTTATCTTTTTGGAAATGTGATAAAACCATCCTAACGGACAATGTTTACTGTTTGGTTTCCTTAGTTAAAGCTAACATTAAAGCTAACATTCCTAACTTGTAATCAAACCATTTTAGCACTAATGAGTAATGCAACTTATATCTCCCTGTGACTTTACTCACTACCCGTAACCAGTAGTTGTGTCCCGTGGTCAATTAGGGCTGAGCATTGTTTAGAGTGCGGGACCCCCACAAACGCCCTAAAATTGTGACGATTACAATGGTATTACAATGGTATCAACATAACATAGCATAAACAAGCCGTGACTTAGAAATGCCAAGAGCCCAGTGTGATTATCCTTTATGTGTGCTTATGGCACTGGCAAAATAGAGCAACTTCGATCAGCATTGTGATCTCACTGAGACAGCAAACATAGAACAAAGGGACACATATATCTGAGTGTCATGATTTCCGTTTGTTTGAATGGCCAGCAGCAGTTTCCATATCTTGTACCAGGGGCGCCTCCAGATGTCTTACTAGCTCCCTGGGATTCGTAAAGAGTTGTGGCTTGCCATTCTCGAAAATTCAAAACTTTGCCGGGTCAGCAAAGGAGAATTGGATGTTTTTGTCTCTCAATTTGTCACTCAGTTGAAGGAACCCCTTCCGAGTGTCAACTGTTTGCTTTCAGTAGTCTTATGAGAAATTTATCTGGTGTCCTTCCCAGGTAACTTTGTGGTTCTTCCTTGCGAAGTTAAGGATTACCTCTGTATGTTGAAAGCGTAAAGGTTTGCATATTATTGGCCTGATCATTTTCCTGTACGAGGAGTTGAATGTCGGGATTCTGTGAGCCCTGTCCATTTCCAAAGTTTGAGGGAATTTGATGCCTGTGATCATGGGTATCCAGAATTCTAAAAATGCTCGGCATGAATCTTCCGTATCCTCAGAGCCTTCTGGGATACCAAAAATGCGTATATTCTCCCATCTATTGCAGTCTTCCAATTTGGCTGGGTGCCTTTGAATCTCGCTGGTAGTGGCTCTGAGGTCTTGTATTTCTTTACTGGCCTGGGCGGTGATATTCTCCACGTCGCTTATTCTCTGCTCTGCATCTGTGAGTTTAGAGTTAATCGTGTGCATGTCTGCTCTAATGGGGGTGAGCTCCAGCTGCATAGAGTCAGTGTTTGCTTAGTGGACTTTGCCAGGTCATGGACATCAGCTAGCTTCCTGAGGATCATGTCCATTGTGCTATGTATATCTGCTTTACCTTTGACCGGCAAGTCTGAGATCGACGGGTCAGTGTTTGATTTTTTGCTCAGGCCTCTGGATTCGTTGTCAGCCATTTAAAGTTTAGGACTGGGTTCTGTATATGGATGGAAGATGTCGGGATCGGTCTCTCCTTCAGGTAGGTGAGTAAGACTAGATGTAGTGGACACGTAGATTGAGGAATATGCAGGGTAGCCCTGGGTAGCTCCGAACACGCTTGATTATGCAGTTTCGGCTAAACAGTTGAGGTTATTGAGGATGTTGTGTATCTGAATATAACAGAGGAAATCCAAGAGGCTCCTCTCAAGAAGCAGGCAGCAACGGGATCATTCAGTAGAACCCCAGCATAATCAGCTGCTTCGGACAACAGGGATCAACAGAGCTCTGGTACCGTGCTGGTCTTATGCTTATGGGAGAAGTGTGGCTCACTGGTTAGAGGAGGCAGACCTGGAAGCAGAGGTCAGCCCGGGACCAGGGTTCAATTCCTGGCTCGGCTGGGTCTTGAGTCCTAAAATGTCCATGGACTCGACAATTCTCGCTCCGGTCCCTACTCGATTCACGGGTTCACACTCTGCGACTCTGGGCAATAGCTTGCTTAATCTCCACAATGGCCCCTCGCGGCAGGATGCCTGGCTTTCACCTTGCGGATACCCTGCCGGGGTTATCTCACAGGGGCATACCAGGACGGGTTCCCTAAGCAAGCGCTTAGAAACCGCTCGGTGATTTGCGCTATATAAATTCCTGTACATTTACATTTACATTTATGCTGGTAACATGCAGGTACCGTACAACAGGTAACGGGCCTCCTGCAGACTGTGTACTAGGCTATGAGGATTGAGGTAGGTAAGTTCCCCATTACCCTTGGAGACCGACCATTGGCAAGGGCATGTGCTTTACTGGCATTGGTCTGACATTGGGCTGTAACAATGTAGGTCGCTTTTGTAGCCCAGCATGGAATGAAAGCATTACAGCATTTTCTTAGGTATAAAAGCATCTATCCAGTGGTGATCCTGTATCGCCATGTATGGCCATTACTTCCAGACTCTGCAGGTTCAACAATGTGGGCCGATGTGGGCCGATTTGATTAATTGGTTGCCATTTTAAAGTCAGGCACTGTGTTGGTAAACACCCGATGTTTGCACATATTTTAATTAATGATGTAGCACTTGACACAGTCCGTTTAGGCTATGGGGAAACCGCCCGACTGAATGGGCGTGGAGACGCAATTGTGTGAAGATCAGCACACTCGGTTCGAGATGATAGTAATCGCCATTACTGGGCCAGGCAGAGTGCGTATTATCGCTGTGAGGACGAGACAGAGCAGTTTTGACCTCCTGCACTGCGTATTGCTTGTCTACTCACCTTCGGGAATACGAATAGGTGTCAGGTGAATTTGGAGTTGACACTGCACCTTGTTCACTGTCCGGTATCTCACCGCCTTGTTTTCTGTTTACTAGTCCGTTACCCAGCCGCAGCCATTTTATGTTCCTCGCGTCAGGTAAGAGCCATAACTCTTGTTAGAGAATTGGGACCCCAGACATTGAAGACAGCTGATCTTGTTGTGGCCTCACACTCATGACTCGTTCCGATGCCGAGATCCGGTGTCCGCAGCCAAATCCGAGCAAATTAACTCCAGATCTGCATGAAAACACGCCCCTCCATGCCACGCTCAACGGGATTAGGCATGGAGGAGCATGTTTTCATGCAGTTCACTGGGGATTAGCCATACCCACTGCCGCCCAAAATTCCCTCCAGCACTGCACCTCTTCCACTATACACAACGCTCACATAGGGTTTTAGAGTAACCTGCTCTTCCATAAAATATCCCTGAGCTTCTCCCTCGCAGTGAGGGGGTTGTAGCCTGCATCAAGACTAGGCTCTTGACATGAGGAGGCACCCCTATGATGAAGCATGACACCTCTGGTGTGTGAGGGGAACCGTCCTTAACACATTGGCTACTATGGCTTTTCCCCTCCTGTGCTGGAAGTTGCTATATTCCATGGATCATGACGAGCTCAGCTTGTCATAAGCACAGCTCAAGTGTGCCTCATGACGATCTGAGCTCGTCATGAGCAGCGAAGGGGTTAAAAGGGAACCCCCTCCCTCAGCGTGCTTGTCACATCTCACATGCCCCTCAGACTGACGCCCTGAACCCGTGGGCTCTTTTTGTGATAGACAGCAGGAGATACTCATGACCTCTCGCTGTATCAAAGAGCACCCTTTGAAGTGTACAGGGTAAGCCTGCCTCTCCCCTCTCCAGTGTATGTCCCACCCAACATACTGGAATTTAGCAATAGATAAATCTGTCTGGGGGATTTCTCTACCTCCTCTATGTATTCCATGATTCAGGCCTGAGTCCCCAAAAATGGAATCCAGGGCACTTCATGTATGGTACCATCCACAGGCACACATGCATCCAGAACATGCCTACAGCATTCACACACTGCACAGTAATGTATCCTCCATATGCTGTACCCTTCAGAAAAGGGGATGGGATGCACACCAGTAATCGTGCTATTAACAATTTAGTCGCATTTTAATCATTGAATGCGTGCACACTGGTATGTGCCATGCCCAAATGGCACGGTGTGAATATAACTTCCAAGGATGGGGCACCATTGTACCCCAACCAGTTGCACAGCTACATTACGCCGCATTGGCGATAATATTCCTTAATTAGTCCATATATATTCCATATTTTCATCGTTTTAATTTCCCACTTTTTTCTCAACTTGTTCTTCAACTCTTTCAACCATTTTCTGAGTCCACACGTGGAGTGTCAAATGCCATTTTCGAGTTTTCTAATGTTCCCCCTGTGCCCATCCGGACCTCTTGAAAGAACACGGCTGAAGCACAAGTTCATCTGAGGCAGCGTTTATTCAATAAAAACCCAATGCATTTTGGGCCAAATGCCCTTCTTCAGGGGTCACTGCTGTGAAAAGTTAAAATCATCTGTCTCCCTCTGTGAATTTCAGCAAGCCGCCCTTCAGAGGCACATATACATCCCGCAAATGCATTTAATATGCACTCGCTGATCAGCACTCTATTCTTCTTGTACAGTAACACTCATAGACCCACGTACACTCAGCACAAGCATTTAACATCCACGAATGGCACCCTTTATGTATTCTACCACTCACAGCTACACATACAGCTATCACATGCATTTAACCTGCACATACTATACATCCTTCATGCATTATGCCTTTCACAGACACTCATATACCCAGCATATGCATCCACCATGCACATACTGCACAGTACTGCAATATCCATGTATTGTACCATTCACAGATGCACATACACCCAGTGCTGATACACTACTCATGTGCTGTGCAGCACTGCATACCAAACCCATGTAGGCCAAGGGTAAGTTAAGCACACAGTTGCAGAACTTTAAAAATGAGTGAGTCTGCAGGCCTCACTCTAGTGACACAGGATAAAAAGGACCTATTCCCTCCTACTAATCACTACATGGTATGCTGCCACCACCGAGCTTGTACTGCTTAACATCTGGTGAAGGCAGTAACCTCTCACCACTATGAGGGTAGCGCTGTGGGTGCCCCTCCTTGTACAAGAGTGCCATCTGTGAGACAGGTCTATGTCCAGTACTGTAACCATGCTACGGGAGGGAATTTGAGGGCTAGACCAGCTCAGTTTAATCTTTGCCACCCCCCATCCCCAAATGACTGAGGCAGGTGGCACAGTATTTATCCAAAACCCATTTTTTTTAAACAGATTTTATTTGTCTGAACGCACATATGATGCATAGCTCCGAATACCGGAGACTGCTGCAACCATTAGTATAGCAAAAATATCATAAGCAGACGTTCACAGGAAACACCATCCCCCCTCCCACACCTCCCCCCCAATTGCGCTGCTGCTAAAAGAAAGAAGACACATTTGTACAGAAGACATACTGAGTCAAAACAAGACACTTCACAATATTACCAAATGTCTGGGTGTCAAGACGATGGGAGGGCAGCTCTGTCAGGTGGAGGGTCCAAGTCCAGCCCTCGTTAGTGGGCCCAACTCTTCCAAATTTTATAGTGCTTGCCAGGGCATCCCCTGGCCAGAAATATAGGTTGCTCCAGCCCCATGCAAAAGTCCATGCCGTTTCTCAAGGCGGCCAGAGGTGGGGCTTGGGGCGCCTTCCAGGCTTTGGCAATATCTTGTTTGGCTAACGTAAGGCCCAGACGCAACAAATGGCGCTTATTTATACCTGTTACCCCCAATGCCCTCCATAACATGCAACAACGCTACTTTGGGGTCCTGAGGAAGCACCCAGGCCAACACTTCCGATAGGCACTAATCCCCCCCCCACCCCCACCCCCACCCCCCCTCCCCAGAACCTCTGCAGTGCTGAACAACCCCAGGTAGTATTGTGTTTTTATCTAGGAACCTGAATCAATATTGCTATTTTATGCCCTTGTACGGCTATAATCAATAATATCCCTATAATGGCATAAGAATCAGATCCATATTTAAGTAAATAGCCCTTGCAGTCCAAAGCACGGCAGAAGCTACTTCCTTGGATTCCTAGAAAGCACAACAAGTTCTTTCGACACACCAAACCTCCAGCAACCTGGGAAATCCCCATTTGCTTTTGTTTTGATTTGTCATTAAACTCCTGCGAACACTAAAGGAACAGTCAGTTCTTAGTGACATCTCTATTGACGTCTTGTTGGACTTGGCCCTTCTGGCGTTGCTCGAGGGGGACGTTGCTCAGTGCGGTGCCTACAGGACACCAGGCTGGTCATGACAGAGTCACAGCTCCCTTAACTGGTCTACCACCTGGGATTCGAATTCTCTCCTCCTTCCGCAGCAAGGCAACCACTGCAGGTCAATCCCCCATACAGCTTACCCGGTTCCTTCTCTTCAGGCAGGAGTTCCTTCAGGACACTACGTACAGTTGCCCTTACGTCCAGATCCAGACACACCGGCTACTGGCTCCCCAACCGAGGGACGTACCCCTTTGGTCAGATGCCTGGCGCACCAGGACTTCCTTGAGGGTGACACATAACTAATGTGTCATGTACAAGTCTGCCTGACACTCAGGACAGAAGTGGCATCACTCTGGTCACTCCTTGGCGACACAACCCTTCTGGTTGGCCCCTGACCCACTGGTTACTCCACTGGGGAACCTATCCCCCTTGCACCCCTCCATCTGGACTTCTGCACCCTCCCAACTGGAGCGGCACTGCCAGATAACAGAACTACTAGAGCCCTGCTTACAGGTGCTCCACGTTCTCGCCACACTGGGAGATCTCCCTAGAAGGACGCTCCATACGGACATGCTAGGCTCCCTCACCTGGTGTTCCTAAGAAAAAAAACACCCAGACTACGAAGACCAGGCTTGTGCTCCTCTGAGCCACTTCCACCACACTGGGCTGGAAGACCAGAACCTTCCTTAGGGTCACTCCCCAACAATTAACACAATGGCACAGGGGCAGGGGAAACTCCCATGAGTTTCAGGCCCACCCACGAAATCATGTTCACTGATGTTCTACATTCTTCAAATACTCTGGGAGATCTTCCTCAAATGACCTATTGGTACAGCCTAAGGGTGCGGACCCTAGGTTGAAGGATCAGTGGTAGTTTGGAACTACACTGAGAAAGGGAGTGGAGGATGGCTATGTAGGCCAGGGGTTACCACCCCCCACTCTGTGGATTGGTAGGGACCTGTGGTATCTGGGTGGCCTAGGGCCTGGTCCTAGCCGTGGACAACTAAGGAGTACCAGTGGGGTAGCCTAGTTGGGCCTGTTTTTTTTAAGTATGTGCTTGTCTTATGGATCAACGTGGCGTAGAACCGGAGGGTGTCCCTGCAGTGCGGGCCCGCGTCTGTGTTCTATCGCCCCAAGCAGGGAAGTCCATCACGGTGGTGATTGGTCTCCCCTGCGTTTTGGCTGGAAGGGGGTTGTGTTGGACTTGGCCCTTCTGGCAGGTTCACCCCAGAACTTTTTGCCTAGTGACTTCTGGTCTTTGCGCACTTTGACACTGTGGCGCAGTGTAAAGTGCGGGTGCTCCCTGAGTGCGTGTGTGAGATTGGCCTGCTCTCCCATAGGAATGCATGGGGAATGTATGTGTCCCTGGTAGTTCCTGATGCGTGGGGGGTACAGGTTCGAATCTGATATGTGCGAACTCGTGAGAGTGAATGCTTCGCAATGGTGTGTGTTGCATGAGTGTGTCATATGTAGAAATGCCATTTCCAGGAGTTGGCATATTAGTGTAAAATATGCCTGGCGTGTGATTGGCTGGAGCAGGCTGATGAGCCTGGCTCCAGGAAGGCTGGGTGGGTCTGCCCGGTGGTGAGTGGGAGATTAGCATGAGTGATGTGTGGGAGGAGTGTACCTGTGTCCTGGATGGCTGGGTTTTCCCCACACAATGCTGGCTCCGCCCCCCTGCGGTGTGACTGATGACCCTAGCCCTGCCAGTGAAAGAAAGGGGTGGTTGGGCCATCAAGGGTACTCCCAAACCAGCTGCGACTGGTTTCTCCCCCACCCTGCACCCTTAGACAAAGGATTTGGTGTATAAAAATGGGGCTGTGTCCCCACTGAAATTGTTCTTGTTCCAGGATCCCGAGGGGGCTGCTGCTGCTGCTGGGCCAGAGGACCGCCACTTGGAGTGTCTCCCTGCCTGGAGACCCAGTGTGCTGGCTCTGGGCCCAGCCTTGCCCCCCTGCCTGCCTGTAGGGACCTTTTGCTGGACTCTAAGGGTCAACTAGCGCTGGGGAGTGCTTTCTCTGGACCCTTTTCTGATTTATAGCGCTGGGAGCGCTGTATTCATCTGCCGAGCGCTTGAGAGCGCTTTATTTGGCTCCTAGCGCTGTGAGCGCTTTACTTTGTCCTGTGGCGCTTGGGAGCGCCTTGCCTTCATTGTTAGCGCTGTTAGCGCTTTGAGAGCCCAGCCGGTGCCCACCCGGCATCTGCTGCTTTGGTGGTGCCCATCGTTTGATGTCCGAGTGCCCACCTCGGATTATTGCCCTTTTGGAGGCCGGTGCCCACCCGGCATTGCCCCTGTCCTGGGATTTTAATTGATCACGAGGGAGCCCACTCCTCGGATACTGGGACCCCGCCTGCCTGTCTGAAGCGAGCCGCCGCGCTGCCCGCGGCGACCCGGAAGTGGTTGGACGGCCAGCCAATCGCTGCGCGGCCCGAGGGAGGGTGACCCAGAAGTACCGCCCCCGCAGCCGAGCAGCAAGAAGTGGAGCAGCCGGCCGTGTCCCCGAGGCTCCCCGAGTGGAGAGAGGAGCCTCGCGCTGACGAGAGAAGAGGAGCGGCCACAGCCCCAGACAGCCGGTGAGTGACAGAAAGGGAGGGGCGCCGGGACACATTGTCGGTGTCCGCCCCCCCCCCCTTCCCGGTAGCGCAAACTCGCGCTAGTTTTCAGAACGAAGCCACGAGGGCTTCAAGGGGGCATTCCCAGCATCTAGAGTCCCCCAGAGGGGGGGGACTCCAAACGAAGGCCCCACGTGTTCTAGGGTCCCCCGTGAGGGCCCCCGCCGGCCCAGAAAGCCGCACCTTGTTGTTCGTGAGCCCTGAGAGGCTCTTGCGCCCGCCCATTGTCCTTTGAGCCCCGAGAGGCTCTGCAGTGGTGCCTGGGTCCCCCGTGAGGGACCCTCCCTGCCTAGTGAGGCAGGGTCCGTTCCTTCGAGCCCAGAGAGGCTCTGAGGGTGACATTTCCTTGCTTTGTGAGCCCAGAGAGGCTCGAGTGCCCATTTCGTGTTGAAGAGCCTGAGAGAGGCTCAGGGCGCCATTTCTTGTCCAGGAGCCCAGAGAGGCTCCGCAGTGCCACAGTGGTGGTTCTTGAGCCCACGAGGCTCCAACGTTGCCCTAACTTCCCTGCACCAGTTGCCCAGCACTTTGTGGGCAACTGCCACGTTTAGGCCCTGACATTGGGACACAGGGACTGTCACAGGTGGTGACTTATCTAAGTTTTGCGCAACTGTGTTTTTGCTTACACCTCTGAATGTATTGTGATGCATCATGTGTTTTCCTCCTTACACCTCTGAATGAATGTTATGCATTGCATCATGTGTTATGTTCTTACACCCCTACAGGTATTGTAATACTTAGGTGGTTGTTTTCTCCCTAGTACAGGTGGTGCTAGTGAGGTCCTAGTTACCAGTGATTACTGGTTGTGTGCTATTTTGTGCTAATGTAATTTTACATTCTAAGTGCTATTTCTGAAAGTGTTACTTCTGATTCCTGACAGTGGTCCAGGTGGCCCTGTCTTGTAAATATCCCCTGTAAATTCTGCCCGTGCCCCTGGAACATTGTAAAGTGTGTGTTTTTATTTAATGTGTTTTGGTGTAATACAAAGGCTATTTTTACATAACCTTGTGTGGAGTTTCCTTTGTGGTGGGCCTTGGGTGTTGTTGCTGGGGTGCGTGCGCAAATACTTAACTCATATCGCCTCCAAGTTTAGCCTTGCTGCTCGCGCCACGTTACCTAGAGGGTGAGCTGGGGTTATCTTGGCGTGTAACTCCCTTGCCCTGACTTAGGAGTGGTGGTCTCTGACTGACTTTGGCGCAAGCCCTGGCCAGCCAGGGATCCCATTTCTAACACGTCTTATGTCCAAACCTTACATCAAACTCGGCACTTTTCAGGTATAAATATACCAACGTTGCCTTAAGCAAACACATGCTGGTGGTTTTGGAGCCGAGCAGCTATCTACTTGCCCGAGAGCCCAGCTGATGTGAGAGCCCACGGACGCTGCCCCTCCTCTTTGATGCACTGAGAGAGACGCTGTCTTTTCTCCTGCCGAGAAATCCAGCTCCGGTGTTCTCAGCCGCCTTCGCGGGCTGCTGGGATATCGAGTCCTGAAAGAGAGATACCAGACCTCCTGCATTCTATTACCCAGGTACGGAGCTGACTAAATCCTTAAAGAGAATTCCTGAGTCAGATTCTTGGCAAAACCAACTTAACTTAAACTGCTACTTACTTACTCCTTCCCACGTATTAGGCTTAGGTCAGGTACACCGGGGTAGGCGTATTTTAGAAGCACCAGTTGAGTACGTTAGTCAATGTATATATGTATGTGTATATATATTTTATCCATTTTAAAGTATCTTATGGCTAAGAAACCATATCAATGCTTTTACAGTATTATTTCATAATACTCTTTTTACTGTACGCACTTTACTTTACATTAAGTATTGGAATCATGGCAATTCATTTCTCTTGCATGAGAAAGAAGACTGCTCAATAAATTACACCTTTTTATTGAAAACGCCCGTCTCTCTTTTCTCTGCACTCTGGTGAAACTAAGTACGCACATTTGACTGAGTGAAATAGCTGTCTATTGTTTTCACACGACTCTAGAGATACACTCTTATTCTGAGGGAGCAAAGTTGTCATGTTATATGGTTGTCGGAAGCTAATCCCTTCTTGTCTATCCAGGGAGGTTAATTCCTCCTCGTTTATTCGAGAAAGTTTCTAGTGACCTCTGAGCTAGCTGGCAAACCTTAAGTCTAATATAGTCAGTAGAGAACTAGTCAACCTCAGTCCTACGTCTACACTGCTGAATATATTATTCCAATGCGCAGAGCCTATTGGGAATATAGGAACTACACTACAGTAGTATTCAGGAGCGTGCCCACCTCCAAGCCGCACCTAAGACACTCCGGGGAGCCCACCATACCCGCCCGCCATAGGCGCTGCCGTGTGAAGTATGTGCGATGTAGATACTTAAATTGGATCAGGCGCAGGCGAGTGGAAATTGCAGCAGTCCGCGGACCTGCCAGAGCTTCATTCCAGTCCTCCTCTTCTAATTCCCCAACATCCTCCTCCCATGCAGTCCTAAGTTTAAGTAAGTCGGATGAGCAATGGTGGACCAGTGTCTGATAGATACGTGAGATTTTCTTGTTTCGCAACTCACCCATGAACAGTTTGGCCTCTAGTGGACTGAATTCGGTGAGCTGCTCTAGGGCAGTCAGGTAAGGCGTTAGAGCATGACGAAATTGAAGATATTTAAAAAACTGGGAGCGGCGCATCTCAAACTCGTCATGCAAGTTCTGAAACAACTTCAGGGAACATCCTGTCATCACATCCCCAGCGAGGAAATACCTATCGCGTCCCATCCCCGGAAGCCCAAGAGCGCGGCCAGGTGGGGCAGGCGACCATTGTGCCAAAGAGGGGTTTCCTGGGTAAACACGTCCCACCATCCCATTCTACGCAGCGCTTGCTTCCAGACATAAAACACCACTTGCGTGGCCGAGGGAAGGCATTGCCGAAGCGCCGCCGAGTACAGCAGTGTATGGACTGTTGCTGAGCCCATGAGGAATCGTTCAACTGCATATGCAGGGTCACCCCTGTCTCTGTACCACCAGTCATTCAAGACCAGCAGATGTGCAGCCTGATAATTAGCGAGCACGTCAGACGTGGACAATCCCCCGGTATATGTAGAGCGGAAGCAGGTCCGCAATGCCACGTGTGTATTCCCGCCTCCCACAAAAACCCACCCAGCGCCGAGTTGACTTGCTGGAACCAGCGCGGCGGAATCCGGTATGGATAGTTTTGTAACTGATACTCGATGCGGGGGAGCGCTACCATCTTAAAGATGGCCGATCTGCTATATATAGTCAATGGCATACAGGACCACACCTTCATGCCCTCACGCATACGATCCCATATAGGGGTAAGGTTGCGCTCCCAAGAGACCGCAGCCTCCTCTGACAGGTGTACCCCCAAATATTGCACCCCGCCCGACGCTATCTGGAGGCCCGAGGTCCTCTCCCCTATCCGCCCCCGCTCCCTGAGTACCCACAGCGTTGACTTCTCCGGATTCATGTAGAGGCCGGAGGTTTCACCAAAAATGTGCAGAATGCGCAACAGCCGCGGTCCCGAGCGGTCTAGATCCGTAAGAAAAAACAATACATCGTCAGCGTATAGCGCTATTTTATCAGCCAAGCCCGCGGACCACCGGAATCCCTTAAGTTGGGCATCAATGCGTACCCACGCCATGAGGGGCTCCATAGCGAGTACAAACAGGTAAGGGGACAGGGGGCAGCCCTGACGCGTCCCCCGTCGAACCGAAAAGGATCGGGAGATCGCTCCCCCAACACGCTCGGAGGCTGTAATATCAGTATAAAGTAGCCGCACGTACGCCAAAAAACGTGGGCCCAGATTGAGGCGTGACAATAGGGCGAACAAATATATCCAGCTCAGGGAATCAAAGGCGCCAGAAATAGCGCAGCCTGCTCCCCCAGCAGAAATTCTCCAAGCAGAGATCGCAACATGAGCGCGCCGAATATTATGGCGAGTAGCCCTCTGAGGCATGAAGCCTGCCTGATCCGGATGAACCAGATCCGCAATGTGAGGCTTAAGCCTATTGGCCAAAACCTTGGCCAGAACCTTAGCTTCCGTATTCAGCAGCGATATCGGGCGGTAGGACGCATGGCTTGCCCGGCTTCAAAAACACCACCACCTCCGCGTGTCGCCAATCCGCTGGGAGCACCCCCCCCTTGGGCGCCTCCTCTATCACCGGACGGAGCCATGGACCCAACTGCACGTAAAATCGCCGAAAAAATTCGCAGGGGAAGCCATTTGGCCCCTGCGCCTTACCGGGGTTAAGCTCACCCAAAGCCGTACCAATTTCATCATCGGTCAGCGGTCTGTCCAGCAAATCCCCCACTTCGTCCGATACCACACGCGGGGGAAGGTCATCAATGAAGCGCTGGACCATATCAGCCGGCAAGCACTCCTGGGGCGCGTAGAGCTCCTCATAATATGCAGCGAAGCGATCCGCAATAGCCGTGGGTTCAAGTATGGGCCCTCCCCCAGGGTCTACAATTTGGGGCAGCGGTTGGGCGTGTAGTGTGCCCTGACACAGGAGGTGTAGCATTTTGCCCGATTTATCCCCCCACTGGTACACCAGACTACGGGTGGCCAGCCAAGCCTGTCGGCCTCATCCATCAGCACTGCGGCATACTGTTGCTGGGTAAGGATTAACTGTCGCCTGGCGGGACAACCATCCACTTCCCGACTTCTGCGCTCTAAGTTCTCTAACGCCGCCTCGCGCTCCACCAACTCTTTTCGCCGCTCCCTACAGGCCGCCGCGCACCAGGAGATGTACACACCCTGCAGAGTGGTCTTTAAGGCCTCCCATAGGCTAGTCGGGGAATCCACGGAGCCTACATTGGACACCAGAAATTGATCTAACTCTATAGCCATGTGCTCCCTGTAGTCTTCCTGCATCAAATTCCATCCAGACATACGCCACCGAAACAGCTGCCTGGCCGGACCTATACTAAATGTGAGGGATACTGGTGAGTGGTCAGACAAGGCTCTCGGCAGAATATCTACCAACAGGATTCTATAGTCCAATCCCCTTGGAACGAATATGTAATCGAGTCTAGAGAATGAGTCATGCACTGCAGAAAAATATGTGTAATCTTTACGTGAGCCATGTCGGTACCTCCATGCATCTGTCCAATCTAGGCCTGATGCCAGAGCATGAAGTTTGGTAGTAGAAGCCCCTACCCCCCCTCCCCCATCAACCACCCTACTGCGCCACCTATCACTGCCCAGGTCCATAACGTCATTCCAATCCCCCCTACAATTGAAAGGGTATCAGGCATGGCACCCCAGAGGGACATAAGCTTTTCCACCAGGGGCCACTGCAGAGGTGGCGGGCGTATACGCTACCCAGGGTCACCATGTCCCCCCTATCCTGCCCTGTACGAAGACATACCTGCCCTGCGTGTCAGCCCAGAGTCGATCATGTATGTAGGAAACCCGGCGGTGTATTAGAATAGCAGCCCCTCTAGACCCCCTCGTGAAGCCAGAGTGGTATATCTGTGTGAACCCAAACCGTTGGAGGCACAGTACCTTTATGCCGAGCGGATGCGTTTCCTGAAGGAACAGGAAGTACACCCGACCTCTTTGCATATTGGAGAACAGCTCCCCTCTTCACCTTGTCTAACATCCCTCGCACATTCCAGCTTAATATTCGCAAGGAGCCAGAACCTACCCGTCCCTTCCTTCCCCCAGCAGACATAAAACTGTAGTACTATATAGATTATCAGCGTCCTGGCGACCCAGCACGTACAATGCATAGCCAACATATTGCAGCATAACTAGCGCAAACAAGCCCCTCAACCCCAACCCAAAAAACCAACGCCCCTCCCACCCCCCACCCTGCACCTCCCAAACATGGAAGCACCTGTCGCGGCCGGACCGCAACCCGGGCCCCAACAGGGGACCCAGGACCACCCCCTCCAATGGATCCCCAAGTGACAACCCATAACAAAGGGGTTCCCACTCCCCCCAACCCACTCCTACTGGGGCAGGATACCAGCCCTCAATACCTGAGCACATGAGCGTCCATAATGTCCATCTGCAACGTTCCGAACGAAAGTTCAAACCTGCAGGACACTTCCTGTTGCTGTTGGTCTGGTGCCAGACAACCTTGGCATAGCGCAGAGCCCAACCTCGAGCTGCGACCAGAATGCGATCTCCTGCGGCGGCGCTGCTGACTCCGGAGGCCCCCTTGGGCCACTCCACTCGATAAGGAATCCGATTCCTCCCCTTGGGCCGTGGTGACACGAATTTCACTGTCTCATCTGTCCACTGGAAAACTTCCTCGGGAGAATCAAAGAACAGCGTGCGGGACTTAGAGCTGACACGCAGCCGTGCCGGGTATAGCAATACCTACTGGATGTTGAGGCCCCGGGGACGGGCCTTGGCAGCGAGGAAAGATTGGCACTGCTGCTGCACCAGTCGTGTGTAATCTGGGAAGATAAGTATAGTGGTATTATCATATGTGAGAGAGTCCTTCGCTCTTGCCTGCCGCAGGATGGTATCCCGGTCAGCATAGTTCAGAAATTTAGCGATAATGAGCCGCGGGCGGGCTCCGACAGTGGGCTTCTGCATGAGAGCCCGGAGGGCCCGCTCCACCACAAAGAATCGAAATTAGAGCGTCCGGGGGGAGCCAACTCTCCAGCCACTGGGCCAAAAAGCGCTCCGCGTTGTCGCCTTCGCAGCCCTCCGGAAATCCCACAAAGCGCAGGTTGGTCCGCTGTGCGTGCCCTTCTGCATCCTCAACCCTCATGGCAAGACCCTTTTGAGTCTTTTCCATGGCTGCAAACTTCTTCTTGAGTACTGACATGTCGTCTTCTACCTTGGAAATGCGAGTCTCTGTGCCTGTGATCCTCTCTACGGCATTCCTCAAATCTTGACGGAGAAGCATGACGTCGAATCCAACGGCTCCAATCTTGGTGTCCAGCATGTCCCTTGACTGTGTTGTGGCCGCCAGCAGCGCCGCATTATCAGGCACCGAGTTTTGCAGCCCCCCAC
The DNA here is from genome assembly GCF_964263255.1 of Lissotriton vulgaris. NCBI lineage: Eukaryota > Metazoa > Chordata > Amphibia > Caudata > Salamandridae > Lissotriton > Lissotriton vulgaris. The sequence goes on along the minus strand of NC_141695.1, from coordinate 628,397,542 downwards.
CACCTGCTGCCTGGCCCGCCTCCGTAAATTTATCCAAGGTCCCTTGTTTAGAGTGACCGCCACCGGCGCGATCCCGAGTCTTTGTGCCCGTAGAGGATATAGTAGGCGGTAGGGTCCCGCTCCAAGATATCCGCCAGCACCGGCGAACTGGGGACCAGGCGGGCCAATAGGACAGGCCACGCTCCAAGTCCCTTCTTCCAGCAAAGGGCCCCCACTCTAGTCCGTGCACCATGGCCCATACTGACCACCGACGCACTCTCAACAGACCTCCAGATTGCAGCCCTCGGCCCACTCCTGGACCAGATCACCAACACAGCCACACCAGTTCCATGGTGGTCGCCGCTCCCAAAGTCACTGCGGCTCGATCAGGCCGCCGAGTGCACCAGAGTCAGGGCCACCACCACTCCACTGGAGGTCCAAACGATATATGGGGGGAAGAAGGAGCAGGCAACCTTACCCCCGCATCCACAGCTCCACACCCGGCACCCGCCAACTCACCACCGCAGGCCAGCTATAGTACGTCACCAGCAGGCCCTTCCAGGTCACCGGATAGGAGCGACCCAAATCACCCAGCTCCACTGACCGTGGAGGGGGGGGGAAGATATGTCCAACTCGGGCCCAGAAGATCTTCGCGAGGCTGCCCCTGTATGCCTCTCAGTGCCTGCAGGGGCACAGCAAACCAGCCAGGGTGCACAGAAATGGCCACCGTCCCCCCGGGCCGCACAGGCAGCACTATCTGCTCCCTCCGGGCGTTGCCCCCGGCCCACAAAGATGAGGGCCCCACAGCTAAACCATGCAGGCCCGTCAGCCCCGCTCACCACAATCAGCAAGAACCAAGAGGTGAGCCGCTGCACACACCACCAGCGGTCCGGGGCACTCAAGATGGCCGCTGTCCCTCCAAGGCCGGCCAACTGCTCACGCCCGTTCTCTCGGCGCCTCCCGGCCGGCCCAGCTACTTCTGGCCTCCGCAGTAGTTTCAAGGAGCGCAGCCGTCAGCCGCACACTCCCAGCAAACACAGCCTCCCTCCGGTCAGAGGATATGTGGGGGCGCCACACGGGCCAGCAATCCAACTCCCCACTGCCAGCCCGAAATCCACGGCACCGGCCAGGCACAGAAATCCAGGCCCCGGCTCCTGCCTCACGGGGGAGCACTAGGCCGCACCCAGACTTCGAGTCATCTCGCAGCACGCCGGTAGCCCCCACAGATCTCAGGGGGCGCCAACAGATAGTGATAAGTCTCCGACAGCCTGATGACGAATTGCGGCACTCAGGGCAGGATATGAAGTAGAATATTTACAGGGCTGGCCGGAGCGAGCCTAAAACACAGCCGCCATCGCTGCCGACCAAGCCACGCCCCTCATCCAAAACACATTTTAAATTTAGGTTATCTAAACAAACTGCATTCAGCTTTGAATGCATACAGTCTTATCCAAAACACACATGCTTGAGTCCAGAATGTGATTGAGCAATAAAATGCCTTTTTATCCTGTTACATTTGCTGTTAAATCTCAGGCTATTTGCTGTTAAATCTCAGGCTATGTCTTTTGGCAAGTTGCTGCTTATTCCTTTAAAGTGGGAATGTTGTTTACTTTTCTTCCTTTAACTGCAAAGTTGGAGAATTTTTTTTAAGTGAACTATGTGACAATCTCACTGAGGTAAAGGTAGGGCAACTGGAATAATGCAAAAGGCAAGGCCCACATTATGCATCAAGGTTGATTAAATTACGCGGCAAGAAAACGCAAATTGTGCATCTTAATGCAACATATTTTGTGTTAATATTACTTCATTATTTTGTAATTTTTTTATATGTTAGCACTTTCTGGGCAAAGGGTTTACTTCATTCCACACCCAAATACTGCTAAAGTAACTGAAAGGTATCCAGACAACCTTCCACTGTGCTGCAGCATGTGTTCCGGTGAATGTGCTAAATTGTGATCCATTTGAGCTCAAAAGAATTGTTTTTGGTAAAATCTGCAGATTGCGCACTAGATGAAGGATTGAGTTGCAAATTTGACAAATTCATAATTATGTGGAAAACGCCACAGCTACAGAATTGCATAGTTCCAATGGCCCTGTGTACAGGGAGTATGGAAGGAAAGCCTATAGGACATCAATGTGTTTCTAATACACAGCAAAATGTAAATAGCTGTAAATAAACTGTACAAATATTTCAACATACCTCAGCAGTTATGAAAACACAAATGAAGCAAACTTTGTTTTGTAATTCTGAAGTCTGATGGAAAAAAAGATTTTAATAGGATCAAAACAAATCTTGGTGATCCACAAGTAGTAAATACTGTATTGTATTATATTGTTTTGCAGCATTTGTATAGCTCTTACTACCACTTTGTGTGGCACTGAAGCGCTTTTATACATGGGTTGTAAGCTATGCCATTTCAGGTGGTGTGTAGTTGGAACGGTGTTGTCTTTGTTTTGCATTCCTATATGGGAAGTGTTTCCATGCTGTGCATGATGACCACGAGGTGAGGTTAACATTATCATGTTATGGGATGCTTCACCTAGCAGTGTGGTGGATGATGAGGTGTGAGAGACACAGACGTGCAGTTTATGGTGTTTCAATATGCTGGTAGCTTTGAACAGCTCCGCAGGTCCTTTTATTGTAGTTATTATGATTATAGTCTGTTTAGCTGGTTACTGCATTGAGGTGTCCAATCAGAACTTTTGTATAGGTCTCGGCTTGAGCTGGAATGGTTGTAGGGAGAGAGAAGTGGAGAGAGCTGCTGGTACATGCACTATCATCCCATATCTGAGTGTCATTAGGCGATGTAAAGAAGCGGCCACAGTGTATAGATATTTAGGACCTTCAGTCCTAGTACTAATCACATACCTGCATGATATTAGTACTAGTGTGGCCCAGAAATGTTATATAGGAAATTACATAATTTTATGGCAAGACCGGAGGCTCCTATTATGCTTTCTTATCTTGCTTTATTACACACAGCAGCCAAGATAAGTAAAAAAACTACAGTTCCCAGAGGGCCAGGGGACAAACTGGGCCATGGGACTGAAAAAACGTGAGAATACATTAGCCAATCACAAAGAACCTATGAGATAAAGACCCTAACTGACTGCGCAGCTTCCTCTTTTCTTGCTGCTCGCAGTCAGATAAGTGCCTTTATCTTTGCTCTCAGTACTTTTTATGCTTTGTATGCATTTACTGTGTCCGCTTGTATTACTTTTTAATTGTGACTGTTTAGCGCGACCTCGCGCTAGTTCTTTCGCGCTGTTCGCGCGTTTCTCCTCGGAGCTCCGGCGCTTCTAGCTCGCTCCCCCCTCCCCCCCCCCGTTTTCAGACGCTGTTGGTAGCGTCTCAGCGCGCGCGTCTTCGCGCGCCTTCTGACCTCTTTCTGGGTTCTTCTTTCCCTCCGGTCACCGTTCTGTGTGTGCCTGCTGCTCCGCTTTGTGCTCCAGCCTCCGTGCCTTTAGAGCTCCGTGTGCAGACGTCGCTTCACGCTCTGCCCAGCCCACAGCTTGTACACGCCCCCGCTCTGTCCATTAACCCTCTCCTACCTCCTGGGTGTTATTTTTGGCTCTATTGACAGCTGCATCATGGAACGTGATAGTTCCTCAGAGGAAATCCCTTCCCAGGAATCACATTCTTTTAAAAGGGATTTAAATAAATTTATTAATAATTCAGTGGAATCAGCTGTAGAAGTCTCTATGAAGAGAATGTCCAAAAACATGGAAAATTCGATGTTAAGCATCATGTCCAAAATGTTGGCCCAGTCTGCGGGGGAAAGCAGAAAGAAAAAAGTGGAATTCTCTGCTCAATCTCGTGTCCCCAAAAAAGCGTCTTTGATCAGCGAGTCTTCCTCGCATTTGACTGAGGACTCTGTTCCTCCCAGGCCTCCTTCTAAGGAGGGGTTTGTTGGCTCCGAGGGTAAACGCAAACAAAAAGAGAAACATGCAGAGTCTCCTAAGAGAAAATTGGTAATTTCCACTATATTGGACACTGATGACGATGATGATGATGCTAATTTCGATGACGCTGACCAATATTTTGACCTGTTTGATACTACTGACCCTTCCCCCCCCCCTGCTAAATCCCCCAAATTGGATTCTTTTTCTTTTGAGCCTGTTTTTGACTCTGAGGGTTTACCCATGTTTGATCCCTCCACTATTCGTCATCCTAATTCCACCGAATGGTTCCCTTCTCACCATGTGGGAGAATATATCTCTGCCAGGCTGCGTCTCCCTTTGGAGGCACCGGTAAGAGCCAGACTTAAATCCGAATGTCCCAAACCTTCTCTTCCAGACAAAATTACGATGGTCCCTTCCATCGACCAACCTCTCCTCACTTTCTTCTCCAAGTTCGGCAAGGACCCCCGCAGAGGGGTGGATAAAGCTTGGACCACTTGCCAGGACAAACTATTGGATGTTGTGGGCCCTCTCGCCCGTATCTTTGATCTAGCGGAAGCTGCCCGCTTAGAAGGTTCTGAACTTTCTGCAGATGATGTTTCCATGTGGGCCCAACGCGCCTTCTGCCTTCTAGGAAATGCCAATTCCGCTATCACCCATGAGCGCCGTAAAGGTCTCCTAATCAAATTGGATCCCAAACTTTCTAATCTGGCTCCCATGGATCCTGGCCCCAAGGCAAATGGTCTCCTCTTTGGAGATTCTCTGGTTCGTGACCTTAGTAGATTTGTTTCTACGTTTGCTTCTTTGGACAAAGCCCAGCAAACAGTAAAGAAGGTCTTCGCCCCTCGGGTTTTTGGACGGGCCGGCAGAGGCAGGGGTCGCTCTTCCGGCCGTCCCTACAACCAAGGCTCCAGAGGTTCGTCCAACAACAACCAGGACTACAAGCCTCAGTTCTATCCCCAACGTGGCCGCGGATTCAAAGGCAGAGGCCAACGAAATTATCGTCAAAACTCCAACCAACAAGGTAAGCCTTTCTTCTTCCCCTCCTGTGGGGGGTCGCTTAAAACTGTTTCTTCAAAAATGGTGCGCACTCAGTTCAGATCCGTGGGTCTTAAGCACGGTTCAAGGCTACCTGATAGAGTTCCTTTCTCCTCCCGTCCAAACTTCTCTTCCCCCCCCTCTCGTCTTTTCAACTCTGATGGCATCTCAAATTTCAAACGAAATCGAGACTCTTCTCCTCAAAAGAGCAATTCAAGTTTTTCCCTTCGACTCCTCAGGCTTTCTAAGCTCCATTTTTCTTGTTCAGAAGAAAAACAAGAAGCTCCGCACGGTCATCAATCTGAAATGGTTCAATCAGTTTGTGGTTTACCGCCATTTCAAAATGGAGACCATTTTACATTTGAGGGACACTCTTCGTCCCAACGATTGGATGGTCCGTCTGGACCTTCAAGACGCATACCTCACGGTCCCCATCCATCACTCTCACTGGAAATTTCTTCAATTCCAGTGGTCAGGTATCAACTATTGTTTCACCTCTCTTCCCTTTGGCCTATCTTCCGCGCCATGGTGTTTCACAAAGCTTTTGAAACCAGTGGTCGCTTATCTTCGATCTCTTGGCATAAGGCTAATTATTTACCTGGACGATATCCTTCTCATGAATTCGGACAAACAATCTCTCCTTTCCGACCTTCTTTTGACTCAGTCCCTTCTCCTAGATCTGGGTTTTCTCATCAACAAAGACAAATCGTCTTTAACTCCTTCTCAGAACATGGAGTTCTTGGGATTCCTGGTGGACTCTGCTGCAGCGTCCCTTCGTCTCCCCCTTTCCAAGGTTTCCAAGATCAAAGCGGAGATCCTATCTGTTCTTCAGTCCTCTCTTTTGTCCCTCCGATCTCTGGCACGGATTGTCGGCCTTCTCTCTTCTTCCATTCAGGCCATCTTTCCGGGACCTCTCCATTATCGTGCTCTTCAGCGCCTAAAAATCCGTCATCTTCGTCAAGGCCTTGCATATTCAGATCTCGTGGCTCTAGACCCCGAGTCCCGCACCGAGCTTCAATGGTGGATAGACCATTTAGATGCGTGGAACGGGCGCACTATCTTCGCCACGGCCCCAGATCTAGTCTTAGAATCAGATGCAAGCCTGTCGGGCTGGGGCGCCCGGTGTGGACCAATCTCGACTGGAGGTCCATGGTCCGCAGAGGAGTCAAAGTTGCACATCAACTGTTTAGAGATGCTTGCAGGTTCCTTTGCGATCAAAAGCCTTTCCAAAAACAGGATTCACTGTTCTATTCTCCTCCGCATGGACAATGTTTCTGCGGTCCGCTACATCAACCATCTTGGCGGAACACGGTCCAAACCCCTGGCGGACTTGGCAAAGAGTCTATGGGAATTTTGCCTCGCCCATCATCTCTCTCTGACCGCCGAGTATCTCCCTGGAGATCTCAACAGCGTGGCGGATTGGCACTCGAGATTTCTTCGAGATTCCAGCGATTGGAAGCTTTGTCCATCCGTTTTCCTTTCTCTTTCCCATCTTTGGGGCCCTTTCTCTATCGATCTTTTTGCTTCCCGTCTCAATTCCCAATTGCCCCGGTTTTACAGTTGGCGCCCGGATCCCCTGGCCTTGGCGACAGACGCTTTCCTGCAGGATTGGTCTCGTCATCTTCATTATGCCTTCCCTCCTTTTCTGATGATCAACAGGGTTCTTTCTCAGGCTCGCCGCCAGTCCTCATCCCTGGTTCTAGTTGCCCCCTTCTGGCAAGCCCAGGTTTGGTTTCCGACTCTTCTCGAGATGGCAGTGGACTTCCCGGTCCTTCTTCCCTCTTTCGGAGACCTACTTCTCAATCCTCAGGGCGATCAACACAATCTCATTCTCGATTCCTCCCTGCAACTCTCGGCCTGGAAAGTTTCCGGCCTTCCCCTTCTGACGTCCTCATTTCACAAGAGGCTTCGTTCTTTATCAACCAAGCTTGGGCTCCGGGAACCTCCAAAGCATACAGATCCGCCTGGTCTCTTTGGACAAGCTGGTGTTTGGAAAGGGACCTCGATCCCGTTTCAGCCTCTCTGTATTTCATAATTAACTTCCTTGGTTCACAAGCCAGTGCCGGTAAGGCTTACCGCACCATCAATCTCTATCGCTCTGCCATCTCCCTATACCATTCCCAAATTGATGGTAAACCAGTTGGTGCTCACCCTATGATTTGTCGTCTACTCAAGGGTGTCCGTTGTGCGAAACCTCCGTTGGCTAAGTATACCTCTTTATGGGATGTTACAGTGATATTTAAATTGTTTAATGATTGGCCAGACAATGCTGTTCTTTCACTAAAGATGTTATCTGCTAAACTCACTATGTTACTGTGTCTAGTTTCCATTAAAAGAGTTTCTGATGTTAAGGCTCTAGATGTTTCTGCTCGCCAATATTCTCCTTCAGGTGTGCTGTTTCAGATACGCAGACGTACTAAGACTAATTTGGATTCAGTGTTTTATCCTTATTTTCCAGCTCATCCCAAACTGTGTGTGGGACAATGTTTAAAAGTGTACGAACACCGAACTGCTGATCTCAGAACGCCCTCTCATTCTCAACTCCTTATTTCTTTTATTAAACCCCATCTTCCTGTCTCTTCTCCCACTCTGGCCCGCTGGGTCCGTTGGGTCATGTCTCTTGCCGGAATTGACGTCTCCGTTTTCGGGGCTCATTCGGCCAGGGGAGCCATGGCTTCTACAGCCTTTTGGTCTGGCTCTCGCCTGGAAGACATTCTGAGATCAGCAGACTGGTCAAATGACAGCATATTTCGCATGTTCTATTGCAAACCTGTTCATACTGTGGCTTCTGATATTGTTAATATGCTTTAAACAAGCATAATAGGAGCCTCCGGTCTTGCCATAAAATGTAGATTTTTCTAGTATTCTTGACGGAAAATCTTAATTTTATTAAAGACACGGAGGCGAGTATTATCCCGCCGCAACATTTCTTAACTTCTGTTCTCCCTCCCTACAGCGAATCCAGCCTTGCCACCGGCTTCATCTTAGAAGATCTACCCTGCACCTTCTTCGATCTTCTCCTGCAAGTGCTCCGATTCCATTGCTCCCGGATCCTCCTCCTGGACGCCTGTTTGGTCTTCTCCCTTGGATTCCCCTGATGCAAGACTTATGTTCCTGGACTTTGGCTATATCCTTAATTTTATTCATTTTCCCTTTGTTTAATGACTATTCTTGATCTGCTCGCCAGCGAAAAGAGGAAGCTGCGCAGTCAGTTAGGGTCTTTATCTCATAGGTTCTTTGTGATTGGCTAATGTATTCTCACGTTTTTTCAGTCCCATGGCCCAGTTTGTCCCCTGGCCCTCTGGGAACTGTAGTTTTTTTACTTATCTTGGCTGCTGTGTGTAATAAAGCAAGATAAGAAAGCATAATACTCGCCTCCGTGTCTTTAATAAAATTAAGATTTTCCGTCAAGAATACTAGAAAAATCTACATTATATAATACCCTGAGAAATCATAGGTCTGCCCTCCTTAACTTACCTGCCTATCAAAAGTAATTTGCTGGTGGGTTATGTCCAATCGGTGGATTGTTAACCGAAGATTGAGCTTTAGGGTGTGACTTGTGCCTAAACGGTCGCTCCCCTACGCCTTCTGACTCCGTTCAGACTGCCTTTCCTGAAGCGCTTTACTGCTCTCCGCTCTTTGAACACCAGTAGCGCATTGCCCTGTTCCGGCGCCTGGTATCGTAGCCTGCTGCATTTGCTCATTTCCCTGCTTTTGTCATCGTGCTGCTTTTGTTTATTTCCCTGCATTTGTCATCGTGCTGCATTTGCTTAGTTATCTGCATTTGTAATCGGATCATAGCGCATTGCCCCACAGCGCCGCACCTTTTGCCTTTGAATCATTGTATCAGCTTGCTCCTCTGATTTCTGTGGACTCGCCATTGCTCTTTGTTTACATCGCCTCACTTTCGCTTTCCATCCCGACCACCATCTTGCCATTCCGATCCCCTTGGCCCGCCTACCCTCCCCACTACCGCCTCCCAGCGGCCCCTCCCACCCACGAACATATAGCTCACCTCCTCCTACCTTCCCCTGTGACCGTCTGGACTTGTGCCTAAACGGTCGCTCCCCCACGCCTTCTGACTCCGTTCAGACTGCCTTTCCTGAAGCGCTTTACTGCTCTCCGCTCTTTGAACACCAGTAGCGCATTGCCCTGTTCCAGCGCCTGGTATCGTAGCCTGCTGCATTTGCTCATTTCCCTGCTTTTGTCATCGTGCTGCTTTTGTTTATTTCCCTGCATTTGTCATCGTGCTGCATTTGCTCAGTTATCTGCATTTGTAATCGGATCATAGCGCATTGCCCCACAGCGCCGCACCTTTTGCCTTTGAATCATTGTATCAGCTTGCTCCTGTGATTTCTGGGGACTCGCCATTGCTCTTTGTTTACATCGCCTCACTTTCGCTTTCCATCCCGACCACCATCTTGCCATTCCGATCCCCTTGGCCCGCCTACCCTCCCCGCTACCGCCTCCCAGCGGCCCCTCCCACCCACGAACATATAGCTCACCTCCTCCTACCTTCCCCTGTGACCGTCTGGACTTGTGCCTAAACGGTCGCTCCCCCACGCCTTCTGACTCCGTTCAGACTGCCTTTCCTGAAGCGCTTTACTGCTCTCCGCTCTTTGAACACCAGTAGCGCATTGCCCTGTTCCGGCGCCTGGTATCGTAGCCTGCTGCATTTGCTCATTTCCCTGCTTTTGTCATCATGCTGCTTTTGTTTATTTCCCTGCATTTGTCATCGTGCTGCATTTGCTCAGTTATCTGCATTTGTAATCGGATCATAGCGCATTGCCCCACAGCGCCGCACCTTTTGCCTTTGAATCATTGTATCAGCTTGCTCCTGTGATTTCTGTGGACTCGCCATTGCTCTTTGTTTACATCGCCTCACTTTCGCTTTCCATCCCGACCACCATCTTGCCATTCCGACCCACTTGGCCCACCTACCCTCCCCGCTACCGCCTCCCAGATGCCCCTCCCACGCTCCGCCCCCCTCCACTCTCCACGTATGCCAGATGTCCCAACGTGCAGCGTTCACGCGCAGCGATCGCGCCCCAGTTGCGCCGAAGGTGCGCCAAAGGTAAGCCCGTCTACGCCCGTCTGCGCCTGGACCGCGCCCAGCGCCAGAGCCCCTGGTCCTCGTAATGTCCACCCCTCCCGCATTTCTTACGATGCCACCACCCTCCTAGCCCTCAACTCCGGCCGTTCCCTCAACTGCGTCCAAGCCGCTCCTGGACACACCCATGGACCCTTCTCTTGCAACTCCTGCAAGTTCGACGGCACCAAGAACAACTCCTCATCTACGATCACACAACAGATATCCGACCCCAACCACCTAAAATGCATCCTGCTCAACACCCGCTCGGTTCACAGGCACGCCATCGACCTCTGGAATCTACTAGACACCATCTCTCCGGACGTCGCCTTCCTAACAGAAACATGGATGAATACCTCTTCAGCCCCAGACATCACCATTGCCATCCCGGAAGACTATAAGATCATTCGCAAGGACCGTATCGGCCACACAGGTGGAGGTATCGCTATCGTCCACAAGAAATCCATCCGCATCTCTACCAGCTCGGACGTCAATCTCGCCAACTCTGAACACCTTCACTTCCAGATCCACATCGACCCCAAAACCACACTCAGAGGCACCCTCCTTTACAGGCCACCAGGACCTCGGGCACAGTTTAGTGAAGACATCACGGACTTCATCACTCCACACGCACTCCCCTCAGAGGACTACATCCTGTTGGGAGACCTCAACTTTCACCTTGAAAAGAACAACGACCGCAACACCACCACCCTTTTGGCCAACCTCGCCAACCTCAGACTTAAACAACTTGTCACCACCTCCACCCACATCGCAGGTCACACACTCGACCCTATCTTCACCTCCAGCAAACATGTCTCCTTCAGCCACACCACAGCTCTCCTTTGGACTGACCACAGCTGAGTTCACTTCACCTACAACAAGCCCACTTCCAACAACCACCCCCAACCCACTCTGCAAAGAAACTGGAACAAAATCACCATCGACCGGATCTCCTCATCGCTTCTTCAAAACCCCCCAGCCCACTCCTCAAACCCAGATCAAGCAGCCACCAACCTCACCCAATGGTTATCCAACACCGCCGACATCCTAGCACCACTGAAAAAACGACAAATCAAACTAGGCTGCAAGAAGGCCTCCTGGTTCAACGACGATCTTAAGAAATCCAAGAAACTCTGCCGCTCCCTTGAGAAGGCCTGGAAAAAAGACTCAACCACCAGCACCAAAGACGCCTTCAAAAACGCCACCCGCATACACCACCAACTGATCCGTACTGCCAAGAGAGCCGCTTTCAAGGACCGACTAGATAACAACGCCCACAACAGCAAGGAATTATTCAACATCATCAAGGAATTTACCAACCCCTCGGCCAACTCCAACGACATCTCCCCCTCTCAAGCCCTCTGCGACTCCCTAGCCTCATTCTTCCACAACAAAATTGCAGACATCCACAACAGCTTCGACAACCGACCCGAAAACCAACCCACCCAACTCCCTGCAGGACCCCCACGCCCCCTGAACATCCTCAATGACTGGAAGCCAATCTCTACTGAGGACACCATCCGTCTGATGAACTCTATCCACTCAGGATCCCCCAGAGACCCATGCCCTCACCACATCTTTAATAAAGCAGACTCCATCATAGCACCGCACCTCCGAGACGCCATCAACTGCTCCCTCAACTCCGCAACCTTCCCGGAAAGCTGGAAACATGCCGAACTCAGCGCCCTCCTGAAGAAACCCACAGCTGACCCCACCGAACTCAAAAACTACCGCCCTATCTCACTCCTTCCATTCCCGGCCAAAGTCATCGAGAAAGCAGTCAACAACCAGCTCGCCGCATTCCTCGAAACCAACAAATCCCTCGACTCCTCACAATCCGGCTTCCGAGCCAAGCACAGCACGGAAACCGCCCTCATCGCAGCAACAGACGACATTCGAACTCTACTGGATAATGGAGACACAGTCGCCCTCATCCTCCTCGACCTCTCCGCAGCCTTCGACACGGTCTGTCATAGCACCCTTTTACAACGCCTCAGAAACGTCGGAATCCATGGAAAAGCACTGGAATGGATCACCTCGTTCCTCGCCGGAAGAACCCAGAGAGTCCGCCTCCCACCATTCAAGTCAGAGGCCTCTGAAGTCATCTGCGGCGTACCCCAAGGGTCCTCACTCAGCCCCACCCTCTTCAACATATACATGAGCCCCCTCGCGGCCATCGCACGCCAACACAACCTCAACATAATCTCCTACGCCGACGACACTCAACTGATCCTATCACTCACCAAAGACCCGAACACGGCCAAAACCAACCTGCATGAAGGAATGAAAGAAGTAGCCGAATGGATGAAGCACAGCCGTCTAAAACTGAACTCAGACAAAACAGAAGTCCTCATCCTAGGCACCTCCCCCTCCGCCTGGGATGACTCTTGGTGGCCAGAGGCCCTTGGAAAAGCACCTATCCCGACGGACCACGCACGCAACCTGGGCGTCATCCTGGACTCCTCACTCTCGATGAACAAACAAGTCAACGCCGTTTCTTCATCGTGCTTCAACATTCTTCGCATGCTCAAGAAAACATTTCGCTGGATCCCCACCGAAACTAGAAAAACAGTCACTCACGCTCTGGTCACGAGCCGACTGGACTACGGAAACACCCTCTACGCCGGTACCACCGCAAAAATCCAGAAAAAACTGCAACGCATCCAGAACGCTTCAGCCAGGCTCATATTAGACATACCGCGTAAAGAACACATCTCTGGTCACCTGAAAAACCTCCACTGGCTCCCCATCAATAAGAGGATTACTTTCCGGCTCCTAACCCACGCACACAAAGCACTCTACGAAATCGGACCCGAATGCCTCAACACACGACTGTCCTTCTACACCCCCTCCCGCCAGCTACGATCCTCCAACCAAGCCCTTGCCACTGTACCTCGCATCAACAAAACCACCATGGGAGGTAGATCCTTCTCCTACCTGGCAGCTAAAACCTGGAACTCACTTCCCACTCATCTTCGCCTTACTCAGAACCACCTAGCATTCAGAAAGCAACTTAAAACGTGGATATTTGACAAGTAATTCCCCTCCCTTCTTCAAGCGCCTTGAGACCCTCTGGGTATGTAGCGCGCTATACAAATTTACTGACTTGACTTGACTTGACATTGTCTTTCGGTGGTCTGTTGCCAGAATGTGTGGTTGTCTTAGAAATAGCCATGTTGTCAACTGTCTTCTGAAGTGTATATGCACTTAGATACTCTGAATGCTCACCGGTAGTGAATTTCACAGCTTGGTGGCTAATACTGAGAAAGCAGAGCCTCCTACAGATTTCTTATGGCAATGTCGTATGATGATAAGTCGTGCTGGCCTAGAGTAGAGTGTCCTGTTTTGTTTGTATTGCTTGAATTTAGTTTGTAGGTATAACAGTCATTTTCCTTCCAGGCTCTGTGGACAGTGCAGAGTGCCTTCTTGAACATTGCTCTTCTTGCTATAGGTAGCTAATGTAATGATTGCAAGACTGGAGTTATGTGTTCTCCTGGGTGAAGGCAGAGAAGGTGTCCTGCAGCAGTATTTTGGATGAGTTGTATTTTCCATATGATGAATACGGATGATCGAATGTATAGGATATTGCCATAGTCAAGCTGGGAGACACAAGTGTGATGATGGATTGCAGTTCCTGTTGGTATGCAAAATATGGGGGAATGCAACATATTATTTTCATTGTGTAGAAGGCACTCTAACATTATTTACATGTGGTATCAAATAAAGGTCTATCCATAGTTACTTGTCTGGACCTGGCAGGTTTCCCTGGCTGCCAACTGAGCCCTGGACTAAATACCACAGCATCCCACATCACCAGAATGGGACAATCTGCTAAGCAAATTCTTATTATTTCCTTCTGTCTTAGGGGGCTTAGGGAGCCTTACCTTTCACAGGCGATAGCCCAGTCACACAAGTGGAATACTGTTGTTATCGGAAGAAGTGTAGGATCACTGTGGGTTAGGATATATATGGATCCTCACAGATTCTATTAACTCAGTGTACTTCCACTTTAGTTTTGCAATGTCAGTACGCACAGCGTGCTGCGTAATACAACAAAACATAAAATCTAACTCGGGACTCATGGGTAGCATTTCCTTTGAATACTGACTTTGATTTTGGAAAAGAAACTGTTTGTTGTGTGTTTATCAGAAACATTTTATTTTCCAGTACTGTGGATAACCCGTTGAATTCCACTGGACAGTGAAGGTGGTGTGGTGGATGTCAAAGGGTCGTCATCTGCCCTAATGCACTAAAAACCCACCAAATCCATGCAACCTGATGTCTTGTCCAACAAGACTTGACAACGAGCTGCCGGGGTATGAAGGCCACGTTGCGCTAACGTCTTTGTTCTATGATCTTAGGGGACTTCTTCAGTTCCAGGAGGAACCCAGTATAGTAGGCTTCTGGGCCTGGGGTACAGCTAAAAGGACAATGGTGAAAGAAAGGTGGCAGGTGCTACTAATGGCCATGCACAGCCAAGAGAGAGTTTCCTTGCCAAACATGGTCTATGGAGAAGAGGGTTAGGGAGAGAATAAAAAATATTGAGAAGTATAGAGTAGATAGAAGAGAAGACAGAGAAGAGGTTCTTGAAAGGAGGAAAGAGTGAGAGAAAGAAAGGTGAGCAAATATATAAAGTAAGAGAGCGAGTAGCAAAGACGGCAACGGGGAGAGGGGTGCATTAGCAAACAGAAAGGGGCAGTCGGAAAAAGGTTCAGAGAAGCAGTGGGGATGGACATTAGGAGTCGAGTAGAGAATAGAGAAAGTAGTAGTGTCATCAGCCAAGCCACTGACCTTACGTGGCCCCATACTGGACTCACAGTCACCTATCTTTTACCGTGCCCATCTGTCTTGCTGGGTGATGATTAATTCAGGTCTCCTTTTGTACAACACCTTTCGCACAAGCTGCCTGTAACTATGAGAGTGGTATGCCAGTGTTGGAGCCTATTATAAGGTTATGCAGATTTACGACTGGGGCTTTTGATCAAATGTAATTGAACTATCCATCTTTTGTATTGACCTTCTAGTGAAATTCATTCTGGGACCTTCCCAACTTCCTCTCTAAAATGACATCTAAATTATATTTAGTTTTCACCATTGTTGCAGCCCTAAAATATTTAAAAAACACAGTTCGCCACTAATCTCCCAATATGTTCTTGATGGGTATGCTCCAAGCTCTCTGTAAAGTTATTGTACGTTAGTGGCAAGTTAAATTAAAACTTCTGTTACAAAGTTGGGCAGAATTAGGAAACTCTTTATGAAGCAGACAAAGCTTACTATCTTTACGTGAGGTAATGTTAATACTTTCAGTTCTTAAAGGTGTGATGATTTCCTGATGCATAATGTCCCAGGTGGGAGATCCTCCAGCAAACAAATGTTGAATGTTGAAGCTGAACGTCCACCACTTGAGGAAGGAAATGTGAGACCGACAGCTTTTTTTTTTTTAAAAAAAAGTACTTCATAAGTTTTGTATTTCACAAATCTTGAACAGTTTAGACAAAACACAAAGTTACGAGTCAGCCTGCTTTTGCAGCTATGCATCCTTGTATTTAAATCCCATTTAAATCATAGGATTTAAAGTTGGATTTTGGAAAGTTGATTGAGTATTTTAATATGCACTTTAAAAAAATATACATGTTCCTTTATATACAATGACACGGTGTGCACCCTGAATATGGAAAGCAGAATACCGATGGCACAGAATATTGAATTCAAAATATTGACAGGCAAGTATAACGTTTCTACACCTTAATATATACCTATTCGATATATATCCTCAAGGTATGTAGATGTGAAGTTAGAAAATGTAAATCAATGATTTCATATATGCACTTACCTTTAAATACTCTGTAGTTAACATATTTGCTGCTCCAATATTCTGGGAGTCAATATTTAGTAGTAGAAACAGTATTTGGGAAAGAATTCACCCAGAGCGCACAGCTTTAATGTTTGGTCAAAACTGAGGGCCATGCCCCTCTAAAAATATATGTTTGCCTGTGGACTTGCGTATCTCGTGCCCGCCAAGCATGATCCATGTTTGCCTATGACAACATAAATCAGAATTAGGGCCTCAGACATCAGTACAGTTGGGCACTCAGGACAGGGGTGCCCATCCATTACCATGCAGAGGACTTGCCATCCCATCTCAACAATTGCCAAACGTATGTGTAGCATCCAGTTAGCTTGAGTTCATGAAAATGAACAGTTACTCTTGGAATTTTGCACAAATTGCACAAAATGTTCATTATAAGACTATTGCAAATTTCATGGCACTGAAAGGAAACAGCATGTCTTTGCGAAAAAAGTATTATACTTGACTAAACCACTAATACTGTGATTTCACTGACTTGTGTGCTATACATCGCACAGCTCTTCGGTGTTTCATCAGGGGGTAGTAAGTTCTGTAAAAATGGCAATACAATGCCATACTAGCCAGCCTTGCCGCTTGACATGGTAGGCTACTTCTTTTGCAGCAGTTCTACCACCTCTCGTTTTGAACCACCATTACTCTGCTTTTTTTTTTAAACCCCAAGTTGAATGCATTAATTCCTGCCTAGGCATAGTGGGGAAAAAAACATATTGTGAGTGGCCTAGTGGCTAGAGCTGCCAATTTTGTAACTTAAGGAGCCAGAGTGAAATCCTGGTCTTGTCTATAAATCTAAGCAAATCACTTAATCTCCCTGCACCTAAAAAATAAAAAATGCATAACGTAGTCTGTGTCTTTTATAAAGCGCTCTTTTACCCATGGGCCAAGATTGTCCTATCAAAAATTGCCACAAAAAAGCAACAAAGCCAATGAGGCTGTCTTAGAGATTGGAGCAGCCAATCAGCTGCAGTAACACTTGTGTACAGTACAGCCAATGAGAGGCCATGGTGGTGGGGCTTCTACATTAGACACTGCTCTAGAGCTACACACCACCAGCAGCGGCTTACAATAAAACAATCACCCCGGTAATGGAAGGAAACTGCAGGAGCCCTTTGTATGCCCCTTCAATATTACCCCAGCGAAGTATTTTGGGCAGGAGTCTAGTTAGGGATAGTGGAAGGTTATAAGAGGCCACTTTTATAGGGAGCGAAGGCAGGAGAATTGTGGACAAGAATGAAGATAACATTAAATACTGTGTGTGGAATGCCGCTGCCCGAGTCCCACGCAGGGGGAAATTGGCAGGGCAGCCCCCTTAGTGGCCACTAGTCCAGCCCCCTCCCCCTGTCTTCTCCTTGCGCGCTGGGGTTGGGAGGGAATCCAGGGAGCCCCCATGCCCCTCCCAGGTACCTGCATTCTACTCCAGCCGGGGGAGGGACTCCCTGGGGTGGGCGTGCCAGGTACAAAGGGCCTGGTCCGTCCTTGCTGCAACCTCTGCTTCTTGCCTCTGCCCAGTGCGTGCAAGGATTTTCCGGCCGCGGCTCCGCCGGTGAAGGTGAAAACAACCAGTAAAGACGTTTTGGCCAGGGCACCGCCGGCGAAAGCGAAATCACCCCCCCCACGGCGCAGGCCTCTGAGGCACCAAGGGCACCAGTAGTGGTGCATGACTCTGCCACAGGCTTAACGGACATGGCCCAAATGGGTAAGGCAATGGACCAAATGTTGGGGCTGATGTCAATATTTCAAAAACGTTTGGATGCCATGTCAACAGCACCGCAAAACATGCCACCCGCCCCCACAGCAGCTGCACCGGCGTCGGTGTTGCAAGTGTGGGCTGGCCAGGCTGGGTCAGGTCGGAGTGGGCAGGTGGGGCTGGGGGTGCCTACAGCCGCTACGCTTGTAGAAGGGTCACCTGCTATTGTCGTGTTGGCCCCTGCAACCGCGGCGCCTGCACCTGCCGTTCCGTCCCCTGTGGTCCTACCCGCTCAACCTAGTGGCACAGTGGTGCACAACACAGCAAGCACTAGCGGGGCAGCTGATGGGGTTCCATCCACAGCAAGTGGAGACCCTGCTGTCATCGGGGAAGCAGGCAAGGCGGGCGCAGCGGGGGTCCCACGTCCGTTAGTCACTCAGGCCCCGTTGACATCCGGCAGATGTTCACTAGCTTGGCAGGTCCCACAGACAGCGAAGGAAGGTATATGGAGGAGAGAGTACATTGATATTTTAACTTTGTTGATGCATGGTATGGCAGGCACAGACACAAGAACGATGGGGGGCAAGGATGATGAGAAGAAAACCAGGTATCAGCGCTGGCCAGAAAAGTCAATAGAGAATTGGACTGCTGCATTTATCAGTAGTAGCGCTGGCTGGAAGAAGGGGCATGTTCAGCGACCTACTGTTCGTTGGACATGGCTATAGATATGGTTAGGAGGGCAGGTATAGGGGCATGGCTGGCGAAGGCAGACATTGAGTCTGCTTTCCGCCTCCTGCCCGTGCATCCGTCCAGCCAGCATTTGCTAGGATTTAAGTGGGAGGGAGAATTTTATTTCGACCGCTGCATGCCGATAGGTTGCGCAGTCTCCTGTGCCTACTTCAAGGCGTTCAGCTCCTTCCTAGAATGGGTCTTGGCTAGCGCGCACGGCATAACGCAAGCAACGCATTACCTGGACGACTCTCTGTTCTTTGGCCGGGCAGGTACGCAGGAATGTGCTGAAGGTTTGCAGGCCTTTGAGACGATGGCAGGATACCTCGGGGTGCCTCTTGCTCCAAATAAGACTGAAGGTCCTGCGTAGATACTGACTTTTTTGGGCATCGAGCTGGACACCATCAAGGATGAATCCAGGCTCCCTGCGGATAAGGTCTGTGGTTTGCAGCAGGAAATTCTGGCATTGCTGGGCAGGGATAATGCGACTTTGGGGGCCATCCAGAGCCTCTTGGGAAAGCTGAACTTCGCAGCTCGTGTGATACCGGCTGGCAGAGTCTTCTCCCGCAGGTTAGCGAGAGCTACGGCCGGTGTAAATAAAAAACACCACCTGGTCCATCTGTGTTCTGGTCTGAAAGCAGTCCTAGCAATGTGGGCTGAGTTTCTAGAACACTTCAACGGGACTGTCATGTGGAGGGCCCCCTGGGTGTACAGCCAGGAACTGTGCTTGTTTTCAGATGCGTCAGGCATAGAGGGCTTTGGAGTGATCCTGGGGGAAGAATGGTGCGCTATGCGATGGCCCAATGTTTGGCGGAAGAAGGAGATCACTGCCAACATCACTCTCCTGGAGCTATTCCCCATTGTAGCGGCGTTGCATTTATGGCCAGAGAAGTTGGGCGACAGGAAGGTAGTGTTCTGGTCAGACAACATGGCAGTGGTGCAGGGAATCAATGGGTTATCTGCCACCTGCCCCCTTGTGTTGAGCTTACTCAGAGAGCTAGTGAGGAGTGGCCTACACAAAACATAGAGTTCAGGGCACGACACATTGCTGGTGTGAAGAATGTGGCAGCTGACGCTCTCTCTTGGTGTCAGTGGCTCAGTTTCCGAGAGGCCTGGCCGCAGGCAAGGGCGGCGATGACACCATTCCCGGCATCCCTATGGCGACTGCTTCGGTGGGGGAGCGACTGAAGAGGATGGACGAGCGATCCCTGGCTCCAGCAACACGGAGGAAATATGGCTCCCAGTTGCACACATTTAGGACAGTCATGGAGGCGTCAGAAGCAAGGGCCCTGGGTCTTGAGGAACAGGTGGAGACATTTTGGTTTGGGCGAAAGAAACAGGCAAATCACACTTGTGGGTATGCGGCCACCTTGCGGCCTTGAGACATGACACCAAGCTCAACGAGGGTCTGGATCCCACCAGTGTTTTTAGAGTGAGGGCAGCGCTGCGGGGGTGGGCTCGGAGGAAGGGGCTATCCCAGACACCAGGGCGCCCATAGATTTCTCTTCACTACAGCGTACATAGATGCCCTACCCTGGGTCACCAACTCCCCTTTAGATGCACGGTTATTCACCACAGCGTTCTGTCTGGCATTTTCGGGGCTTTCAGGGTAAGTGAGCTGGTGGCCAAATCTAAAACAGATAGAACGGGGACAGCTTTGAGTATTATGGATGTCTGTGTGACAGACGCTTTGGCACTCCGTATTCGGAGGTCTAAGACTGACAAAGCTGGGCGGGGCACGACCATTGTGCTGCAGGCGTTGGGGGACCCTAGATACTGCCGGGTTACAACAGTTAGGGAGTTCCTGAGGATAAGGCCAGCGGTGGCAGGACAATTTCTAATCCATGGGGATGAGACACCATTGACCAGATTTCAGCTTGACCGCATCATGAGGGCAGCCCTGTCCAAATCAGGATTAGAAGGGGAAGGGAAGAGGTTCGCAAGCCATTCCTTCAGGATCGGAGCAGCCACGGCTGCATTTAAGGCAGGCATGGGGCCAGAAGGCGTCAAAGGGGTGGGGCATTGGAATTCCAACTGTTTCCAACGGTACATACGCCCTTAGTACCCCAGGCGAGGAAGGTCAAAAGAGGCATTTGGTAAAAGTTACCATCATGTAAATATGACGTATTGACTATTGTGTGCAGTGTTTAAACAATTTAAGAGTGGTCTATTAAGAATGTCGTGTGCAGTGCCCAAGAATTAAAAACAACTCGTGACAAACTGGCATCCTCCTTTCTCCAGCAGGCCGTTGAGTGTGGGTGATGGGACATTCGTACGTGACAAGGTTGGAACAGTGGGCAGCTCTCAGGGACTGGAGCAGGGGTTTCACTCAGACGCAGTTGGTATGGTTGGACTCCCTGGGGATGAAATGAACGACCTGAGGAAGTGCCTGGAGCAGCACCTGGGTGAAGGTCCCCCACCGCACGTCCTTATAATCCACTTGGGGGGCAATGACTTGGTCTCCAAGGGGAGTAGGGTGCTACTCCAGAACATGCAGTCTGATATCATGGCAATTAGCAACAGGATGGGAGCGTGCGAACTGGTGTGGTCCGAGATCGTGCCACGCAGGGAATGGCGGGGTGCCAGATCCACAGCGGCAGTTGAACATTCACGCAGGAGGGTCAATAGGTCCTTGCAGAGGTTCATGGAACGAAGGGGCCTAGGATTCATTAGGCATGCATTGATCCAAGAGAAAATCGAGGGTTACTACGAAAAGGATGGGTGCACTTGTCCAAGGTTGGCATGGATATATTCCTACTAGATTTACAAGATGCACTTGCAGCTGCGGGATGTCACTAAGGTACTCTGGTGTGGGGGGCCCTGGCATTGACGGGAGCCTCCTCCAGAGCTGTGGCGGAGTTACAGGGTGATCTGGAGGCAGACGGGTACAGTAAGGGTACCTCTGCGGCAGACGGGTACAGTAAGGGTACCTCTGCCCGGCACAGTAAGGGTGCCTGAGCCTAAGACCATGAGCCGCAGGAGGTTCCGGAAACCACGACGGCGCCCCGTTTGTCCTTCAGGCGGTTGGGGGGCCTGAACCAACCCGGTGTGTGCCATTCCGCTCCGCCCTGAAAGGGGCGGGAGTCCAAGATAAGGATCTACAAGGTGCAGCACGGTCCGGGCGTCGACCCACCGTGCTGGCTGGCTCTACAGGCGGGTGGGGCAGCGAGGGGCTGCCTGCCCTGGATCGCCCGTAAGATGACCCACTAATGTCAAACTATGGTTGTATAATAAACCTGCAGCAGTTCTTTACCCATAAACAAAGTGTCTGGTGTATCATTCATGGGGAAAATGTTTTCAAGTGTGGGGAGGAGCGGGTGACGGTGTGGGCACTATGACCTATGAGAACCATGTGTCAGCAGACAGCATCTGTGAGTGTTTTGATCTGCAGGGAATAATGTGCCACTGGTGACTTAGATTCTAACGCAGTGGTTATGTGTCATTTCCATAACTGTATTGTTTTTGCACATTGGATTTGTAACATCTAGCTAGCTTCATTGGGTGGCTTGGCATAGCCCCAACATGAGTTTTGATTCCAGTTCTGGCTCCTTATTTACCAAAGTGCTGCCTTCTGAGACGTGTAAGTACAGGTTTAGTTTAACGCGATTGAAAGTCACACTTTTATGTAGTTGGAACATTAAACATTTGAGGTGTCTTACAACCTGTAATTTCTGTAATTGGCACTAGGTCACAAGATATCTCTTCCTGTGTATTATGATGTAATTTTCTGTGATGTCAACAGTATGCTATTTACTGTTTTTGCCATTTGAAAAACCTTCAGTGCTTAGAAGAATAAGTGCTGGGGACCCATACATCGTTTTCCTCTAAAGAGCACAGCTGGCGATACCAAGCACAGGGGCAGCTGAACACCAAGGCTGTCGAGCCTCAATTCCACCTCAGTGTGTTTCCATCCACCACGATAGACCCACTGCCCCTACATCTGACTCTCTCAGGTTCCTTTATATCCTGGCTTTCTCTTTCAGTTACTTATTGCTCTGGGGCTTCACCGCCGGGCATGAACCTGAACTGTGCGCTTGCCCGAGGCCACGCAGTGGCCATAGAGAGGGCGGGCTCCTAGTCTCAGAGGCCTGTCCCGCCCCCAGTCGATGTCCAGCTTTCTCCTCCTCCTGGTGGAGGAGGCGGCTGGCGGTGTGTCACGTCCGGGGCGGCGGGGAGGGGCCTCCAGGGGTACTTAAGTTCCTGGACCCTGTTGGAGGGCCTCTTTGCCGCTCCGGACGCCATTGCGGGCTAATCGGGACACTCTTTTTCACTCCTTGTCCTCGTCGCCCCTCGTCGCCCCGGTGGTCGTGCCGAGGAGTTGCCGTGAAATTAGGACGTCGCGTCCCTGGTTTATCTCGTGCACGTGGTGAGTGGCGGGGGCTGGTGTTGTAAGCCCTTTGTGTTTGAATGTCGGCCGTTTTGTGCTTCAGTGGCATTGGGGGCATTTGGGTGCCCGTCCGGTTTCTCTCACTCTGGGGAGCATAGAGAGTGTGTGGTAGAAGGGGCGGAGCAATTTGTTAGGGGCACTGTGCTCTCGGCGGTCCCAGGGAAGTGTGACATTCTGGTTAGTGCGGCGGTCTCGGAAACGGAGAACGGGCCTGGGACCAGGTTTCAAGTAGCAGCACGGCAGGGTATATTCTCGCATCAGCGCCTACTTCACGTCTGCCGAGTAAAACTGTTGAGCAGCCGCGTGGCGCTAGGCCAAGGATGGTGTTAGATTGAGCACCGTATGTATGGCGACGCTGCCACCAGTAGAGTGTCAATATTTTTGGTACTATGTTTCCTAATACCTTGCCAGATAGCTTCACGGACGGACGTTTAGAAGCCCCCTGCAGTTATCTGTGTATATAGCATGTTTTCAGAGGATCAATGAGAGACAAACACGGGCGCATGAACCGGCAGATGGTTTATTTATCGGGCAGGACCATTACAGCCAGGCTGAGTTACCAGTTTCATCATTACAGAGGCTTGCGTGTTTCGGCGTCCATTCCGTGACTCCAAGCGGATCGTCTGAGCACATGGCTTTGGGTTAAGTCAGGCCAATTCTGGAGTGGCTACCGTTGCTACGTGAGCTGGACCCTGCGTTGGGGTAAGTTGTGTATGTAGGACATGCTTCAGTGAATGGGGGTTTCCGAGCATTCATAATTCATCGAGCGCTCGTAAGTTAGGCTAACGTTCCCTTTGTTCAAAATGTGTTTCATTTGGGCCGGAATTTGGTGTGGGTCCGCCTTGTGGGGAATGTCGCAATCTGTATAGGCCATGCTAGTGCGGAGGTTACCGTGCATTAGTATTTTGCTACCGATGTTTCAATTGTTTGAATCAGTCTACGTAGGCCGTAATTGTGTACGGGGCGGACATGTCTTTCATTGGGCATTACGTTTAGGATTTTGCTTAGTGCGGAGGTTCCGAGCACGATTAATTTAGGTATAACGCTTATTCCGTTTCGAATTGCTCTATGTCGGCGGCGCTATCTTCGTGTGCGGGGGCCTCATGACTATGTGGCCTGCCGTTTTGAACCTGACCCGCCATGGGGATGCATTGTGGTGTCAGTCGTGCAGACAGCTCCACGTGGCCGGCGGCAATTATGTTCAGCTTTGGTGCGTTGGTTGCAATGTTGTATGCCACAGGCCGTTTTGCGGCGATTGATGCGTTTACGTACTCTTGCCTCGCCAGGATATTCACGTGGTGGCTCGCCAGCATCGCACAAACCGCCCGCCCCCCCCCCCTTTTTTCCGGTGCTTCGGCGCCATCCTGGGACACGGCCGGTCCGCCATGGCAGTGATAGGGGCGGGCCTAATGGCATGGCCATTCTATTTATTTACATGTGCATCGGGAGGGATGAGCCTATCCCGGGCGCAATTGTTTTTATGGCGCACATAGTTATAAAGGGGGTAGATTATCATTGTGTCCTGGCATCTCGATGCCCAATTGAGTGTCTTGTTCTATTTAAATTGTACAAATGCGTAATGCAGTGCGATGGATAAACAGTACGTGCACAAATGTGTTGATTGTGACCGTAGTTATCGAGGATGTATAGTATCATTGGGCCATAATCCCTTGAGACCCAATCGTGTGACCGATTTAGTTTTACACGGGGCATTAGATATTTGAGCGCGAGGGTTCAGCACATTACGCGCGTAAATTTGGGGTGTGTGGGGTGTGACCGTATTTAAAATTGGAGTATAGTATCATTGGGCCATAGTAACTCGAGGCCCATTTGTGTGTCTTTTTCTAATTTACGTGTGGCATGGTATTTTCAGCGCGATGGGTAAGCATATGTCGTGCACTGTTTACTTTATGGCGGTCGTATTTACGAAGTGTGTGTAGTATCATTGGGCCATATTACCTCGAGGCCCAAGCGTGTGACTGATGCACTTTGGCACGTGGCATCATATGAATTGTGTTGTTTCATCCCGTGCAGGCCCAACTCGCATCCCTCCTCCCCCCCCCCTTTTCGCTCTCCTCGGGCTGCGCGGTGTCCTGCAACAAACTGTTGCGCGAGGTATGTATCAGCAAAGCGTGGGGGGCAGGCTTAAGATGGAGTCGGGGTGTGAGGGATTTTGCGTAAGGTACGAGGCCTTACTTAGGCCCGAGTGGCATTCTGGGTTGTAATACTTGCAGATGCGTTCACGCCCCCCCCCCTGCGCCCCCTGCCTCAGGGCGTGCGGTGGCGCGTGTACATAGAACCGGTCATCCGGCAGACGTGAGCATTGCTTCCATGCTTACAGTGTATGTGCTATGGGAGTACAGTTCAGCGCGACGGGTAAGGCTATTCTGCGCGCGATTGGGTTACGGCGTTCTTAATTACTAGGGGGTATAGTATTCATGGGGCCAGGGTATCTTCGGCCCAATTGAGTGCCTTGTGCGATTTTATCATGTGCCTTTGTTTGTTGCTGCAAGATTGTAAGTATTTTGCGTGCGCGAAGTTGTTGCCTGTGCCAGCATGCTTAAAGGGTTCGTTATGGCAAAAGTAGGTAGTGTCTTCGACAATAGTACCTCCAGGCACATTCGATCGAACACGCGGCGACGCATATTCCTGCGTGAGATAAGCCGTTCGGCCGCAACCTTATTTTGGTTTCGATCACGTGTGCTGGTTTCCTTATTAGCGTCCTTATTTAAATATGGGGCGGAGTACCATTATGCCATGGTCCACGGGGCATGCGGTGTTGCTTGGGTTGGGCAGCTACGCCCGACGTTAGGTCCAGGGGTACATCCGTACTATGTGCGTTATGTGGCGCTGTTTGATCCCTTTCTACATCAGCAGGTTTGCGGTACACGATCCACGAGGCATCAAGTCAGGAGCTATCCTTGTGGTTTAAATTTTTCATGGATAGGCGCTTATGTGAAGGGAGGGGTGTACCCACGTGATGTTTGTTTACGGCCTAGATCTGTAGGGACAATCAGATATTGCGAGTCCAAATTCTACGCGTAATTAATTTTAGGTTGCGTTGGTTTCCGTAATATAGAGTTCTTCCACGTAATTACAGGTGGTAGGATAGGAGTCCGTTTTGCAAGTTCCCTACACATTTATGGGTAGTGGACCAGGGTTCTTTAATGATGTGGCGTTTCACGTGGTCTACCTCGGGGTCACAAGTTCTAACCTCATCGGGTCCCTCAGCCTTTTATCAATTTGAGGTCGAAAAGCGGGCTCCTTGCAGCCAGAATTTGCATTTCTTGGCGTCTGTCACTCCTCGCAGTTGAGACTCCTGACCTACTGGCACAGGTGTTGCCTGGCATTGATTCGGTCTATGTCTGTTGTCTGGGGGACGCTGGAAGCGAGACATTGCCCATGGTCTCCCCCCCCCCGACTCCCCGCCAGGCATGATGCATTATAACACAGCAACGCAGTATGTCATCTCTGTGCTGTATGAGGCAATTGTTACATTGTGGGAAGACCTGCAGCAACTCCAGTACTTTTCTGCCCCCCACACTGTGTTTATAGCTGTCGTATATTAGGAGTGGCGGGTGCAGGTTACTCAATCGTACCATGCGTGGGTGCGAACATTGCTTTAGGTGCCGGTGCGCCACATAGTAGAACCATGTCATTAGTCATGCATGGTTAATACTTCCTTCTTGATGCGGGGCAGGATCGATTGCGCAGTTGCCCACAGGTGTCAGAGCACTTTACTGGGAATCAGCTTCTCTAGTTCCCCCGGGGCTAATAATCCGATATTAGACTAACGACTCGGTTGCTTGGATAGGAGGTACACCGGAATTGGAAGTGCTTCAGTGCGCGTGAGGCTTGCAACAAGCCGTCTCTGCATGATATACTCGGCAAGTACATATCCTGGTGCCTGCATATGTGTTGAGATGATAGACTCAGTATACTGACGGGTTGAGTACTAGGGTTAGGGCACGGTACCCCAGGCCTTCTGCTAGTGTACTCTGGATAAGGACGCTCGGGTGGAGTGTGTCTGGTTTCTCCTGTGTGAGAAGTGCGCTACATCAGGCAGGGTGCAAGCTAGAATGGTAGGAGGTGACTTATTGTGTATGGGTAGCTGTGTGCCCATGTTTGAGATCTGTGTCTTCAGACTACCTGTAAACCGTCTTGCATGTGGTGATCGGTACGTACAGGTGACGAGTACCCAGTCTAGGACATATGTGTCACCAGCCAAGCAACGGCGACTGCATAGTGTGGGCAATTTGTACACACAGTCGATAGCTGGTGGTGAGCGTTAAGTACCCTCCAGGGGTACTTAAGTTCCTGGACCCTGTTGGAGAGCCTCTTTGCCGCTCCGGACGCCATCGCGGGCTAATCGGGACACTCTTTTCCCACCCTTCCTCGAACCCAGAGTGTCAGGATGAGGGGGTTGTTGGGGGAATTTAATGTGTTCCTTTCTCGTTGCAGCGGAGTTACTGGGCGATCCGGAAGAAGAGAGGTGCAAACGATGTACTTCAGCGAGCACATAGGGGTGCCAGAGCCTAACCTGTAACCTCATGGGAGGTGCAGGAATTCGTGTCGGCGCCCCAGTAGTCCTTCGGGCGGTTGTGGGCCTGTGCAACCGGGGGTTTGCCTAGTCATGCCCCGCAATGGGCGTGTCAGTATATTTATTTTAATTATGCAGCAGTTGGGTGGTTCGCCACTGTGCTGTTTGGCTCAACAGGCGGGCAGGTGGCGAGAATGCGGCCTGCCCTGGATCGCCCGTAAGTTAACCCACCATCATTACATATGTTGTATGTAATAAACCTGCAGCAATTTTTTCCCAAACCTAACTCTGTGTTTGTGTATTATTTGCGGGTTTGGGCATTGGGGGGCGGGGGACATCTGGTGGCCCTGAGTACCCAGTCTAGGACATATGTGTCACCAGCCAAGCAACGGCGACTGCATAGTGTGGGCAATTTGTACACACAGTTCATAGCTGGTGGGCAGGTGATATGGCGCGCAGCGTGCATGGGAATGTGTGCCCTGTCACCCGCAAGTGAGGTGCAGAGCAGTGGGTAGTGGGTGCACAGCAGTCTGGCATTTGGCTGCTCGGTCCAGGAGAGGCGCGCACTTGTGCATTCTGTGCACGGTTTGTGAAAAGACTCTTGCTCTTGCAATTAGTAGGCCATTGGAGCGTTGTCAGGACCGATTGTGCTGCGACGGTCTGAACAGTATGTAGGAAGACCTCTTCGGTATGGAATCAGTGTGCAAAAGGTGTTTATTGTCAGTCACTTTTCATGTAAGTGGCGGCTTGGGGTCTGTTCTAATACGGTAGAATATGCACTCCGTAGAATTACACGTCTTGTGTGCTTTGGGAGTCCCGAGCCGCGACAGATGACTCTTTAATGTCTGTGCGAAATTTGTATTGGCACCTTATATCATACATATTACAGTTTTGCTGCTGTGCCTTCTGCTGAGGCGTTCTGGTGGGAGGGGCCCTCACTTCTGGGTTTGAGCTGACTACCTGTCAGGGCTAGGTCTGTCTGTAAGTCAGACCGATAGGTTGGGCCAAAGTAGGAGAATTAGCAAGTTTTCCGCCCAGCCCTAAGCTAGTAGGGGCATATTAAACCCCTGCGCATTTCATCCCCTGGGGCCTCACCAAGAGGTGTAGTTAATCCTGTTAGATTTACAATCCAGGGATCTGTGCTGGGTTAAATTTCCCATGAGTAGGAAAGGTCGCATGACAATGTCATTTCGCCCCTTCCTTTAGACTGATGTTTCTCTGTTCATCCTGGGTCTGGAGACTGAAGGCAGCCCTACGCGGCGCCATCAGTTCGGGAGCTCCTGCTGCCTCCCCGTAGAGTGTAGGGTCTGCCGCCTGCTGTGTTCATCCCTCTTCTTGTCAGGTGGAGCAACCTTCGCTACCTCAGTATGAACCAGGACTGCCAATATTCCCTAAGAAGGGGGCCCCTAGTAGACTCAATAGGGAATGGGCTAGGTGCCATCTTAATTCCCCGTGGCACGTTGTCTCTTTATGGGTGGTGGCTTTGCACGTGGGGGCTTGTCAGGGTGGATAGGTGAGTAAGATGAGTAAGTAAGTACGCAAGAGGAATTGTTTAAGGTGAGTAGCTTGCCAAAGGTTGGATATCACCATTATGGGGCTCCTTGGCTCAGCTTATCATATGCCGCATGGCAAGGGGTCGTATGTCTACAAGTCCTTCACGCAAGTTTTCTTTAAGCGTTGCGGCCTGATACATCCCCCTGTAAGTTGCGCGTGGTAGCGCGCACGCGTACCCAATGCACACTGTATAGCGGTATTTGGAGAATTGAGCTTCGGCAGAAGTAGTACACTACCGGGTGTAGTCTGCTGATGCATTGTGTGCAGGTGTGTGGTAGCTCTCTGTGGCATGTGCTGGTTCTCCTATGATGGATTAGTAGTGATATCGGCAGGGGAGGCTCCCGCTACTCTTTGTGCCTTCCCTGGGGTAGGTCCTCCCGACCCTGGGATAGTCTACATTTTCTGTAAGAGGGATTTGTGCCCAGAGGGTTTTATGCTTATTGTTGTCAGGGTGACTTTGATCTCAGCGGGCGTGCATGTTGCAGGTCGGGACCTTAGTGGTCGTAAGTCAACCCCACAGACTAGCTGCCTTAGAGGTAGCATGGCCTTTCCCGCTTCCAAACTTGCCTCGAGAGGGCAGGGGTGGCCTGCTGTTTTTGCCTCTGCTACCCTGCCGTGGCATAGGAAGACACATCGCCCATGTGTTAGTATATTAAGTATTTACCTTCTATGCACCTGTGCTCTTGGAGTATCGCATCTCAGCGTTCAAGACAAGCACACGCCCTCGCGATGTTGTCAGCGGGTGTGTCTTGACGCAGTTTGGTTGTTTAAGGGGCACTTGGTCGTACTCCCTTATGGTGGTCGTAAGTCTACCCCACAGATAAGCTACCTTTGTGGTAGCACGGTGAGGTCTGCGGTTGTCACCTTGTCAACCCTGTGTTAGCATTTTAGGACATCGTCCAAGTTATACTATAATAAATATGCATCCCTTCTTGCCCTTGTGCTCTTGAGTATTCCGGCACTGCGTTCAACTTAGCACACTTTCTCGATGTTATGCGGAGAACGGTGTTACAGTTGTAGTGGCAACTTGCGGGGCGTAGCCCGCTGACGCCTTGTGTTAAGGGGACTGAGTTCAGGGCATGGGCGGAAACGCCTTCGTTTGCTTAGGAGTGCCTTCAGCAGTAGGGGCTCCTCCTCTCCTTTGTCATTACATGGCTGTACGACTTCACGAACCGGGGATGGTTCTCGGATGTGGCGAATCCAGTGGGGCATCCGTGTGGTCCAGGAGAAAAATCAATAGTGCCAGGAAAGGTACCCCAACGTTGGGACCTAGGCTGTAGCAAGTATGTAATGTTTCAGGATGAGGTCAAAGGTTATTTTGAGGCGGATGGTGTTCCCCTCACGCCTGTGGGCTTAGACCTGTTCCTCCTCCATTTAAAGAGGTTCTCACGAATAAAGGTTGCAGGTAAAGAATAGTAGCAGTGGTGGGGGGCCCGTGCGGCAGCGGGTACCACCGCACGGGCTGTGGCGGAGTTACTGGTCGATCCGGAAGAAGAGAGGTGCAAACGATGTACTTCAGCGAGCACATAGGGGTGCCAGAGCCTAACCTGTAACCTCATGGGAGGTGCAGGAATTCGTGTCGGCGCCCCAGTAGTCCTTCGGGCGGTTGTGGGCCTGTGCAACCGGGGGTTTGCCTAGTCACACCCCGCAATGGGCGTGTCAGTATATTTATTTTAATTATGCAGCAGTTGGGTGGTTCGCCACTGTGCTGTTTGGCTCAACAGGCGGGCAGGTGGCGAGAATGCGGCCTGCCCTGGATCGCTCGTAAGTTAACCCACCATCATTACATATGTTGTATGTAATAAACCTGCAGCAATTTTTTCCCAAACCTAATTCTGTGTTTGTGTATTCTTTGCGGGTTTGGGCATTGGGGGGCGGGGGACATCTGGTGGCCCTGATGTGGCTATGCCAAGTCACGACCATGGCTCGCTCAGACACCACCGACACCTCTCAAGGTGAAGCCAGGCCAAAGCAACACGCACACGGCATTACTGGTGCGTGGCCACACTTGCTGCTGTCATCATGAAGAATAAATGGTGTGTCCGTCTCTGTCATAAGTACGCCCACATATTAAGTATATTCGAATTTGTCAAAAATAGAGGGCGGGTGGTAGACGCGCAAATTCCTCTTGGGTATTAGCTTCCAGACGAGGGCTGGTCCCTCTGCCCAGACGCCCTTGCTGGCCGCCTCCACCTTACCTTGGAGACCCCTCCCTGCTCTCACTGCGAGGCCTCAGCCAGAGAGCAGGACGCGTCTCTCTCAGGCCGCTGTCGGCTGCGGAGTCGGTATCTCCGTGCCCGATCGTACCTGGTTCAAGGGCGCAGGAGCTCCTTGGCGCTGCCGGCGCCAGACTCGCCATTTGATTTGCATCCGGAAAAAAGAAGCTTCTAATTAAAGACTCGGAAAAAATGTCATTTAACCAGACCTTGAGCGGAGACTACAGTCTCTGAGCTCAGGAAGCGGATTGCTGCCCCTGCACATGCGGGTCCCTTCCACGAACAGGTCCCACGACTGCCCCACGTTCAAGTCATGTGCGCACAGCCCTTAAATACCTCTCCACTAAGGGCTCCCTGGCGAGAGGTTCCCGGCTCTATGCACGGTGGTACCTCACGTGGAATTACCGATACCGGGCAGTACCACCTTGCTTCTTTCTACCAGGCCCTGGGCCTTACCTTACGAGCTATCACATCTGAAACGTGGCGAAATCGGGGTCGCTGCGCCGTTTTCTGAGTGTTTTCCGATCATACTTCCACATGCTTTAAGCATGTAGACATGTGTACAGAAATACAGGGCCAGTTGTAGTCCAGTACCGTCCAAAAACGGGAGTTTTCAACGGGAAGCAGGATTACCGACCCACACAGGACAGGGCCCTTTATAGTGACTGAGAGGGTGACTACTTTAGACATGAGGGGGCAGCTGGGCAGTGGCGGGGTGGGAGGGTTTTCGAGTACATGTGATGGGTCTGTGTGTGGCGGGGGAGGGCACAGCCAAAGGGACTCATCAG
Source organism: Lissotriton vulgaris (assembly GCF_964263255.1). NCBI lineage: Eukaryota > Metazoa > Chordata > Amphibia > Caudata > Salamandridae > Lissotriton > Lissotriton vulgaris. Next base: position 628,365,769 of record NC_141695.1, on the reverse strand, counting down.
TGGGTCGGGTGCCAACACAGTGTCGTCTCTGTGAATGACTGTAGCTCACGCTTTTGAGCCTGGGTGCCACCAACTGAGGACACGTTGAGAAGAGATGGGTAAGCAGTTATTGAGAAATGTTCTGTTTTAAACCATTCATTGGATTGCGGGTATTTGTTTGTTGTGAGTTTTATACATTGCCCTCGTCACCTCTCATGTACTTAGGAGCATGGCTGTCCGTAGTCAGAAGGATAGCTCAGTGAGCTGAATGTTCTCATCTTTAACGAAGTGGTATATTCAGGTTACGTGTTCGAATCCTATGAGGGCGCCTTAGCCTTCCACCCCCAGCAAAGCCCGTGTTTCGCGTCTTTGTGCTGCAACGGGAGGTATGTGTGGAGAGTTATGACAAGGAAGCAAATCACAAAATTAATAGGAAGAACTGAGCCAGGGTCAGACTTCAGAAAATGCTGTGTTTTTCAAGTTACTACAGCAATTACTTTGAGTAGCATTTATTGCAATTTATAATTTCTAAAGACAGACAAAGAAAGATTTAAAGAAGTGTGCCCCGATGATGTTGCCGTGAATGATGAAATACAATTCTTTTATGCACAGTAGATCCAGGGTCAGGTATGCATCCGCTCTGCCGAAAGCAGAAATGTCTGCCTTGAGGTGCTAACGAAGAGATTTTACATGTGCCATCCAAGGACAAACAATCCGAGAGGATCTGTCTGTTAAGCTTAAGGCCCTTCCTGGTCCAGACTTTCATCCAACAGAACAGGGGGCTTAGAGAGACTGTGCCAGCAGGGAACCTGTTTCTGAATTCAGCGTGAACTAAAACAGTGGGAGTGCATTGCGGGATCTGGACATGTCGATGTACGCAGGGCCGGTCCTAGAACTTCTGAGGCCCCGGGCGAAAGGGAAGATGTGAGGCCCCCCTAATTTCTATGTAACATCCAGTCGCGGGCGGCATTATACACGGGTGGGGGGTCTCGTAGGGGTTCGGCGCGGGCGGTAATTAAAAAAATAAATAAACTTACCTTCCCAGGTCTCGTAGTCGTCTCAGCTCCTGACCTGCTCTCCTGCTTTCCTGCCTCTGGTAGGAACAGGAAGCAGGCAGCCTCCTTTCCCTAAGCCAATCACAAGGCTGCAATGGAAGCATTGTGATTGGTCGATACGCCGACCAGCCAGGCGCCTATGGGGAGGCCTTTTTCTCCATGTAGGGTGCAGTGCCCATGACTGGTTTGGTCGGCCCTCAAACAGTCTGCGCCCTTAGCAGTGGGCAAGGGACTCCTCCCCTGCCCTAAAGCAGACCCGCCCACCCCCAACCAAACACTTCTGCTTTCTTGCAGTGCGACAAGCAGAAACATAAAATGGGAGTTTTAGAATTTTGTGTTTCTGCTTCTCGCACTGTGAGAAAGCAGTAGGGCGACGCTCCTCCGCCCGAGTGGAGGAGCCGCCCTTGGTAACATCACAAGAAGCGACATCACTGAAATTGACATCTCAGCACAATTGATCTTATTCGGCATCCCGAAGAGACCTAACGTGGATACCAGTAACATGGACAAAAAGATAAATATACATATAAAAAAAGTCCATATATTTTAAAACTGTATTAAATGGATTACATTTGTCACATTGGATGGAAAAGCTAGGTGCAGTTCTCACAAAAATGTATATTATTTACTCCTCGTTAACTGATTGTTTCCAGATGAGTGCAAGATTCAATTTCCAGTTCTGCCTCATAAAGGGGGGAGATCCTGTTGAGGTAATGAGGGGAGGGATCATTCAAAATATAAAATGACACAAGAGAAAATCTCTCACACCATGGAAATAATTGCAAATTTGAAAAGGCTACCTTATCTTTCTGTGCCATTATTTTGCTACCTTAGGATGACATTAATACTTCTTAATTTGTTTTAACATAAATCCTCTCAGTAGAAGTGGCCGCCTTTAGCGCTAGTGGAGCCCTGTGCGACAATGTTGGTGACCCTCAATGACTCTGCCATGGATTCCCTCACTACCACCCTTTAACAGTGCCACTCAAGTCTCCATAACCACACTCTCTATCAGATACATTTAATTTGATTTACAGAGCCGCTGATACCAGTGTAGGGTGTCAGGGAACTTTATATCACACATTACATGGAGACAATCAATCCTACGTGTGTAAATCACAATAGGTAATGTTACATAAGACAAAGGACTAGGAGTCACATTACAATCATACTAGTAGGCAGTATGGTGTATTAGTGATTGATCTGGAAAAACACAAACTCTGAATTTAGAATGTAATACCATGGTTCAGGGTTCTATTTAATAACTAGAATTGATTTATGTCAAATTAACCCTTTTTGCAACATTGGGATAATCAAAGACTGGGGAAAAACCATAACGCTGTAAATTATACCTTGTAGTTTGCATGCAACTCTTATGACAGTTAATAGCTCATTGTTCGTTGTTAGGATTTTGACTTATAAACTGCAAGTAACAATAGCACCTCTTTGACAAAAGCAGTAACCCATTGGCCTATTTAAATTATGTGGATTTAGTGATCTGCATGGTACATGTTCTTTGCAGCACATTAACCCTCTGCGCTACCTTTTAAAGAAGTCAAAACTTCCACTTGACAAAACTCCATCTCTCTCTAGGAAGAACATTAATCATCGGAGTATTCATGACAATTTTATTGTGGCCATAATTGTTGGAGGCCAGGAAGGAGGCAACAAGTGCTTTAAGAAACATAATATACTCGCAAACATGACTCCCCCAATCAATCAATCAATCAGTGACACTTATAAAGCGCGCTACATACCCGTGGGGTCTCAAGGTGCTGGGGGGGGGGGAGCCGCTACTGCTCGAACAGCCAGGTCTTCAGCTTCTTCCTGAAGGAGAGGTGGTCTTGGGTCAGGCGCAGGTCGGTCGGGAGGGAGTTCCAGGTCTTGGCGGCCAGGTGGGAGAAGGACCTTCCTCCTGTAGTCGCTCTTCGGATGCGGGGGACGGCGGCGAGGGCGTGGTTGGCTGATCGGAGGTGGCGTTTGGGAGCGTAGAAGTTGACTCGGCTGTTGAGGTAGCTCGGGCCTTGGTCGTGTAGGGCTTTGTGTGCGTGGGTGAGGAGGCGGAAGGTGATTCTTTTGTTGACGGGGAGCCAGTGAAGGTCTCGCAGATGTCCGGAGATGTGGCTGGTTCGTGGGATGTCGAGGATGAGTCTGGCTGAGGCGTTCTGGATCCGCTGGAGTCTCTTCTGGAGCTTGGCGGTGGTCCCGGCGTAGAGGGCGTTGCCGTAGTCCAGTCGGCTGGTGACGAGGGCCTGGGTGACGGTCTTCCTGGTCTCGGTGGGGATCCACCAGAAGATCTTCCGTAGCATGCGTAGGATGTTGAAGCATGCCGAGGAGACGTTGTTGACTTGCCTGGTCATGGAGAGGGAGGAGTCCAGGATGAAGCCCAGGTTGCGTGCATGGTCTGTCGGTTTGGGTGCGGTGCCCAGGGCGGGAGGCCACCAGGAGTCGTCCCAGGCGGAGGGAGAGGAGCCCAGGATGAGGACCTCCGTCTTGTCCGAGTTCAGTTTCAGGCGGCTGGTCGTCATCCACTCGGCTACCTCTTTCATCCCTTCGTGCAGGTTGGCTCTGGCGGCGGCGGGGTCGTTGGTCAGGGAGAGGATCAGCTGGGTGTCGTCGGCGTAGGAGATTATGCTGAGGTTGTGTTTGCGTACGATGGCCGCGAGGGGGCTCATGTAGACGTTGAAGAGGGTGGGGCTCAGAGATGATCCTTGGGGGACGCCGCAGATGACTTCGGTGGCCTCTGACTTGTACGGTGGTAGGCGGACTCTCTGTGTTCTCCCGTCGAGGAAGGAGGTGATCCACTCCAGCGCCTTGTCCTGGATTCCGACGTTGCTGAGGCGCCGTACTAGGGTGCGGTGGCAGACCGTGTCGAATGCCGCGGAGAGGTCTAGGAGGATGAGGGCCGCTGTTTCTCCATTGTCCATCAGGGCTCGGATGTCGTCGGTGGCGGCGATGAGGGCGGTCTCGGTGCTGTGGTTGGCTCGGAAGCCGGACTGTGAGGGGTCGAGGGATCCGTTCGTCTCGAGGAAAGCGGCCATCTGCTTGTTGACGGTCTTCTCGATGACTTTGGCTGGAAACGGGAGGAGCGAGATGGGGCGGTAATTCTTGAGGTCGGTGGGGTCCAATGTTGGTTTCTTGAGTAGGGCGCTGAGTTCGGCGTGTTTCCAGCTCTCGGGGAAGATGGTGGTGTCGAGGGATGTGTTGATGATGTCTCGCAGGTGGGGTGCGATGACAGCGTCGGCTTTGTTGAAGACGTGGTGAGGGCAGGGGTCGGTCGGTGATCCGGAGTGGATGGAGTTCATCGTGCGGATGGTGTCTTCGGTGCTGATCGGGGTCCAGGCGCGGAGGGTGGTGGTGGGGGGTGGTTGTTCGGTCATGGTGTGCGTTGGTTGGTTGTTGAAGCTGTTGTGTATGTCCGCGATCTTGTTGTGGAAGTATGAAGCCAGGGAGTTGCAGAGGTCTTGCGATGGGGTGATGTCGTTGTTTCCTGCGCTGGGGTTGGAAAGCTCTTTGACGATGTTGAAGAGTTCCTTGCAGTTGTGTGCGTTGTTGTCCAACCGGTCCTTGAATGCTGTTTTCTTGGCGGCGCGGATCAGCTGGTGGTGTTTCCGGGTGGCAAGTTTGAAGGAGGTCCTGTTGTCCGGTGTCGGTTCCCTTCTCCAGACTTTCTCGAGGGCTCGGCAGTTCTTCTTGGAGCTCTTGAGTTCGTCGGTGAACCATGGGGCTTTCTTGCTGCCGGGTCTGCTGGGCGGGGTCCTCAGTGGGGCGAGTTCGTCCGCGCAGTTGCTGATCCACTTCGTGAGATTGTCGGCGGCCTGGCTGGGGTTCGCTGAGCTGGCAGGAGGGTGCTGGCTCAGGGAGGTGGCGAGCTGGTCTGCTGTGATCTTGTTCCAGCTTCTGCGGGCGGTCTGTTGCTGGTGGTGGTGGGTCGTTGTTTTCTTGAAGGTGAAGTGGACGCAGCTGTGGTCCGTCCATTGAAGCTCTGTGGTGTGGCTGAAGTTGATGTCCTTGCTGGATGAGAAGACAGCGTCGAGTGTGTGTCCGGCGAGGTGGGTGGGGGTGGACACCAGTTGCTTGAGTCCCAGGTTGGTGAGGTTGTCGAGCAGGGTGCTGGTGTTGCGGTCGTTGTTGTTCTCCAGATGGAAGTTGAGGTCTCCCAGGAGGATGTAGTCAGCGGAGGGGAGGGCATGTGGGCTGACGAAGTCGGCGATGTCCTCGCTGAATTGTGTGCGTGGTCCAGGGGGTCGGTAGATCAGGGTGCCTCTGAGGGTGGTGTTCGGGTTGGTGTGGATCTGGAAATGCAGGTGTTCGGCGGTGGTCAGGGAGTTGTCGGTGCTGGTCGTGAGACGGATGGTGCTCCTGTGGATGATGGCGATGCCTCCTCCCATCTGGTTGGCGTTTCGGTCCCTCCGGACGATCTTGTAGCCCTCTGGGATGGCGATGGCGATGTCGGGAGCTGAAGAGGCGTTCATCCAGGTCTCCGTGAGGAAGGCAACGTCTGGAGCTGTGGTGTCGAGGAGGTTCCAGAGTTCGATGGCATGTCTGTGGATGGAGCGGGTGTTGAGCAGGATGCACTTGAGGTGGGTTCTGCTGGTGTTCGGCTTGGTGGGTGCTGGTGCGAGGCAGGTCCGGATGCAGGTGAACTTGCAGGCGTGGCAGCTGAAGGGTCCGTGGGTACGTCGTGGAGAGGCTTGATGGCATTCTGGGAGTCGGCCGGTGTTGAGAGCGGTGAGGGTGGCGGCGGAGTACGTCAGGCGGGTCGGTCGGGGTCTTCGTGGGCCAGGGGTCCTGGCGCTGGTCGCGATCCGGTCGCGGACGGGCGTAGACGGGCTTACCTTTGGCGCGCCTTCGGCGCACAATCGGCGCGCCCGCTGCGCGTGACCGCTGCACGTCCGCACGGTCGCCATTTAAGGCGAAGTGCGCGGGTGGGCGGAGCAGCTGGGAGGCGGGAGCGGGGAGGGAACAGAAGAGAAAAAGGGGCGGGGCCAATGTCGGTGGCGGGAAGCGAGAGCGGAGGGCGGCGAGGTAGGCGGCCAATCAGGAAGGAAACTGGACACGGCACAGGGGATACAAAGAAATTAACAGGCACAAATTTAGGGCAAAACAAATAAAAACGGCAAAATACGCGAGCAGACGGCAGAAATAGACAAGCACAAATTACGGGCAAAACAAGGAAAAACGGCAAAATACCCGAAGTCAGCACTCAGTGCGATCTCATAGGTCGAACCACCCTAGAGCCTTCCTGCTCAAGGGTCCTATGACCTCAATGACAGTCACTAGGGTGTGCTGCTTCGAAGGCCTGCCCAAAAGACTCAAGTTGAGCTTCAATAAGGGTTGTAATGGACAGGCCTTCAAGTTTAACCCACACTTGCCACCGCTATGGTCCACCTGCTGGTGCTCAGACACCCTTTTTCCAAAGTCTTTCGGGGCCTACTAAATGTGCTCTCTTAGGAGAGTGGTCTGGTGGACTGGTCATGAAGGCTGAACCTGGTTCCCCAGTTCCAAATTTGGCAGCTCTTACCATAGTGCCACATCCTCTCCCTCACTGAACACCATACTGCCCCACTGGGAGAAACTTACATTTTGAACCTTTTATTTCTCTCCATCCCAATGCTGCAGGTTGGAAGAGAAAAATGTCAGAAAAAAAGATGACCTTTCCAGCAACTGTTTTTATTTTTTGGATTCATTTCACTGGAGAACAAATAAAGTGGCTACAAGGCCCAGGGAAAGGGGCCCCCACACCTGGACCTTGCAGCTTTTTATAGTGCTTAGAGGCCCAGAGAAAGGGGGCCCCCACACCTGTACCTTGCAGCTTTCTATGGTGCATAGAGGCACAGGGGAAGGGGGCCCCCTTCACTGGGCCTTTGAAGCTGTGAGTCAATTCGTAAAACACTGCCCTAGCACTGGCAGTTTTACATACATTAAGTTAACAAAAGCCAGTTGATCTGGCTGCTCCCTCCTCCCCTCACCCACCTCCCTTACCTGAGTCCGGCTGGTCCTGGAAACAAAAGGGGCCTTCTGTCACCTGGAACAAAATGCAGACAGGGAATGGCCGTACTTAACAGAGGTGCTGCTCCGCCCCTGGCACTGTGATGCTGGCTGGCTGCTCTGCCTTCCCCCCACCCCTGCACCACCAGGAATGCCAACCCGCCGTGATCAACAAGGTCGACTCCAGACTTGTATGTGTATTGTATTGTGATTGTGCGGGGAGGGGGCCCAGCAGGAGCAGATGGGCAATCTGTGAAAGTGTGGCCTTTCACAGTGAAGCGGTGGTGGCCCCCTGTCTTGCAGCCGAGCGCGAGGCCCGGGGCAGCTGCACACACTGCCCATGCCTAGCGCCGGCCCTGGATGTACGAATTTGTTTTTAGCCACTAGAATTGCATTAGTCTAATCAGGACTTGAAGGGACTAGAAACCCAACTTACAGGCAAAGCTAACAGTGGTCCCAGTGGTTTTCACAAGCTCAGCTCTCTCCTGCTCCACTTTCATGTGTAGCCTGAACCTGGGTGTAAATTTCACCAAATCCTATGTCGTGGTAGTTGGTTCATGTTGGACTAGATCCATGACCTTTATGGTTCGCGACAATATCCCAGACAAAGTCTCAACCTTTTCCTATTTAGGAGTGCTATTTGATGCTAAGATCAACTGGCTGATTATTATCATTAAAGGGCAATCACATATGGGGCAGTTAAAACCCCCTGCTAAGTTTGTCAGCACCAGTTCCACCCCCACCCCATGGCTCACCTTCGACTTTAGGGTTGAGCTTCAGTGTTGTATGCTAGAAACTCCCCATCAGACCCACCTCTGGCATTGTAAAAGTTCAGCAACAGGATAGGGGGAGCCCAGAACAGCTAACATTGCCCCCCGCAAGCATTGTCCTCATATCCCACATCAGATCCACAAGATGCCAGCTCAACTCCACTGCCACAAAAGTAATCAAACCCTGCTTGCTCTGCCTGCCGCGAATGTCTGTCAAAATATCGAAATCAAAAATATCGAAATACAAAAATATCGGAACAAAAATATCGAAGTCAAAAATATAGGAATCCTATCCCTAACAAGGTAAGTACAAAAATATCGAAAAAATAATATCGTAGTACAAAAATATCGAAATTAAAAATATCGTTTTTTTAAATGTATTAATAATAATGTAAAAATAATTATAAAATACATATAATGTTACAAATATTAAATAAAAATATTAAAACATAATTAAAAATTTAAAACTAATACATATACATTTAAAATAAATTAAAAACTTAATAATTTAATGTAATTTTATATTTTTTAATTTCATTTAATTGATTTAATTTAAATTTATTTTATTTTTACCCTGTACGACTGTACCCCAAAAACCCAAAACTGACCCTGAACCCTAAAAATACCCCTTTACCCAAAAACCCAAAACTGACCCTGAAACCTAAAAATATCCCTGTACCCCAAAAACCCCAAACTGACCCTAAACCCTAAAAATACCCCTTTACCCAAAAACTGAAAACTGACCCTGAACCCTAAAAATACCCCTTTACCCAAAAACTGAAAACTGACCCTAAACCCTAAAAATACCCCTTTACCCAAAAACTGAAAACTGACCCTGAACCCTAAAAATACCCCTTTACCCATGAACTGAAAACTGACCCTGAACCCTAAAAATACCCCTTTACCCAAAAACTGAAAACTGACCCTGAACCCTAAAAATACCATTTTACCCATGAACTGAAAACTGACCCTGAACCCTAAAAATACCCCTCTACCCATGAACTGAAAACTGACCCTGAACCCTAAAAATACCCCTGTACCCAAAATTAATTAATATTATTTAATTACCAATTAATTATTAATTAACAATAACAATAAAGTAAATATATTAGCACATTTGCTGTAATTAATTTAATTTAATAATTAATATTATTTTGCCCAATTAATTAATTAAGAATAACAATAAATAATATATAAAAAAATTACTATAATTAATGTAATAAAATAATTAATAATAATTAATTACCAACTAATTAATAATTATAAATATGTAGAAAATTATAATAATTAATAACTATTTAATAGAAATTAATTACCAATTAATTATTAATTAAAATATGTACAAACATATATCAATTAATTAATTATTATTAAATTACTTCCCACCCTATTCCCCCATAACCCGCTACAGAACATATTTATCAATTAATCAACTAATTAAAAATAATTAAAAATTAATTCTCAATTAATTAATTAATAATTCCTACTAATTAATAATTAATTTAACATAATTAAATTACTTCCCACCCTATTCCCCTATAAACCCACAACCCGCTACAGTAGTAAAAGACAATATTTAATTAAATTACATTAAAAATAAATAATAAAACATAATAAATACAATATAATATACACTAAATTTATTTAAAAATTGATATTAGTAACATCAAAGTTATTAATTTCGATATTGTTAACATCGATATTTACAACTTCGATATTACTGATATCATACCAATATCGATATTTAGACTGTCGATATTACTTACCTTCGATATTTTTGTATATCAATATTTAAACTTCGATATTTTGGTATATCGATATTTAAAACTCGATATTTTGTCTGTGTACCCCCTGCCGCTGAGGGCACTGCTGGGGTAAAGTAAGTCTTGCAGCCTTCTATAAAAAAGACATTCTTCGCTTCCTAAGTTTCCTGCAAACAGATGATCTGAAAAGTTTTTATCAAACTCCACCCAATTTGGGTCGGGAAACTTGTCTTAGAGCCCTGAAATATTCCAGGACAATAACTTTTATGCCCCTTGAAAATGTGGCTAAGCTGACTATTGTGGAGGTGATGGACTTGGCAGTTGGAGAGCGGGGCTTAATGGACTCGGAGGGGACTACTGATGAGGTAGCATACAGAGGGTGTAAAGGGAAGAACAGTAGCTCCCAGTCTGTCACACATCTCAAGACTACTCAAGGGAGCAAATCGATTCGGAAGGTTCTGCAATGGCGGATGCTAGATGAACTGACTGGTGCTACCATAATAGCTCTGTGTTACCAACCAAGGGGCAGACTGGTACGATAATCCTTCTTTGGTTTACAAAAAGAACCCCAGGGGGAGAGATATGATGCCCTGTGAGTCAGGAAACCTGTGGAGGGGTAATGCAGCCTAGTTTTTGTAATCTGCAACCACCCAGCTAACTCAACGAACCATAGGAATTGAGTCTTCAATCCCCACGTTTACGTGGGCATGCAGATGCAGCCAACGCGCCACTTTATTTTTTAACTCCTGTAGGGGCTCAGGTGCATAGTTTGATCAAGGTGGGATTTTCCGCAGAACCACAACATATGGGGTGGCTTTTGGGAGTAAATTCAATGTGTCCCTGGGGTGAGGCTGTTGTTCTATGGGTACTCTCTGTTGTAGAGGCAACTTGAGACGTGGGAGTGTTGTGACAGAAGGAGTCACAGACATGTAGGAGGAGCCCAAATGATCCTTTTGTGGCCTGGTAAGACCTACTGTAATTGCAGACGTACCCTGGGAGTGGTGGTACTATCCCCCCTGGCAAGAGCTGTGGAGACCACTGGCTGGGGGAGTGTGCTACCTTACCTGCAAGTCCCTCCCACCATTGATGTGAACCAAAACAGACATTCTATTCTCAATGTCACTTTACCTAGACATTGGTTCAAGTTTTGCTTTCAGAACGGCCTGAGCTCTGAGATTAGTTCCTTACTGGAGGGGGCCTTTTCTGCAGATCACAATAAATTAGAGTTGGATGGGGAGACTCGAAGGTCCCGAAGCTCTCAGATACTGCATGCACCCCCTTCTCCTCTGTTTATAACTTGGACTTATGGGACATGTGGAGAATGAGCCAGGAGCTGGGGCTACTGTAGCCCCCTCCGATGACCACGTTCTAGTTTCCAGGGACCCCCCATGGCTTCCCTTCAACACCCTCTCCCCTTCTGCTCCCCAATCACTCGGGGACAAGTCCCTTCATCTCTCCTTGGGTCCTCTGAGGACATGGGATAACCAGATAAAGGATGGGGGAGACTGTCACTAGAGAGTGATAGCCGTCTTTCCGGCAGCTCAAGTTTTTAGACACCACTGAAAAAGTTCGGGTTCTTCAATGGTTTTGACTCTCAGTGGAGGGGGCGGCGAAGGTACCTTGGCGGTGTGAGCTTTCCTCATCCCCATGAGTGAGCCGCAGAGGCAGCACTACCCCACCTAAGCACAAGCTACACATGCAAAGCCGTTCCTCCAAGGAACTAGTGTACAATAGCCCAAAGCAGATCAAACACCAACAGATGCAGTTCTCTTCCCTCGTGCCCCTTGCTTGTCCTCGTGTACAAGCATAATAATCCAAATAGTCCTCCCTAACTGATCAGCAGGAGAAAATACACAATGCTATGCAAAGGGCACTAACAGAGCGACTCCAGAGTTGGGCAAAGAAAAATGATAGAAGAACACTACCACGCTCGTCACCTGCACTGCGGCCGGTCTGTAGAAGGTCCTTGCTTTGACGGTCACACTCTTGGGATTTCTTAAACCCTTCCAACTGAGCCACCATACATCAGGTACCTGGGAGTGCCAGGGGGATGGTCCTACAACATTCTTACCAGAAGGATGCAAACTCTACAAACTATCAACAAATTAACATTTAAAATGAAACACACATTTTTTTTTAAAATTCAACTCAAAAGAAAGCCCGTTTGACATTGACACACCCCCAACAGCGGAAAAGCTGCAAAACAGTGTGAAGCATTCAAACAGAACATACATGTAATTATACAAAATATAAGTAGTTGCATTATTTTATATGTAAGTAACAAACTACAAACTTTACAATATTGTATGTATTTATACTATTGCTCTACTTTCAGATACAAAAGGAGAGAGGCAACAAACTACACAACCTTGCAGAAAGGAAAACAGCTACCAAAGGATTTGGAGTGCATACTTACCCCTTTTCAGTTCTTTCCAGCAGATTTCGATGTGGCTCTCTTTCTTCAGGTGCCCCCTTGACAGGAGCATCTTCACCCTGAGGAATACGACCACATCTTCGGCGAGATACAGGTAAGTGCTTTGGACCATGTAGCCATTACAGGGACTGCCCACATGTGGGTCAGACTCCTGCAATGGGCATTTTACCTACACACAGGCATTGATATTTATAGAAATTCATTGCCCACCGCCCCAAGACCACCACAGCCATACTGCCGGCCCCTCAGGAAACTTATAATACAGTGGTCGGAAGGCCACAGGGACAGCGGTCTCCTAGCAGTCGCAGAAGTGGTCCTTTGGCGGTCAGACGGCTGAAGTTATAATAAGGCCCTAAATCACATGGGCCACACCTACAGCCAAGAATGTGCATCAACAGAACATATGAAAATGTACCAAATATTATTCTAATGCTTACTATCGGAGGGCATATACAAAAGATGCTGTTGTAATTCACAACTGTGTAAATACATTCCTGCTAATAATAAATTAGACTGCATGTTCAAAAAGAACTTCAAGACGGTGCCGGACCCTGCACATCACTTTTACCTCACCATACGTGTATGGAAAGAGGGGTAGAAAAAGAAGAACTGCTAGCATTCAAAAGGATAAGTGAGGAACTATCGGAGTGCGGAAATGGGATAATAATGAGAGGCACTCGGATAGTAATGCCTCGGACACTGAGAAGAAGAACAGTGGAACTGGCCCATGAATCACACAGAGGAATTGTAGCAACAAAAAAAATGTTGCGGAAAAAAGTGTGGTTTCTGGGACTAGACAACATGGTGGAAGAAATGATGATGCGCTCTCTCATTTGTCAAATAACAGGGCCCTCACCAAAGCCAGAACCGCTGCAAAAGTCCCAACTACCAAAGGCGGTGTGGACAGAGCTGGCAGCAGATTTTTTTGGCCCCCTGGAAACAGGAAGTTGCCTGCTAGAAATCATAGATGAATACTCAAGGTTCCCAATAGTGACACCAGTAGTATCAACATCGGCCAACGCAACACTGCCAGTGCTGGATGATGTATTCGCAGCATGGGGCTCACCCTAGACACTAAAAACAGACAATGGCCCGCCATTCTCAGGCGAGGAATTCAAGAAGTTCATGGCATACCTGGGAGTAAATCACAGAAGAATAACACCGCTGTGGCCACAGGCAAACAGCATGGCAGAACGGTTCATGGGAACCATCAAGAAGGCGATACAGAGGGCGAAACTGACGCAAATATCAACTGGGCAGGCCCTATGTCAAGTACTAAGAGACTATCGCAACACCCCTCACAGCTCCACGAGGAGATGCCCTGCAGAACTGGTACTAGGGCGCTCAAGCAGAACGAGACTGCCACAAATAAAGGAAGTGGAGAAAACGGAACAAAAGGACATTGCGGCAAGAGACAAGGAACAGAAAGCGAAGATGAAAGCATACGCTGACCAGAGAAGACATGCAACAAACACAAAAATAAAAGAAGGAGACACTGTGCTAGTGAAACAGAGACAAGTGAAAAAGTTGGACAGGGCCTTCTCAAAAGATCCATTTAAGGTGGCAGAAGTCAAAGGGGCAATGGTCACGGCATCAGCCTGCCAATACCACATCACGCGGAACTGCTCCCATTTCAGGGAATCGAAGACAAAAGAAGAAGAGATACCAAAGCAAGAACTGAAGGAAGACACACCACAAGCAGAATCACCAACTGACATCAGAGAACAGCGACCAAGAAGGGAATGCAAAAAGACGAGAAGACTGTTTGAGGAGATGTAAAGAGATAGAGGTTGTGGACAGCTACATGTCAGAAGGGTAGACATTTCTCTCTCTCTCTCTCTCTCTCTCTCTCTCTCTCTCTCTCTCTCTCTCTCTATCTCTCTCTCTCTCTCTCTCTCTCTCACCGTCACGAGCTACAGACCAAAAAAAAAAAAAAATGGAAAGAAAATGTTTGTTCACAACAAGGGGGGAGATGTCGTGCCTTGGACAATGGCACTAGGAACCTGGGGCACAGGGTGGGGGACAGGGGACACCGGACACCACATCCGGTCATGGGAGGGGACCAGGGGACATTCTGGGATAGGACCTCGAGGTGGGAGGTCGCGGGAGCAGCATGCTGTAAGCAGATCTTGTATGACTAATAAAGGTACCTTGGATTATCACCACCGTGTCCTGTGTGTTCCTGAGAAGAAGAACACGAAAGGTGCCAGGTCCTTCCCTCAGTTAAGAATTACCAGAAGTCCACAACACTTAAACTTATTTGTGAACCACTCTGTGATATAACCTGGAAGGATTCAGTTAAGGATAAGATTTTAATTGTGGGTCTCATGTATTGACCACAAAATAAAGTTTCCAATACCTGAGAGTGCCCCCTCCTCAAAGCCCTGTCTCAGGGCTGGTTTTGAGGGAAAAAACTGCAATGAAACATTTTCATCACTTGTGGTGGAGTGAATCTAGAAAACAGGCTCCCAAGACTGTTTCTCCAGCGACAACCGTTCCAATGAATGAGATATTGCAATATATCCTTTACTATTATGTGAGTTGACAGAGTGCACTACTGCCCAGAAGAAGGCGTCCTGGCGTTAAACTATTGAGGAAGGGAAGGAGAATTACCTCTGTGGAGAACAGCCCTCGACTGGATCAGCTCCATTCTCTCTGGCAGAACCACAAGGATCAGACTCCCTCCCTTGCTCTCCGAACCTACTGAGATCAACTGCGGAGTACCCCAAGGATCCTCACTCAGCCCCACGCTCTTCAACATCTACATGGCTCCCCTCGCCGCCATCGACAGACAGCATGGGTTAAGCATAGTTTCCTACACCGACGACACCTAGCTCATCCTCTCTCGCACGAAAAACCCAGGAGACACCAGACTCAGCTTCCAAGAAGGAATTAAAGATGTTGCAGCCTGGATAAGCAACCGCTGCTTAAAACTGAACTCTGAGAAGACAGAGGTCCTTCTCCTCGGACCCTCCCCCACCATGTGGGACAGCTCCTGGTGGGCCCCCTGCCCTTGGACACCCACCCACCCGACAGACCAGGAGCAGAACCTCGCCATCATCCTAGACTCTGCCTTCACTTTGACCCACCAGATCAACGCCGTCACCTCCACCTGTTTCAACTTCCTCTGCATCCTCTAAAAGACTTTCAAGTGGATCTCCCCCGAATACAGAAAGACCGCCACCCACGCACTCATAACCAGCAGACTGGATTATGGCAATGTCCTCTAAGCCAGAATAAAAAAAAAAACCCTGCTTCACAAGCTCCAAACCATACAGAACACTGCAGCCAGATTCGTCCTCGGAACCCCACAACATGAGCACATGACCCAGCATCTACAAGACCTCCACTGGTGCCCCATCGAGAAGAGAGTGACCTTCAATCTACTCACCCACGCCAACAAATCCCTCCACATCGGACCCAAATACCTCAAAAAAAGAGACTCCTTCCACATACCCAAAAGGAACCTCTGCTCCGCCGACCTCGCCCTGGCAGAGACACCACGCATCCGCAGAACGAGAGCAGGCGGAAGAGCCTTCTCCTACGTCGCAGCAAAGACCTGGAACGAGCTCCCAGTCAACATCAGACGCTCCCCCACTCTGCACACCTTCAGGAAGTGCCTCAAGACCTGGCTATTCGACTGACCTGGAGGCGCACCCCTCCTCCCCAGCACCTTAAGACCCTCACGGGTGAGTAGCGCGCTTTACAAGCCCCCTGATTGATTGATTGATTGTTATGGGGTGCATGTGGAGTTCAGTAGCAGGCCCCATTAAAAAAAAGGTAAAAGGCACCGCCTAGTGATCCATCCAGGTTAATGTAAATTATTTGTTAGGAAGAGAACTGGTAATATATGAGAAATTCAGGTCTAATACGTGTCTGGCTTTATGAGTCAGATGTAGTGAGAGCAAAGGAAGGCCATATGTAGCCATGCCTTGGACTACAGCATGTGTTAAGGGGTCAAGCCCATCATCAAGTAGGTGAATAAGGTCACCCAGCAACATAAAGGTGGATGATTTTAGTACATAAGGGACAATGAGGTTGGTTAGGTCTGTGCTAAAAGAAGATTAAGGGTCTAATTATGAGTTGGTGGTCCTCCTGTCTGCCTGACATCAGCGCACCGACAGGAGGACCGTCGAGCCCCCGCCCACCTGGTTACAACTGTAATCTATGGTGGGTGGGCGGTGCTGCAGTGGTCTCACAGTGGCGGCTATATAAGGCTCATAGGTGAGCCTTAACTGCTGACACTCCGTGAAAGAACCTGAGGCACATTCGTGCAGGATGTAGGATGCATGGCACACAATGCAGAAACTTGGGTGCAATTCCAGGGGGGGCACAACATATGCCCCCCGCATGCACAGGAGTGGCAGGTGGCCCTGGTTGGGCCCCCTTTGTTGTTTCCCGCCACCATTTATCATGGCATACTCACCTCCATGTAGGGGGCAGTGGACAGGCAACCCTTAATATGCACGTCAACACCGCAGCGGTACCGCCAGCATATTGCTGCCCCCTTCTGCTGCACGACCGCCAGATGATGCTGGACCCCCTGCAGACGCGGCGGTCCTGTGACAGTCAGAGTACCACACTCTGAATACTGCACGTGGACCTGTAGTGCTGGCAGTGGTCAGACCGCCACAGCCAGTACGGTGGTCCTGTGAACCACTGTACTCGTAATAAGTCCTTTAAAGATGGCAGGTTAATAAATGAAAATACCAAAAGCAAAAAAACGCTTGACTCTCAACTTGAAAAGAATAACAATAGCCTTGTTAGGCTCAGTTTTGGCAATAATGTAGCAGTTGAAAGAGTTGCAATAAATAACTGCAAGTACCCCACCCCTCTTCGAAGTGTGGCTGTGGTGCAATATGAATAGCTGGCAGGAATTGTCAAAACAATGTCCAGATTAGTTTTGCTGCTATATCTGAAGTACATCTTTCAACAAAAAGACTATAGTCAGTTCAGGATGTCTTAATATTGAGCAGTTATACACATTTTAACATTTAAAAAGCATTCTTTGCTTCAGATTTCCAAAAGAATTGCATTTTATTCTAGTAGTGTGAGGTTAGTGGATGTACAAAACTAGAAAACCCCTGAATTAAGCAGAATTTAGAAATTGGTAAATCAAATATATTTTTTTGCTTCCTTTACAATTTTAGGAGAATGCCACTTCAAAATAACTTCTATGTTTTAATCCATTTGTTTGTCACGTGCAGTAATGATAAATCAAAGAAATTCTATAAATCCTGATGATAGAATATTTTTCAGCTTTGTCAAATAAACTATGTTTATTCAGAAGAGATGGGACTATCCAAACTTGGAGAATGTGTTTTGACAGAATCTCTGAATAAATCAAGATGTTATAAATAGACAATGATACATCTACTCAGCACTTCATACAAAGCTTAATTTCTAAGAACAAAAATAAAACGCAGAAGATGCATTACTGAGCCCAACAGGCTTCACTAGATATTTATAAAGCCCAACTTTCTTTTTGAAAGGAGTCTTTCACTGATCACACTGACACATTCTGACCAAATGGTAAGCACCTCTTAAATCCATTTTAATGAACACTTCATGACCTTTGACCTGATCTAATAGAGCTGAAATTAACAAGAATATCTATCTCTGATGGGGATTGTGTGAAGGACTAGATGATCTGTACATGTTCTAACATTTCCATCCTTTTTAGGAATAAAAATACATTATTAGTTAACCCCGTAACTGCTGCGCCAGCAAAGGGTCATATGTTTACATACCTCAAGGTTTTCCTAAAGAAATTAACTGTTGAAATAAAGAAATATAGAAAATGAGCAGGAAGAAAATGGCCATTCGGGACAATGTTTTAATCTGTAAGCTTTTGTCACGACGGCCGATTTACAAAAGGAATATAACATGCACCTACTAGACCCTTCTGGTTGTGGGGATATGTAGGTTATATTTGTTCTTGAAGAATCTAAGGTACCCGATCCCACTACTGAGCTGCACCGTACAGTGTTTTTTCTTTATGTACCAAGTGTAGATCAATTCATATGGTGAAAGAGTGGAAAATATGTATGAAGGAAACCTACGCATTTCTAAAATGGCAACAAAATATGGAGTTTAGGAGCAGTGGTTATTTGTACCTCAGTGAGTTTGTGGGTACCCATAATAGCATATATTTTAGAGGGTATTAATTTAAAATTCCTTCTTTCTTACACATTGGCTTACATTTGGAAGGCACAAGTGCAGTGAAATCTCATTGATAATAACACATATTCTACTATTCTATGCTCCCACATGTCTTCCGATATAAATGGTACATTACTTGTATGGATATGCCTTGTACCTGTGACAGGAAATGGCCCAAAATGCAACATGAATACATCCCACTTTTTCCACTCAAAACTGCCCCTTTTTTTGCAAAGTGGGTAGCCGTGGATTTTGGGCACCTTGTAGATCTAACAAATATACACACTTTTAAAAACTACATGCCTTGGGGAATGTAGCATGGGGTGACTTGCATGGCTCTCATCAGGCTTTTTTAATCAGAATCCCTTGTAAATCTCACACTTTGTTTAAAAACACATTATATTCACATTTCTGTGAAAGAAAGTTCTGGAATCTGCAGGGAGCCACAAACTTAATTTCACCCAGCATTCACGCAAGTCTCCCGACAAAATTGGTACCTCACTTATGTGCGTAGGCCTAGTTCCCATGACAGGAAATGACCCAAAATAACATGGATACATCAAACCTTTCCACTCAGAACTAACCCTTTTTTGCAAAATAGGTAGCTGGTCATTTTCTGCCCTAACTCAGCAGGCACCTTAGAAACCTAGCAAACTTGCAAAATAATGAAAACTAGACACCTAGGGAAAACCAGGTTGGGGTGCCTTGTATGCATCTCAGCAGGTTTGTTTACCCTGAATCCCTTGCAAATGTCAATTTTGACTAGATAAACACATTTTCCTCACATTTCTGCAATGGAAAATTCTAGAATCTGTAGGTAGCCACAAACTTCCTTCCACCAGCATTTTTTCAAGTACCCAGAGAAAAATGGTTCCTCACTTGTGTGGGTAAGCTGAGTGCACATGACCGCAAACAGCCCGCAACCCAACATGGATACATCACATTTTCCACTCAAAACTGACCCTTTTCTTGAAAAGTGAGAAGTTCTGATTTTGGGCTCGAGCTCAGTGGGCACTTTGGAAAACCTAGCAAACTGGCAAATTTTTGGAAACTAGACACCTGGGGAAATTCAGGGTGGGGTGACTTGCATGGATCTCACCAGGTTATTTTATCCAGAATCGGTTGTAAACCTCAAACTTTGACAAAAAAAACTAATTTTTCTCACATTTCTGTGTTAAAGTGGGTAGATGTGGATTTTGGGCCTTAGCTCAGCCGACACATAGGGAAACCTTGCAAACTTTACAAGTATACAACACAACACACACACACACTTGTGCATTTATGAAAACTAGACATGTGAGGGAATCCAGGGTGGGCTGACTTGCGTGATCTCACCAGGTTTTTTACCCAGATTCTCTTGCAAACCTCCAACTTTGACTAAAAAACACATTTCCCTTGCATTTCTGTGATGAAAAGTTCTGAAATCTGTGGGGAGCCACACATTTCTTACCACCCTGAGTTGCAACATGTCCCCTGATACGAACAGTATACCACTTACGTTGGTGGGTCAAAAGACCATGACAAAACAAGCATTTGCAATGCAATAGGTCTTGCATTTGCGAGAGTTTGAGCTATTGGCATTGTAAATGACAACGCCTTTTATTTATGTGTTTGGAAACTTGCAAACTGGGTGTAAATACGCACTTTGTACTTATAGAAGCAAGGCTGGCAGTAAAAGAGGTGCAGTTACTGCCAGCCTTGCTTCTCGTAAGCAAGGACTATTAACTCCACTTGCACGTTTTCAAAACACCTAAATAAAAAGCATTGTCATTTACAATGCCAATAGCTCAAACTCTCATAAATGCCAGACCTATTGCATTGGAAATGCTTTTTATTTTACTCTGCGTGTCCCCCCTTCCTCATTAACAATCAACACATAGAAGGAGTTTAGTGGTAAAGGGGGTTCAAAGTGGGGAGATTTGCATATCAAAATAAAGTCGAGACTTGTGTGAAACCAAACAATGCAATGGACTTAAGAGGATACAAAGCGAGGCAGGATAGCCCTCGGTGTCAACGCGCCTGTTGCTGCTGTGTGCAACATTCAGCTTAGACGAACATTCTTACTGGGCCGGCTTAGTTTCATCCTTCCGAGTTTGAACTGGGCACTGTGAATTCCACAAATGCCCTGGTGCTGTATGGCCGTCCCCTGAGAATGAGTTACAATGTGAACAATGCCGTGACGCTCACCTAAATCCATCTAGACTGCACTCTGCATTCAAGCCAACATCCATCAATAGGGGCATTTTAATTTAAAAATGAACGCAAAGATTACTGCACCACTGTCCCTTACGGGTACAATTAAACATACAAAAAATATACATAAAAACCAATAACTTTTTACGTTTTACAAAGTCATGCAATTGATAACTTATTAAATAAAAACATCGATTGATGTTTTTTTACTTGCGTACTTTCAGTCCAGGCGTCTACCTACCTGGTGCTTTTCGATGGCATGTCACTTTACACCTTTCCGAACCAATGGCAGGTCGGCACACTGCTGTGGACACGCGGGGAAAGCAAGCGTTAGGGAAAGCATTGTTCATACTTTGCTTGGCTTCTGTGCTGGAAGCCTGCATACAGGGTGTGTCTAAGTGCTCGCTTGGAATGGGTAGAGAGTCGGGGCTGTCTGAGGGGCGGGCAGAGGATTCACACTGAGTTAATGTTTATTTTCTTTTATATGGCACGCGTGTAGTACGAGCTGACGTCAGAGCGCTTTAATAAAAGGCAAAGTAGACACTGTCAACTATGTGCATTTAGAGTCGAAAGAATCGAATCAGGACGCCTCATCAAGGGTAATAAGCTCTATATAAATAAATAAATAAATGGCCTTACACTTGTGTCTTCGTCACAGAAGTGCTCTATGGATGAAGGAAGGTTGTGAGTGAAGTGTTTGGTGACCCGCAGAGCAAGGGCGGCACGGCCGGGAGAGGCACAAGATTAAAAAACAAGAGCCTCTGGGTTGTGTCACTACATTTTCTGAGATACCTTTTGTGTGTCATGCACCGGTCCCGATTCTTCACAGAATGCCTTGTGCACCCCCTATGACACCACTGAGTCGTCCCGCACCCTAAACAATTTCCAGCCCTCACCTGCTAGGAAGCCTGTGCAAGCTTGCAGTAACCCTCGAGGCCTCTGTGCATTCAGAGGAGGAAGTGAGCAAGAGGCAGGAAAACGAAAGTATTAGGCAGCATTCCCCACCCATCCTCCACGTCAGGCGGCCTTAGCTCTGCGATATAACAGCTGTCCTCTGCTCCCGCACAGCATGCTGGGAAGTGTTGTTGTCCGACACCAGAGTACGTCAAAGGGCAGCAGGAAGGCAGGACTAGGCGGGACCTTGAGGGGGAGCTGCGGAGGGTCCGGGTCGTAGGTGATCGTCGTGGTGGACTAGGTACCCCAGAGGCAGCGGCCTTGACGTCTTCCAAGGTACAGGGCGGCTCTCAGTGCGGCAGGGACTCGGGAGGGGAGAAACGGTACGGTGCAGTACGCCTTCACATGTACGCACCGGGCTGGGTAAATCAAAGGGCTGACTTGTAAGATGGCGGCCTACTAGCCGTATTTTCTTATTGCAGGCAGGATCCCCGGGGCGGCAGTGCAGCACGGAGAGGGCTGCTTCCCTTGTGCGGTGCGGACCCGGGAGGTGGGGACACAGTGCGCTGGAGTACGCTTCAGGCGTACGTGGCATACAGACAGGCACAGTGCGATTTAGTACGCTTGTGGCGGACGGCACGTTGGTAGCAAGCACGAGCCCCACTTGGCGTACAGGCAGGCACAGTGCGATTTAGTACGCTTGTGGCGGACGGCATGTTGGTAGCAAGCATGAGCCGCACTTGGAATCCTCACATGCAGTGTGGCTTCGGGGGCTGTAGAGTGCGAGCACGTTTTCTTCAAGCCTTTTCCGCGTTGTTGACGCCAGCCTCTTTGATGACACATAAATGAAAGCGAAACTGACACGGGCACGTTACACACGGCAGGAGAAGAGCGTGTCAGTCTGCTGTCCACATTCCCCCCAGAGTGATAACATACGTTGTCGAGCCCTAGACAGCAAAAGCTTTGCTTTTGCTTTCGTCTAGGCTCGACCTAAAAAGCACTTAAGTGCTACATTTCATAGATGAGCAACAGGGGTATACACAGAATTTGGGGCCATGGCGCTACCCACACAAATCTATGAACCACAGACATTTTTGAAAGCTAGACAACCAGTCGATTCCAGGTTGGTGTGCCTTGCATGGATCTGATGAGGTTTTCTTATTCACATTGCCATGCAAGCCTCAAACTTCGCCTCAAATCACACAGTTTCCTTATGTATCTCCGATGGAAACTTTTAGAATCTGCAGAGATCCACATAATTGCTACCATCCAGCGTTGCCTCATTTGTACAGATAAAAACGCTGTGCCACTTGTGTGGCTGGGCCTAATGCCAACAGCATGAATGGATCAAACTAAGGTCAATGGGAGCCCTTGCGAGGAGACTCCCATTGACCTCAGTTTGATCCATTCCTGTTGCGGGCACTAGGCCCAGACACACAGGTGGCACTGCATTTTATCGGCACAAGTGAGGTAGCGCTGGATGGTGGGAATTTTGTGAATTAATCTTGATTCTGGAAGTTTACATCACTGAAATGCAAGGACATTTTTGATTTTAGGCAAAGTTTGGGGTTTGTAGGGCATTGTGGTTAAGAAAATCTCAAGGGATCCATGCAAAGCACACTACCCTGGACTCCCCAGGATGTCTACTTTTCAGAAATATGTGAGCTTGGTAGTTTTCCCAAGGGAGTAGCTGAGCCAGGCCCCACTTAATGCTGCTACCCCCATTGCCACATCAGGTTAGTTTTTTGACAGGAAATGTTGATGTTTCCACATTATGTTTAGGGGCTTTTTCTGTTGTAGACGCAAGGCCCATCCATACAAGAATGGTAGGTTTTTTTTGTATCAGGTGGGGAAATGCTGAGCAGTAGATATGTTGTGGATCCCTGTGTAATCCGGACGTTTATATCACAGAAATGCAAGGAAAATGAACAATTCTGGGCAGAGTTTGAGGTATGCAAAGCATAGTGGGTAAGAACATATCACTTGATTCACACAAAGCATACCACCCTGGACTCTCCTCAATGTCTAGTTATCCAAAATGTCTGGGTTTTGTCGTTTTAACTATGTGGTGGCCTAACCAAGCCCTAACGGTGCAGCCATTCACCATGGCAAGTGAGCAGATGTTGGGATTTAGCCCCACTCTCCTGGCCTATATGGACAAACAGCACCCAAAGAATCAAATCTCCTCTCTTGCCTGTGGGTTGGGATGGTATAGTCCCCAGGAAAACAGAAAGAGTGTTGAGGCTTTAGGGGTGACGGTGGGGCCTGATATCAGGATGGGCCAGACCCACCCCGTTACTTTATTAAAATAAAATAGTCCTGTCATCCTCTAGCCTTTCAGTACCCAAAGGCAAATTGAGCAAAAGACACACAATTGATGGACGGAATGCAGAACAAATCAAAACATTCACCCCCAGTCAAGAGATCTGGGTTAAATCCATCATTCTTTTGCTCACCGTGCCACCCCAGTTTAGACCTGGCCATATGCAAATCAGTCTTGACCCTGTGCCTCATGTGAACAGTCCAGCCGAACTGCCAAGCCAGGTCTTCACTGGACCAGAAACAAGCATCCTAGGACCGGTTTCGGGGTTTCACCCCTGTTCAGCCAGGATAGCTTGATCCCAGTGGCACAGTGAGCCCAGGACCCATGTCTGGGCATAACTGGCGCACTTAGGGCGAGAAAGCAAAAGACACACAATTGATGGACGGAATGCAGAACAAATCAAAACATTCATCCCAGTCAAGAGATCTGGGTTAAATCCATCATTCCTTTGCTCACCATGCCACCCCAGTTTAGACCTGGCCATATGCAAATCAGTCTTGACCCCGTGCCTCATGTGAACAGTCCAGCCCGAACTGCCAAGCCAGGGCCTTCCCGGACTGGAAACAAGCATCCTAGGACCGGTTTCAGGGTTTCACCCCTCTTCAGCTAGGATAGCTTGATTTCAGTGGCACAGTGAGCCCAGGACCACGTCTGGCAAACCTGGCGCACTTAGGGCGAGAAAGCAAAAGACACACAATTGATGGACGGAATGCAGAACAAATCAAAAAATTCACCCCAGTCAAGAGATCTGGGTTAAATACATCATTCCTTTGCTCACCATGCCACCCCAGTTTAGACCTGGCCATATGCAAATCAGTCTTGACCCTATGCCTCATGTGAACAGTCCAGCCCGAACTGTCAAGCCAGGTCCTTACTGGACCGGAAACAAGCATCCTAGGACCGGTTTCAGCCAGGATAGCTTGATTCCAGTGGCACAGTGAGCCCAGGACCCACGTCTGGGCATACCTGGCACACTTAGGGTGAGAAAGCAAAAGACACACAATTGAACGATGGATTTAAGCCCATATCTCTGTACTGGGGTGGATGTATGACTTTGTTCTGCATTCTGTCCATCAATTGTTGGTTTTACATTTGTCACCTCGAGTGGGACGGGTATGCTCAGACGTGAGACCTGTGCTCTCCATGCCACTGGAATCAAGATATCCTGTCTGATGAGGGCTGAAAGCCAGAAACCGGTCATAGGATGCTTTTTTCCAGCCCAGGGAGGACCTGGCTTGGCAGTTCGGGCTGGACTGTTCTCATGGGGCACAGGGTCAAGACTGATTTGCATATGACTGGTTTGAAACTGGAATGGCATGGTGAGCAAAAAAATGATGGATATAGGCCCTGATCTCTGTACTTGGGTGAATGTATGACATTGTTCTGCATTCTCTTAATCAACTCTTGTTTTTCCATTTGTCACCCCGAGTGGGACGGGTATGCTCAGACGTGAGTACTGTGCTCTCCATGCCACTAGAATAAAGCTATCCTGGCTGATGAGGGCTGAAAGCCTGAAACCAGTTCTAGGATGCTTGTTTCCAGTCCAGGGAGGGGCCTGGCTTGGCAGTTCGGGCTGGACTGTTCCCATAGGGCACAGGGTCAAGACTGATTTGCATATTGCTGGGTTCAAACTGGAATGGCATGGTGAGCAAATAAATGGTGGATTTAGGCCCAGATCCTTGTACTAGGGTGAATGTATGACATTGTTCTGCATTCTGTCCATCAGCTGTTGTTTTTGCAAAGGCAAATTGAGGGCATACTCCTTCTCTGCCCTCTGTGAATGCCAAAATGCTGATTTGCTCAATTTGGGGTGGTGGGTGGCCAACGTCAGAGTGCAAGTCCGTGCCCTTTTTTGCCCCGACAGAGCACTGGGGAGGGAATGCGGCTGTCGGCCATAGGCCTAGGGCCACATTAAAGGGATTACTAGTACCCACTTTCAAAATGAAAATAATGTAATTTTTTCTCTTAAATTTACATCGTCGACCATTAGCTAAATATTCATCTAAATATTTACATTAATATTCAGGGATCTATTCGCAAAGGTACATTTACACATGTAGATTTACTTCTGTGTAAAAGTACTACCCTATCTAGTAGTAACTTTACAGTTTTTTCTATTCACCATTTCCACGTGCTAATTTACTACTTTGGTGAAGACTTATAAGTCTTCCCTCTTCAAAACAAGGGGTGGAGCCTGCTAGCACAGAATTTAAAAGTGTAAAGGTCCTACTGGTAACTTAGGTGGAAGCCTCTTTCATGGTAAATTATAGGGAAAAAAGTTTAGTTATCATTAAAAACAACATTTGAAATATTGTAAAGTAAAGTTACATTTGCTCGGAATAATTAATAGTAACTAGAACTAAGAAATACAAAAGTTACAGCACATTAATTCATCAAATTAAATGTTTTTAAAAAATTCAACTAAATAAAATATTATAATCTAATTTATGATTATTATTATTTTAAATATTTTTTTTAAATCCTACCTAAATAAAATAGCTTCTAGGCCTAATAGAATATTTACTCTTAGCAAGCATATTAAGACTAATGGGCTCTTTAAATTAATAGAAAACAACTTCCACATTTAATTATATCAGTGCATATTGTTCTATACAGTTGCAGGGAGACATTTGTGGTAAAGCAATAGGCAATCAAGGATATGGTTTCACAGATGATTTGTTAATTGATCTATGACTTTGGTTTAAAAGTTGGTTAAAACATTCATTCTTTTCATCAGCAATTTTTGAAGTTTTCCTCATCTATTGATTTATAATGTAATGATAAAGATTGGATTTAACTATTTAAGCTGACATCTGATAACTTATTGAAGATAAACAATGCAATTTACCGCGGAGAGACAGATGAGGAGGCCAGGGACTTGGGAGCGACAACGGAGAAAGGATGTCCATCTGCAAGGAGAAGCTACCTGATGCCCTGCAAGGATGAACTGAAAGACTTTGACTCCAGTTGATCCCCAAGACAAGGCTGGGTCTAGTTAGGGACAGTACTGCTGGCCTTCTTATGCCCCATGGGGAACAGTTGGTGTTATAGACCTGCTGGTGGCTCCTGGACTGCCCCTAAAATGCAAAAAAGTGAGCACATAGTGCTCTACAGTGTTTGCTAAAATTGCACCCGGGGTGTGCAAGGGCCCAGGATCTGCACATCTCTATTCATTTTACTTCTCTGTGGGAAGGGTGTATGTGTGGGCCATCTCCCTGAGCTCAGATTTGCCCCCAGGGGCCCATCTCCCTGGAGCTTGCACAAATATGTTCCTGCCTGGTGGATTCAAATCACCAACAAAAGGACTTGTATGCTGAGCATGTTGTCACCCTCATGCCTGTATCTGGTATACGGGACCACCCAGCATCACATTGCCGCTCTAGCTGCCTCAGCAAGAGCAACAGAAGTAGTTCTGGCTCCCGCGAGCCACACCAGAGGTGCAAGAATGTGGAGCTGGTGGGGCATCATGGGAGTGGCTGCCTACCCCGCTCCCCTTCAGTACCCTGGTGCCTTGTGAGCAAGAGCACCTGAGATTTAAAAAAACAAACTGAAAAAAGGACTGTGATGCAGTGCAGGACCGTGGGGGCAACAAATAAAAGTGGCTGAAACCGCTCATTGTATATTCATAAACATGGGCATGGAGTGCCTGTCATGGAGTGCCTTTAATGCCCCGCAAGGAGACCAATTTGCATACCTGCTTGCTTGCGGAGTCCCAATGAGGCGCAGGGGCACCACAAACAGTTTCATACTGTGTTGCGGGGGATGCCGGAGGTGCAGCAGCTCCTCATGAATGTTTTTTAAAAAGTCAGCCTAAGTCTTCTGGGGCCTTAAAACTATGACCATTGGAGAGGTTGGCATTGAATTCCAACACCCCTAGAACTGGAGATTTTGTTCCTGAGTGTAGAAGCATCTTGTGGTTGGTCCTATGACTGCAGTGATAGTCTAACAGCAGTAAAAATAAAACACTGACACACATTTCGGATACTAAATACTTAATTGATTGTATTGGGGATGAACAAATACAATGTTTGCCATTATAATTAATGCATCTAAACTGTTACTCCCCCTCGTCATTCTCCCTCTGGCTTTCCACCACGTTACTCGTCAAGAGCGCATCTCCCACTCTTCCCAATCCGGCATTCATATCTGTCGTTTCACCTGCCTCCATACATGTTTTATCCTGAATTCTTCCATCACTGCCCATTCTGATATATCCCTAAGACAGTCTTTATATCTGGGTGGCAGTGCACACAACCACTTTATAAAGACACATTGCTTCATGAGCAGTAGTCCCAATAGAATAAATCTGTAGCTACGTTTCTTCTTTGCAGGTGCTGGAATCAGACCCTCTAAAACTGCCCACGTCAATAGCTGTACCTCCCCTTCAGTGCCTCGGTTTAGATTCTCCACTACTTCCCTCCAAAAGTGTGTTAACGATGGGCATTGCTGCACCACTTGTAAGAAATCTTCTGCTGGGGCCCCGCAGTGGGCACATTGGTCCAGTCAGGTAAATGTAAATGTAAATGTACATAAATTTATATAGCGCAAATCACCACTGGTTTCTAAGCGCTTGCTTAGGGAACCCATCCTGGTATTCCCCTGTGAGATAACCCCGGCAGGGTATCCGCAAGGTGAAAGCCAGGCATCCCGCCGCGAGGGGCCGTTGTGGAGATTAAGCAAGCTATTGCCCAGAGTCGCAGAGTGTGAACCCATTAATCGAGTAGGCACCGGAGCGATAATTGTCGAGTCCATGGACATATTAGGACTCAAGACCCCGCCGAGCCGGGAATTGAACCCTGGTCCTGGGCTGACCTCTGCTTTCAGGTCTGCCTCCTCTAACCAGTGAGCCACAGGTGGTGTAGATGCAATGTAAAGTCTTAGGCATAAGATATGTCTAATGAATGTAATTATATTGTATTCATTTATAACGTGCATTGGAGTACCCATCGCATCCCTTCATGGACTTTCTACCAATCTCAGGTGGACAGGGTTTCTTCCAGTGCCCACTGCCATTTTGCAAGCGCTCTAGGGGTAATCTTGGGTGACTCCTCCCTCATCACACGTTATATGTGTGAAATCAGTTTACGGCCTCCTACCATTGCCAGGAGTGTTGTCAGTATATGCGAGGTTGGTGGCTTCTGTGAGAACCAAGCTGTTGTGGAAATCTTTGCGTACTGCAAATATTGTCCCACACCCAGCACGAAGGACTCTATTGCATCTTCTTGTGTCCTGAATTAGCATCCATGATATGAATCTACCAGAATTTCACAGCCTCCATCTTTCCATTTCTGTACTGATTTGCTGGGCTGGGCTGACTATCTAATTGCTGCCTGATTTTACCGGTGCCACTGCCACCAGAGTAGCGTTATTTACCTCGGTGCCCCATTGTGCTTTCGATTCTGGCTGAGGCCATTTTGTGCTTGTTGTTGTTAATCTCTGTGCCTTCCCTCTGTGCCTGCACAGATCTCCGCCCAGCTCCCGCCTCCCAGCTGACCATCCCTCGCCCCTCCCCCTCCACTATCCACTTATGACCAATACCTCTGCGCGCAGCGGTCGCGCCCCAGTCGCGCCGAAGGTGCGCCAAAGGTAAGCCCGTCTACACCCGCCCGCGCCTGGACCGCGCCCAGCGCCAGACCCCCTGGCCCCCGCAAACCTCACTCATCCCGCATAACGTACGACGCCGCCACCCTCCTAGCCCTTAACACCGGACGCACATCACAATGCTACGAAGCTGTCCCAGGACGTACCCACGGTCCCTTCGCCTACCGCTCCTGCAAATTTACCAGCATCAAGACCCATACCACATCCACCAACCCCAAACATAGCTCCGACTCTAACCACCTGAAGTGCATCCTGCTGAACACCCGCTCGGTCCACAGACACGCCACCGAACTCTGGGATCT
The DNA here is from genome assembly GCF_964263255.1 of Lissotriton vulgaris. NCBI lineage: Eukaryota > Metazoa > Chordata > Amphibia > Caudata > Salamandridae > Lissotriton > Lissotriton vulgaris. The sequence continues at coordinate 628,336,302 of NC_141695.1, read as the reverse complement.
ACTCGACACTACATCACCGGACGTCGCCTTCCTTACTGAAACATCATCAACACCCGACATCGCCATAGCCATCCCAAACAATTACAAGATCATCCGAAAAGACCGCACCGTCCAAACAGGAGGAGGAATCGCCATCGTCCATAAGAACTCCATCAAAATCACGACCAGCTCCGATGATAACCTTGCAACCGCCGAACACCTTCACTTCCAGATCCACACCGACCCTAGGACCACACTCAGAGGCTCCCTCATCTACAGGCCTCCAGGAACCCGTAAACAATTCAGCGAAGACATCACTGACTTCATCAGTCCACATGCCCTCGCCTCCGAGAACTACATTCTACTAGGAGACCTCAACTTCCACCTGGAAAAGAAAAACGACAACAACACCACCACCTTTCTTGACAACCTGGCCAATCTCGGCCTCAAACAACTTGTTGACACCCCCACCCATGTAGCCGGACACACGCTCGACCCAATCTTCACCTCGAGCAAACACATCTCCTTCGACCGCACCACAGCTCTCCATTGGACGGACCACAGCTGCGTTCACTTCAGCTACAAAACCACCTCGACCCACAACCCCCCACAACCTATTCCCCGAAGAAAATGGAACAAAATCACCACCGACCAACTCCTCACATCGCTCAACCAAAACCCACCCGCCCTCTCATCGGACCCAAACCAAGCTGCCATCAAATTCAAACAATGGATCACTCACAGCGCTGACGAATTAGCACCCTTGAAAAACCTTCACACCAAACAAGACAGCAAAAAGGCCCCCTGGTTCAACGATGACCTTAAGAAATCCAAAAAGCTATGCCGTACTCTCGAGAAAACATGGAGAAAAAACCCAACCACTGACAACATGACCACCTTCAAGACAGCCACCCGCAAACACCCCCAGCTGATTCGATCCACCAAGAAATCAGCATTCAAGAATCGACTCGACAACAACGCACATAACAGCAAGGAACTATTCAACATCGTCAAAGAATTAACCAACCCCACCGCAGCCTCAAACGACATCACTCCCTCCCAAGACCTCTGCGACTCGTTATCCTCCTTCTTCTACAACAAAATCGCTGACATACATAACAGCTTCGAAAACAGTTCCAACGAACAATCCTCTCCACCCCCCTCTGAACCTAAACCGCCCTCTAACAACCTCAGCGCCTGGAACCCAATCAACACTGAAGACACTATCCGCCTAATGAATTCCATCCACTCTGGCTCGCCAACCGACCCCTGTCCCCACCACATCTTCAACAAAGCAGACTCCATCATCGCACCCCATCTCCGTGATGTCATCAACTGCTCCTTCAACTCTGCTACCTTCCCAGAAAGCTGGAAACATGCCGAAGTCAGCGCCCTCCTGAAAAAACCCACAGCAGACCCCTCTGACTCCCGGCCAAAGTAATCGAGAAAGCCGTTAATAGCCAACTCGCCGCCTTCCTCGAATCCAACAATTCCCTCGATCCCTCACAGTCCGGATTTCGAGCCAAACACAGCACCGAGACCGCCCTCATCGCAGCAACAGACGACATCCGAACACTACTGGACAATGGAGAAACAGTGGCCCTCATTCTACTCGACCTCTCCGCCGCCTTCGACACTGTCTGTCACAGCACCCTCATACAACGCCTCAGCAACATCGGCATAAAAGGAAAAGCCTTGGACTGGATCATCTCGTTCCTAGCTGGGAGAACTCAGAGAGTCCGACTTCCCCCTTTCAAATCAGAGGCCACCGAAGTCATCTGCGGTGTACCACAAGGATCTTCACTCAGTCCCACCCTCTTCAACGTTTACATGAGTCCACTCGCCTCCATCGCGCGTCAACACAACCTTAACATCATCTCCTACGCTGACGACACCCAGCTGATCCTTTCCCTCACCAAAGACCCCAAGACCGCCAAAACCAATCTTTACGAAGGCATGAAAGAAGTAGCCGTATGGATGAAACACAGCCGCCTAAAGCTTAACTCAGACAAAACGGAAGTCTCATCCTAGGATCATCCCCCTCTGCCTGGGATGACTCATGGTGGCCCTTGGATCTGGGCTCAGCACCTATACCCACAGACCACGCACGCAACCTTGGCTTTATCCTAGACTCCTCACTCTCGATGACCAAACAAGTCAACGCTGTCTCATCCTCCTGTTTCAACGTACTCCGTATGCTCAAAAAAATCTCCCACTGGATCGCCACCGAGACAAGAAAGACCGTCACCCACGCACTGGTTACGAGTCGACTAGATTACGGAAACACCCTCTATGCCGGAATGACAGCCAAATTACAGAAAAAACTCCAACGCATCCAAAACGCATCAGCGAGACTCATTTTGGACATCCCTCGCCAAGATCACATTACCGGCCACCTGAAAGACCTCCACTGGCTTCCCGTCAACAAAAGAATAACATTCCGTCTCCTCACCCACGCACACAAGGCCCTCTACAAACTAGGGCCCGAATGCCTCAACAATCGACTATCCTTCTACACACCCACCCGCCAACTAAGATCCTCCAGTCAAGGCCTCGTCGCAGTTCCGCGTATCCAAAGATCCACCATGGGAGGTAGATCCTTCTCCTACTTGGCAGCCAAGACCTGGAACTCACACCCCACTCACCTCCGCCTTACACAGAACCACATCTCCTTCAGAAAAGAACTTAAAACCTGGATGTTTGATAAATAATGATACCCCTCCCCAAGCGCCTTGAGACCCTCTGGGTGAGTAGTGCGCTATATAAATTCTTGAACTTGAACTTGAACAATACCTCAGCCAGTTTTGCAACTGTCCCATATCAGCATATCACCCACATACAGGGCTTGTCCTAATATCTTTGTAACAGCGTGGTCCCATTCCCAGCATACCTGTCTGTACCTGTGCTCCATGCATGAACAGTGCAGGGAGCGTCTGGTCACTGTGTGATACCATCAACAGTTTCTTTTCCCAGTTGTCTGCAGTGTTCAGCCAGTAGACCGCATGCTGTAAGTGGGCTGCCACATGGTAGAGTTCTAGTTTGGGAATCTCAGTCTCACCTCACTGCCAGGTCTGCCTAAGCATGGGTAGTCCTATTCGTTTCCTCTTATTGACTTCTAGTAAATCTGAGTTTAGACTATCTAGCTCAGTGATGTAGCACCGGGGACCTCATAGAGTGTGCCCTGTAGCGCATACAGGCATCTGGGGGGCATCACCCAGAGGCCCCTCCTTGTCTAAATAATTATTTATTCTGTTTCTTGTATTGTCAACCAACAAACTCAGCTGCTGGATCTTTAGACTAGTAATCCAGAAATATAACATACTAATATAGCATAATGCCTCTTCTGGCCCAGTGTCTGACACGCCCCATCCCATGGTTTGTCCAAAAATTCTACCAACTCCAAACACTACATCCATGTCCTACACATCTTATAACTAGCATGGCCTCCTCCAACTCCATTGTGGCCAATCAATACAAATGTCTTAAACTTCTCATGGGCAAGATAATCCTAATGCTAGCCCATGCATTCATAATGTCCTGTGTGGAGCCAGTCCCTCATCTCACCTCAGACACAGGGGTCTCTCACTCAGGTAATCGTGACTGATCTTCTAAACATCAAAATCAACATCGTTCCACATTCAATCTTCACTAAGTATCACCTAATCTCACTCAACTCGTCATGACCCCTTTTTAGCTTATTCTCCCAATTTTCTCTTGATATAGCAGCATTTTTATCTTCCCAAACTGCTGCTACCTATGTCTCTTCATTCCAATCTGTAAATTGAGCACCATTTAATTAATAGGAACATCGGTTATTTACAGCGCTACAAAACCACTATATAAAAAAACAAGTCATATTTGCATCCCATGATGTTCCTTCCGTTAACAACCAATCTGTGTGAAATAATATTATCAAGGGACATACTCCACAATAAAATGTTCCCACTACATACATGGCAATCCTCTCACTATCCTTGGCGAGGCCAACTCGCGACCCATTATCTTAAACAAAGGTTCTCTTTATGATCAGATTGGAATAGATAGGACACACCCCACTGACCTTAAAGGTACTGAAGCCTCTATGCTGCTTATGCTGCTTCTGAATGATTTATCCAGGATCCTTCAAGACCCTGGATACTATTAATGAGATGACAACCTCTTCCTGCGAGGAAGAGCCAGTGTCATGCTGATAACTGCTCTCCGAGAGCCACTCGTCAGCATAGGCTGCTTCACCTTCCCAGCTTCAGTCTGTGCAGATGCATCTCTAACAGTGGGGATGGTGCTTCGAGGTGCTAAAGTAAGACCCTTAACTCCGTGCCTCTTTCAGATCTGCGAAATCCCAGGGAGGGGATGAATTACTGTTTGCCAGAGCACCAGCCTTGGAGCCTAGGGCCTTATTTATGAAGGCCTTGCGTCAGTTTTGCCCCGCCGGTGCGTCACTTTTTGTGACGCACCAGCGGTGTAAAAAATGCGCCTCGTTGCGCCATATTTAAAAAGTGACGCATCTAGGTAGATGCGTCACTTTTTAAACCCCTGCGCCACATTATACCTGCGTCAGGTATAATGTATGCAGAGGGGGCGTTCCCCCGCAAAAAGCCTTGTAATAGTGACGCAGTGAAATCTATGAGATTTCACTGCGTCACTTTTAGGACGCTGTTGCGTCAAAATCTTGCACCTGCCTGACAGCAGGCGTAAGACTGACGCAAGCCCTTTCACATGGGGCTTTCCCCATGTGAAAGGACGCATTGCTGGAGTTGCGTCACTTTTGTGACACACTCCAGCAATGCGTCACTTTTGAGCTTACAGTAACGTCCGAAATACTGACGTATCTGTAACTCCTTGCGACATGATGTGCCATACATTAAATATGACGCATCAGGAATGTCGTAAGGAGTGCGGAGTGAAAAGTGACGCCTTGCTGTTTTCACGCAGCGATGCGTCACTTTTCATAAATAAGGCCCCAAGTGTTCTGCTGTTCACGTCTCCGGGCTGCGCAAAATCCTGTTTTTTCACTTCTCCAACCTCAGGGCAGTGACTAACCAGATTGAACTCGGTAAACCCAACAATGTGATATTCAGCCAGACAGTCAGACCTAAACATGATCAACAGGCCCAGAATAGACCCACGGCTAAAGTATTCTACTTGTATACTATCTCCTCCCTTCTCTCTTCTATTCTCTTTCTTTTCTTTTTCAACTACTCTTAATCTCCTAGCAAGACATTGGAAAGGGGGACAGCCAAACATGTCTACCACCTACCTGTAACCATGGCAAAGACAGCCAGTTTGGGCTGATACCCTGTAATGGTAAAGCGCGATTACCTGTCTGTAAAATTTAATAAAATACTTTGAAATAAAAAAATAAAAATAAAAACTCCTCTGCATCCTTTGAGGCAAAAAAGTAACAAAAGACTCAACAATTCTCGCTTTGGAATAAATACCATCTTTCATAATTTCACTGACCTAAGAAAGCAACCATATTCACTTTTTATTTGAAACTTTTGTTTTTATAGTGGGCTCACACCATGCCACATACAACTTTTTTCCACAATCTTCACACACCAGAATAACACTATGGGCCATATTATCAAGAACGGCGATAACATTGGCGATAAGGGGCTTGATAAAATGCCCAAAAGAATTCCAATAGAATCCCAGGTTCTGGTGTGAAGGACCACACACCTCACCTAGGCTTTTATTGTTATTCTCTGGGGCATATTATCAAGCCCCTTATCGCCGCTTTAGTGGCAGCTTCCAGCCGCTAAAGTAGAAATAATGTTATCGCCGTTCTTGATAATACGGCCCCCATATCTTAAGCTGAGTCCACTAAAACAGCAGTTCCCACAACAACAAATAGTACATTTAAGATCTTGCAGTATCATCCCTTTGTCATGTTTTTGTTTCTTCCAGCGCACTAGTAAAATCTTTGGGATAGTTTCAGGAAGATCAGCAAAGCTAAAACTGTTGCCCCTCAAACTGGTGCTGCGAGGTACATGTCTGGCCAAGGTGGGGGGATCCGCGGGACTGTACAGCCCTAGATACAAAGACTGAGGACTAGAGAGCAGAAGCAATGCGGGCTAAACCTGCACTCATGCGACCAGAACACGAAGAAACTCTCGATGCTACCGGTAAATGTATTTACTATGTATAGCCTGCACAGTAATAGCCAAATGGAGACAGGGCAGGGTGACCTCCAACCTTGCTAGCCAGGAGGGAAACCGAACTCAAGCCAGGCAGACGACAAGCAGTCTGGAGGGTAATTTAATGTAGAAATACATAATAAATTAGCATTTTCACATACTCACATGGCTTTTATAAAAAAGATTTAAAAAACTATTATTAATATTTCTAGGTTCATTTTGCTTTATATTTTATATACAAAATAAGAAAAAATACTGCAGACTCAATTAGTAAGAAAGTAAATTCAGTAAAACATACATACAAAAGACACGAATCCATATCTGGATAAAATAGTTTAGGCATTACAATTGATCATGTTAATTCCAAAGGCATTTTAAAAACTTTTTGCAAATTTACCGAGTGGTTCAACCACTCGGTAAATTTGACCCCCTAATTGCGATTTCGCAATTTTAAAAGTAATCCTGCATTGCTTTTAAGAAATCGCAAATTTGCGATTTCTTAAAAGCAATCGCATTTTTAGAAATCGCAAAAATGTTGCGATTTCTAAAAATGCTTGATGCATTCCAAAAAGCATTTTTGGAATCGTAAACGGACAATTTTAAGGAATCGCACCGTTTGCGACTCCAAAAATGCGTGATGCATGTGGGGGATAGCTACAGCGAAGCAATACATGATTCAAATACTCAAGCAGCACAGTACAGTATCGACAGCCTAAGTGACTCTTTACTGTGACGCTCAATAGGGTCCAGGGGAAGATATTGTAAACAATCGGGCATCATTTTAGGTAGCCAAGAACAGTATCCTGAGGGACACTTTTCCGGGCCACCTGTGCCAGAAGGTTGTGTTCATCAACTCGTTTCTCTTGTTGGGGTTTAGTTAGTTAGTTACTGTCACTACAACCTGTGGACTAATCTTGAAATGCTGTAGTTGTCATTGATGATTTGAAGGGGAGGGCATCGAAATGTAGATGATAGGTTTCAGCTGTTTGTTTGCCGTAGGCAGTTCTTCTTTGGAGATGCGTCAAATGTGGCCTGTGCGTTGTCAGTTCTGCTAGCGGGTGTTTCATTGGTATTCTGATAAGGAGAACATTTACCACTAATGACTTTGATGGAGAGAAACAGGGTAGAAGTTGATTGCATTTGCTGATGAACGGATTTGATATGGTTACAGGTGGCTGAGTGATGATGTTGGTGTGGATTTAGTGAAACATAGGTAATTTACGGTTTGAAGGCATGTTGAATTGACTTTCATGAAATTTATTTTGACAAATAGAATGGATTTTTTTGTCATCTTTTCTCAGGCATATTTCGCTTTGTACGAATGATAGGTGATTTTCATTCATGCAAAGCATTTATTGTGGTGCTAATTTAATTTACTTTTTTGCCACAAATGCACTCAACCATGGTTGAGTCGGTGTGTTTGATTTAAATTGTAGCAGCAGCTCTTAAATAATCTATACGTCAGTAATTCTATAAATAGCAATGTACTAATAATGGGTAAGAATTGAAAAAAATATTACATTAATGATTATAAATAGGGCTAGATTTAGGATCAGAGGTTTGTTTAGGGACTATAATAAGAGTTAAGATTGATGTGAGGTTTGATGTAATTTTGTCTTCATTTGACATTCTTTATCAAAGGTTTGCTATTCGGGTCAATTTAATGTGAATTGAAAAAATGTCAATATGAATTCTACATTTAGGCTTAAAGGTTGTTGTATTTTTCGTTACATTATTTATTATTTATTTTCACATGGATGTATTGACCGAGGGTCTTATTTTTGACTCTAAAGACCTTCACAGTCATTTTGGTACAAAGTAAAGGTGCCAAAGAATTGCTACCATATGTAGCGCTCAGCGTCAAAGAGCTCTGATGACCGATGCTGATCTCAAAGCCGTGCTCTGCAGATGCTTTACCGACAATCAAGAAGTATGAAAAGTTCCTCCTAGATAAACAGACTCTCAAGACAACCGCCACATCTGCTTTTCTTGGCTTAGCTCTTAATAATTTATAGTGTCAATTTTTAAATCATAAAAAGATAGGTCCTGCCAGTTAACAGCCCTTGCCCTTCATGAAAAGCCACCCCTCCCACCCTATTGAATCAATGGAGTGACGGGAATGCTGGAGTGGTCCCCCTGCCACTCCAGGTTTATCAAGTCAGCATTTTGCAATCCCTGCCAGTTCCTCATAAGATACATGGGCGTCCTCCTCTTTGCACTATATGTGCAAAACAGTCTAGAGCACAGCACTGTGATAAATGCTTTTACCCGCTAATTTCTAAAAACTTTCATGATAACCTGCAGGTGAACAAAGCCAGTCATCACTACCTGCAGCATTTGTTGAGCCACACAGTGTCTAATATCTTCAATAACTCTTCTTTTTACCTTCTTGGTCAGGAATCTGGAGATGCACCAAGGTCACCAAGAAGACGGCCCCTTCACCACCATGAACTCCAGTTCATTGAGTTTTATTTCCAAGAACTTGGGATCCAACCATTAATCAATTTCAGTAAACAGGCAGAATGATGCAGTACTACTTTTGAGATACAGGATAAGGTTAACATCATGAGTTAGAAATAGTCAACATATTTCTGAAAACACATTCCCACATTGGGTTACGGTTTCATCTAAAAGTCACATAAATATTGGGAAATGTAGGTGAGTAGACCAATCCCTTCAGGACCAAACATGACTGTATTTAAGGTGCCGACTCCTAGAAGGGAACAACCACTACCTGGCTATTATCTCTATATGGAAGGCAAGATTTCAGCATTATCAAGGGAAAGCCATGCAGGCTGCAGTTCCTAAGAGACACTAGGATACTGGTATGTTTGACACTGTCAAAAGCAGCTGACAGAACTAATAATATCGAGACTCTTGACTACCCAGTCTCATGTCTTCATGGGCTGCAGTGGCGATAGATACTGTGATATGTCCTGGATGAAAGCTTGCCTAATCATTGTAAAGTAAGCCATTGAATATCTGGAGCAATTATCTGACAATTGAATCTAATAGCTTTGCTGGATATGATAAATTGAAAATAGTTTCCCTGCATATGTTAAATTGAAAATAGGTTTATCTGGGTGTGGCCCGCACGAAGGCGCGCCTAAGCCAAGCCCGTCTGCACCCGCTTGTGCCTGGACCGCGCCCAGTGCCAGAATCCCTTGACCCAGAAGACACCACGACACCCGACTACACTACTACGCGAGCACCCTCCATGCACTCGACCCCGGATGAAAACACACCTGCTACCGGGCCACCCTAAAGCGCACCCAATGCCCCTTCACCTGCCAGAACTGCAGCAGGACTCAGACAGCTCGTGACAACACCCACCCACGCCGGCTGCATTGTTGACTGTTTTTATTGCCCCTGCCCCGCCCTCTTTGCCTTCTGTCTCTCGCCGTCCCGTTCCCTTCCCGCCGCTGCCTCCCTGCGGCCCCGCCCCCGCTCTCCCATTCGCCACCCCGCTCCCACCTCCCAGCTGCTCCTCCCTCCCACATCCCCGTATATGGCAGCTGCGCGGTAGAGGGAGCGACTCTTGACCCTACTTGCAGTTCAGGCCACCCCCCTCACAGCACAGCTTTGCCTCTGTTGTGCCTGCCTTGAGTCAGCTGCTGCCGCCTCGTGAGATTGCCACCCCCCCTCTGCTGGTAAATTGTACTGTGTCTTTTCTTTCCTTGTTTTTCGTTTTTCTCCTAATTGTACTGTGCCTTATCATTTTCTACCGATCTCTGTTGCCCCTCATTGTTGACCGTTTTTAGTGCCCCTGCCCTGCTCCCTTTTCCTTCTGTCTCTCGCCGTCCCATGCCCTTCCTGCAGCTGCCTCCCTGCGGCCCGCCCCCCGCTCTCCCATTCGCCACCCGCTCCCACCTCCCAGCGTCAACTCCACCACCCTTATCGACAACCTTGCTAACCTCGGACTCAGACAGATCGTGACAACACCCACCCACACTGCCGGCCACACGCTAGACCCCATCATCTCCGCTAGCCCCCATGTCTCCTTCATCCACACGACCGAACCCCACTGTACCGACCACCGCTGTGTCCACTTTACCTTCAGGAAGCCCACCGCACATTGCCAGACACAACAGATGCCTTGTCGCTGCTGGGGAAAGTCACCGAAGAGCAGATAGCTACCGCCCTCGCCCAGAGCCAACCAGCTGTCCCCACCGAACCCGACACCGCCGTCCTCAACCTCTGACAGTGGATCAACGACTGCGCCAACACCCTTGCCCTGCTCAAGACACCCTCCAACAGCCACACCAGCAAGAAAGCCACCTGGTTCACTGAAGACCTCCAGGCCTCCAAGCATATCTGCCGGAAACTGGAGAAGAACTGGCTCCGCGAACGATCAGCAGACAGCCACACGGCCCTCAAGAACGCCTCCCGCAGACACCATCAACTCTTCAGAACCGCCAAGAGGACTGCATTCAAGGACCGCCTGGATAACAACACACACAATAGCAAAGAGCTCTCAACAGCGTGAAGGAACTCTCCAACCCCAGCTCCAACAACAACTACATCCCCCCTTCGCAGGAACTGTGCGACTCCCTGGCCACCTACTTCCACTGCAAGATCGCAGACATCCATAACAGCTTCAACGCCACGACCGCCCCGCCAACCTCCAAGACCCCCACCGCCGAGATCACCTGCCGCCTGACCACATGGTCCAACTTCAATGACGATGACACCATCAAAATCATGAACTCCGTCCACTCCGGATCTCCGTCAGACCCTTGCTATCACCACCTCTCCAACAAAGCCAGCACAATCATCGCACCCCACCTCCGGGAGGTCATCAACACCTCCTTCGAGACAGCAACGTTCCCAGAGAGCTGGAAGCATGCCGAGATCAACGCCTTACTCAAGAAACCCAAAGCGGATCCCAAGGACCTCAAGGACTTCCGTCCCATCTCCCTGCTCCCGTTCCCGGCGAAGGTCACCGAGAAAATCGTCAACAAGCAACTAACCCACTACCTCGAGGAGAACAACATCCTGGACCCATCCCAGTCCAGTTTCCGCAGCAACCACAGCACCGAAACCGCCCTCATCACCGCCACCGACGACATCAGGACCCTGATCGACAACGGAGAAACAGCAGCCCTCATACTCCTGGACCTGTCAGCCGCCTTCGACACGGTCTGTCACCAGGCGCTGGTGAAGGACTGGGTTTTTCTATGACCCAGCGGTGCCAGGGGACAACACCTGAAACCTTCGTGGGTTACCTGTTCCGGCGTACAAATGACAGAGACACGGGACACTTCCTTCGGCGTCAAAGATCAGGGTTTATTTACTGCAGGGAACACAGAAGTCACAAGAAGTACAACGTATGTAGGTTCTAGGAGACTGCTTAAAATTGTATCTGTGGATCGCTCCTTTTATACAGTTTTTCGTCATAGAACAACATGGCAAACAAAAGGTTACAACCCAGTTCCCACAGTAAATTTTATAGGGGGTCGCTTTCATGTATTCAGGGTCCCGGAACATAATTACAGTAGCATCGCCGGTTCCCAAATGTAAAAGTACATCTTCCCACCATTAGTGCATTCCATTCTGGCTGTAAACGAGTTAAGGAAGAGTCAGAAACAGGTGTAGAGGAAGACAAAGATAGTCAACAGATTGAAAAGAGTGTAAGGGGGTGATATGGGAAACACGATTGCAGGATCAAAGGAGATGCGCCTAATGAATGCATGGCTGCAACAATAGACCGGCATGGCAAGATGAGCCTCGAGCGGGGCCATTTGCCTTTGCAGTGTCATCCCCCTCGTCATAAAGACACCCTCAAAGGAACACGTGTCTTCCGCCAGAGTTTGGGAATCCCAGGGTCACGAAGCGGACAGTGTCCATTCGCTGGCTACTTGAGGGCAAGAGACAAAATGGATGCCGTATCTAAAATGGAACCCATGGGTTCAGATGAAGAAACCCACGAAACAGACGAACGGTTTAGGTCAGCATAGCGAAAACGCATACACCCACTAAACTCGTCATTTGCGGTTCATAGATACCAAACCCGTCCATATTCGAGCGAGTCGAAAACACCACTTACGATTATCACAGAACCTCAGACGCTCCTTTTGCCCTCATGTAGGCAAGCACTAGTCGATATCAGAATCGATCTCGATATTCATCAGACCATCCAGATGTTGCTGCAACATCATTCTATCCATCAATGTTTCTTTGGTAAAAGGTGGCCGTCTTATACACGTCGTAGCACAGAGGCCACATAAGGCAGGACCACACTGCACACAAAGACAACACTTGAACAGAAATGCTACAACAACCCCAATGATCGTCAGAATCTTCCAACCCCACGTCGACATCAGGCCCCAAAACCATCCTAGTAGCGTCCAATCACCTACGTCCACGTGTATGGACTCGGAGATCTTATGCAACTTCGAGATGGCTTGATAGACAGTTGGAGCGTTATCAGGAATGAAAATACAGCAACTCGAATGAATCACCTTACATACTCCACCTCTATCTGCAAGAACAACGCCTAAAACCATACGGTTTTGTAACGTCATAAGCCTGTCCGCCTGAAGCTCTGCTGTAAGATTACCAAGGGCACTTGCAGTGATATTAGCAGTCGATTCCACCACTCGAGTCAACTGTCTCAGGTTCCTACTATTGATCATAGGTCCCCAAAACGGCAAGAAACCCTTAAAGAAGTCTCCTGCTTCTTGACCGACAGTGTCTTCTTCGCTAATTACGCCTCTCACAACTCTGGTCTTGTGATAATCCGACCCAACAGTAAAGGTCGGCGGCAACAGATTCGCAATATAGCAGGTGCCTGAGAAGTCACGAGGCAACCATGTATATGCGCGGTCGTAACAAACAAAGTATGTACCCTTGGCAGTCAAAAGAACAGGGGAAGAGGCCATCGGTAAAACATACGTTTCAGTACAGGCACTCCTCCCGAGCTGAGCTCGCGGGCTTCGGCCAAGACCTTTCAAACAGAAATTACCGAGATGAGGTACGATCCATATCGGAGACGAGCTTTTAAGCTGACGATCACCCACTGACATGCTATACTCAGCCTAACTCAGATCTCTGTATGCTCGAACCTCTTCCTTTGGGATAAGCGATGCGTCGATATATCCCTATCTAAATCGGCAATCGCTCTTGCCAAAGGCTTGTGGTACGGGCCAGGACCATGATCTGCAGTGCGTGGCTCTCGATGGGGGTAGGAATCTAGTGCGCTACGAAACATAGTTTGGAATGCTCGAGCTGAACCCTGGGAACTGTAAGGAAGGACCAAGTACGGAATTCCCCTATCCATGGTATGTGGCATTAACCCACACACCCAACAATTGGTAGTGTTCATCACCAACTGATGTTGATGAAGAAGTTGGACAAAGGAGTTGTTCATGAATTCCGCACGTCTAACCTGCTCATGTTGAGGTAGAGGGTGAAAGGAATGAGGAGAAACAGTGGGGGTAGGTTTTGATTCAGAGGAAAGAGTAGGTGAAGCAGAAGGCAATAATGTTTGTATTCCAAAATATACTCCACCCACCAATAACATGGAAACAGTCAGGAACAGCAGGAACACCTGAAACAGAAAGCATTTGGTACGTACAACCCTGTGCAGTACTGATCTTTGCGCAAGAGTCTTCTCCACTTCCGACAACTTTGAGAATTCCATCCTCTAAAAACCGTCCGCAACGTTCTTGACACACTTCGTTCTGAGTAGCAATTATCAATTCCCAGGAGTTCCTAGGAATCGACGGCCTCCGACCTAGTGTCAGAAACCTGCTAAACAGAAGGAAGTACCCGCACGGCCCTACGGTCAACCCGGATGTAAGGTTCTTTTAATCAAACAATATAATACAAAATCTCGTAGCTGTAGAAAAATACACACGTGGAAAAGAACTCAGAAATTAATAGAAACCACAATTGTTCAGAAATGTTCAAGATGATAATGGGGGGTAACGTTAATTTTCAAAAAGGGGAAAAAGCAAAAAGATTTTATTAGTCTTTGGTATGGGAACGAAGAAAATATCTGCTTCTTCCAAGACGAGTCTGCTCTTCAAATAATTGTTCAGGTTGCGGAACAGAGTCCTGTCGGTCAGACGATAGTTCAAGTCTTGAGTTCTCCAATGGCAAAGGTTCAACAAAGTTATCTGATTGCACTGAAGTATCTCCCACAGGCTGAGCGTCACTGAACGGCACAAATTTCGCCGGAGCTTCTGTTTCCGATGCGGCGATACCGTCCTCACCCACGAGTCTGCTGGTAAAGGTATTGGTACCTTCTTTGTATGGCATGCACCCAATTTTTGCGGCCCTCCAAACGAACTGCAGTTCTCGTGGCGAGTAGAAGCTGGAAGGGTCCCACAAACCTCGGCTCCAGGTTCCGTTTCCGGCCAAAGTTTCTGGTCACCACCCAATCTCCTGGTTGGAGCCGATGGCCAGGACCCTCCGTCTGTGCCGGCAGTGCTTCAAAGACCTGTTGATGAATTAACCTCAGTTTAGCAGTCAGATCATGAAGATAATCAATTAACATTGGGTACTCAAGACTGTCGAAAGACCTGGGTCTAGGAACCCCCCAAATGTTTGCAGGACGGCCGAACACAATCTCATATGGGCTGAGCCCTACTCGAGAGTGTACAGTCGCCCTAGTCGACAAAAGAGCCAAAGGCAAGGCATCAGGCCACGACAGACCAGTCGTAGCCTGAATCTTTGCGAGTTTTAATTTTAGAGTACCATTGTACCCTTCAACCAACCCTGCTGACTGGGGATGATTGGCGCTGTGGAATTTTTGTGTAATTCCAAGGCCCTTACACACACTCTTCATCACACTCCCCACAAACTCACTTCCGTTATCAGACCATACAATCCGTGGCATTCCATACCGAGGAAAGTATTCCTTCAGCAGGACTTTCGCTGTGGACAGGGCAGTATTGTCTTTGAGAGGGTAGGCTTCGATCCATCGGGAGAATGCGCAAACCACAACTAAAACGTACTTCAGGTTATTACATCTCTCCATATGGATGAAGTCTAGCTGGATAACTTCAAAGGGACATGTAGGAGGAGCAAAGTGGCCAGGGGGTGTAGGAGTGCCCTTGCCAGGATTGTACATCATACATACCATGCAATTCTTAACCACTCTCTCAGCACACTTAGCGATACCATCATTCTTCCATACAGGGGACAACAACTTGCAGATACCTTTCACGCTAATATGTGACAAGCCGTGCGCCATAGTCACAACAGCTAGCACATATGCATCCGGCAACATCCACCTCCGCTTCTCCGCCAAATCAATCCAACATCCATTCGCATCCAACTTTCCTGTGCTCTCCTTCCACTTAATCTTTTCAGTTTCGGTGGCCTCATTCTCAATTGCTTTCACACTTTCAACAGTATCCTCACACATACCAGTTTCTGCAGGCCACCTTACCGAACTCGTCACATACATTCTAGTCGCAAGGTTTCTAGCAGTCTCTTTAGCAATCTCATCCGCAAACGCATTACCACGACCAACATCATCCGTCACCTTACGGTGCGCACTGCATTTAATAATCGCCACCTGCTTGGGCAATGTAAGTGCATCCAAAAGTTTTTTCACAAGCTGTCCGTGCTGGATCTTCGTGCCATGCGATGTCATAAAGCCTCTCTCTCGCCACAATCGACCAAAACTATGCGCAACACCAAAAGCATACTGACTGTCAGTAAACACATTCACTCGCTTTCCCTTCGACAAAACACGCGCTCTCGTCAACGCAATCAACTCTGCCGCCTGCGCAGAATTCTGATTCAATCTCGCAGTTTCCACAACCGTACTCAATGTTACCACAGCATACGCAGTCGTCACATCACCATTCGGCAACTTAAAACACGAACCATCAACATACAAGGTACCATCGGGGTCTGCCAATGGAGTGTTTTTTAGGTCAACACGACCCTTCGTTTCCTCCTCAGTTCGCAAATAACAATCATGTGGTGGTACGTCGTCTGATTCCGTATTGGTTGGCAACAACGTCGCCGGGTTTAGGACATTACAGCGCTTTATTTGAATATGACTTGCCAAAAGCGTCAACACGTAACCAGAGAACCTTGCGCTTGTCAAGTGTTGGGTTTTCGTACGATTTAAGAGACTGTCAACTGCATGTGGAACCATCACCGTAAGCATATTATCCATGACCAATCCTGCGGATTGTCGTATGGACCCCGCAGCTGCCGCTGTCGCTCTTAGACAACTCGGCAACGCTCTAGCTACTGGGTCCAAGGTCGAGGAAAAATATGCACATGGACGCTGCTTACTGCCAAATTGCTGTGTCAAAACACTCAACGCACAACCCTCTCTCTCGTGAACGTATAGTGTAAACGGCTTACTGTAGTCGGGGGTACCTAACACAGGAGCCGAACACAACGCATCACGCAGTTCAGAAAAACTTTTCTGACACTCGTCCGTCCATGGCAAAGGAGTTGGAACATCCTTGCATGTGAGGGCTACCAATGGTTTCGCTAGCAATGAAAAATTCGGAATCCATTGTCTGCAGTATGACGTGATACCTAGAAAGGCACGCACATCTCTTTGAGTTGTTGGCACAGTCATTCGAGCGATCGCTGCAATTCTCTCTGGGGTCAACCTTCTTCCCTCCTTTGACAATAAGTGACCTAGATAGGTTACTTCTTGGCAACAATATTGCAGTTTAGAAGGTGACACCTTGTGATGTAAGTCACAGAGATGCTGTAACAGAGACACCGTAGCAGTTCTGCAGATGTCTTTTGTGTAGGCAGCCACCAACAAGTCATCGACATATTGAATCAAGGCCGCACCAGCTGGCAACGCAAATGCATCGAGTTGACTCTTCAGGGCTTGGCTGTATATCGATGGACTCTCACATTAGCCCTGAGGAGCGCGTTTAAACCTAAAGCTGCGACCACCTAATGAGATACCGAATAGGTCCCTACTTTCCTCAGCAATCGGAATGCTAAAGAAAGCATTCTTCAGATCGATCACTGAGAACCAAGAAGCAGATGCTGGAATCAGAGTCAGTAAAGCCGTAATGTCAGGCACCACAGGAAACTGAGGAATCACAATTTTGTTCACCTCCCGTAAATCAATAACAAAACTGTAAACAGGAGGCTTGGATGGATCAGTGCGTTTCAAGATAGGTAACACAGGACTATTGCACACGTTTCTTCGAGTCTCCTCGATACCATCTTTCTCGATCAAATCATAGATGATCGCTAACAACGCTCGCTCTCCATCAAGGGAGATACGATACTGGGGAATACGTGGCAATCGCACATTCGATTTCAATTGAACAACATAAGGGGAGATGTCAAGCAGGCCCACGTCATTGGGACCTGTTGCCCACAAAGATGCAGGAAGAGAACTCAATTCCAGTGGGAGCTTATCAGATGACAAGTACATGGGAGAGATCACTCTCTGGCCCAACGTAAGCTCCACTCCCGCAGGAGAACAATACAGAGTCGCATATAACCGTTTCAGCAAATCCAGGCCCAAAGGATTCTCACCACAACCAGTAGTCAAAATCAAAGGAGCTGAAAGCTCACAAGGCCCAATTGTAAGGGGCAAAGGGCTAGAGACCGGATTGCTAACAGGGGCGCCAGAGAATCCAACGGAAACATTCGTTAAGCCAGACAAAGGTGCGCCAGGGAGTTTCGAATGCATGATGGAACTTTTCGCTGCACCAGTGTCCAACAGAAAAGGCTCAACTACGCCCGATGTGGCAACTGCGACGTAAGGCCCTCTCTGATCAACCGGAACTGATACTACTCCCTCTCTTTGTCTGTGGCTGTCCTAGTAGTTACCGTCATCAATACCCTGCTCGATATAAAAATCGTCCACATGGTACTGTGCGGATCTACCTGACGATGAAGCACGCTGATCAAAACAATTATTGGAATCAGAGGAATTGTTAGAACGCTCATTTTGAATCTGGCCAACACCACGACCTCTACCTCGCGAAGCCTGCTGGGGACCACTACGACCTCCTCTAAACGAACCACTATTGTTTCGATTGCGCAAAACTGGACAATCAAACTTCAAATGACCCTCACCTCTACAATAGGCACATTGATTGTATCCAAGCATAGATCTCTGCGAAGAAGAGTCATTCCGCGATTGCGACCTAGCGGATTGCGATTGCGATCTATTCCGCTGCTGAGAATCATTTTGATTTGAGCGCGGAGGATACGCTTGCTGCAACAGAACTTTCGTTTTGAGGTCTTTCGTCTTTTTCTCCGCACAATCATTTTCCTCCTTCTCTCTATTTTCATAATATTGAGCCGTGGCCAATATCTGAGCAGAGGTAGAAACAGCCCACGAACTCTCTGAATTTTTTAATTTGTTGCTAAGTTCGGGCAACAAATTCGATACAAATTTATCTACGAACAGCCTCTGACCTCCCTCGGTGCTCATATCTTGACCACTGTGATCGATGAATGCCTCCTCAAATCTCGTAAAGAAATCGGAGACACTCTCGTCCTTCTTTTGCTTACAGGCAGACAGTTTATCCCAATTAACTTTTATTGTTGGCATAAGTGTCTTCATTAAAGTAATAATTCTCTGAGGCAAAGCCGTAATTAACTGCTCAGGCTTAGCCCCACCAACCTGCAATCCGTCAGCCGCTGTAAGCGCAGCCCAATCACCACCTAACTCAGCTGCGTGATCTTCGTGACGTATTTTCGCCCAAACCGGTTGAGGTACGACATTGCCGAACAACATGTCGATGTCGGCAAGGTTCATGATCGTAGCGTCCACTAATTGGGACAACTCTTTATAGTACCCTGCAGGATTTTTACGAGGGTCTGGCAAAGATTGCTTCACCTGCAAGACTTCCGATCGCTTCCATGGGAGGTGTATCCACACTCTCTGGAAGTGTGGCAAAACTGGAGGGGCAGCATTAGGGTTACCTGGCATATACACTGGTGGAACTTCACGCATGGGATACTGACCAGGCGTTGCCATCCACTCCTCAGATTCATCTTTAAACAATGCTCGAGGTATTATAGTGGGACGAAAGGATAGAAGATGTTCTATAGCACGTCTAACATTGCTACTCACAATCATACCACTCGAAAACTGAAGCTGTAGTTCAGTAACATCAATCGGTACTTCGTTTACTTCATCATTTGATATCGCTTCAAGTAAAAATTTGCACATTTCATCAAACACAAATCTCTGTGTTGGCTCATTGAATTGAGAGAAAGTCTCAAAAATTATGCGCAGGGGTTTTTTAAGGGGATACCTAATCCAATTACGCGCCATCCGAATAAACGTATCACGTTCCCTACCACCAGGAAGCTGACTTCGTCGTTGGGGAACATCAGCAGCATCGGACCCAAGAATCGGTCCAAAAGGAGAATAAAGGTTAGCAACAGCATTAGGAATGCGTCTTCGAACAGAAGGAGAAGAGGAAAAAAGTACAGGAGCAACAATATGAGGACTAGATACAGGAGCAGTAGGAGCGGTAGGAGTAGCCACAAGAGCAGAAGTGGCGGGAACAGTAAGATGAGAAGACATAGGCAGTGGAGCGGTAGGAACAGGAGCAAGTAAAGGAATAGGAACAAAAGGATTCGCAGGAACAGGACCAACGACAGGCTGACCAGCAGCCGCCGGGGCAACAGGTTGAGGAACAGGGGGAACCACAGGCACTGTAGTATCCTGTGCATATGGAGGTGGCGACTTCAATAGGTATGATAACAAGGGATCCTCTACTGCTTCCTCTCCCTTCTTATCAGTACCCGTCGGTAAAACGGGATAGCATTTATCCACCGTCATACGTTGCAATCTATCAAAAACTTCCTTTTCCTTCTCATCTTTATCTCGCTGAAACTGCTCTGCATTTCTCATCGTCGTAACGATACCTTCTCTCTTATTACGTTTAAGCTGTTTGATTTCTTTCTGCTTGGCTTCTTTACGCCATAACCGAAAGGAATCGAACATGGCCGGCCTTGCTTTCTTTTTGAACAATTTTGCTTCTAAATTATCCAAAATCGCTGTTTCGAAACTACCATGAGGTGGCCAACTAAGAACACCGTCATCTTTAGTATAGCGAACCCAGCAATCATTAAATGTGATAGGACCCACACCATGGCGACTATATAATTCATAGACTGGAGTTCCAGCTGATGGTATCGGACATGAGTCCTCCAATCGGGAATCCGCACCACAACCTCTGAAGCAGCTAAACAAAGTACTACGGCCAGGCATCGTGCACACTAACCGAGTTTCACAAACATCAAGGGTTATTGGATTACAATGTCCTCGCAAAAATGCAAAAACCCTCGGTTTTGGCGACTGCAATCGTCAAAATAGAACAACTAAGAACAAAATACGAAGAACCACAAATGCAATGGAACCATGCCACAACTAAGCACCCACAACAACTAAGGATTATGGGAGCGACCCACAAATACTTAACTCAAAGAACAATGGCGTCACCAGGAAGGCCCGTCAATCGTCTCGCTGTACCAAGGTCTACGCCAGGCGCCAAAACAGGTCGACAGTCAGGGCATCAGTCCGTCGCAGCCGTCAGGTGGCGGGGATCTTCGCGGGAAAAGTCTTCGGGCCACTTATTTCGACAACAGGATCGATGAAGCGGGGTGCACCTTCCCTCGGAGATTTCACACGAAGTTCCTCACGATCGTTGGGCTTTGGACCGGTACCACTGATGTCGCCCCACCTTGGGCGCCAACTGAAGGACTGGGTTTTTCTAAGACCCAGCGGTGCCAGGGGACAACACCTGAAACCTTCGTGGGTTACCTGTTCCGGCGTACAAATGACAGAGACACGGGACACTTCCTTTGGCGTCAAAGATCTGGGTTTATTTACTGCAGGGAACACAGAAGTCACAAGAAGTACAACGTATGTAGGTTCTAGGAGACTGCTTCAAATTGTATCTGTGGATCGCTCCTTTTATACAGTTTTTCGTCATAGAACAACATGGCAAACAAAAGGTTACAACCCAGTTCCCACAGTAAATTTCATAGGGGGTCGCTTTCATGTATTCAGGGTCCCGGAACATAATTAAAGTAGCATCGCCGGTTCCCAATTGTAAAAGTACATCTTCCCACCATTAGTGCATTCCATTCCGGCTGTAAACGAGTTAAGGAAGAGTCAGAAACAGGTGTAGAGGAAGACAAAGATAGTCAACAGATTGAAAAGAGTGTAAGGGGGTGATATCGGAAACACGATTGCAGGATCAAAGGAGATGCGCCTAATGAATGCACGGCTGCAACAATAGACCGGCATGGCAAGATGAGCCTCGAGCGGGGCCATCTGCCTTTGCAGTGTCATCCCCCTCGTCATAAAGACACCCTCAAAGGAACACGTGTCTTCCGCCAGAGTTTGGGAATCCCAGGGTCACGAAGCGGACAGTGTCCGTTCGCTGGCTACTTGAGGGCAAGAGACAAAATGGATGCCGTATCTAAAATGGAACCCGTGGGTTCAGATGAAGAAACCCACGAACCAGACGAACGGTTTAGGTCAGCATAGCGAAAACGCATACACCCCCTAAACTCGTCATTTGCGGTTCATAGATACCAAACTCGTCCATATTCGAGCGAGTCGAAAACACAACTTACGATTATCACAGAACTTCACTGGGATCCTAGATAAGGCCCTGGACTGGACCACATCCTTCCTCTCTGGCAGAACACAGAGCGTACGCCTCCCCCCCTTCAGCTCCACCGCCACTGAGATCATCTGCGGCGTACCCCAGGGCTTCTCCCTCAACCCAACACTGTTCAACATATACATGGCACCCCTCGCCTACCTCGCCCGCCAGCACAACCTCAACCTCATCTCCTACGCCGATGACACCCAGCTGATCATCTCCCTCACCAAAGACCCTCACACCGCCAAAACCAACCTCCACGAAGGAATGAAGGCCGTTGCCGAATGGATGAGGAACAGCCTACTGAAGCTGAACTCGGACAAGACGGAGGTCCTCATCCTCGGCTCCACCCCCTCAGCATGGGACGACTCCTGGTGGCCGACATCGCTGGGAACAGCCCTGACACCCACTGACCACGCACGCAACCTGGGGGTCATCCTTGACTCCACCCTCTCCATGACCAAACAGGTCAACGCCGTCTCCTCACCCTGCTTCAACACCCTACGAATGCTCCGCAGAATCTTCAAGTGGATCCCCACCCCGACAGGCCATCGTCTCTAGTAGGCTGGACTACGGAAATGCCCTCTACGCAGGAACGTCGAACAAATTCCTGAAACGGCTGCAACACATCCAGAATGCCTCGGCATGACTGATCCTCGACATCCCCCACCACAGCCACATCACACCCCACCTGAGAGACCAACGCTGGCTTCCTGTCAACAAGAGGATAACCTTAAAGTTCCTCATCCACGCACACAAGGCCCTGCACAACACCGGCCCAGCGTACCTCAACAAATGACTCAGCTTCTACGTCCCCACCTGAAAGCTCCGCTCCGCCCACCTCACCCTCGCCACAGTCCCACGCAACTGAAGAACAACCGCCGGAGGCAGATCCTTCTCCCACCTCACCGCCAAGACCTGGAACACTCTCTCCACCAACCTATGGCAGACCCAAGACCTCCTGGCCTTACGACAACTTCTCAAGACCTGACTCTTCGATCAGGAGCAGCATCACCCCAGCGCCTTGAGACCCTCACGGGTATGTAGCGCGCTTAACAAATGTCTGGTTGATTGATTGATGAAGAGACTCTCCTACAGAATTTTCTGAGGGCCCTCTGACACTCACATATCTCACAGATATTCATATCCCTTGGATTCAATGGGGGTACCCCTATAGGAAGGCACTGCCCGTGCCGGGCGTTATACTGGGGCGGTGACATCAGGCAGGGGAGGGTCAGGGTGCGAGGGTTGTAAAATGTGGGATATAGACCATTAGAGGTAAGTATCGGGAAAAAAAAATTCTTTGCCCACTCTGCATCGCCAAATGTGATGCAGCGTGGGCAACGAAATTAGTTTTGTTTATTTTTTTCTGTACTTACCTCTAATGTTCCATATCCTGCATTTTACAACCCCCCACCCTGACCCTCCCCTGCCTGACGTCACCTCCCCAGTATAACGCCCGGCACGGGCCATGCCTGCCTATAGGATGGGGGACGCCAAGCTCCACAGGGGTTGCATAGACCCGCCTTATGCCTCTGCAGCTTGTTGAATGTTTTATTGAGGTTCAATCACATAATTCTTCATACTTACAGAAAATGAAGGTAAAGCAACATACCCTGTTAATTAACCACCCCTGCAATTACTGGAGGCAGGGGTATAACATAACGCTATTAGCAGCACCCACATCCCCTCAGCAAAAGAAGAGATGTGCAAAAAAAGAGGAACCACGATGCTGAGGTGCAACTAACTGCTAACTAAAAGTGGCTTCCGTGGCAGCAGTAATGAAAACGCTGCTCTTCTTTGAAATTAATTAAAAAACCCCAAGGTGATGGAAGGAATGCCTAAAAATAATTCCAGCCATTGGTGATGTCTCAGAGACTCAAACTAAATGATGTGTCATTATAGACAGAGACCCATCTTATGCAAATCAGTCTTTTACCTGGTCCAATATAAATAATCCAGCCCGAATTACCAGACCAGGTCCCGTGCAGATAATAATAATAATACTGTGATTTATAGAGCGCGAACAGCTACCTCACAAGGAGGTGTCCCGGCGCTAAAACGTACCACAGAGGTCCAGGGACAGGAGTGGGAGACCTAGCGAGGCTGGGAGAAGAGCCAAGTCTTTAGCAACTTCTTAAAGCAGGGTTCAGATGGAGCCTGCTGGATTGCTTGAGGTAGGGAGTTCCACAGCGCAGAAACATTTGCTGAAAAGGTACGACCACCAAGGCGTGCCTTTTTTGCTCGTGGGACAGCCAGCAGGATTCGGTCATTAGACCGTAAAACACGGTGTTGGGTATACCTTGGAAGGCGTTTTTTTAGGTAGAGTGGGCAGGAGCCATGCAAAGATCTGAACGCGAGTGTCAGGGCTTTGAATTTTATCCGGTTGGCGACAGGGAGCCAATGCAGGGTTCTAAGATGCGGAGAGACTGACTGTTTGAAAGGAATTCGCAGTAGCAGTCTCGCAGCCGCATTTTGAACTACCTGCAGTTTATGGGTTAAGAATTTTGGGAGGCCCAGGTAAAGACCATTGGCGTAGTCCAGCCGTGAAGTGACAGTTGCATGGACTACCATTTTTCTGCAGCTCTCGGGGAGAAGTTTAAGAAATTTACGGAGGTTTCTTAATTTACTTAGGCAGCAGCCGGCCACTTGTTGGATATGGGAAGAGAAAGACATCTTATCATCCCATCTCACTCCAAGGTTTTTTGCCGAATGACTGGGCAAGGGTGAGGGACCCATTTCCACCGGCCACCATAGCTCTGGGGCGGGGACAGGGCCTTTACCGAAGAAAATGACTTCGGTTTTGTTGGCGTTTAATTTTAGTTTGTTGGTATTCATCCAGTGTGCAATAACCTGGAGACAGCCTTTAAAATTTGCAAAAGATTCCTGTGTCATTTCCGTGTAAGGGAATACCAACTGGGTGTCGTCGGCATATGAAATTGCCTTAACACCCCAGTTGGCAATGAGCGTAAAGAGGGGGGCCAGGTAGATATTGAATAAGAGAGGGCTGAGGGCCGAGCCCTGCGGGACTCCACAGTTGAGGGTTTTAGGTGTGGAAGAGATCGTCCCGAGTGCCACCTTCTGCGTTCTCTGAGATAGATACGACTTAATCCAGCTCAGCGCGTGGTCTTGAATGCCTATCTCTGCCAGCCGACTAAGTAATCTGGCGTGGTCCACCGTGTCGAAGGCGGCCGATAGATCCAGGAGTACCAGCATAGCTGAGCTTCCTGCATCCATCGACCACCTCACTGACTCGGCTACCTCTAAGAGCGCTGTTTCAGTACTGAAACCGGGCCGGAAGCCAGACTGAGTTTCATGGAGAATGTTGCTGGTTTCCACAAATTTACTCAGTTGGCGTTGTATCACTTTTTCCAGCATTTTTCCCGGTGCGGCTAGAAGGGATATTGGGCGGAGGTTCGTCAGATCATCTGGATCCCCATTTGGTTTTTTCTTTAGGGGGAGAAGCGTGGCATGCTTCCAGACGTCAGGGAAGATTCCTGACGTAATGGAAGAATTCCAGATACTTTGGAGTGTGGGCGCTACAGAGTCCGCTATGGTGCTCCAAAGTCTAGCCGGACAGGGGTCATCAGGTGAACCGGATTTGCAACGGTTGAGCTCTTGCCTCACCTCGTTCATAGGGGCAAGCGCGAACTGGGTGAGGGTTTCTTCTGACTCGCTATTGTACGCTGTGTCCTGTTTCTCAGTATTTATAACTGGACCAAAGGAATCATATACTTTCTTGATTTTATGGTCGAAGTATTCTGAAATTTGCTCACAAAGTAATGGTGTGGGGATAACCTCTCTTTCAATGCATTGAGGTTTGAGGAAGGACTGAACAACTTTGAACACTTGTTTGCTGGATTGTTCTGCCTGCCTAATCGAGTCAGCATAGAAGCGCTTTTTATTATTCCTAATGGCTTTCCGGAATTTTTTTAATGCATCCTTATATAAAGCTTTTTCTTCTAGACCGTAATTTTCTCTCCAGAGTCTTTCCAGTTTTTTACAGGCCGCTTTCTCCTCTCTAAGTTCCTGCGTGAACCAGGGCGCTGAGGGGGATTGTCTTTTAGATAGAGCACGAGAGGCAGGGGCAATAGAGGATACCATTCCTCCTATCCATTCATTAAGTAGCACTGCGTCCCTATTGGGATTATTTGTCAGGAGGGGGGTGGTACGCGCCAGAGCCGGGAGCATAACCTCGGGGGTCAGTTTTTGAGAACAGAAGGAAACCCATGCGGGTTTTGCACCTGGTTAGGTCTCTTCAGTGATGTATAGCTTTAGTACTATTGTATAGAGAGCACTGGACCTACATCAGGGCATACCTATCACACTCAGGGCATCTACTACAATAACAACAAGGTGATGCTTTGGAATGCTTAAATTAATCTCTGCCACTGGTGATAACTTGTAGTCGCATTCATAACCAGCATTTTTTTGTTCACTTTGTCATTCCAGATGGAGACTTGCCTTCTGCAAATCAGTCTTGGTCCTGCTGCAATAAAAACAGTACAGCCAAACTGCCATGTCAGGCCCCCTACAGATAGCAACACAAGTAACCCCAGATTGGTTTCAAAGCACTTAAATCTTGTCAGTGAGTTATAGCTTAAATCCTGTGGTATAATGAGCATGGAACACATGTCTGAGCATGCCTGTCACACTTAGGACGTCTGGGGTGGGTCAACAGTGAAAAAGGGGAAAAGGGAATGGGATAGGATTGGCTATTGGCCTTTGACTCTTCACTCTGCTGAGCACTACCATATGCAGGTCAAGATGGAGTTCTAAAGGCAAATAGCTATATTTATTATTTAGTCGTTTTAAAGATGGCATCTAACTAAGCAGTCGATATGATATACAGTAAAAATATCTCGGAATTACCCACTTTCTATACTCTTGAAATGATGCTGATATTTCTAAAAAATAAACATAAGATTCAAAACTAAACTGTTAAGTGTCTAACTACCCTCTTTTTCTAGTGATTCCAGAATGCACTCTCTGGAATGATAGAGTTAGTTCTAACTGGTTTGTGTACAGCTTGTAAAGTAATTAACAATCATCACTATGCTATGGTTCCTAGTTCCAGCAACATATATACTATTAGATAAACAATCTTTAAATGTTGCATAAAATCATACATGCATATTATAAGTAATCAAAGTTAATTTTTTTATTTTTATTTTTTTTAGTCCTCATTAGTGCAATATTGTTAGTAAGGAGTTGTCGGGCCCCATTCTCTCTTTAAATCTTTGCTTTCACTGCCATATAGCAAACGTGCGAATCTGGACAGTACCCCTGTGTTGCTTTGAAGAAAGGAGGGTTCCCTTATTTCCATTACTTTGTTGAAGGATTTAGCTTGTGGGGGGGAGCTAGCCATTCTGGCTACTCCTGACTTTCCATTGCTCACACATAATCATTGGACTGTGGCAAAACGGATCTGTTCCGGTTCAACCATTGATATAATACCCGTATAGTTTATCCCACAAAAAAAATCTAAGTTAATCCTAGCTGGTAGTTTTCCCAGATCTCCCAGAATTTAAACTTTTTACTAGGTGGCTTTCTTTTATCCAGTTTATATATTCTTAGTATTGAAATCAGCCACTCATTGTGTGTCGGTGGGACTGGGCTTACCCATTTCACACAGATCTCTCTCCTAGCAAATAATATTAATAAGAAAAGTAGATTTTCCTGTACTTTAGAAAGTTTTTCTGGAACACTTGAACTCATTACCCCAAAAATAATTAGATCCATACTTACATTTAGAGGTCTTCCTAGCACCCCGTCTAGTGTCTTACCCACATCATTCCAGAAACCATTGAGAAGGGGGCACTGCCGAAACATGTGGAGGTCGTCGGCCTTTTCCAGTCTGCATTTTGGGCAAGCCTTCACTGTCGTCCCAGTGAATTTTGACAGCTTTTTCGGGGTCCAGTATACTCTGTGAGATGTGAATAAATGGTTTCTCTTTAGGGCAGCATTTACTCATAGATACTTGCCATTGATTGTTTAACTCCGGCGTCGGCAGATCTTTCCCCCATACTCTCTCCGGTATCTGAAATTCTTCCTCCCCTGCTAAGATCAAGGCCCAGTACCAATACAAGATTTCTTTGCGAATAGCATCCTTTTTCAGCATCTCCTTTTCCAGAGTTACGTTTCCCGCTCTAACTTCTTTTAAAGATTTCGCCCAGCTAGAGAGCTGGTAGTATTTGAATTTTGCTACAGAGGCATTTGTTGTTAAAGATAAAGTCTCCCAATCCATTAAGTTATCCTGAGACAAGAGATGTCCCCACTTTGTTATTCCTGCTGATTTTATCGGGAGTGCTAGTTTATCTTTAAGACACTCAGGAGTGCCTGGAGAGTCCCATATTGGGGCCAAGTGGCTGTAATAGGGGATATTTAGCGAACATCTTATGCCAAACCAAGATTTGGCCACAGACTTCAGGATCTTAAGTTTGATTTTTTTGAAAAATTTTGGGTGTCCAAATTTGTATAGGAAATGGCTAGTTTTATTAGCATTGTTTGGAGATAAGGTGGATGATTTTCGAATGTATTTAGTAGTTTCCTGCTTGATTTAAATTGGAATGCTCTACAATACTTAAAGAGGTCGGGACTAGCAATCCCCCCCCTGGTCTTTTTTCCTTCTTAGCTTACTCCAAGCGATTCTAGGGTTTTTTGAAGACCAGATAAAGCTTGAAATTTCACCCTGGATTTTTTTTATTGTTTCTCTTTTGAATTCCAGAGGAATGGCACCGAAGGCAAAGGTGAATTTCGGTATAATTGACATTTTTATTATATTGGATTTGCCTAGTAGAGTCAGAGGTAGTCCTCCCCACACTTTCAATAGCTTCTTAACTTCCTTTTCAATTCTTTGGATATTGATCTGTGTTACTTTATCTAAGTCTTTTCCTAGGTCTATACCTAGATATCTGATTTTATCTTTACTGTAAGGACTAATATGGTTGTCATTCCAGCTCATAGTTTCCGTTTTGGCTTGATTAATTTGGTAGCCGGAGAATCTTCCAAATCTGGTCAGGGTCTCTTCTATTGTTGTTATGGACCTACTTAGGTTATCTGTAAAGATCATCAGATCGTCTGCATAAAGAGCTATCTTCTTAGACCAGTCTTGGAAGGAGAAGGGGAATATTGAGAGTTCTTTTCTGAGACACTCTACCATAGGTTCAATATAGAAATTGAAAAGCAAGGCGTAAAGGGGGCATACCTGCCTTGTTCCTCTATTTATCTGGATGTTTGTAGTGAGATTGACATTGATTAAGATTTGTGCTCTAGGGGAAGTATACATTTTTGCCACCATATTCAAGATGTTTGTCCCCAGATTGAAATTTTTCAATACTTCATTCAGATATACCCAGTTAACTCTATCGAACGCTTTGGCTGCGTCGATAGTAATTATTGATAGTGGAAGTTTCTCGTTGATGGCTATGTCTATGGCGCCAAAAGTTCTTGTGTTAGATCTTGTAATTGTCTTCCAGGTATGAATCCCTTCTGGTTGTTGTTAATTAGTACCCCTGCTATTCTCCCCAGTCTTTTGGCCATAATCTGTGTGAAGATCTTGTAGTCACAGTTCAGGATAGAGATTGGGCGGCATGATTCACATTTTTTTGGGCTTTTACCTTGTTTTAGAAGCATGGAGATTGTAGCTTCGTTCCAAGAATCTGGGAGGTCGCCATTTTCCAAGAAGATTCCATTCAATAGAATTGTTAAGGGGAAAAGCAATGAGTCCCTTAATTTTGTGTAAAATTCATTTGGCAAAGCATCCGGACCAGCTGCTTTGCCTCTCTTGAGGTTTTTTAGTACTTCTTCTACTTCCTGAGTTGTAATTTCTGCATTTAATTCCTCTCTCAATTCTGGTGTTAAGGTTGGAAGATTTAAGGGCCCTAAGAAATGCTTTATTTCTCCAATTTCGGGATTGCAATCTTCCTTGTAGAGATCTGAGAAAAAAGCGAGAAATTCTTGTTTTATTATAGCATCTTCTGATCCGTTCTCGGCTGGATTTCGAGGGTCAATACAAGCAACTTTGGGGCATATTACCAAGCAATAGCGATATTTATCGTTATTGCTTGGTTAGAGACAAAAATGTACCGCCGAGCTGCGGCGATTTTTATGGCAGATAAACCTTGGTATTACCAAGGTTTATCGCAAATGCGATAAAAATCGGCCGCAATGCATGAATATCTCTGAAAAGTCAGCGATATTCATGCATTACCAAGCTAATGCTCTTAGCCATGTTATCCACCTCCCATTGGATAACATGGCTAAGAACTGCTCAGGGCAGGTGTTAGCTTTTGGAGATATTCGCGCTTAGCGCGAATATCTTCAAAAGTTGGTAATAGGAGATAGCGATGTTAGCGACTGTTTCCAGTCGCTAACATCTTGGCACGCCCACTTTGCATGTCATTAATGATAAATATCACTGACATGCAAAGTGTGGCCCAAGATGTTAGCTATCTCCTACTAGCTGTCGCTAACTGGTGTTACCGACAGCTAGGTAATAGGGAGATAATGTTATCTCCGCTTTCTTGGCTTTTAAAGCCAATAAAGCGGAGATAAACCCTCTTGATAATATGCCCCCTAGTTCCTGGCTTGATCTGTTCTGATTTTCCATGCAAGCATCTTGCCACAGCCCTCCCCATATTCGTAGTGGGCGAGTTTGCTAGCTTCCCATTTTTCTCTAACTTTGTTTTCCAGGATTTCTACTATACTTTCTTTTTGACTCAATCTATCTGCCTCCAGTTGCTCTTTGCAAGAAGGAGATGTTGCTGCAGCTATTTGTATGTCCAGATGTTTGATCCTGTCTTCCAATTTTTGGATCGTTTGTTTTATTCCCTTTGATTTGTGTGCCGCTAGGCTAAGGATATTCCCCCTAATCACCGCTTTGTATGCATCCCAGGTTGTCTGTATTGAGGTGCCGCCTTATTGTCCTCAAAGAAAAATTCGGTCTGTTCTTTGAGCTGCTCAGCATTCTGGGGGTCTAGGAGAATTGTACGATCTAAGGTCCATCTTGTACCTTCCATACCAACTTTTAGTTTCAAGGTTATCCGGACCGCCGAGTGATCTGAGAGATGGGCAGGAATATGTTCTACTTTTATAGTTTTTTCCACTAGCCCTTGGTCTAAGAGAAAGAAGTCTATTCTAGATTGAATTCCGAGTTTTTTTTTTTAAAGTGAAATAGTTTTTTTTATCACCCTTTTCTTTCCAGATGTCTACTAAGCACAGATCCCTTTTGTACACCCCCAACCAATCTCTCATTTTTGGAAGGCTTGTTTGTCTTCTACTGGGGAGACGGTCCGTATTTGGATCAAGTATAATATTGAAATCTCCGCCCAGAATGATGGGTGATGAAACCGAAAGTAATTGCTAATACAGAGTTTGTAAGGGGACTGGGTCGTCCGTATTCGGACCATAATAGCCTGCCACTGTTAGGACATTATTACATATTCTCACACTGGCTGTTGCCCATCTCCCCTTTGGATCTGTTTCTATTGATTCCACTTTTGCTTTTAAAGCCTTTTTAAAAAGGATGGCAACCCCCTTAACAACACACTCCTGGTCTGTACAGATGTACGAGTCTACCCAATTTAATTTTTTCATAATGTCTTCCCACTCCTTTTTTAGCAGATGTGTTTCCTTAAGGATTATAATTTCACAATATGTTGTTTTTAAGTATTCTAATATTCTCCTTCTCCTACTTTTGGTTCTTAATCCATTTACATTCCAGGAAGTTATTTTCACTTGTGTTTTATCTTTTTTCATTTTTTTCTACATTTTTTCCTTTTGCCGGCCTCTGAGTTCTCCTTCTTTTTTTTTTCCTGTTTGTTGCTGAGGACATTTTTCTGCCTTTTTTCCCTAACTTGCTCCCATCTCCCGTGCATGATTTTTCTGTTTTTTTCCCGTAGTGTACCAGTTAAAAGAAAAAAAAGAAATTAAAAAGTCCCCCCTTCCCTGGAGAAACCTCCCTTTTTCTTCTCTGGGCTTTGTTAATAGCCCTCTTTGAGCTCCGTGCCTTATTTAATTTAAACTAAGAATACTCTGGCGTGATTATCCAGTAATATTTATTTCCGCATCTGGTCACGTAACTGTTCTAGGAAAGATTCGACTTTTTTAGGGTCCCTGATTTTGTGCATTTTGTTCCTCCACATGATCCGGAGGGAGGCCGGGAATTTCATCTGGACTGTAGCGCCAAGCGCTTTCAACTCAGGCATCATCTGCCCCAACTCCCACTGCCTATCTTGTGTTGCTTTTGATATATCAGAACGTGTCCTGAAGGACCACTTGTCTTTATTGTATGATCCAGTTTTTAGAGCTTCACTTAGGAGTCTTTCTTTGAGAGAATATGTTCGAAAATTGACCAAGATTTTCCTCGGATTTTTCCTTTCCTTACTTTTTCCAAATGGGTCTCTGTGTACCCTCTGAATGTCGTCTTCTAGTCCAAGATCTTTGCTCCAAGGGAATAATTCCTCTAGAAGTGAGATGATGAATTTCTTAATATCAGTGCCTTCCCTGCCTTCCAGAACATTTAAGACTCTAAAGTTATTTCGTCTGGAGTGATTTTCCAACGTTTCCAGCCTGTCGGCGATAACTTTGTCTGTTTCTCTCAACGTTCTAATTTCTCTCTGATTAGACTCCACTCTTCTGCTTAGTGAGACTACTTCTGCCTCTACTGCTGTTACTCTATCTCCTAAGGCATTTTGTTTTGTATCTAAAAGTTTGCATGCCTCCTGGATCTTGCTTTGGTTTCCTTCTGAAATCTTGAATCTCAATTTAATTTCTTCCATCATTTTCTCTAGGAATATATTGGTGGGGGTTCTCGTCTGACTTGGAGTTTGAACTGCAATTGGGGTTGGAGTCTTGGCTTGGTCTAGGCGTTGGCCTTGGGTGGTTAAGTCCGCATCCCCTGTTAGTGACATAGCTAGGCCAGTTGGGGATCTGGGTAGATTATGCGTTGAAACAGGGGGGTCTCCCAACCTCTTCTGCTCAGGACCCGATAGTTTTGATTGTGACTCTTGCTCCCGTTTCTTTTCCTGGTTTTGCTCTTGCAGTTTAAAGAAGGATCTTAATGAGGGAGTTATTTTGATCCTCGCACTGTCTGGCCCCTCCTGTACGTCTGCTGTACCCCCTGTTTTTTTTAGTGTTTTTCCTACCTTCGCCTGTACTTTAGGGGGTTTCTTAGATTTTCTTCTTTTAGTGCTTCGGGGTGGAACAGAATGTTTAGTGTTTGGAGCTGGGTTTGTTTTAAAAAACTGCCTATTTCTTAAACAGTATGTAGATCTCCCTTTGGAATCTGGGGTCTGACCTGACTCCTCCGGTTTTTCTGACCCCCCAACAGCTGTCTCCCCCCCTTCTTCGCCGGATGAACAGGGATTTGTTCTGAAACAGGTAGTTTGTTTTTGCTTTCCGATCTTTTCCCCCTCGTCTGCAGCCCCCACACCTCCCTCCACCTTCCGACCTTGCCCCCAGCTTACCTGGTTCATGTACTGGTCTATACGTCCCCTGGAGCTTTTCTTCTCTGTGTCCGCTGTCTGGGGAACTCAAATGGACTTCTCTGCTGCTCCCGACCCTTTGAGTCAGTTTCGCGTTTTTTCAACCCCGCATAGGGCTCCGGTCTTGCAGTGTTCTCTCTGCTCTCGCCGCTGTGTGCGCTGTCACCTCCTCCCTTACCCCGGAAGAAGACGGCGATTCTTTGTGCAGCCCTCCGGCTGTTCCTGTTTGCCTAAGATGCCGCCTCCCACCGGCCGGCGAGCGTTCGGTGTAAGGGACCCAGCAGCGCCCGACACTTCCAATGAGACGCAGAGATGACGGGTAGGTCCGATGTTGTTGTTTTTGGCATTCCCTTTGCGCGTGTTCTTCAGGGTGATGTATGTTGTTACGAAATGGTGGCGGGAAGTTGAGGCTCCGTACAAAGTGGTTTTGACGTGGGTCCGGGTGAGATTCTCCCAATTCAGTATGTCGATCAATCCTTAACACGAAGGAAAAAAGAGCGAGAAATTCCAGGTACGTGACCCCTATCATGGCGTGCAGTCACTCGGATAATTCCTGCATGATTCTTGCTGTTTTTGCAGAGTATAAAGACATTTTAGCGTAGAGCAGCACGGAGCTCCCGACCGGGCTCACTGACCGGCCGCCATCTTTCTCCCCCCTTAATCAAAGTTCATGTGTAATAATTCTCCTGTTTCTTCCCAAGAAGAATCAGTGTTCATGTGAAATATTCTCCCAAAAATTGCTTCTTATAATTAGGGCACCCGGTTTTATTGTATTTATATTTTTAAGTGTTCCATCTGTATTTATCCATATCCTTCTTATCGGTATTTAGCCGTATTTGTTTTGTGTTTTTGAATGAGTGAAGTCGTAAATCGTACCTATCCACATTTATTTAACTGATAAACCTGTACTTTTTCTTTGATCCTGTCGTGTTTTAGCAAACTAAGCAGCCAAATATAATGAAACAATACTCCCACAAATAAATATTAGAATTATACAACAATTATATGTTGATATGTGCCGTTTTTAATGAAATCTTATCTCTGTTTTTTAATTCTTTAGCCCACTCTGCCACCCCAGTGCAGACAGGCCATATGCAAATCAGTCTGACCCTGTGCCTCATGGGAACAGTCCAACCCAAACTGCCAAGCCATTCCTTTGTTAAAATCTAATTTGCAGCCTGAACATTATCGGCGCCATCTTGTCCCTTTTCTAGGCCCATACGTGTGCGTAAGCGGCAGCCATTTTGAGTACCATGGCCTCTCCGCCCATTGCCGATCACCAGCGCCTCTCTCTGACCTGGCTAGCATCCCCCGCGCACTGACAGCCCCTGCACTCACATGCCCAGGCCATGAACCACCCCTTCAGCGCGGCCCTGCCTCTGAGCCACATCCCATGCCAAACCAACACCTCCCTCCATCCCTTTCATGACCACGGATCCTTTGATAACCCCCTTCCTCCGTGCCCGATTGTCCGAACTGATCCCAGGCCATCACCTAGCCCTGCGGACGTAGTTTATTGCTCCTACTGTAAAAGCTCATCCCTCTTCAAAGGAGCTAAGATTAATCAATGTCTCCACCCCATGAGATCAGATCGATCGCACACATTCTGGGAACCAGCGGAATGTCCAGCTGCGCGATACTCATCACCTGCTGAGATTGGGGTGGGGACTTCTACTGTAGATATGTGTGGGAACGGGCCTGAAGCGGGGATCCGAGGATGTCTTTCCTTACATCAAAGCATTTGCAAGAATGTGCCATATGAAATAAACTGCAATAAAAGTCATAAACCTGTGTATAAGAGGCCAGGCCTCGGAGATGCAGTTAGAGCACCTCGAGACGATACCCTGTTTGTCTGATCTGACGTGTTCTGTTCCGACGGAATTAAACTTTGTTTCCCGCTTTCCAGTTTCCAGCGCCTGCCTCTTTATTTGATAATCCTCGAATGGTATGAGAGGTGACTAACGCCAAGCAGCGTCTAAAGGTTATCTATAGGAACTGCTTTTTCCACACCTTCCCTGGACCGGAAACAAGCTTCTTAGGAACGGTTTCTGGAATTACAGCCGTCTTCAGCCAGGCTTGCTTGAATCCAGTGGGAAAGTGAGCAAGGGACTCACGTCTGAGCAAACCCTGCCAACTTATGGTGACCAAAGCGGTACAAAAAGGGGTGGTGATGGACGGAGCATGTGAACCAATCAAACACTCACACCCAGTCAACAGATCTGGGTTTAATCCATCACCGTTCTTTAGTCCACTCTGCCACCCCAGTTGAGACATGGCCATATGCAAATCAGTCTGACCCTGTGTCTCCTGGGAACAGTCCAGCCCGAACTGCCAAGCCATGCCTTCCCTATATATGGTGCAGAGGCATCAAAATGTGAGCTATAATATCTAGACCTAGTGGGCATTGTATTAGGAGACATCTAATAAGGTGTCATGTAAACCATATATCCCCATAGTGATTCACTTTGGCAGTTCGCACCACTGAATATTACTTGGCGTGACATGACTGTGTAAATGAGAGGGATACAGTATCTATCTCAAGTGAGTACTAAATATATATGTTTGGTTGCATCTTGGAAGATAAAATAAATTCCCTGTCCGGAAACTACGAGGGATAACCCTATCCTATGCTACCCACCTAATATTGCAAACAGCCCATCACATGAACATACTCTCTCCTGTTAATATCAAAAACGTACTCCATTGTTGTCCAAATATATGAGGGTCACTGTACCAATTCAGGTTGTGATCATTTTAGATGAGTCTGTACAAGGACTAAGACCAAAGGTCTGAGAAATATATAAGACACCTTCAAGGAAGACTATGGAGTAAATTGATTCAATATTACAATTTCATGAAGTTAAACACCTTCAAATGATATCAACAGCTAGTAATAGATCAACGTTTATTGTTGTTGGGTATTTTGTACCCAAATTAATGATATAGCTTAATTCGCTCATACCTTCTCAGTTGCTTCTCACTGTCACCTCCCAGCTTGTGTGGTTGTTTCATGTCAATGCCTAAGAAAGTAAGTTATTCTGTATTGGAATTAGGGTTCTCAGCAAAATATCTTGCTACAGCCTCCGTCATTTCACCAGTTGCAGTTAGTTGTGTGATTGATGATGCCATAGAACATGTAATGAGTGATGCAGTATGTGAGGTATATAGCAGTACATGGCTAGGGCGAGTTCAGAATTTTTGTTAATTTACAGTGGTATCTTTTAACAGACATTTTGACCAAACTATAACCTTCCTTTAACCTTTTAGTTTTTTCTGTGAATTTCTGATGTTTCTTATAATATAAGGAGATGTCATTTTAAGTATCTTTTAGGTTACATGACATTCAATGTAACACAGTGCTATAGCTCCATGAGCTTGTACATAAGAAATGTAATATGTTTAACATGTATATTTACTAAATATAATTTATTTCATGAGAGAATGTCTCCCTGTATTTCTCCCCTTTGGATTTAATCCTCAGTAATTTATTGTACTATATGTATTTGACCTTTAAATAACTCCATTTAGAGACACTGTTGTTTGCTACGGATTACTGCCCTAGTCTTCTTAGGGTATATGGGCTACCTCCTGTAGTCTGAATCTGCTGTCATTTTAAGTAAGGCAAACCTACTGGTTTTGTCAAAGGATCAGAACCCTAAAATATACAAGTTTGGCCTATTGGCTTTAGCAAGAGGTCAGCACATCAACCTTTATAAAGCAAACCAATTGGGTTTGTCAAAAACTCACCACTATAATTTATCAATAACCATAGTCTAAAGCTATACATCATAATGTTTGTCACACAAATATATAAATTAAAGGATATTTATTCCATACTTCCCTAAATGAGTTTGAATCTTTTTCAACACTCTCTAGGCCACGCAATCTAGCCATACAACTTATCACATGAGGTCCCCCACTCCGACTGAAGAGCATACATCTCCAGCTCGTAGTGCTTTAAATACAATGGTAAAATCTCCTAAGGTCAAATATTCAATGACCCAGAATATTTAACTTTTTTTTTTAATTTCCTGTGGGAGTGGGGGTGAGGGGGGGGGGGCGTCGTGGGGCTGCTGTTCGACATTTAATCCCCCAGAAAACTTTTCTAAATTGTTGGTGGTGCCACTGCTTCTCATTGGGGCACCACGCGAACTTAAATGTTAAAAACAAAGCCCACACTGGACATTATGGAGTGCACCAGCAGGTGAGCAGTGAATGTTTAATGAGCTGTCTTGCCACTCAATACTGGAGTGGTGAGCTCACTCATTAATTTTATTGTCTTTACTTTAAATAATGAGAGTGCGGTGAGCCCATTCATATGCTGCCTTGCCATTTTTCATTTATTGTTTGGGTGCCCCGGTCCTACAGGGGGCACTCACAGTTTTCTTTTTTACTCATGGCAGCACGGGGATCCCACTCTTGTGCTGCAAATCATTTTATTGATTTTTTTCCCTATGGGTGCTCCAGTCTCAACAGGGGCAACCAGAGCCTTTCTTTTGTTTTTACATACATATCAGTGGCAGTGCAGGGAGCCCAGAACTGTGCTGCCAAGCCGGCTACTGCCTGGTTTGCACGGTCCCTGCTGACGTGGGAGCAAGCACCTTCTGCCCCAAACCCCCTGGGCGCTGGTCCACCTAGGAGGCTGTCACTAAGAAGAGTGGGAGCCCACCCTTTTAGTTTTTTAAATTTCACCCCAAATCCTCTGTGACTTCACAGGAACATTTAATAAGAATTATGTTTGTATCGCTACACTTCCCCATATGCTTATTTTAACCTTTTTTAGGACAGGGGGCTGAGTCCTAAAAGGGCTGCCACAACATAGTCGCTGATGTTGTGGTAGCCAATTAGATCTTATAATTTGATCTGTTGGCTCTGCAAATCCGCCACAGCATGAAGTGTACATACATTTTTAACCCTTATTTCTGAAACCACAAAAGGCACACTTCCCGTACCAAGATCTGGCATTCTGCCAAATTTGGTGTAATTCTGTTCAGCCATTTTTGCAATATTACTTTTCAATTTTCCTATAGAAAATTGTATGTGGGGAAAAAAGCGTTTTCTGACTCCCAATTTTCCTGAAACTTTCTAGGAAGCAGCTGAGGTGGATGAAACTTTTTCTGGGAATGTTTAATGAGGATTGATCAAACAATGCCAAAATTATAACCAAACCAAAAAATCAATTTCCTAATGAAATGTGGTCCAACGATAACTACCCAGTGGCGATATCCCCCCCAACACACAGACACACACAAAATGTTTAGTGTGTTTAAAGTTATCCATGTATTGAGCTATTAAAATTCTACTTTAAGCTAATGAGTTTAGTTTTGTTTAATTTTAGCAACAAAGATGTATTTAGGTCTTGTTTTACAGCACAGTAAGACCTATTATGAATTCTTTAAGGAAGACTTATTATTAGTTTTTTCAAATATGCAGCGGTTGACTTAGGCTCCGCCTAAAGGAGCATTTCCGTCTCACCTCATGCCACTGGCTGTTCAGTGTGTCATTCCACTTCATAAGAAATGGTTGCATTGCAATGCAAGATGGACTATTTTACATCTCCGAGGTGCTCTGAATCAGAACATATTAAATAAGTTATCTCACAGGTGCATTGAATAAATGAAACACTCGTTTATATTTTGTTTTTCACCGTTGCAGTTTTTTGAATGCTTTAGTATGCCTCAAAATGAAAAACAGGTCTCTTGGCTTTGCCAATGCTTGTTATAATTACTGCCAAATTTGACTTTTTCCCTGTTCCTCTATTTTTGTATTTTACAGACAGTTATAATTAGGTGATAATGGTACCTCGAATACTAGTGGCCCAGAAAAAGTCCTGCACTAGCCTTGTCCCAAAATTGCCATTACCAGGGGGCTCTAAATTCAGCAACAGGAAAATAAGAGCAATTACATGTTTTAAGGAAATAACATGCAGAAATCTGCTTTTCTGCCCGCATTTCCCCATGTTTTACCCACAAAACCTAGAATTCTGAGCGGCCCGGTAGCTCTTGTTGCCAGGCCCATCGGAATTTACAGGCCACTCATAAGAAGGGTATTAATATTGGAGCACAATCTGCTGCCTCAGTCCTGCTTCTATTCAGTGCTTTAGTTCAATTTAAATCTGTGACACTCAGTTCCATCGCGCAGAGGGTTTCAAATCAAATATTTAGCAGCAGACCTGGAATGGCCTTCAGAGCTTTTACTAAACGTGTTAAAGTTGCCCATCTGAACATGATCACCCTGGCTTTGGATGCGGTGCTTGGAGGAATTGTTCTGACAGGTACAGGTGGATCAGAAAACCCATTTGCGTTGAATATGTCGTATTTGTAAATGTACCTGCCCGTCAATATTGCCTGAGCCGAAAGCCGCGTCAAAAGGAGCCCAAACAGGGTCACTTTTGGAGCACCAACAGCTCGCTGTGCAGCATGCAAAGGGTCCTTTGTCACCAAACTATCATAAAGTGGTAATCAAAGTGTATTTTATTGATTTCATTCACAGCGGTGTAGAGACAGAGTCTATCAAGAAGTATTAAATACTTGCCCATGCGATCTCATTTGGAAGTCCTTATTCCTTTGGGTCACCCCTGGGTTGCGTCCATTCGGCACAATGATTGAGACCCCCCCCTCCCCCCGCCCCCCTTGCAACCTCCTCTGTCACCTGGGTCGGATCCATAGAACATGCACCCTGGCTGCCTGTAATCACAGGTGCATGAGATAATACCCTGGCTGCCTGTATTTACAGGTGCATGAGATAATACCCTGGCTGCATGTAATCACAGGTGCATAGAAATAAAACCCTGGCTGCCTGCAATCACAGATGCATAGACACAATACCCTGCCTGCCTGTATTCACAGGTGCATGAGATAATACCCTTGCTGCCTGTATTTACAGGTGCATGAGATAATACCCTGGCTGCCTGTATTCACAGATGCATGAGATAATACCCTGGCTGCCTGTATTCACAGGTGCATGAGATAATACCCTGACTGCCTGTATTCACAGGTGCATAGAAATAATACCCTGGCTGCCTGCAATCACAGATGCATAGAGACAATACCCTGCCTGTAACCACAGGTTCATGGAGATAATACCCTATTCCCCCCTGGGTCTGCTCAACAGAGCCTATACCTGGGATGCCAGTAATCAGTGTATTTCCAAAGGCAGACCCTCTCCCTTAGGTCAGCTCATCAGTCTGTACCTTGGATGCCCATAACTAAGCATGGGCGAATTTTGCGAATCTGGCGTTCGCGAATTTGCGTATTTGCGAACTCGCAATCCGCAAAATCCGCGAATTCTTGGATTATTTTTTTGTGTGTTCGCAAGGGGTTCTGCCAGTTCGCGAGGGTTTTGTACCAGTTCGCAATTGCGAACTTACTTGTCGGTTCGCAACGGTCACGACTATGTTGTTTCTACGTCTGGTTCATCATCACAGGCTCACAGCACCCTCTGTTTCATCACTGCCACCCTGTTTCACCCATGCCACCCTCTGGTACATCAATGCCACCCTCTGGTTCATCACTGTAGATTATGGGGGGGAAAGCAAGCACACCTGCCCTGCTTCAACTGACATGAATTAATTTGGGGTTGATTTATTAATGTGTCACTGTTTTAAAATTCCAGTCTGGCGCCTGCTTCCTTATCTGTAATTTGCTTTCTGTTGCAGTGCAATTTTTTTTCCAGGACCTTTGTGGCCTACTTGTAGCTATTCTATGAGCCTGCTGTGAGGGTCAGAGCAGGGTCATAGAATTGTTGCAACTAGCAACTGAACTCTGGAGGGGCCCAGTCAGGAAGCACTACAGGGAATGGTTACTAATGATGAGTTTGAACTTTTGCACCTGCTGACTGCTTTCAGTTTTGCAAAACTCGTTTTTCTGCAGAACAGCAACTGTAATGCCCCAAACAAACATAGGCAACTGAACTCTGGAGGGGCCCCTCAGGAGGTACTACAGGGAATGGTTACTAATGATGAGTGAACTTTTGCACCTGCTGAGTGCTTTCAGTTTTGCTCAACTCGTTTTTCTGCAGAACAGCAACTGTAATGCCCCAAACAAACTTACTTGTGAATTTTGATTTCTAATCCAAAAGTGATCCAAAGAAAGTCAAAAGGCCTCAAATCCAAAAAAGTGCAGGCAAATGTCAACCTGAGGAGTTATTCTGATAAAAATCATCATTTTCAGAAGGTCTAAGCTGCTTGCTAGTGGATTTCTTGTGCAGAATTGCACATTTTTTAATTTCGCGAGTGCGAGATTGTTGCTGCCCGCCGCACCTACATGTTCGCAATTGCAAACTCTTGCGATGCGTCGCCAAACTCACACTCGCACTCGCAAAATATCGAGAAAAACAACTCGGCAAACGCTGAATGACGGTAAGTGAACGCCGCATGCCGCAATATTGTATCACCAAGAAAAAAATCCGCTGAGTGCGAATTTGCGGATTTTCGGTAAATTCGCGAGAGTTCGCAGATTGCGAATTTACCGAAAATCCGCAAAATCCGCAAGCGGAACGGATTTTCCGCCCATGCTTACCCATAACCACTGCATTCCTGTGGGTTCCCTCATCTGTTGCTCCTGGGTGGAATCCATAAGGCATATACCCTGTCTGTCTATAGTCGATGTGTTCTACTAGGTTGCTCCTCTGTCGCTCGTACACATCCAAGAAGTGGCTCTTTTCCTTTCTCAAAGATGGGAGGCGAGATGCTCATCTGTCTCTCACTCTACTTCATTCCACTCCAGTTATAAGTTCAGCAACATAAGATCTCCTTTCCAGTGCTCATCACACAGACCTCCAAAACACTTTCCCCACTGACCACACTCATAATCAACACCCTTCCAACTAGGCACACCAGTAAATCATCCCACACTCCCCTTGACTCCAGTACGCACTTAGGCATAGTGACAAATTCCAGCATAAGAGCTCCACTCTGGTACTCAGTACAACACCATAAAGCTCCCCACATAGGCCACACTGCAGTTCAACACTCTTCCACGAAAGCCCTGCCTTCCAGTACACCCCACTATCCTCCCGCTAAGGCACCTCGATTCCTCATAATGGTTATAAAGGATTGTGTGAAAGCAATTACAAATCAATTCAATGCCTCCAGCTCGTGTTCAACTTTAGATTAAAACAGGCTAACCGTCTTAGAAGTGAAATAAAAGATGTTTGTACTTAGGGGAATCCACAGCTGTCAAGGCCCTTGGAAGAGTAACTGTTGATCTGAACTGGATTAATACATAATTCGTACCTAAAACAAAAACAGTAATGGTAATGTGCAATGCAAGAGCAGTGATAGCAGCATGGCAGGTGAATAACTATATACAAAGGAGACGCTCATGTTATATCGGCTTTTATATAGTGGCCCCTTGTAAGCAGTCGCTGTGGTGTAAAAAGAGTGTTCCAC
Source organism: Lissotriton vulgaris (assembly GCF_964263255.1). NCBI lineage: Eukaryota > Metazoa > Chordata > Amphibia > Caudata > Salamandridae > Lissotriton > Lissotriton vulgaris. The sequence goes on along the minus strand of NC_141695.1, from coordinate 628,293,719 downwards.
CATACGTTTCTAAAAGAAGTTCACATAAAAACAAACTGGCAACTCCCATTCAATGCCTCCAAATCATGTTGGCAACTTCAAATTCAAGCTTCAAAATAGGCTGTATTGTGGTGTTTTATAAGAATTGTTTGAAGACAGGGGCATATTCCACTGCCTAATCTGCTCAGCTGCTCAGCTGGTTTGGATCTTTTTTGGCTGGCCGACGACAAACGGTCTGGGCCCCCCCTTGCTCTGCCGTGATGCCGCCTTTGGGAGTCGGAGTGCCGCAGGGCTCAGTATTGAGCCCGACTCTTTTCAACATCTTTATGACCCCCTTGGCGGCACTGGCGGAGACTTTTGGGGCCCAGATCGTTTCCTATGCCGATGATACCCAGCTCCTCTTTACATGTGGGAAAGGAGCGGATTTTGATGGAGAGAGTATTCGTGGGTGCATTGAGGCTGTTTTTAACTGGTTTCAGTTTAACAGCCTCAAGTGCAACTCGGATAAATCCGAAGTACTCTTTTTCGGCTGCCTGTCGGATCCAGACTGGCAGGAATGGTGGCCTGCCAACATGTTCCCACCAGCTGGTTCTTCCCAGCTAGCCAAGAATCTGGGGATCAAGATCGACAATGGTCTGTCGTTGAGATCACAGATCTTGGGCCTCACAGGTACATGCTTCGGCCTCTTGAAGATGCTCCGCAAGTTTTTGCCGATGCTTCCGGAAAATCATAGGAAGACAACGGTCCAGGCCTTAATTGGCTCGAGACTGGACTACTCTAACGTCCTTTATCTCGGCTTGCCGGAGTATCTTCTGCAACGGCTGCAGGTGGGTCAGAACTCGGCTGCGCGGGCCATTTTTGGCCTGCACAGGCGAGTCAGAGCCTCTGGCCTCCTGCAGTCACTTCATTGGCTGCCTGTCCGGAAGCGGATAGTTTTTAAAGCCTTGACCCTGGCCCATAAGGCTATTTATGCCACAGGAGCAAAATATCTCCAGAAGAGGCTAGCCTTTTATCACCCTACCCGTTCCCTCAGATCCGAGTCTCTTTCCCTGGCTGTGGTCCCCGAGTAAAGAAGGCACGCATTGGGGGCCGATCTTTCAGGCTGCTGGCACCACAGCTTTGGAATACTCTGCCAGTGGCATTGCGGAGTACCTCCAATCTATTGACTTTAGGAAGGGCCTGAAAACTTGGCTCTATGCTCTTTAGATACGTTCTTTTCCGCTCCCTTTCTTTTGTGGTGTTGTGTTTCTACTGCAGGTTTACATCAAAGCGCCGGGACACTCCTAGGAGTAGCCGTGCGCTATACAAGACCTCTGTAACATTAACATAACATTAACATTAACATTAATCCCATATAAAACTACTACCCCTATCTGCAGGATTTCTTGCAAACCTCTTAAACCTTTAGGCCATTCATGCGTCTAGGTCCTGTTTTACAGCTACCCTGGGATTAGTAGCAGTAAACGAGACACGATTCATGCAGTCTTTATATGATAATTAGCATTTCTTTGTTTCAGTTTGTGAATGATTTAGCAAGAGTCATAAAATCTACTGATCTGTTTACATTGTGCATTTACTGTGCTTGCGCCTTGCGCCTTGCGCACAAACTACTGAATACACTTGGTGTTTGAACTACAAGCTCACTTTTTAGGTGGAAGCCTTACCAGAGCTAAAGACATCTTGGCGATATTCAGAAAGCTGACCTAGGGATGCATTCCCCCAGTTGCTTAACATTGGCTTTTTGGTTTGTAACTCACAAGTTCTGGCTTTCTATTTGTTAGTTTCATTTGCTTTAGACTGTCCAGATTGGGTTCCTCCCTCCAGTTGCCTAACCTTTTTTTTACTGTATTCTTCCATGAACTGCTTTCTATAAACAGGGCTTTAAATCTTGTTCTTATCCTCTTACATTTGCTGTGCATTCAAGGACAGAGGTCAAATGTCAGCCCCTCTCTCCCAGGGAGCTTGGTGTTTATTTTGCTTTCTCTGACTTCAAAGTGAGCGAATTTATGTGACAATCCTGCTGAGTACCCATGTAAGAGGAGTAGGCGCTTGAATATTTTTTTTTCCTAGCACACAGCAAAAAAATGAACTGTGCTGATGTTTCAGAATATTTCAAAACTAGTACAAATGAAGCACATTTTATTTGTAATTCTGAAGTGTTGTAAACAAATATTTGAATACGATCCAAACACACCAATATACTAGGTGATGAAATCTACACACATTATTGTTTGTGTGCAGTAAAACCGTATTTCGGTGCAAAATTAATGGTCATATCAATAGAACATGTGTTGTCTGTAAAAAGTGTATTGACAGTGTGCTACCACACCATGCATATGCCACACTATGCCACTCCACTGCACTCATTGCCCCTCCACTATATGCCACACCACTCCATTCTACGCCCCTCCACTCCATTCTACGCCCCTCCACTCCAACCTTTGCCACTTACTCCACGACAAAACACGCCATTCCACTCTATGCCCCTACACTCCACACTACTTACTCCACTCTACTCTGATCTAACCCACTCCACTCCAAAGTACCCCAATCTACCCAACTCCACTTTGCTACAATCTCCCCACTCTACTCCACTCCAATTTCCTCCACTCCACCCAATCTATTCCACTCCATTCTAACCCACTCCAATCTATCCCGCCCAATTTACCCACCCCACTCCAATCTACCCCACTCTAGCCCAATCTACCCTACTCCACCCCGATCTACCCCAGTCCACTCCACTATGATCCAATCTGTCATACAGCTTGTACTTTCCAGAGTAATACTGTGCTTTTGTGGGACTACACAACCATCAGAACTAGTTGGGCGGCAGGAGAACGCCATCAACCATGCGGCGTGATACTTCTTTACACTATGTACTATTGCCAAGCTCTGGATATGCTCTAGGGAGCGACAACTGCACATTAACAATACACCATTATGGCTATCATACCACACGGGCTCCAATTTCTGCTGCATATCTTTAAGACACATCAAGAATACGGATGGACGTTTAACCTCTTATCTTCTTCTTCCAATTAGATTATTTGTTTGCTCTAACAGATGAGCTTGACGCAAGAGTGGGACTGCCACCTCTGCCAAACTATACAAATGCCCAAGGTCACTACTGTATCCATTCACATCTAATCTTCTGTATAGATTCAACATTTCCCTGAAGAAGTCCTGTGTCTAAGGACGAAACGTGTTGGCTGTTTGTCTTTTAAAAATGAATCAATAAAGCAAAAGAAAAACTTGATCCTTGTACAACTGCTTCGTGGCTTCGTAAAAAATCTACTATTCATATGATATTTGAACATTGTCGTAAAGTGGTGAAGCTCTGATTTAGCTTTTTCAATGTGTTGCCCCTGGTAATAGGGGAGTGCTCTTGGACAGGGGGAACGTTTGCACACAATGATTCTTTTTTGTTTTTCATGACTTCAATTGGTGATTGTATGTGATTTGTGCCTTATTGGCTGTTTCTGGTCCACTGTCCAACTTGTGTGTTTAACCATCAGAACTGTGTGAGACTAATTCAGTGCCCACAACCAGGATAAGTTGGCCTTAGTCTTGCTAGTTCACAGTGCACCATCTGTACCCCTAACCAGACTGGCGATCTAGTCTGTAAGAGATCAGGCCTAGGCTGCTTGTGGATCGACTTGGGGAATGCTGCAGCAGAAGCCCTGCTGGACAAGAGGAGTGCTGTGGCTCCGGTCGCTGCCTTACGCTCGATTGCTGCGTGGGGACCATGAGCACTGGAATGCTGCCAGCTACAGCAGCTTATCAAGAGTAGTAAGTGCGGTGCAATGACAGGCCAAGTCGGCCTGCAGATTCGCAGGCAGCGGGACCTCCGAGAGCTGGGTTGAGGCCCCGCCTAAAGGTACTTAGAGAGCCGCATAGACCAGGACCTGAGCGAGGGAGTTGAGCGCTGAACAAAGATCCAGGCTGGCTGCGGTGGGCCACGGCCTGCAGTGAGTGTGGTGCCTATTCGGCCTGCATGCCAGCAGGCAGCTAAAGATGCTGTGAGTGGGGGAGGAGGCCCTGCCGGGAGGTGCTGGAAGAGGAGCACAGATTGGGACCCTGAACAGGGGCATTGAGGAGTGTGCCCTGGGTTGCGCTGGACCCCTGACCACCCGACTTGCCTAACATTCTGTCACTGAAGAGACGCCTGCGAAGGGGGCAGTTGAGTCACAAAAAGAGGTTGTCTGAGATACTCACTGCTCGACTGCAAGGTGCAGTTGAGGTGCAGGCGGTGGGTGAGGTGTGGGGCTGTCCTGATCGGCCTGTATGTTGGCAGGTGGTTGGAGGAGCCATAGCCAGGGAAGGGAGGGCCTCCTAGTGGCGCCTGGAAGAAGGTGTAGACAGGGATTGGAGTGCAGAGAGGGGTTGGCCCCCCTGGATGCCTTACTCGCCCCCACAAGCTGGTACTGAAGAAGACACCTGAGAGACCAGCAACAAGCAGGGCAGGAAGCGTATACCCGGACACTGAAGTAGTGGTGGAGCAACAGCAGCACAGAGTGACACTTCCATAGGCCCAGCACTGTCCTGTCTGGAATCATCTGCCCTGGGCCTCATAGATCAGAGAAACTCTACTTACACTTGCTGGTTCCTGAACCTGGGGCCCTGCGGAAGCCTACCCGGAGACAAGGTGACCAGCAGGGCAGTTGGGCACTAGTGCATTAACGGGAAAAGACTTCTCTAGGGGCTACACATGATTTTTCCTAAGAGTGGCCCAGGGCTACAGCCACGGGGGAACCAGAGATAACCCCAACCAGTGGAGAATCTGCAGCTACCATGCCCCCTCCGCAGTTGTGCCTTAGCTTCTGTTGTATCCTCCTTCCTGACGTGCTGGGTGGGCATAGCCTGGACATTGCTCACCCCCCAAGCTGCGGCCAGCGCCGCTAGCAGCCGACTGCCTGATGTGGCCCTGGATAAAACCCCTCACTCCACCCCTCACTCCATGACATTCTCCGAGCTATTACCCATGGAAAACTTCACTGGAAACCAGAATTGACAATCTGAGCTCTGACCTTGGTCTATTGCGAGATGCCCATAGGCGCCTGGCTGAGAGAGTCATTACTACTGAAAGGACTCTGAGGGAGCTGTCGCCTACACTTACTTCAACAACAGAGCGCATGGCCCACATGGAAGCCAAGATCCGCACCCTAGAGCTACAGGCTGAGGACATGGAGAACCACTCTTGTCAGACTGACATTCGAGTGATAGGCCTGCCTGGGAAGCTTGAAGGAACTAACATGGTGGACTACCTTGAGAGGCGGCTGCATGGGGAGGTGGCCCCGGAGGGCCTCTCCCAATTCTTTGCCCTTGAGCATCCCCATCGGGTGCCGAACAGACTGCAGTTACTGGGGATACAACCGTGGCTGGGGTGGACTCGCTTGCTGTATTACAATTACATCTTAGCGATAGCCTGCCGCAGGGGAGACTTATGAGTTATAAATGCGGTGGTGTGGATCTTCCCAGACTTCTCCCGGGAAGTACAAAAGCAGAAGGCCTTGTTTCAGGATGCCATAAAGAGACACTGACAGCTCAGACTCACATATGCGATGTTTTTTTCTTGCCAGACTGCGAGTGGCGGCACCGGAAATAAATTCTTCCAGACCCCCACAAGACTTGTGGGATTGCCTGGACAAGTACCCACAGCTGGGAACAAGCCAAACCCCCCAACCAAAACATGTGTGGTGCACTAGATGTTGGCGCATAAGATCACAGAGGAGCTCTGCAGCCCGATGCAGGCTGAGCCGCAGCTGCATAGACAGAACATGTTGAAGGTGGTGGCGCAGATCAGCGGAGGACATACGGGCCCTCCACGCTGCAAAAGGAGGATATGTGCAGGACTCAGACTCGGATCCACCAGCTCTGTGGTCTTGAGCCTTGTGTTGCCCAAGGTGAACGCGAGATCGGCCGACGACCCCATCTGACACTCTGATCTGATTGCTAATGTGGGAAGAAAATATCGGGTATTTGGAAATGCAATGGCACTTTCCACTATAACTCACTTACAGGTCTGGACTGCATCCTGTCTAACACTGTATGGGGGAATTAGACCCGGTGGGAGTAGATTAGGCCATTTCCCCCACTCTTAAAACCATGGAGAACCCTCCCAAATGTGTTAGTTATAGCTTAATTGTTTGAATGGAAGGCGAACACCTGCTTGTCATGGGGAGGGGGGGGGGGGAGTTGGGGTATTTATTTCTGTTCAATACGTTGGGGAAATATGAGTCATAACCTTTCGCCTACACTATCAGTACCACACAGAGAAGCGCATAGAGGAGTGGGACAACTGAAGGGGAAGGATGGGACACACCCACCCGACTACAGATGGGGACACCTATGACTTATAAATGTCTCTCATGGAATTTACGTGGAATCCACTCCATGGCAAAACTCTACAAGGTAATTTCCTACCTGAATAGGAGAGGGATACAAATAGCCTTATTACAGGAGACACACCTCACAGCTAAGGAGGGAATAGCACTGTAATGTAGGTGGAGAGGCCAGGCTTACTATACCTCATATGCGGCCTATGCCAGGAGAGATATGACATGGGTTATGGCAGGAATACCTTTCCAACATATTGATACATTACTTGACCCAGAGGGCAGATATGTGGTGGTCCAAGGGCACCTGGAAGGACAACTCATATCCCCACTGAACATTTACGCTCCAAATGCGGACCAGAGTACATTCTTGAACGATCTGTCGTGCCCCTTATCGCCCCACTTAATATTCCTTACCTTGATGAATGGGGGGCGGGGGGACTTTAACTGCATAGAAGATGTCCAGATGGACAGATCTCACCCTCCGTTGCCAGATTCACAGACAGTGCGTACAGCCCGCACTTTTGGGGATTGCCAGCGACTATGGCGGCTAGTGGATTCCTGGAGGATAATGCACCAGTGAGAGCAGGATTATTCTTTCTTCATTCCCCTCCACAAACTTCATGTCTGTTCTGACACATTTCTTAGTACCCCGGATGTCCACAGTCTAGTGCACTTGGTTGAAACCCTGACTTGTACAGTATCAGATCATAATCCCACCCTCCTCCACCTCCCCTGGGCCCGGCCTAACCCGTGATACCCACCTGGAGATTGAAACCAGAATCGTTGGAAGACAAGATGTTTAGAGAAGGGATCAAGAACAGAATAATTCAATACGTCAGTGACAATGGGGGCACAGCCTCATCTCCCAAAATGGAATGGGTCGGATTCAAGACAGTCCTGCGTGGTCAATGTATTGCAGAATCGAAAAGGGATCAGACATACAATACTGAGGGAAGTAGCCACTGCCGAACAAAAACCTACGAGACATTGAACTTCATAGGCCAGGATGCCCTGGAGCTCCAAACTGACCTCCTTGAGGTAAAGGAGGCAGTAACAGCTCAGGTAAAATGCATCTTATGCTTCGATTACAAGCACTATATGGACCAAACACATGCAGGGCGACACAAGTTTTAGTCTCTCATTTAATCGTTGGCTAATCCGACCAAACGAATCTCCCCTATAGTTGAGCTGGAGAATGCTGAAGGTGACTGAGTATACACACAGGAAGGAATCAATGCCCTCTTTGCTCAATTCTGTTCCATCTTATATAGGAGCATCACTGCATGTTATGATACGGCATTGCGGGTGTACCTCAGAGATTTACACCTCCTGCGTCTTGAGGAAGAGGAGGCAGAAGACCTGGGGAGTGAAATCCCTCCACGGGAGATAAGTGCAGCAATTAAATACATGGCCCAAAACAAAACTCGGGGTACAGATGGATTCCTGGCAGAATTCTGCTGGTCTAACTCAGTGGAACTTATACCCAGACTGGCGACCCTGTATACTCCCGATCTGGGTCCTGCAAGCAGTGTTTCAGGAGCTAGACTCCTTAATCATTGCTTTCATCTGGAGGACAAGCCACAGGTGGGTGGTGCTGGGCACACTACTGCGCCCCACAGCATCAGGAGGACTGGCAGTCCCTGACTTTGAGACGTATTATATTGCTGCCCAACTTATTTGGCTGCTCCAATGGCTAGCAACTAGGAGAAACCCCACTTGAAATGAGAGCCCATTTGCACCCAACCTCTGCCACCCTTACCAAGGTGTTGCTGAGAATACAGTGACACTCGATAGGAGATACCCGAGAGCTCCAGGTGATTACCCATTGCTGGCACAAATGCTTGGAGAAGGAGGGTAATGTAATGTAATTCTTTAATGCTTTATTAACAAAAACCATTGCAAATAAAACATTAATATCATGTATTGAAAACCGTTCCTTAGTCATTTTGAAAAAGAAAAAAAATTGATATAATAATTACCAACATCTATTTTTGTTTACCTAATTCGCCAATTGCAATACAACTGTACACAAAAATAAGAATGCTTTCAGTGGTTACATGCTGTACTGGAACATTGATACCACATATACACATCTTTGATCTCAGTCATTCATTAATCATAGTAAAAGTAATACATAATCAAGTAGTTCCCAAGAATATATGATAAAAAACTGTAAAGATTATGTGCCATTATACAATTGAACTCTAAAGTGCCTAGGTGCTTACACGTGGTCTATAGAATCTAGTGACACAAATAGCTAAAAGAACTGTCCATCATAGGCGGTAATATAGGCCATATAACAATACTAAAAGCTGTAAGCATGATATACCATTGTGCAAATGAACAATAAAGTATCTCAGTGCTTTCACATAATCTTTAGAGCTTGATTATAGAAGTTACCAAAGTTGAGTCATTGGGTTAGATTTGCATGAACATACAAAGTGTACGTGCCAAAAACAATAACCTTATATTATCTGATCCTTTAAAATATCCCATTATAATAGTTATAAACCAGTAAATATAAGCTACAGAACCAACATTTTTTTGACAATTATTAACATTTTTATAATTTGAAAGATCAATGGAATCAACGCACCCGACATACATAAAATGAGGGCCTGACGTGCAGATCTAACCCCAACCTTAACAAATAAAGGTTTTAGTAGTGCACAACATGTGTTAAGCAAATTAGGACACACACACAATGTGTAGGTTTCACGGGGCCACCCACACAATCTAGAATGAGTAGTTGGCCATTGTTGTATCTAGGTCGACGTGTCCCCCTTAGTTGGGTATATGCTAAGTCTTCATTTTAAAAACATGTCCTTCAAATGGGCCCAGAAATAGGCAGTCAGATAGGGCTGAATTTGCAAGGACTGATGAGAATTAATCACTGACCATGCATGTGTTTTTACCACCAATGCCACTTTATCCGCAGTAAGTGGATTAATTTTAAATCTTTTTATTTAAGAACTGTTTAGAATTGGGCATTGGCATTTCTGGAAACCATGACTGCAGATAAAAGCTCTGGAAGCCAGTTAAAATATGGGATCCCCACGCATCTGTGTAGACAGAACAAATTATTTCACACCAGCAATTATTTACTAGGGAATCAGTATCTGATAAAAACAAAGAATCCATATATTGAAAGAATTACCCATATCCTACCATGAGCTGTCTTTGGAGACCAACCTCGAAGCAAATTTCGGCTTGGCCAATTGACCTGGGTATTCCAAAGACTCATTTACAGGCCTTGATTACTAGTAAACCCAATAATTTGGCATCTTTCCCCATTGTAATAGGCGAGCCTTCTGCAACTGTTGGCTGGAACTTGGCTCCAATAACTTTAAGAAGATGTTCATAAGATTGACACCTCAATGATTTATGTAAAGATTTAAATGCATAAATTAGAGATGATGTTTTTGCCCTCAGAACTTTAAAATGACTTTTAAACTAAACTTTATCAAATAACATGCCCAGGTATTTATTAGTCTCCACCACTTCAATTAGCCCACTTCTAGCTCTCCATGACCTTCTCTTAAATTTCTTCTGCCAATTTTGATGATTTTAGTTTTTTAACATTCAACTCCAGGCATTACTAAAATATAATCATTAAATGCATTAATAAGCCTTTGTAAACCTATTGGAGTTTGACTCAACACGATTATATCATCAGCATATTGTAAATAGTGCACATCAGCAATTTTCGAGGGATGGGCATTGACAGACTTGAAATGCTTAGCAGGCCTGACAAAAAAAGGTTGAAAAGACAGGGGCATTGTTTAAGGCCATTACAAGTTTTTTGGGACAAAGTGAAACCATCACCTAATTTAATGGCAATAAACAGGGACCCCCTGAATATAATCAGATTCCTGGATCAGGGCTCAACAATTGGTAAAGAAATAAATCATCCAGGCAAGAACAATGTAAGTGGCTGGCAATAAAATAATTTGACAAATATCAACACAGGAAAAAGAAAGATCTTTTAAAACAGGAAATGTAATCATACACAAAATGGAATCACATTGATAAAAATTGATAGACATGTTCAATCAAATACAGAATTATAAAAAAATATAAAAAGAGAGTACAATATTCAGTTTTAGTAATCTCTAACGTTAAAGGGAAAAGTTAAAAACTCATGATGATTCCCACAGTTGATTTTTAGAATAGATGTCTTTCTGCCAACGCGTTTCGACGCAAACAATGCGTCTTCATCAGGGCAACAGCGTTTATCTATAATTCAAAAGATCATATTATTTAGAATCCTTTTGCCTGTGTTTGAACGGATAAATCTTTCATTCAACTGTAATAATTATAATAAAACAAGAGAACCAGACATTTCTTACAAAAAGAGACACAATATACCGCAAGATAAGGACACATGAAATAGTTCATAAGCTAGTACATATATAATTTACCCCTATAATTTTTTCTATATATAGAACACGCCTACATATATTCTACAGTGGGGTATAAATATTTTTTCTTATATCTTTTTTCTCCCTTTCCTGCTAGTCATGTACCAAAACACAGAAATTATTACAACTTTAAATAAACAATTAATGAAAATTCATTCACATACACGCTATTGTAGAAAAGAAACAGATAAAATGCATTAAATAGGGACAGAATAGAAAAGGACAAAAAGTTATTTTAATTTTAATTTATAGTTTACGGGTTTTTTTTTTAAAACAGAACCAGCCTTTCTTTTATTGTTATCTACACGCAGGGTTTCCTAAGTGCGAATGCATATCTATATTGGGGGTAACCTCTTTATCCCATACACAATATTGGCCTGAATGTTCATACGTTAGTTTTGATCTCCTACCCACCTCACAGCTTAATTAGATTAAATTTACGCAAGTGTGATAACAACATCAACACGTACCAATGGTGGCTTATCATTCGTTTTTTTCAACAATCGGGATGGTCTCAAAAGTGCAAGATGTAATGTACTTTATTCTTGTCACGTTTTAATCTAAAAAGAAAATACGTTGCAATCGATGTTAACATAACTCCTATGCATATTGATGGTTGTACGTTACTAGCAGTGCGTGTTTCGCTATTTTTTTTAAAATGAACCTGTAAGTGTCTGGGCCAGGGAATGATACAGTCAGAAAAAGTTGTTTGGTCAAACTCGTCCTCGTCTTGGAAGCATGCACCCTTTGTTAATTCTGCTGAAAAAAGAAGAAGGACGATGCGGAGATATAACATGTGTCCTCAAGTGTATCGAAAAGAGGGCTTCACCGTGCCATGAACCCACCTTGGATACTTCAAGAGTTAGAATATAATCGTAGAGACTAACATCAAAGGAGTTTAATCCCGGTATCAGTACGATCGGTACAGCATATGACACGCCGTTTGAATGTGCCAGATATTTTTCTCTATGAACAATTAGAGAGAGGGAGAAGAATTATTAAAACGGCAAAAGTCAGCAGCGGGGGTATGTGGATATTGCAAACAGGTCTACGATTAAACGTACTTGTGACTGACTGTCTTTAGTTATTCGTGTTTGCAAGACCACGTTCAGAGGCAATGCGCGTGTGAATTTGATCAAGGAAAAAAGGGGGGAGCCGAGCAGCAGCACCGAACTTCCGATATAGATATAGGACCTGCGAATATAATATAGCGTAATGAGACGCATATATTCAGCGTTTGAATGGTGACAATTCTTACGTTTACTAAAAGCCGGCATCTAGTTGATATTTTAGTCTAAGCCGACATCGTTAACTGATTTAAGCATTGTCTCAGATTTGTGCATGGTATTCGAATGCGTGTCTGAGAGAATATCGGGCACAAATCCATTTAGTTCATTCCTAACATGGAGTATTCTAGGTTATCGAGCGCATACCTGTTTTCAAAGTCCAGACGAGCGTGGTCAATGGCGGCGATTCTGTCCGTGACAAGGGAGAGAGATGAGAGGTGAAGACCAATTGGTCTATATATAGTGATTTTTGATAGGTGGTTGGGCATGGCTCCTCCTATTTTTAAGGGGCCATACCACTCATATGCTGTTTGAATAGATAGCGCATATACATAGAAAAAACACTATTTATTATATGGATAAAGGATACGCAGATGTCATTTGATCACATCTGACTGAATTCTTTAAAGATACGTGGAAATAGAATTTATACAGGTGAAATAAATAAAAGAAGGAAGAAAGATAATGAAAGATCAAGGTTAACCGTCTAATAGACAGACTTACATAATAAACTAGAGGAACAGTGGAGACAGTGTCTATGATCAATTCTTTATGTAATGGCGTTCTCCCACGGAAGTTCGAGGTTCAGTCCCTGGTTAAAAGTTCCAAGGGTGAAAATCCAGTAGACTTCCTTTTTCTTCCGTATTTTTTCACCTCCTCTTTCCTCCGGCATGTGAATTTTTTCCAAGATGCACCACTTCATCTCTGTTGGTGCATGTTTATATTCCGTATAGTGGCTGACCATAGGTGCCATCTTTGTTTTAATCGCGGATCTGTGTTCTGTTAGGCGTGTTTTTATTGCTCGGGCAGTTTCGCCTACATATCCTAAATTGCAGGGGCAAACGATTAAATAGACTACGTTACGGGTATTACAAGTGCAAAGTTCTTTGGCTTCAATGGTAACACCATTGAAAGTCACAGTTTCTCCAGTAATGATGGATCCACAAGAGTGGCATGAGCCACATCGAGATGTCCCTTTTACACCATTTTTTCCATCTATGGATTTCTGTACGAATGGAGTGTTTGTAGACTTGGAAAAACGGGACCGGACAATTAGGTCTTTTAAATTCCTATTCCGTCGATGGGCGAACATGGGCTTTGTCAGTTTATGTTTATCTTGATTTATATTAAGCAGGTGCCAATTTGCATTGATTACCTGTCTTATGGTCGCATTAAGGGTGGAATGCCTGGTAATACAGACAAGTCTCTGTTCTTGTTTGTGCTTCTAAGTTTGTAACAGTGAGTCGCGATCAAAGAAACGCGACCTTTTATAGGCCTCCCTTATCAGTCGGTGAGGGTACCCACGCTCCAAGAATTTTTTCTTCATTACAGATGATTGGGTGTCGTAGTCTTTTAGATTAGTACAGTTTCGCCTCACCCTTAAAATTTAACCGGAACCCAAGTATTAGTATACAAGAGCATACTAGCACCCAGCAGCATTTGGGGAATACCTCATCCTGCAAGTTTTTGCCATAATAATGCTCGTGGTACTGAATCGATGACTGCTTTTGAAAGAATAAATCAGTGGCATGATGATAATATCGTTGACAACTGTATCTACAGCTTGTATTTCCTTACAGATGATCCTTGCTCTCATCACTATCTGCCACATCACTACCAGGTTTGTCACAGGAAGCAAATGGGATGCTGTTTTGTATGGTGGTTGAGGGCCATATGTATCAACAAACCCTTTTGCGATTCCTAAATAGCGATTTTTAAGGAATCGCTATTTAGGAATCGCAAAATGGTATGTATGAAGAAATTCGCTTTTTTTTAGCGATTCCTTAATCTTCCTTATTTTGCGAATATTTCATACATACCAAAACATGCAAAAAGGCCTTTTGCGATTCGCAAAGGCCGAAATTCAGCCTCTGCGATTCGTAAAAGGCTTGATACATATGGCCCTTAGTGTCTGTTTATTACTAGCATGCAGGAAGACGTTGTAACGGAAGGACATGTGGTGTAGATTTGCAATGGAAATGCTGGTTTGGAAGTCAGGCAAAGTCCAGGTCTGACTAACTGTCTATCTGTTTTTCTTGATTGTTTAGGCCATAATCCAGTAATGATGGATCCACAAGAGTGGCATGAGCCACATCGAGATGTCCCTTTTACACCATTTTTTCCATCTATGGATTTCTGTACGAATGGAGTGTTTGTAGACTTGGAAAAACGGGACCGGACAATTAGGTCTTTTAAATTCCTATTCCGTCGATGGGCGAACATGGGCTTTGTCAGTTTATGTTTATCTTGATTTATATTAAGCAGGTGCCAATTTGCATTGATTACCTGTCTTATGGTCGCATTAAGGGTGGAATGCCTGGTAATACATAATGTAGTCATTTGTTAAATAACTATCCCAGGTATTTTCAATAAAACAAAAATAGTTGTGGTCTGCTGCTTCTGCACACTGCAGTAAACGCTCCCACCACCCTAGAGCTAAGTGTTACTGAAATAAACTGGATTACTGAAATAGACGAGTAAAAATAATTAACAGACTACATCTATACGCCAGACAGAACTGTGATTACACATTTTATTAATACATTTCCTGTTGTAATTGGGATTTGGAAAATATGCACATATAAAATATAGATGGTTAGGCTGAGGCAAAATATGGAAGAAAGAACATATCTAAAGAATATACTGTAAAATGTGTACAGTGATGTGGATAAAGAAATAACCTGGGTGCAAAAAAACAGGATTATCCTTTCGGAGAAGGCAAAGAGAGAAAAACAGTCACGGACAGAAAGTCACAATTACCTTCCACTGCCTCTTTCTGTACATTGCCGCACTTGTGCCAATATATTGCTAACTATGCGTAATAGTCGAAAACTTTGCTGCCAGATACTCTATCCCCCTAAACGTCTGAAACTAATAGAAAAAGAGAAACACAAAAAAGAGAGAAACAATGAGACTGTACCAGAGGGCTCTACACGAAGCATGACCATACTGCCCTACTGTATAGGAGATGAGCATGACGGCTTCAATTGTACGGTTGATCATGCTTTACCGTGCTCCCTCTGTCCACCTGTATCCTTGCTGTTGGGACCATTATTGCTATTATAGTCATCATCCTTCTCACAGGGTGTAGCCATATCAGGTGCCTCGTGCCAGCTGCTGTCTCCTGGTGTGTTGGTTAGCTCCTTCTTCTTTGCTTAGAGACAGAATCTAGACTACGTGATGACGTCTCATATGTTCCTCAGTGTCTTCGCCAGTGCCATGGGCAACATTCAACCTCACACTAGTATCATCCCAAGCTCATGACACAACATTACACTGAATTTCATGCAAGGCACACTAGTCAAGAGGTGCGGAAACATGGATACCACTTAACAGAAGATCAGGGCCTAAGGATGGACGAGTATATGTCTCCAGGACATGCGCAGTGCCACCATCAGCTGTGCCCACCAAAATGACCCCAGCAATGGTTAATTACAACGTTTGTGGTGCTGCAGGGTGCTGATGCTTGCAACAATTGCATTGCTTGTAGTGTTTGCAGCAGTGCTGCGAAAAGCAGTGGTGGTGAGAAGTGTGGCTGACACATGCAACAGGCTTGGTGCTCTTGTGATGAGACATCAGGTGGACTCTCCAAACTAGTGTGGCACAAAGTGACATCTTAGTGTGTAAATGTGCTCTCTTAAACTGTCACTCATACATCAGGCACACAACAACAGGTGTGAACTTGGACCACAATCCCTTAGAGACACAAAAGGAATAACAGTTGTATGACAACACCATCATCACAGATTCGGGTGCTTCTTTAGCTACTGCTGTACTGAGGGTGCTGATACTGCTGCTGGTGCTGCTGTTGTTGGTGCTACTTCTGTTGTCAGTGCTTCCAGTGGTGCTATCACTGTTGCTACAGATGCTATGAGACTGGCAAGTGCAGCAGCCAGCCACTTCAATAGTAGTGGCAGGCTGAGTTCTGCTGCTCCTCTTCTGTGCTTTCTCTACAGCAGATGGTGCTCCTCATCTTCATCATCGCCTCTGGATGCTGGATTAATTGTCAATGACAAGACAACTGGTAGTGCAGGGTAGTGTGGCATAGCAATAACTGGTGATGATGTTGGTAGAAGATCCACCAGAGAACACAGCAAAGTGGATGGGATGTCCTCCTTTCCTGCTTGCTGTTGGGATGTGGCCTCCACCTCAGTGTCATCTGCTGCCTCCACCACCTCTAGCAGTTATGAAGACTGCTGCTACTGTAGTGGTGGTACAGTTGCTTCCTCTCTTGCTATTGTTGTGGAATCTTCCCTCAGGTTCTGCAGAAGACTGAAGCCCCGTGTGCAATATCAATGTGAATGATGGGGTGCACAGTGCACACATAATACAGATTAATATGGTTATATGATGAAGACGAAAGTACTGTGGCGGAGACAGGCGTTGATAAATAATAAAGTGTAGAGGAAATTGTAGAGAAATGAGGCGCAGAAGTAGGAAAATAGGATGTAGAAAGCCATATAGGGGAAAAATAAATGGAAACTAAGGTCTGCTGCTGCTGCTGGTCCTGGCTCCTTGTTATTAGATCCTGACTCAGGTGCCCCTCCCAGGGAGACACTTACACCTTTATAACGGTCCTCCACAGAGGCGCAGCAATGTGAACTTCTCAAATCTATGTACTTTCAGAAGCTGAAGAGGTTTGGAAGTGTGTGCAGGGGTCGGGTGCTGCCTGGAAAGATGCGTCGCATCTCCGATGAATGTGCAAATCGAGACACACAAGTACAACCAAGAAGCACTACATGTCCCATGAAGCCCTAGGACCCTCACGAGGCTTACCTTGGTGGCGGCCATCTTGAACCCCTATAGTGTAAATTCATTGTTCGATCTGAGCAGCCGTACTAGGAAATTGGGAAAGACAGGTGCTTCAGTTGGGACCTTGTTTTTAAAGGTAGGAAGCTTTGCAGATTATCATTCTCTTCAGAAGTCAACCAAACACTGAACAGGATGCAGAAAAGTATTGAATATGTTGAAGGATTTGAGCTTACATATTAGAGCACTAGTTTCAGAAGTCTTTTGTGAACTTCTATTCGCACTTGTTGGCTAAATGAAGGAGCAAAAAAGATCCCCATTTCAGTACAGGCTTTGAAAAACGTCTTTAAGATGAAAATGCTTCGAGGCCATGCCTTTCCTCTCCGTTATTTACGATATATCTGAGCCACATCTTTAATCTAGTTTATGAACTTCACGTTTCTCTTCAATTCTTCAATCAGATGGAAATGACGCAGTTATATCCTGTTTTCTAATAACAGTAAACATTTTATGAATCTGCAAATGTTTGCTTCGGGTCATTCTGGAATAAATGAAGAATAATCTCTCGAAGTTTGGCGTTAGCTTGATGATAGGGGCTCACAAACTTAGCCATGATATCCACCTTCCATAGGATATCATGGCTAAGTCAGGAAAATACCAGGTGTAAAAAAAGCAGCGCTAACCGCGGTTAGCGCTGCTTTTTTTATCACTAACAGGGTTAGCGATATCCTTGATAATAGGAGAAATGTCGCTTAACAACATTTCTCCTATTATTTTTCTCTGGAACGTCCCCTTTGCATCTCATTAGAGATGCAAGTGGAAGCGTAGAGAAAAAGGGTGCTAACATGCGAATTTGTGTGTTAGCACCCTGTTGCTCATAGGGAGGTAATTTTATCTCTGCTTTCTTGGCTTTTAAAGCCAAAAAAGCATAGATAAATCCCTTGATAATATGCCCCAATGTCCTTTAGCTTAATCAGATGAAAGAACTGGTAATGTGTGGTTTTCAAGGGAATGGTTAACCAGATACCTCTCATATATTTGATCTGCAAGTTATTGAAGGTGAAAGCCTAGGGTTCTTTGTTAGTACCAAAACCTCCTGGAAGCCACAGATATATGTCATAGTAAAAATCTTTTTTTTCAAATCAATAAACTCAAACCTCTTCACCATAACAACGTGCTCTGGTTTTGAGACCAACAACACACGCCTTGAATATTGCAACAGCCTTTACATCGCCCACCCTAAGACTCTCCCTTTAGGCGGCACCGAACCAAGAATGTGGATGTTAGGGTCATCTTTGTAAAAAAGAATTACGTTTCTTTGGTTGCCAGTCTCTGAAAATTGTGCCTTACCTTCAAGACCCTTCCTTTGATGTATAACTGCATCCATCTGTTGACACCTCCATACCTGAGCTTTAGAGTCACTTCACAGGCTCCTTAATGAGGTTTGTGCAGTAAAAAAGCAATTCTAGCTAAAGATCCCTGAGATATAAAATTAGTAATCGAGGGTTCTAATAATTTGCTTTACAGGGCCGCTGGTTGTGAAATGCCATAGCTTCAGACATGAAGGCCCCATTCTGAGTTGCAAGGTAACGGGGGCATAGTAAAATCACATGAAAGTTTACCATTACTGTGTGGTAAATCCGCCCCAGTACTTTGCAATTACAAGTCAAAGCTAAAAAAATGGGGAATTACTGTGTGAGAGCCACATGGAATTCTTAATTCTGTAGGGTTGAATACATCCAATTGCCACCTGTTCTTAGCAGTGTAAACACTATTTGAGTGGGTTGAGTAAGTCAGGGAGGGAAGGGAAAGGTGTTTTCTGGCAGGGGAAGCAATGTATGATTCCCCTTCAGAAGAAAACGGGGAGTGAGGCTTGGCTGCTGCTTTAGCCAAAGCCTCATGCCATTTTACCATGCACAATTACAGCACTGCAAAACCGGGTCTGGTTCTCCCACACCCAGAACAGACGGACATGGAAAAACCGGCCCACTTGGAATCAGGCGTGACAAAATTCCATGAGGTTATTCCATAATGAGCGTCTAATTGCTCTATTTCACCTCTCAGCTTCAGACAAACAAGCATTTGCAATGCAATCGGTCTCGCCTTTGGAACCTTATATGTATTTAGCTATGCAGCACATTAGCCTGGGCGCTGAAACATCTACTGTTCTTTAACATGGAGGGAACGTAAGCACAAAACTGCGTTACACACCAGATATGGGAACACATGGAGAGAAATATTGCCTTTCAGAAGGAAATGGTATAGTCCAAAGCTCTGTTGTTAATATAAAATCAGGACCTTTGGTGGTCATATCACTGAAAATACAAGATTTGAAAAAAATATTATTGTCTATTGGTGCTCATGGAAGACAATTTCTATGGACTGGAATCTAGAGAGTGCTAAAGTGATTCTGGTATTTTACTGACCTCTGCTGGTCGTTTTCTATCAAGAAAGTTAAAGGAGGCAGTTGCTGGAAATTTGTTAAAAAGAAAGTCCCTCAGCAGAAAGCAATTCTGGTACTTTATTGACTTTTGCTTGTCGATTTCTATCAAGACCATTAACTAGAGGCAGTTGAACAGAAAAAAAGTCCCTAAGCAGAAGCAGACAAGTCCTAGCGCTGATCTCCAGAGCCCACAAAGTACATACACCTATAAGTATATAATAAAGTATATACTAAAAGTGTATACAAGAGGTCTTGAATGCTCGACCTAAAAATGAAGGCTTCTTGTTCGGTTAGTCAGCCATTGAGACCAGTGCCAAGAGACCTTCATGAGGGGGTTAGCGCTACATGAATATAGTCAACCAATCAACGGTGTGGGGGAAAAGGGAAGGGGAAAAAAGTAAAGAAAAATGGAGACATGAAGCTGCTTCTTGATTTCAGGTTTCCGGTTGCAGTTAGTCCTATCCTGCTGCATGGGGCTCCTCCCTGATTGGGGTGAGGTGTGGTGATGAAGTTATAGAATGGAGAAGAGTGAAGTGGAGTAGAGAAGAATGTAAGATAGGGGAAGAAGAAAGGTGGGAAAGATGACATTGAAAATGACATCTGCTGCTTCTGTAGCTTCCCGCTTCTTGGGTCCTGGCTTCTACAATTGCCTACTGGTCATCCTAGCTCAGGGAAGGAACGGAGGGGAGTGGGAAACAATGGAAGAGAGAGGAATAAGGGGATAAGAAAAGGTATGAAAGAGGGGGAAAAAGAAAAGGAAATCTGTTACTACTCCTCTTGGTTCCTGTGGGCTGGTGTTTACAGAATGGAGGGGAGGCGATTGGGAAAGAAGGGAGGAGAGAAGAAATGGGGGAATAGAAGACTGTTAAAAATTTACAAAATAAAACAGATTTAGGAGGTCTGCTGTAGCTGCTCACTGGCTCTTGATTATTAATTTATTTGCATATTTGTCAATAGTGCCACTCCATCAAAAGGTATTCAAATTCTTTAGAGAAAACTGTTGCTACATATGCTCAATATGTTCACAAAAAACTGTTACAAATGGCCAATCCAGTGAGGGGGGTAATAAGGAGAAAGGGAAAAGAGATGGATAAAAAATATGTGGCCCAACAAGAAGGATCATAATGCAAAGGGATAAGGGAATAAGGAAGGGTGAGAGGCAGAAAGACGATACGCAGAACCAGACATTATAGATGAGAAGGTGCATGAAGAAACATGAGACGAGCCAATGATTGATCAGTAGATAACTGAAAAGAAATCAGAGAGTAGGAAAGTCAGAGACAACCAGACTGTTGCCTAGATTTCTTTTGGACAGTAAGGTCTTAAGTCCTTTCTGGGAAAACATGAGGCCAAGGGTCATTCTAGTTTTGCCAGAAGAGAGTTCCATAAGAAGAATGCAGAACCTGAAAAGTTGTGTCATGGACTAGAATTGATCTCAAAATTGTGGATTCAGGAGTAAGAGAATTCTTGTTTTGAGAGGTTCTGCAGCCCCAGATATTCCCATCCGGTCATGTATCTAGCTTGGTTTACATGAGTTAAAGGATTTAAATGTGAGACAACAAATCTTGAACTGTAGCCTGGTTTCTAATGAGAGCCAGTGGACAGCCATTCGATTCAGAGGGATGTGCCAAACATTCTTTTGTCTGTGACTAATCGGAAAGTGGAATGAAGAAATACTTCTCTGAGCAATAGAGCAAAGGCTGGTAATCCGATTAGGATGGAGTTATTACTGTTGAATCTGTAAATGGTGAGCACATGCGGAGCTGATTTGAGTTTATTAGAAGGTAGAAAAAATGTGATTCTTTTCAGTTGGTGAAGGTGGCAATTAGTGTCATGGACAATTTTGTTCATGTGGGGAATTAGAGAGAGAAAACTGTCAATGAGTAAACCTACAACTTAACATTATCAGAGAGAAACAGTGAGTAGCCAAGTTCCTTGGGATGGCTGATGAGCTGATAGTCATTGCTTTGTGAGACATGCGAGGTATAAATAAAAAGTCAGTTTAATTTCAGGCAATGTTCAGTCACCCATGCAAGTATCCATTCCATGCCTCTTTGGAATGTAGTTATTTCTAGCAATGTAGGAGGTTTTAATTGAAGTTGAGTGTTGTATGCATATTAATGTAATGTAATGTCTGCATATTCCCGTATGAGGATGAGGTGTTCGACACACAAATTGAAAAGAATTGATAAAATGGAGCCTTGTGGTACACCACAGAAAACCATATCGGGCCTGGATGTGAAATTACCTAGCTTTACTAAGTATGAACACCTGGTGAGGAAGGATCAACCAATCAATCAATCACGGAATTTGTAGAGCGCACTACTTACCCGCAAGGGTCTCAAGGCACTGGGGAAGAAAAAAGGGAAGAGAAGAGTTGGTTGCCGCTACTGGTCGAACAGCCAGGTCTTGTGTAGCCTCCTGATGGTCAGCAGGTCTTGGGTCTGTCGTAGGCTGAGTGGAAGGGTGTTCCAGGTCTTGACGGCGAGGTGGGAGAAGGATCTGCTGCCTGCGGTGGTTCTTCGGATACGGTGGTGAGGGAGAGATCGGCGGAGCGGAGCTGGCGATTGGGGACGTAGAAGAAGAGCCGCCTGTTGAGGTAGGCTGGGCCGGTCTTGTGGAGTGCCTTGTGTCCGTGGATGAGGAGTTTAAAGGACATTCTCCTGTCGACGGGGAGCCAGTGCAGGTTTCTCAGGTGGGGGGTGATGTGGCTGTGGTGTGGTACGTCGAGGATCAGGCGTGCCGAGGCGTTTTGAATTTCTTGCAGTCGTTTGATGAGCTTGGCTGGGCTCCCGCGTAGAGGGCGTTTCCATAGTGGAGTCTGCTACTGACGAGTGCCTGGGTGACTGTTCTTCTTGTATCTGTCGGGATCCACCTGTAGATCTCGCGGAACATGCGGAGGGTGTTGAAGTAGGATGATTAATTGACAAATCAGCATTTGAGGCCCATTCTGTGTTCAAGGATTTTGAGGAGGATGATGTGGCCCACAGTGTTGGATGTTGCAGATACATCTAATATGACATTGACGGAAGATATTGCCTTCATTGAGCCTGTTTTTTTTTTTGCTAAGTTGCAGGTTCCATACTTTGGCCAGCTCCAAACTTGGATTGCGCAGGGGAGAGAAGATTATTGTCATCAATGTGTCCCCTCAATTGAAAAGCCACACATTTCTCAATTACTTTGTATAACCAGGGTAAGTTAGTTATTGCTCAGTAGTTTTCAAATATGCCTGCGTCCTCTTTAATCTTTTTCAAAATAGGTGAGATCTAGCATTCTGAAAGTTTGCTTTTATGGTCTTGGCAGGTACATGGTCTTTAATTCAGTAATTTGATGACTATGGTTTGATTAATTTAGTCAGTTCTTCCAATTGAACTGTATCAAAGGAGTCTAGAACTTTGATGGTTTTTAGGCTATAGTCACACTGTGATGAAGAAACAGAGGAAATCTTTTTGAGATCTTTTCTGAGAAGAATGTATGGAATTCATTTCACTTCTCTTTCGAAGGGGTGATTGAAGGAAGCCTGGGACCAGAAGTGTTTTCTTTTATGAAAATGACAGCAGCCTTTGCTGTATTTTGGAAGTGGGATGCTTGATGCAGAAGCATTGGCAAACAACATTTTTGTTTTGCATTTTTTCCTCACCTTCTTTAACCTAGATTTATTTGAAGTGATTTTTTTGATTTACCAAGTCATCTCTAGAGATTGTATTACGCGTGTGAGAGGGTGAAGTTCTTCGCCAAAACAGGGCATATGTGGAGAAGATTTAAGAGATTTCAAGTTTTGTTTGGAGCAGCAGAGTTTACAAAGTACTCAACTGTGGTGGAATAATTCTCAAACATGGAGTTGATGTTGACTTTATACTCCATTTGCCCAAGCCTGGGAGTAAGGCTATTATTGGCCTCAACTGTGATGTAACTACAATTTATGATCCAAGTTTTATTTTTTCATTGAGGATAACTGACCTGTCTTATTCTGGATGAGATACAGAAGAGCACTGGAAGGTGATATGACAAATCTATGTAAACTAGAGGGCAAGTAGGGGTATCATCAAAATGAGTAATGATCTGATCTGGCATTATGCCTTTCATGTGGGTTGAACGTGTTATGAGTTGTTTCAGTTAGAGTAACTTCAGTGTATTTGTAGATACAGAAAAAGTTTAGATTTAGAGTTGCCATAATTCAGGCTTCTCCAACACGTCTGTCATGAGCTGCCAGTAGCGCACAGGTTTGTTGAAGTAGCTCGCATCCTTTTTTAAAAAAAACTTTATTTTTCTGTTTATGTAACATATACAAAAAAACCCAATTGGCATCGCTACAACACATGTACACAGTTCAACAACCTCATTATGGCACTTAGGAATGTAGGTATCATCCAGAGAGGTACAGACACATAAGGAATAACAGATTAGCAGGCAAATAAATAACATAGTGAGGAAGCAGCCAAGCACAGCATAACTCCCGGTAATAGATAAACTCTAGTGGTCCCCCCCTCTCTCACCATCAGATCCCGACCCCCCTGGCAAGAACAATTCGTCACTTGCCCCGTCAGACTCGCTCTGGGAAGACCGCCCCCTCTCCGTCAGTCCCGAGTCACACATGGTTCGCCAGGCGAGTAAATCGTCCTGGAGTTTTTCGTCCCTCCGAGTAAGTTGCATATGACTTTCCTCGGCCAGGGACCACTCTCTCACATCTTTAAGCCAGCTGGGCACCCCCGGAGCCCTCTGTCCCATCCAAGTGATCGCCACCCTGCGCCTGGCAAGCACCAATATCAATTGTAAGAGTTTATTGGAGAGTTTCCTTTTCTTGGGCTTGGGGACTAACGCCAGCAAACAATGCAAGGGGTTAATTGCTATCTGAAGGCCTGTAGTGGCGACTATTCGATCTACCACCCCCTCCCAGAAACTCCTGATCAAAGGGCAGCCCAAGTGTAAGAAGCCCGCTCCCCCTGCACTACATCTTGGGAAGCTGTCCCCCCTGTCCCCAGAGATGCGCTTCAACGAGACCGGAGTCAGGTAGGTGCGGTGTAGGAAGTTAAAGTGTATCAATTTGAACCGTGCATTGCACAATACCTTGCACGTAAGGGACCCTATTCGCTTCTGCTACCCCTGTTCCAGTGCAGTACCGAGATCCGCTTCCCATGCCACCCAGGACGGCGGCACCGGTGGGGTGGAGTCCTGTTTCATAGCTGTATGTAGTAGAGAGATTAGTCTACGCCGCCTGCCGCAGAAAAGAAGAATGTTTAAGGTGTGGGTCATTGAAGGTGTGTCCGGGCACTGAGGCCAGGTAACCTTCACCTCATCCTGCAGTCCCAGATAGTGCTGGTATTGCCCTCTCCCAAAGGCCTCCTCCGCCTGCTCATAAGTCAGGAAGGACTCGTTAGGGTAGAGATCAGCTAGAACCCCGCATCCCCCCTCCCGCCAAGAGTGGAAGGATATGTGTTTCTCCATGGAAATGAAAGGGGCCAATATCCAGACCGGTAGCTCCCTATGGAAGGGCGCCCTCCGCAAGACCCTCTACACAAACCGCTGCCAGATGCCTGCTGTGTAACGCACAACATAAGGAAGAGTATTGTCCGCTCCCCTGCCCTGCATCAGTGCGACCTGCAGCCCCTGTATGTTCGTCCTGCCCTCCAAGAGGCGCGTCTCTCAGTTATCTGCATCTGTGAACCACCGGGTCGCAGGCTGTAGCTGTGCCGCAAAATAATATAAGTCGAAGCGTGGCCCCTCCAGGCCTCCCTCCTCATAGCTGCGAACGACAGTGTGGAGGGCTACCCTGCTGTGCCGGCCCGCCCAAAGCAGGGACATGAGCAGCATTTTAAGAGTGCAAAAGACTCGTGGGGGAAGAGGACACAGCGTATTCTGGAGGATGTATAGCGTCCTCGGAAGCATTACCATCTTGGCGACGGTCAGCCATCCCATTAAAGAAAGTGGCAAAGAATTCCAAAAGGACACCGATTGCTGTAGGGAGTTGAGTATCTGATCGATATTCCGGACCAGCAGCTGTGAGTCCATCGGGGCCACCTGAAATCCGAGATAACGGAATCCCTCCCGCTCCCAACGGAGCCCGAGGTCTGGCAAGTCTCCCAGTGGCACCAAGTCAAACTACGCAAGCGGGAAGATCAAAGACTTGCCACGGTTAAGCTTCAGCCCCGACGCGTCATCCGCATACAAAGAGATGAGACTGCGTGTGTCTCCCACCGTAATACCCCACTGTGCCATCTCTGTTTGGACTCGGACAGCAAAGGGCTCTATGGCCAGGGCAAACAGAAGCGGTGAGAGGGGTGTACCCTGTCCCAGTCGCCACTCCTCCGACCATGCAGCTCCAAGTCTCACCCTGGCGTGAGGGGCCATATATAGGATGCAAATCCAGCGACAAAAGTTGGGGCCTAACCCTACTGCCCGGAGGACCTCTATTAGATACCCCTAATCTACTGTATCAAACGCTTTAGCGAGGTCGACCGACACCAGAAATATCTGCTCCTCCCTGCCACGTACCTCATGCATAATGTGATTCAACCGCCGCAGGTTCATGGCCGTGTTGCGCCCTGGAATAAACCTGCACTGGTCTTCATGGACCAGGTGAGACATATATGGCGCCAAACGCGTGGCTAGTATCTTGGACAAAATCTTCACGTCCGTGTTGATCATCGTAATCGGACGATACGACGAAGGGTCATGTTGGTCCCCCCCGGCTTCAGGTTCATACATATTTCCGCCTGTGTCATACTCAGTGGGAGAGTCTTGTGTTCAAAGGCCTCGAGAAATACCTGCAAGAGGAGGCAGGAAAGTGTACCCTCGAATGTCTGATAAAATGCAGGAGGGAACCCATCACTCCCCGGGGACTTAGCTCGCGGCAAGCGGCCCAATGCAGAATGCACCTCACCCAGCGTCAGGGCTTCATCTAACTCCTCCTGTGCCTCCTTAAGAAGCGACTGCAGGGTCAACCCCTGAAGGTAAGGGAGATAAGATGCCTCAGTGATGGTAGGGTTAGCAGCATATACCCGCTGTAGGTTAGACTGGAAAACTCGCAGGATGCCCACTTCTGAGTGGACCACGCCTCCGGTAGGCTCCCGCAGGGCCACAATAAGCTCTGGGGCTTGCTCCTGCCGAAGGATCCAGGCGAACATAGCATGAGGACACTTGTTGATGTGAGAAATATAATTTGAAATGAGTTACGGAAAAAGTATGATTTTGACAATATTTGATGGTTTGTTTTTGCAATATGGTTGTAATACATATAGTAATGGCTGTTTTTTTAATTGATATTCGCAGTTACCCCTGACGAAGGTCTTATAAAGACCGAAATGCATTGGGTGGAAATAAAGAAAACTGTTTCGGATTATTCATGCGTTTCCTTCGTGTTCTTGAACAAGGTCCGGATGGGCAGGCTTGAGCATGAGAAGCTTTTAAAAACAGCATGATAACCTGCACGTGGTGCAAAAAACAGAGTACATGGAAAAGAATTGAATTAATATCGTTGAAATTTAAGAAATCGAAGGATTGTTTACATTGGAGCATTAATTTGCAATCACGGCTGTGCAACTGGGAATGGGGCGTCAAAGCGCCCCATACTGTTTTCTATATTAGTTTCGCGCCAATGGGCATGGCGCTTTCCTAGTATGCACGCAACTTTGGAGTACATTTTGAAAAATTGGTCGATCTGAAAAGCAGGTGTGCATCCCATCAACTCTGTTGTATCATTGAAGGATCCAGGCCAACAGGCGACCTGACTTATCGCCCTCCCTGTGAAGGCGCTGTCTATATTGGCCGAGGGTATATCTGTCAAGCCATTCTAGGATATCATGAATGCGAGACCAAGCATTTTGTTCCTCCTCCTGCTGTAAAGCATCAGGAGCTGTCGAGGTTTGCAAGCCTAAAAGACTATCCTCCTCCTCCCGTAAGTCCCGGTGGAACTGTCTCTGAACCCCATAGATGAGGCCCATGCACACACCTCGCACCACCGCCTTCAGGGCATCCCATCTGGTGGCCAAAGTAAGCTCCCCCCTCCCAGTTGAGGTCCACGTAATCGTTAAGAGCAGTCTCTATATGACATTTCCCCACCTATTCCTGAAGGATATCCGCCGACAACCTCCAGGTCCGGGGGCAGGAAACCGGCACCCCCCAATTCACCACGCACGCCACCGAGGAGTGATCAGATAAGAAACAGGCCTGATGGGTAACCTCAAGGGACATGTTTGACTCTGTGTACGCCACTAGTACCATATCTAAGCGACTATGTGTATTGTGAGTGGAGGAAAAACAGGTGTAGAACTTCTGGGTCGGGTGTCTCTGGTGCCAAACATCAAGAGCTCCTATATTCCCCATGACCTCCCTTAGCTTCACTGTTATTCGTGGTTTTGTGCCAGCTCGGGGCGGAAACCTATCCAGAGCGGGATCAAGGACACAGTTAAAATTCCCTAACCAAAGCACCGGTGCCTCCAGGTCTGGGATCAGGACCTCCTGAAGGGTCTGGAATAAGACAGGGTCATCCGTTTTGGGTGCATATGAGTTTAGTATGGTGGTGCCCCTGCCATCCAGTTTCGCCCGGAGGAGCAGGTATCTCCCGTGTATGTCCCCTTCCACATATTGGACAGCGAACGGGACCCCGGGTGCCAACCATATCAGGACCGCCCTGGCGTATGTAGAAAACGAAGAGTGGAACACCTGACCCCGCCACTTTTCCCCCAATTGTTGGGCTCTATCATCAGTAAGGTGAGTTTCCTGGAGGCACGCAATGGAGACCCTGTGTCTGCGAAGGAAGGACAGGACCCTATATCTTTTAGTACATGTGCCCAGCCCCCTCACGTTCCAACTCAAAAACTTATACCCCATGTCTGGTGACGTATCCGAGCAAGCCATGGTACTCTACCCATGTTGTCACCCTGATCCCATGCCCAAAATGCTATACATACGATGCCTGTAACCATTCCCCTCAACAACCCCTCCCAAAATATTAACCACCCCCTCCCACGAGCAATATACTTGCAACAGCAAAACATGCTGATATGCCCTTCCCCTGCTGGTGCCAGGACGTGCACAGCCACCCCATATGCCCAACCGGGCTAAACCTCCCCATAGGTAAAAAAGGGGCTCGGCCATCAGGAGTTAGACACGCGCAACTCTCAGAACCCCCGCCCCCCTAGGAACAGCGCCCCCCGATCCAAGTACCCCCAGAACACTCCCCCTGTCGTGAGTGAGACCAGTTGGGCCGACCAAAGCCCACGGTTCAGAACAGTTTCAGAGCACAACCAGATATGTTCTTCAGTACAAAGCCATGGAGGCGACCATCGAGGCCCCAGCCATTTCAGGGACTGTGTCAGTGGTAGGCGGGAGAGTGTTCGTCGTGGGCTGCAGAGTGTCCGGGACCAGCACCTCATCCTGAGGTGGAGCCACGGAAAGCGCAGGAAGGCCGTCGGTCCCTGACAACTCCAGGCGAAGGGCCCGTCGTCTCCCACCGTGACACGCTGCCTCTCCTCGCACACAGCAGCATCTGACAAATATCTGTGTCTGTTACTGCGCCTCCTCGATGGCCCTGTCCCCCATGTACTCCGGGGCCCCCCGTTCCCCCTGATCTCCAGCGACTCCCATACCTCCTCCGGGGCTTCAAAGAAATGTGCCTTTCCCTGGGAAATGACCTTAAGGTTAGCAGGGTATAGCAGCATGTACTGTAGATGTAACTCCTGAAGTTTCTGCTTGACTGCAAGGAAGGATTTCCGCTGTTCCTGCACTTGGTGGGTGTAGTCCGGGTAGATGGACACTTTGGCGTTTTCAAAGGTGAGGTTTGCCGTTTCCCTAGCCACTCTCAGGATGCAGTCCCTGTCCCGGTAGTTTATGATCTTAGCGATGAGGGTTTGCGGCGGGGCGACCGGCCTTGGCGGCGGGACCAGCACCCTATGGGCGCGCTCAATTACAAAGACATCAGACAAGCCCGTGGGGCAGAGTGTTGTACGGATCAAGCGTTTCAGGAAGCGCTCCGCATTGCCCATCTCCGAGCGTTCTGGAATGTCAAGAACCCTGATGTTACTGTGGCGTGCCCTCCCTTCCGCATCTTCTGCCCTGCGCTCCAAAGCCACCGTTGAGGCGGTGAGCTGCGAGACTGTCTTTTTTAGGGACGCCACCTCTCCCTGCAGCTGGACGATATTCCCCTCCGCAGTCAAGACTTTATCTGCCACCTTTCCAGATCCGCCCGCAGCAGGTTCACCTCTATGGACACTGTTTCTATTTGCCTCTCCAGGGCGGAACGGGACCCCTGTATTGCCTTCAGCAGCTCTGCCTGGGAGGGCTCGTCGGGGACCTCACTCTCTCCGTCCTGTCCCGACTGACGCGTGATCCGCTTCGAAGGGAGTCGTTGAGTGGTGTATTGCGTTATGGTATTTGGCTGAGAGGCGCGGGGCATCCTGTCCTTACACATTGCAGCAGCCTAAAGGGACCGCCCCTGGGCTCCCGAGCAGTGCAAGTGTCCCCAGGCAGCCCCACTCAAAGACCTTCAATGTTGTGAAGAGTCCGCGGCTGTCTCTCTGGCTGTGCATTGCTGTGGCCCCAAGCGTCGCCAGTTCCCACTCACCGCAGTGTCATCCGCGGAATCCCCAGCGCATGCAGAAGAAGTCTCACGGTACCGGGTCACGATGCCCAAGCTGCCAGGCCACAAGGCTCCACAGAGGCCGGATCCGGCGCAGTCACAGCGGACCCTCAAGGAGAGCGGGCACCGCTCCAGTGCAGCAGACAGGCCAGATCCAGTGGCCAGCTCCAGGCATCTCCACTCACCCCCCGCAGTGCAACAGGAGCATCAGTGAGGCTCAAGGGGTCCAACATCCTCCCACACCGTGAATAGGCCTGCACTGGTCCCCAGGACTCCCAGCGTCAACCACCTCCTCTTGTGCGCTGTGTGTATAGACCAGAGGCAGGACGAGGCCCCAGCCCCTCAAGTGAAGTCCCAGATGTCTGCAGAGACCCCCTGCGCCACGGCCGCTCTGGGCCTCCGCAACGCCGATGTAGGCCCCAGCCCTGGCCTCTCTTAGTGTCAGTCCACTGGCTGCAGGACCGGTGCCTCAACAGTCGTCTACCCGCCTCCGGTCAGCCGCACCGGCATCCAGGGCACACCACCCAGCCCGGAGAGCAGTGCACACCCCTAGGGCCAGCCCGGACGTCACTTTATGCGGGTCCAGTCCCACGGCAACCCCCGGGGTGCTCGCCAGACCCCTCTGTACAGTTCATGCACCCGCAGGGTCCGGCCAGGCCACTGGAGCACCCTACTTCTCGGGAGACCCCCCGATGGCAGTGGGCGCCTCCGGTGCTGGCAAGCTGCTTCTAGGGTCGGCCGCAAGGGGCACCCGGATCGCGGGCCTCCTCCACCACGCCGGTGTAGGCCGCCGCCCTGGCTTCACTTTTCACACCGGCCGTGTACCCGCAGGATCCAGATGGGCCACAGGAGCTCCTCACTTCTCAGGAAGCCCCCCGATGGCAGTGGGCACCTCCCTTGCTGGCACTCTTCTTTTTAGGGGCCAGTCGCAAAAGGCGCCCGGATCGCGGCCCGCCACTGCCTCACCGGCGCAGGCCGCCTCCCCGGCCTTGCTTTCCACACCGTGCATGTCCCCCACAGGGCCCAGGTGGGACACAGGAGCTCCTCACTTCTCGGGGGGCCCCCCGATGGCAGTGGGCCCCTCCCTTGCTGGCACTCTTCTGTTTTAGGGCCGGTCACGAAGGGCACTCGGATCGCGGGCCACCTCTGCCGCACTGGCGTAGGTCGCCACCTCGGCCTCGCCCTCCGCACCGTCCGTACCCTCCGCAGGGCCCGGACGGGCCACAGGATCTCCTCACTACTCTGGAGGCCCCCCGATGGCAGTGGGCACCTCCCTTGCTGGCACGCTTCTACCAGGGCCGGCCGCAAAGGGCACCCGGATCGCGGCCGTCTCTGTCACGCTGGTGTAGGCCGCAACCCCCGCCTCTCATTAATCCGTCCCAGCAGTCCCGCAGCCCGGGCTGTCTCTGCCGTCCACCATCCACTGGGTGGGTGAACCACCGAACAGGATGTGCCCCAAGGTCGCCGAGGCTCTAGAACCCTGTATACTCGGTCCGAGGTCCCCAAGATAGGATTTATAACAGGATTTCTGCGATGGCCTGCCGGGAGCCGAAGGAGCTCACGTCCTGTCGGCCATGCTGCTTGGCCACGCCCCAGCTCGCATCCTTAAGTTCCAAAATATTCAATTGCCTGCCTATCTGTCAATGTGGCACTTAAAACACTTTGAGACAATTCTGTGAAGTCGAGCTTAAGGTGCACGAACAACATTCAGTCCATTGTCTTGTTAAATATCCACGTGTGCAGCTGTTGTCTGTTAAGACCTCTGAAAATAAATTAATGCCTCAAACCAGATTGTTTAAAAATCTCTCTGAAAAACCCCTTGAAAATGTATTGCTTCAATGACTACACAAAGAGGCATTATTTCCTAACTATCTTTTCTTTCTTTCTTTCTTTCTTTCTTTCTTTCTTTCTTTCTTTCTTTCTTTCTTTCTTTCTTTCTTTCTTTCTTTCTTTCTTTCTTTCTTTCTTTCTTTCTCTCCTTTTCCTTTTTATTTTCCTTTTCCTCTCTCCTTTTCGTTCTTCCCTTTCTCTCTCCTTTCTGTCCTCTTCGTTCCTATTGTATTTTCTTTCTCTCCTTTGTTGCTTTGTTTCTTTCTCACTTCCTCCTTTTCATTCTTTGCTTCTTTCTTTCTCTTCTGTTTTCCTTCTCTTTTATTTCTTCTTTTCTGTCCTTGTGTCCTTTCTTTCATCTCATTCTTGCCTTCTTTCCTTCTCCACATATGTTCTTCCTTTGTCTTTGAGTTACCTTCTTTCCTTCACTTCTCCCTCTCATCTTTGGTGCTTCATTCATTCATGTATTCTTTCCTTACTTTCTCTTTTCCATTTCTTCCTTTTAATCTCCTCTCTTTCTTACCCTTTCTTCCGTCCCTTTGTTTCTTCCATTATATTCTCCATTCCTTTCTTCTCTCCTTCATACATCCTTTCCTTCTTTCTTTTCCTTTACCTTCTTTCTCTCCTTCCTCCTTTTTGTTTTTTTCCACTTTGCTTCCTATGTTCCTTCTATCATTCCACTGTTCCTTTCTTTGGCTACTTCTTTGTTTCATTCTCCCTTTCCTTTGGTCCTCCCCCTCCTTTCTTGCTTGCACACCTTTTTCCTCCCTTCTTTTCTTTCTCCCTCCCTTTATGTACCTCTTTCTAATCTATATATTAGGCATCAGCTCAAGATGGTTTTCATTTATCAGACCTAGCTCTCACAATTGAAAAGTCTGGAGACACCTGCCCCAATCTATGTTGAAGCTTTCCATGTAGATATTGTAGGGAGATAGGATTTGGTTGTGTGAGATGTACTCTAAAAAGTGTTCTGAAAACTCTTTTAAGGGTTTGAATTCATTTTTTGAATGTTTGTCCATAAATGGCCCTTCTATCACTTTGTTTGAATGCTTGCCAATAAATGGCTCTTCTATCACTTCATTCTTTTCAGAAGTACTGATTCTGATTTTCTGATTTATATATCTCCCTGCAAAGTTATCATATTATGAATGCACCCCCAGATGTGTAGAAAAGCTTTCTCCCATTAGCTGCTCTCCAGCACTGAGGGGCATCATGCAGCTACGCACTCATTGACATGGCCACCATGCTGTGCTGTCATGCTTGATAAGTGTCACTGGCTTCTCAGGAGATGTGCAAGTAACCCACATGATTGATTAAGCCATTCAACGATAAGCAGCTCTTCAAAGAGAACGCGATACAGAATACTGACTCCTTCATAGAACCCTTTAAAAACAACAAAACTAAGGCTCGCTTTCTGGACCTGGTGGGGCAATTCCACCAGGAGTAGAGACAATTTTAAGATGATTTAGGAGCAAAACAGTCCTAGAAATGAAAACCTCCTCAACCGATCCAGATCCTCCCAAAATGTTCTGCTCCTTTCGGGCAGGAGTGGATATAAAGGATGCAGCCATTCTCAGCTGGCTCTACTTCCTCAAAACCTCTCTTACCCCACCTACCCTTACATCGCAATCTTCCAGTGAGGTGGGGCCTCCCACTTCCGCACTAATTGAGATATGATCATGATGGATCGCTGGGTCATGCAGCCAGTTCTCATGGGCTTGGCTACACTGTACCCTTCTTTCCTCCCCTCTGGATGACTCTTCATTCGCAAAGACATGTTCTCTAACATAGACGTCGGTTTTAGAAGTGGAAGTCCTTGCTCTTTTGAAGAAAGGAGCCATAGAGGTGGTGCCTCAGGAAAAAATAGGCACTGGATTTAATTTTTCTTACTTCTTGGTTCCCAGGAAGGATGCGGGCCTGAGGCCCTTCCTCAACCTTCTATTTTATTCGATTCTATTCTTTTCAATTCTATTCTATGTGGTATTTATAGAGTACATAGCTACCCATGGGCATCCCAGTGCTAGCAGTGCAACAGAGACTAAAACAGAGTGTTCTAGAAGGGATTGTTCTCAAATAGACAGGTTTTTAAAGGCTTCTGAAATGATAATTAATTGTCAGCTGACGGCAATGAATGGGGAAGGGCGTTTCATAGCTTGGCCACATTGTAGCCAAAGGGGTCGTTGCCCGCTTCTCACCTTTCTGGTGGTGGGAACCACAGCCCTTTAAGTACTGGTGGGTCAAAGAGTTCTCCTCAGAGAGTATAGAGAGATCAGAGGCCGACAGACAGGTGAACCATTGTCAAAAAGGGCCCTATGCGCTATGCAGAGGGCTTTAAATGTGATCCTCTGAACAAGTGGGAGCTAGTAGAGGGATACCAAGGCCTGTCAGAGTTGTGTCTGGGGATATTTAGCAGAGTTCGGCGCGTGGAATTCTGCTCGACTTGAAGTTTCCTTATAACGGTATTTGAAACTCCCAGATAAAGTGAATTTCCATAGTTCAGGTGAGAGAGGATTAATACCTGACCCAAAAGCTTTCTAGAGAACAGAGGAAGCAGGTACAGGATTTTTCGGAGCATTCTGAGAATGTCATGGTAGCAGGCCGAGAGCTTTGTTTCCTGGGCTTCCATAGACACTTCCATAGACACAGATTTGTCCAGCCAGACTTTTTATAACTGTGTTGAGGCGGAAGGGATACTCAGGTCGTCGGGCCAGCCCAGGCTCAAGTGAGGATTGATATTATTTCCCAATATCATCAGGTTGGTCTTATCCCAATTTAACTTGAGGAAGGACCTGTTCATCCAACTGGCAACCTTCTGTAAACAGTGGTCGAAGGAGGGGGATAGAGGATCCTGTTCAGGAGTGAGAGAGAAAACCAGTTAGATATCATCAGAGTATGAAATTATGGAGAACTCAAATGGTGATATGTCTGCCAGTAGACACATATATAGGTTGAAAAGCGTAGGGCTCACTCAGCTTATCCATCTTTCATGGTTGTCTGATCAGATAATTTGGTTCTTGGTCACTGCCTAGCCTTCCTTTCCAAAGTGGTATGTGCCTTTCACATGGGTCAATCCATCACCCTTCCATCCGTCCTCCAATCTCCTTAACCAAAGATGAAGAGTAGCTGCACAGACTGGAACCAAGACATTCTGTGTTCTATTATGAAGATTACACTTGATTGGAGACGGAGGATGATCAGCTCTTTGTGGTCCTCAGAGGGGCAAAAAAAGGGTGATGAAGCGATCAAATGTAGCATTTTTCTTTGGGCCATCCTTTGTATCAGGGTCTGTTTTGTCTTGGCCAACAAACATTCTGCAGGGGAAACTCATGCCTACTTCACTAGGGTTAAATGCCTTCCTATGGCTGATATCTGCCAGGTGGCAATGTGTTCACCCTTGCATTATTTTGCTAAACAATGCTGTTGCATAACCCAAACATGCAGAGATATTTTTCAGGGCTTCATTGCATGACTTCCTTGAATAATTTCACCTCCCAATCCCATCTCCAAAGGAAGTATTGTTTTATGGCTCCTTCATAAGGTGAGGAATCTGCCAGGATCCTGTGCATCCTTTTGAAGAAAAACGGATTTAAATGGGGTAATAATATTTTTGGATAATACATAATCTTCCCACATATTTCTAACCCCTTTCCCTCCTCACCAGATGAGTTAGTGCCAGGCATAATAAAATCACAGTTACGCCAGAATCGTATTTGTTCCTTTTGTTGATTCTTTCTTGGTTCCGCTCCACAATACTCAATTGGGGGACACACAGTGTACCCGGGGCTGACACTAGGGCATCAGTTGGTACCTAGTATACTATATTGTTGTCACATATTGGGTGGAGTAGTGGATGAAGCCATTTGGTGACACCTGGCAGGCAGGAGAGCTAGTACCTGGGGAGAAGTTTACTGCACCAATCTAGCACCTGAAGGGATATTCATAAGATCAAGATCTGTGGGAAGGTGATATATTTTCCAGAAATATGGTTCCAGAAGTTCAATCAATCAGTAGATTTGTAGAGCGCTTCTTATCATCCATGAGAGTATCCAGGCACAGGCAGGGCCCAATTGATTAGCAGATTAGTCAGACCTTCAGAGACTTTCATAACTCTGAAAGAGATGGGTAGGTCGTAGATAAAAGGGTAGCTCATTCCATGTCTTTCCTGCTGGGTAGGAGAAGGAGCGACATCCGCCACTGCTACGTTGGATGCGGGTGTGAGGATTAGAGAGGAAGTGTCTGGTAGGCTGATGGAAGTTCAGGCGATGGTTGAAGTAGATGGGTCTGCAGTTGTGTAGTGCCTTATATGTAAAGGTCAGGAGATTGAACTGGCATCTTTTCTGTACATGAAGCCAGTGGACTTCCCTGTGGTAGGGGGTGATGTGCATTCCTTAAGAGAGATCCAGGATGAGTCTGACTGAGGAGTTCTATATGGTCTGTAGTCATCAGAGGATTATAGCTGTGATCCCTGCATAGAGAGCTTTGCCGTAGTCCAGTCAGCTGGAGATGATGGCCTGGGTGATTGTGCGTCTTGATCTTCGAAGTATTTGGATATCGTACAATGAAGGCAGAGGATGAAGAAGCAGTAGGAGTAGACAGAGTTGACCTGTGTCATCAAGGTTAGCTTGTTGTCCAGAATGATACCTAGTTTCCTAGCGTGGTCAGTTGGGCTAGGGGTAGGTCAGGGTTCTGAGGGTCACCAGGATGCGTCCCATGAGGAGCTTTTGTTTATGAAAATTAGTACCTCTGTCTTGTCTGAGTTGAGCTCCAGGCAGTTGTCCCTCATTCAGTTGGTGATGTCTGTCATGCAGTTGAGGAAGTTGGTCTTGGTGCTGATGGTGTCTTTGGAGAGGATGAGTTCTGTGTTATCGGCGTAGAATTTCAGTTTCCGTAGGTTTTGGCAATGCTGGCCAGAGATATCATATAAGTGCTGAAGAGGGCGGGGCTGAGCAAGGAACCTTAGGGTACTCCACTGATGATTTCCTTGGGGTTTGGAGGTGAAGGGGGGAAGGTGGACTTTCTGCTTTCTCCCCTGTGAGGAAAGAGGTAATCTCCCTGAGAGCGGCTCCTTGGATGCCTATGTTGTGCAGCCTTGTGATGAGTGTGTAGTGGGAGACTGTAACAAAGTCTGCCAAGAGGTCTAGGAGGATCAGAGCCTCCTCAGTCAAATAGGGCTTATATGTCATCGATAGCCGCGATGAGGGCTGTCTCTGTGCTGTAGTTGCTGAGCAATCTGGATTAGGAGGAGTTGAGTAGGAGGTTCCATTCCAGATGGGAGGAGAGTTGTTGGTTGACGGCTTTTTCTAATACTTTGACCGGAAATTAGGGAGCAAGGAGAACTGTCGATATTTGTTGAGTTAGCTAGGTTCTACAGATGGTTCCTTCAGTAGGGCATGTTGAACAAGCTGGTGAGTATGTGGGTGATTCTGGCTTTGCCTAGATTGAAGATGTGGTGAACGAGTGGGTTGCTTGGGTTCCTTTAGTGAACTGAGTTCATGATGGAGATTGAGGCCTGTGGGGCGATCTGGCTCTATTCCGTTAGTCGGATGTCTGTGGTGGTAGCGGGGTCGTTGTGTTGCTTGAAGAAGTTGGTGGCCTTGGGCTGGGGTTTGAAGTTTCCGTAGATTTAGGTAATCTTGTCGTGGAAGAAGTTTGTAAGGTTGTTGCAGAGTTCCTGTGAGGGGTTAATGTTGTTTGTTGCAGCTGAGGGGTTGGAGAATTCTTTGATGATGTTGAAGTGTTCTTTGCTGTTATTGGAGCTTGATTTGATGAGTTAGAATAAGGCATTTTTCTTTGATTCTCTCAACTGTCTGTGGTAGAGGTTGAGGACTGTATTGAAGGTGGTTTTGTCGGCCGTGTCCTTGCTTGTGCTCCATCTTCTTTCATGTTGTTTACAATGTTGTTTAGTGGTTCTAAGGTAATCAGTGTACCTGCTAGCCGGCTTGGTGGACCTTCTGTGGGTGTTGTTGCCAATGGGAGCAACGCTGTCAGCGCAGTTGCTGATCCAGTTGTTGAAGTTTCTGACCTTCTGGTCTAGGTTGTTGGGTGAGATGGGGCGGGTGGCGTTGAGGGCATTTATCAATGTGTCCTTTGAGACTTTGCTTTTGCTGTGATGGGGGCGTTAGGCAGACGGGGTGGAGGTCCATGAGCTGGTGATGATGGAGTGGACAATGGAGTGGGCATCCAGGCGAGTTCCGTGCTGTGGTCGCTGGAAGTGGAGATGGGGTCTAGCTAGTGACCAGCGGTGTGCGTGGTGTCCTGGACGAGTTGGATGAGTCTGATGTTGTTAATGCTGTCGAGGAGGTTGGTAGAGTTGATGTCATTT
Organism: Lissotriton vulgaris; assembly: GCF_964263255.1. NCBI lineage: Eukaryota > Metazoa > Chordata > Amphibia > Caudata > Salamandridae > Lissotriton > Lissotriton vulgaris. The sequence continues at coordinate 628,255,775 of NC_141695.1, read as the reverse complement.
TAGTTGTCAAGATGGAAATTGAGGTCACCAAGGAAAATGTAATTGTTTGAGTCTGTGGCGATGGGCGATGAAGTTGCAGAAGGCTGGACATGGTCCTGGAGGACGGTAAGTGAGGGTGCCACTGATGATGGTTTTGCTGTCTGTTTGGAGTCGGACGTTGAATATGTTCCATGGCTGGGGTGATGTCCTCATTTGTGGTGGTGCATTGGAGGGATTCCTTTTGTATAAGGGTGAGTTCCCCACCAGGGTTGTTGATGCGGTTGTGGTGGGTGATTCGGGAATTGTGGGGATGATATCGGGGGCAGAAGTGGGGTTGAGCCAGGTCTCAGTGAGGAAAAGGACATTGATAGTGAGGGTGAAAATAAGGTCCTAGATCTCAATAGTGTGTTTACATTGGGAGTGTGTTGAGAAGTGTGCATGCGAGTTGGTGTTTTTGTTCAGGTGTTGTCTGTGGTGTGTTTGGGGTGGAGCGGGTCGGTGAGCTAGTGTGTGTGCTGTGGCAGGTGAAGTGGCAGGGAGTGAAGGTGAAGGTGTGGAGTGTGAGTTGGAGTGGTGACAGTGTGTTTGTTACGGTGTACAGGGTCGAGGAAATAGAGCTCAGCGATAGTGTATCTATGGGGGGCAGGAGGGCCGGGGGTCAGGGTGATGGGAACGTTCTAGGCATGGATGGGCACAGACAGGATTACTTTTGGTGCACTAGCGGCATGCCAGTTTTGCACATCCACTGTGGGGTTGCACTGTGGTCTGCATTAAGTAGGTCCATGGGGTGGGGCTTCTGTTGGCAGGGAGAACGGTTAACGACGAAACACAGTCTGGAAAACACAGGTGGGAAACCCAGGTAGCGGGGATGTCCCTGGATCAGACTTGAACAAGCAGGAACTGGAGGCCACATGCAAGTGGCAAGCTAGGTGCCCAGGCGCTTCAGTAACTTTTTCTTCTGTATCCACTTTTCTTAAGGATATCCTGGGATAATGAAATAAAAGGTGCTGAGATGCCTTTGTAGAAGACTATGCTGAAATGTGGAATGGAGAGAAATAAAGAGCTGTGGAAGATCAAGGCACTCAGCCATGTTTGATTTTAATTGCAGTGCATTCAGTGATGTTTTTATGCATGCTCACCAACCTGGAACTACATTACAGTACAATAGAGGTTGGACGAGGGGATTGGCACAACTTTATGTAGACTCGATTAAGATTGACTACCAATAGTATTTTAATTTCCTCTTTTAAGAAAAGCTGCCTGAGCTACTAGGCCTTAGTTTAATCAGAAGAAATGAAACCTGATGGAAGAAGTTCCGGACACCCCCCTGGAGGAGACAACTGGGAAACTACCCAAACCCTTGTACTTGAATTTCAGAGCATGGGAACCAGTTACCTGACCTGGTTCAGAGGGATTTTTAGATCTTAATCTGCTGGGATGGGCTTGGAGGTGGAATTTGCCATTGTAGAATGGACGTTGAAGGGATGAAAAGGATATGGAACCATAGGGACCGGTTGATTGAAGATAATCCTAATAAAGTGCGCTGGGTTTGGTAGAACCAGCCATGAAGAACTGCAGCCGAATCTCCATTCATAAGTGGTTTTGCTTTCCTTTTCTATGTGTGATTTTTTGGCACAGGGACATGGACACAGTGGCGTTGAATTAGGAAAGCACAGACACTGGGGCAAGAATGGGGAAGAAAACTATGTGGACAGAGCTAATAGCTCACTATAGCGGATGTGTCCCGCTGGGGCTCTGACATCTGCTTCTGGGGGAAGAGCCTTGGATGCTCTCCTCTTCTTCGGAGAAAAGAGGAGGGCAGCTTGAGAAATTGCAAATGGTGGCACCTACGATCAGGAAGATAAAACCAAGACATCACTCTTGCTGATGTGGGGGGAAGCAAACAAGATAGCAGCACAGGTACTTAAGTGCTCAAGTGTCCGGTTTGTATTTAGAGTGGGTGGCTCTCAATCAGGGCCCAGTGAGGAAAATACTATACTGTGGCAGAGGGAGCAGAAAGCCTGAGAGGCTACGGTTGAAACAGAGCTAACGGATAACCTTCTTCTACCACAAAGGGCTGTGGTTAGGACTGAATCAGAGGAGGAGGTGGAGAGAGGTGACACTGGGCTGGGTAAAGGAGGGGGTCCTCAAGAGGGCCCATAGGAGAGGCAGAAAGTATGGCCCTCATTTATGAAAAGTGACGCATCGCTGCGAGAAAACAGTAATGCTTCACTTTACATTGCGCCCTCCTTGCAACACCAATGATGCGTCATATTTACAGTATGACGCATCATGTCGCAAGGAGTTACAGATACGTCAGTATTTCTGACGTATCTGTAGACGCAAAAATGGCGCATTGCTGGAGTGTGTCACAAAAGTGACGAAACTCCAGCAATGGGTCAATACACATGGGCAAGTCCCTTGTTAAACGTGCCTGTGTCTTACGCCTGCTATTGACGCATTTGTGTCCTAGAAGTGGTGCAGTGAAGTTTCATAGATTTGACTGCGTCACTTCCACGACCGTTACTTGCGTCAGAACGCCCCCGCTGCATACATTATACCTGGTGCAGGTATAATGTGGTGCAGGGGCTTCACAAAGTGATGCATCTACCTAGATGCATCACTTTGTAAATATGGCACATTTTTTTACACCACTGATGCGTCACAAAAAGTGACGCACCGGCAGCGCAAAAGTGATGCAAGGGCCCATAAATAAGCTCCTATATGAGATGAGATCTGTGTAGTATGAAGAGGAGCTAATAAGAGGAGTGGCATGTCTGGTTAGGACAGAAGCCACGTTTCTAAATGGCAGAGAGCCTCTGAACAAACATTTGCAGGTGCGATAGAGCAGTGGAGATCTGCATAATTTTCTTTGCCCCTAATCTTCCTCGCTGGGGAGGAGACCCGAGGAGGAGAGAGACATATACACGTGGGGTGGATAAATAGGTTTACTCCATTATGTCGGAGGTAGGAGAAGAGAAGAAAAGCTTACAAAACTGAGGTAAAATAAGAAGCCCCCCTTATCACTGGATGAGTGTTGAAAGACAGTGGATACAGAGGCACAGAAGGCGGGAAAGGCCCAAGATTTCAGGAGTGCGCTGTCTAAGTGATCCACCCGTTAGAAACTAAGCGGAGGTAAAAAATACAGCAGCTCAAAAAAACGAAAAATCGGGAAAACCATGGATAAAAGCGATGTCTTACATATTGAAATTGAGGCAGGGAGATAGACCACATGGGACATGGAGACAAGGAGATTGGGACATGGAGACAGGAACAGTGCGGTAACAAGACACAGACACTGAGCAGAGAAAAATTGATGCACACAGTGGCAGGGAGACATAGCCACTGACAGCAGGACTAAGGAGCAAAGACAGACATAGACACATCTGGAAACTAACAAGGGAATACATCACTGAACAAACAAACATAATGAAAAAAATCTTTGAAAGGAACCTCACCCGTTTTGGCCACTTTCCTGTGGTGCCCCGAATGTCCCTTTTATATCTGTCCTTGGATGGGTCTGTTTCTATGCATCTACTGTAGTGTAGTTCCTATATCCCTAATAGGCTCTGCGCATTGGAATAATATACACTATAGATTTTTTTTTGTTGAAAATTTCTTTTTATTGTCGCATCATGCGGATCATCAATAAAAGCATTACGCCATCACGGGGGAGCGTCAACATTCCGCACCCCCCGTATTATGCGCAACTTTTGGAACACATCAATACATGGCAGTTATCATGACATAATCAATTTGTGTTGTGTCTTTTCACCCCGAACCCCCCCCCCAACCTCCATGTAAACTCCCCCGGGCAACTGAGAGACCACTATTTGAGGTCCCCCTTCCCGCCCTCCGCCCCCCCCCCCCCAAGCAGCTCGTCCTCTTTACCTCCACTCTACCACCCAATCCCCGTGCCCTCCTCACTCCTCAAGGCATGTGTCGTGAGCATACGTCGCCTCATCACCCCAGTCCTTCCAGGTTCAACAGGTTCAGACCAGTCACACATGAGGCCATCCCAGTGATCAATTTCGCCCCCCGCATTCCCCCCCCTCCTGTTCACCCCCCTACTCGAGTCCGTGGTAGTTCCGCCACTTGGCCCAGATTTTGCGGAACTTTCTCGGGCATCCCCGCGCTTTATACGTAACCCTTTCAGCCGCCATGTACATGTCCAGGCCTCGCCTCCAGTCATCCAGATTGGGCCTTCCTGGCGCCCCCCACATTCTCGCTATATCTCTTTTGGCTACTACCAACGCCAGCAACAAAAAGATGAGTGAGTGCCGCGTGACATCCACCTCAGTTGACATGCCCAGGAGTGCCAGCCTGGGGTCCCTGGGAATGTCCACCTCCAGTACCGCTGACAATTCAGTGAAGACCTCATTCCAATATTCCTGGACCACGGAACAACCCCAAATAATGTGGAAAAAATCACCCAGTGGATTTTGGCATCTTAGGCAGGAGGCATTAGTAGCCCTCCCCATCCGGAAGAGTCTTGCCCTGTCAAAGTAGACCCGGTGTATAACCTTGAACTGGATGAGGCGAAGCCTCGACTTTATGGCCACTTCTCGAGGGTGCATGAGGATGAGTTCCCAATCCAGGTTTTCTAGTGTGCCTACATCACCCTCCCATCTCTCCCTCAGAGCCTGTAAGTCTCCCAACATATTGTTTGTCAGCGTTTTATATGTCATGGACACCGCCCCCCTGTGTATCTGTTCCTGGAGCAGGCGTCCCTCGAGTGGCGCATATTGGGGAATGTCAGTAAGGGAGATGTTTTGTGCCCCCCACGCATGCCGCAATTGCAAGTATCTGAAGTATTGGGTGTTATGGAGGCCAAAATCCTGCTGTAGCGCCTGAAAGGTCTTTAGCTCCCCCTCGCTATGACATCCCCGATCGTAGAGATGCCAATGTCATCCCACTTTTTAAATCCCCGTAGTTTGTGCAGCTCGGCCAGCCAGCTACACGACCACAGGGGGGTTTGACGGGTGGGTCTTTCCTGCCATCCCATCTTTACCGTGGCTCTACGACATGCTGTCAGGGTAATTCTAGTCGCCGGGAGAAGCTTACGTCCTCCCTTCCCTCCGTAGAGGAAGTGGAGCACCCCATTTGGATTTTTCCAGTGCATAAGTTGGGTGGTCTGCGGAAGCATGTAACCACTCATTAATGGGGGCCAGGTGTTCAGCCCAGTAGTATGCCTCCAAGTTAGGTAGCGAGATTCCCCCGCTGTACTGGTGGAGCTGCAGGGTCGTAAGTGCCACTCGGGGTTGTTTCCCCAGCCACAAGAAGGAGCGGAGGTCAGCGTGGATTTTCGGTATAGTTGGAGTAGGCAGAGGGTAATATTCGTTTTGGAGGGCATATAAAAACTTCGGCAAGAGGATCATTTTATACAGGGCGGCCCTGCCCAGGATGGTGAGTGGAAGCTGTCTCCACCTATCCATCTCCGTCTTCGCTGCCACCAGAACCCTGTCTATGTTATCTGTATATGATCGACGTGCATCTCGGGTGATAAAGACCCCCAGATACCAGAAGCCTTCTGTGGTGTGTAGGAGGTGTTCGGGCAGGCACTCCCCCCTAGGGGCCCCTTGCGGGTCATACATGACCGATTTGTGCCAGTTAATGGTATGTCCAGCTACTGCCCCGAAGTCCCCCAATTCCTTAAATAGCGCAGGGATAGTCCTAGCCGGGTCCGTGATATACAGCAGAACGTCGTCAGCGTAAAGGGAGATCTTCTCCTGTTCCGCGGCCGACTCCCCCCAGTGAAACCCCACCACATCCCGGTTATGCCGAATGCGGATCGCCAGGATCTCAATCGTGAGGGTGAAAAGGAGCGGGGAGAGCGGGCACCCCTGTCGTGTCCCCCGCTCTATCGCAAACTCCCTGGAGAGCCTTCCATTGACCCGCACCTTCGCCCTGGGGTTCGAATATAGCAGCTTCACCCAGCCTAAAAACTTGGGCCCTATCCCAAAGCGTTCAAGGGTGCCCATCAGGAAGGGCCAATGCACCGCGTCGAACGCTTTCTCTGCGTCCAAGGTGAGGAACCAGTGGGGCTCATCCCTGTCACAAACTTCCTGGAGCCAATTGTGAGTACGCCGTAGGTTGAGTTTGGTGGCCCTGTCCGGGAGAAACCCAGATTGGTCTGGGTGCACTAGACCTGTAATGACCTGTCGCAAGCGTCGCGCCAAAATGGTGGCCAATAGTTTGGTCTCGATATTAAGGAGAGAGATCGGACGATAGGAGGAACACTCCTCCCTGGGTTTATTCTCCTTGTAAATCGGGACTATGGTGGCTAGAGTCAAATCTGGCGGGAGACGCCCGGCGTCAAACGCCTCGACAAACAATCCTTTCAGGTGGCGGGAGAGGAGGTCCCCCGTCCGTTTGAAAAACTCCGCCGGGAAACCGTTTGGGCCCGGCGCCTTCCCGGGTTTCAATAGCGCTAACGCCTCCGTGATTTCGTCGAGGGATAGGTCGGCTTCCAGGGCCTCGCTGTCTTCGGGGGTCAACTGTGGGACCTCCATATCACCCAGGAACGCCTGCACTACCTCTGCATCCCCGAGGTCCCTAGCCCTATAAAAGTCTTCGAAGTAGGCCGCAAAGGCCTCCGCTATGGAGTCATCCGTGGACGCCCGCGCGCCCCCGGGGAGTCCGATCCTGTCCACCCACCTGGCCGCCCTCTCCCGCCTACTCAGCCAGGCCATAAGTTTCCCTGATTTGTCGCCCACATCGTAGAGACGGTGGAGGGTGGCCAGTGCCTGCGTGCGTGCCTCATTCGTGGTTAATTCCTTGTAAAGTTTTTGAGCATCTAGCAGTTTCCTAAGGTCTACCTCCCTCTTTGACCTGTGGTATTCGGCCTCCAGAGTCAGTATGGTCGCCTCTTCAGTTGCTATAGCCTCATTACGTTCCCTCCTAGCCTCACCCACCCTGGATTGGAATCGATCCCTCAGGACTGTTTTCATGGCCTCCCACAGTGTAACCCTAGACCATGGGTACTCACAAACTTTCTGTCGGGGGCCAAAATTACAGTGTGGCTTATGGCCGAGGGCCACACCAGTAGGGGCGGGGTCAGGGTCAGTGGGGGGCGGAGCTAGAGTAAAATGCTATATTTCAAAAGCAGATGTAACCACAAAGAGCACATTTTGACAATATATTCTTATTAGCAGACAATAGCAATCTAAAGAGGCATTGCATAGCTTCATACACACTTTGACCCCAATTCCATCGGTCTCTCTCTCTGTCAGTGTCTCTCTCTCTGTTAGTGTCTCTCTCTCAGCCAGCCTCTCTCTCTCTCTCTGTCAGTCTCTCTCTCTCTGTCAGTCTCTCTCTCTCTCAGTCAGTCTCTCTCTCTCTCTGTCAGTCTCTCTCGCTCTCTCAGTCAGTCTCTCTCTCTTTGGCAGTCTCTCTCTCTGTCAGTCTCTCTCTCTCTCTGTGATTCTCTCTCTCTGTGATTCTCTCTCTCTCTGTCATTCTCTCTCTCTGTCATTCTCGCTCTCTGTCAGTCTCTCTCTCGGTGTCAGTCTCTCTCTCTCTGTCAGTCTCTCTCTCTGTCAGTCTCTCTCTCTGTCAGTCTCTCTCTCTGTCAGTCTCTCTCTGTCAGTCTCTCTCTGTCAGTCAGTCGCTAGTCAGTCAGTGGCTCTGTCAGTCAGTCGCTCTGTCAGTCAGTCTCTCTCTGTCAGTCTCTCTCTCTCTCTCTGTCTCTCTCTCTCTGTCTCTCTCTGTCTCTCTCTCTCTCTGACTCTGTCTCTCTCTCTCTGTCTCTCTCTCTCTGTCTCTCTATCTCTGTCTCTCTCTCTGTCAGTCAGTCTTACTACCTTAGTCAGTCTCTGTCTCAGTCAGTCTCTCCCTCTCAGTCAGACTCTCTCTGTCAGTCTCTCTCATAGTCAGTCAGTCTCTCTCTCTCTTTAAATAGCAGTATTTCTTTACTATTAACAGACACGCAACAGAACGAAAAAATTGATTTTTAGATCAAACTACAGTGATATATACACATAGCTGACATGGATCGCCTGGTTACAGGGCTTTTAGTGGGATGAAAAAACTGGGGGTTCCCAAGACAGCTAAAATTAAGGGGTTGGCTTAAAAACATGTAAAGACAAGTCTTTGTTTATCATAGTGTGCCACCCAACTGGTATGTTGCTGTTTGTCATTGGATTCAGATATATGAGATACAACCAGTAACATAATACCTGCAACAAGTCAGGACTATTGGCTTTGCCAATAGTTGTTAGTTGCATAAGATAAATAAGCAACAACTATGGCTTTGTTTTATATAATATATAACATTGAAAATGTCGCGGTTCTGAAAAGATGAGACTGTGAAAGAAGTAAAACCAGTCTATTTGAAATTACATCAAAATCTTTGCGCAATTATGCTGCTACTGAGATGAGATTTTTTTGTTCACCCGGAGGGCGAAAATGGAGACCCCGGTAGTTAGTTGCATAAGATAAATAAGCAACAACTATGGCTTTGTTGTATATAATATATAACATTGAAAATGGGAAAATGGAGACCCTGATAGTTAGTTGCATAAGATAAATAAGCAACATTGAAAATGCTTCAGTTCTGAAATGATGAAACTGTGAAAGAACTTAAACGAGCCTATTTGGAATTACATCAAAGGCTTTGAGCTGCTGTTGAGTTGAGATTTATTTAAGGGCGAAAATGGAGACCTAAGAGGTTTTTAGTTGATAAATAAGCAAAAACGATGGCTTTGTTGTATATAGTATTGAAAATGCTTCAGGTCTGAAATGATGACACTGAAAAAATGAAAGAAAACGTCGATTTGAACTGAGAAAGACTTTCTGAGCAGTAGTGCTGCTGCCAAGTTAATATATATATATTTTGCCACCCTGAAGGCAAAAATGTTGCCCCCATAGCTACCAGCTTTTAAGCACTTACTTGGCCCACTAAAAGCCCTGCCTGTTAACTCCGGGAGAACAAACTCGAATGAAAAAAAAAGTTTGAGCTAATGATTAACTCACAAATGGTCACAACAGCGCCATCTACTGTTGCATTCACTTAATATGCAAAATCACTCGCAATGACAAAGGGCAGATAAAGAAAGGCAGCAACTTGCGTGCCTTCTTCAGGAATCTTCACCTGCCGTGACCCAAGCCTTTGACCTCCAGTGGCAGATGAGGGCGGGGGCCGCAGGTGAGCATGCGAGACACTACTTGTCTGCGCATGCCCCCTTTGACCCCTTTCTCGGCAAATGCGGCCCCCGAAGAATCACAACAGCAGTAATGGTTCGGAGTCCTGACCCTGACTGCTGTTGTTTTCCATGGGGGCCGCCAGGGAAGGTCTGGCGGGCCGCAATTGGCCCGCGGGCCGTACTATGAGTACCGCCGCCCTAGACTGTACCGAGCCCTCATTCTCTGCCACAAACACTCGAATATCTGCTCTGATACCACCCAGAATCTCAGGAGTCTGTATGTCCCATGCCGACATATGCCAGTGAGGCCGTCCTCTCCCCCCACCTCGTCCTATGTGTGCGAACAGTGGGGAGTGATCTGATATGCCCCTCGCCCTATACTCGGCCTGGTCCTCCAGTGATAGTTCCTGCCTCGAGGTGAAGATATAATCCAATCTTGAAAAGACCCTGTGTGCCCCGGAGAAAAAAGAATATTCTGCCTGCGCGGGGTGGAGCCACCTCCAAACATCAGTGAGGCCGAGTGTGTTCATCTGGCGAGCAAGCGCCGTGTCTGCTGTTACTGTGTGGGAGCTGCTAGACCTATCTCGTGCCGTGCACATCACATCATTGAAATCCCCCCCTATGATTTGCACCGTGTCAGCCGTGTCCAGTAGTATGTTGGTGACCTCCTGCATTGTGCGTGCCTGAAGTTTGGGTGGGGCATAAACCGACAGCAGCGTATACCCGCGTCTCCTCCAGGTCCCCTGCACCCCTGCAAATGTTCCCTGTGGATCTAACCATGTGCGCGTTACAGTGAAAGGGGTCGTTTTTCTAATGAGTATGGCCGTGCCCCGTGAGTCCATGGTGTACCCCGCATGTGCCAGAACTACGTATTGGCCTCGTGCCAGGAAAGCGCATCTGTTCCCTTTCAAATGTGTTTCCTGAAGGAAGATAATGTCTGGCGCTGCGCGTTTAATGTAGGCCGTGACCAGGCCCCTCTTAATTTTGGAGCCCAGGCCGTTCACGTTCCACGTGAGCGCCTTCACCCCGGGGCCGTCTCGGGTCGGTCCAGTTAGTGTACCTGCCATTGTGTTGCTCGGTGATCATCCAAGGCCGGGCCCTGGGGCCCGGATGGCAGTAAGTGTGACCCTCCCCGACTCCGCTGCTTGGTGTCGTGCTGTCCCCCTCCCCCTTCAACAAACCAACACCCCAACATGAGGTAATAACAGTTCCAACAAATCCCCCCACCCCCACCCCACCTCCCTCCCCTTCTAGCTGCGCCCCAACATGGGGCCATACTATCAATGGGAGCAGGTCAGTCGCCCTCCCGCACATCCCTCCCCAACTCAAACAACAGTCAGAGCGAACTCTGAGGAAGAAAGAGTAAAGTACTTGAGGGGTTTCGTGCCAACTTGCATGCTCCTAATGCGCCGAGTTGCCATCTCCATCGAGTCTCACATTAGCAATGTTCATGAGTGGGAGTCCTGTGTGTCCGTTGACGGGCCTTGTCCCGACAGTTCCAGCTCCATGTGTCGGATCTCCTTGACCAGCGGGTGTAAAGATTCTTGCAAACGTTCCAGGTCCTCAGCTCCGGGCGAAGGGCCCTCCGAATCCTCCATGTCGTCCCCTTCCGATCTAGCTCCCCTCCGGGGTGCGCTAGCTCTCGCACCTGTCGTCGGGTCGGGGGACTCCGACCCGCCAGTCCTCCTGTTCTCCGCTCCCCTGGTCCTATACGGAGTCGCTGCGGTCTTGTTTTGGGTCCTCCGGGAGCGTAGTCTCTGGGGCCTGGGTAGGTCCCACCGTGGCTTGCTGCGGGCGGTTTTGTCCATTGCCTCTCGGCTGGCCACATCCCTACTGTTCAGGATGGGGCGCTCCTCCAGCCACTGCCATGCTTCCTCCGGATGAGCGAAAAAGAGCGCCTTGTCCTTGTAAATTACTTTCAGCTTGGCAGGGAACAGAAGCATGTACCTAATTTGGAGGGATCTCAACTTAGCCTTGACCGAGTCGTATGCGCGGCGCTGCTTCGACACCTCTTGGCTATAGTCAGGGAAGATCATGATCGTAGCATTCTCCAGGCGGATCTCCCCCAGAACTCTGGCTTCTCGCAGGATCAGATCTCTGTCCGCAAAGTTCAAAAAACGGGTGATGACTGGCCGGGGTCGGGCCCCCTCCGGAGGTTTAGCTAAGAGCGCCCTGTGCGCCCGTTCGATAATGAAGCAGGGAGAAAATGGCGCCGTCGGGAAGGTGGTCTTGAGCCAGTTCATTAGGAAGGCCGCCATGTCTTTGCCCTCGATTCCTTCTCTGAACCCCACAAAACGGAGGTTGTTGCGCCTGGACCTGTTTTCCGCATCGTCCACCTTCCATTGAAGGTTACGGTGGGAAGCCTGGAGTTCCGCCACGTCTCTCCTGAGTGCGGTGATCGCCTCGCCATCCTCCTTCAGCCTTTCCTCCGCAGTCGACACCCTTTCAGATAGGTTTCGGAAGTCCTGGCGGAGCAGGGTCACCTCCGTACCAACCTCGCCGATCTTTGTTTCCAGCGCCGAACGCGACGCTTGTATGTCCGTCCTGGACGCCTGGATGGCCTCCAGCAGTACAGCCATGTCGGGGCGGGAGCCCGGTGGTTCGGCCATCGTCCTCGGGGCTGCAAAGTTGTCCATGGGCCCCTGCTTCAGCGCCCTGGAGGCCATTTCCTTCTTCCCCATGGTCCCCACGCGGACAGGGGGGGGGAACAGCGAGACCCGATCCGTGTGACCCGACGGGGGCAGGCGGGGAGCAGACGTTGGGTGGCTCGCCCCGCTCTCAGCCTTCGCCGTCCGTGGGTGCTTCGCACCGGTGGATGTAGATCGGGGAGGTGCTACGGCCGGGGTGGTCTGGACGTGTCCAGATGTCGTGCAGCTCCCTCGACGTGTCTCTCCTGTCCGACCCCTAGCTCTCCACAGTGTCCCGGCGGGTCGGGATCCCGCCGCAGCACTCACCGCCCGCCGCCATCTTGGCCCAACGGCTCTCCCGGCCAAATGTCCAACGCGGGTCCGGAATGTCTCCCCGGCTCAGCGTCCCAGGTACGGATCAGTCAGAGGGTGGCACTGCACGATCTGTCCCTCGGCCTGGCAGCCGCTCGTCGAGCGGTGAGTCAGCGATCTCGCCGTCCTCCGCACCTCGCCGCCGCCATCATGGATACCCGCTCCGCGGCGTAGCCTCTACGCACTCAAAAATCCGAGAAAGCCCACACAACCACCCGGATCACTAGCACACCGTGAAACGGAGAGGTTTTTCTGCAGGGTGGTGTGGTTTTTGGGTTCGATGGCAAGGATTAAAGCCGGATTTTGGGGCAACTCGGCCGGAGCTCCGGCGAGGCACGTCTAGTCAGCCATGCCGTTGGCCACGCCCCCCATATACACTATAGATTTGACATAGGACTGAGGTCAGTATGTCTCTATCGAGTATATTAAACTTAATTGTGTGTGCCAGCTAACTCGGAGGTCACTAGAAACTTTCTCGAATGAACAAGAAGGGATTAGTCTCTGACAACCACATAAACATGACAACTTCGGAACAATATCTTCAGAGTTGTGAAAACAATAGATAACTATTTCACTCAGTCAATCGTGCATGCTTTGTTTCTACAGAGTTGCACAGAAATAGAGAGACGGGCGTTTCAATAAAAATGGTTTATTGAACAGTCTTCTTTCTCATGCAAGAGATATGAACTGCTACAATTGTAAGACAGAATGCGAAGTATAATGCGTACAGCGTAAACAGTAATATAAAATAATACTGTGATAGCATGGTCTGTTGCTATGACATATATAAAAATACATATATAAATAACACAGGCTAAAATACTCAACTGGTGCTTCTAAAATACGACTACCCCAGTGTATCTAACCTAGGTCTAGTGCGAGAGAAGAAGTAGGTCCTGGTTTAGCATAGGTTTTTAGTTTAGCCAAGAATTGCCAAAAGTTTCTCTAGGTTCTAATCAGCTCCATACCTTAGAATGAGAGAGGTTGGTATCTCTTTCCCGGGACTCGATTTCCTAACACCCCGCAAGGGGAGTCAGAAACACTGTAGTTGGATTCTCGGCAGGAGGATGACAGCTTCTGGTCAGTGTGTCAGCTGGGTGGTTGGCTTCCTTCGGTACTTGCTCTGGCGAGCTGCGTCGTGCAAGTAGGTAGTCGAATTGCACAGAACCACACTGTTCTTCGCCATAGCAAGTGAAGGTATATTTATACTTTGAAGGTATTTAGGAATGCCAGTATTGACGTTAGAGTCGGGCATATGAACGTCCTGAATTAACATCTAAGGAATAGATGTTCATGCATAATAATGAGTTTCTTGGAGAAATCAATATTCAAGCAAGGGGATGTCCATAACGGCCGAAGAGTTAGGTTTTCCAAGAAATTGTTGTGACGTAGATGACCGGATGTAAGTAGTCATGCGTGTATTTGGGTAGCATGGGCTATGCCTAAATAAGGACTGGATTTTTATGCCTATATAAGGGCAATGTGAATTGTACCTATTTAAGGGCATGAATTGGGAAATTCATACGGAATCTAAATCGATATACAACACCCACTCCACTTTTGTATGTACGACGTTACTAAATTCTAAACATGACAACATATCTAAAAATGTATCTACAGACGAAGTGCGTAAGCATGTTACAAACACATTGTAAATAATGTATTCAAACTATTGCATTGGTGCTGTACACATTAAAGCAAGCATTCATTCATAGCATATTTTCGACATTTTGAAATGCATGAATGAATCATAAAAATATACATTTATGAAATGGCTCGTAAATACATAAGAAAAAAGGGCAGAAAACCATTCCATGTCAGTTACATAAAACTCTTTGTTTGTTTACAAGGTCAAATATTGTCTCTGGAAGTATTCAAAGAATTCTTGTTCTCTATGATTAGTTCCACTATAAGCAGATTACTTTGTGCCGAAAAAGAAAAAATACAAATTTCGAAACAAATATTAATCATGGGAAAAAATTCTTTGTTTTGTAAACAATGAAGGTCAAATTCAAAGTCTCTCAGAACACTGTGTGCAAAAATCAAAAGTCAGTGTAAAGGGCTTGGAGAAAACATGAAATCTTATATGTCTGTAGACAAAAAGTCTTCTACCATTGTAGGCGAAAGTTGGATTACCTCATTTAGAAGATTAACCGCACATAGATGTGAAGCATCGCCTTCAGCATTGGTTGCATTAGCAATGTTCAAACTGGATGGTACTTGCTTGCCTATTTTTTCCTCTCGTACCTCAGCATCAGCAGTGAGATCTCAATGAATGTCGTTATCAGATTTGGTAGCCGCTGGGGACAACACAGAGCATGGGCCGTTACCGGGTCCAGCAGAGTATCGATATCCGTAGGCATGACTGATGGGAGTGTCAGACAGGTGTCTAGCACGCATTCTTCTCCGCATAGCAGGCAGATTAGAACAGGTAAGATGCAATCTTGCCAGATTGGTCTGAATTACAGAAACCATGTGGTATTTAATTCTCGTAGACGAGGTAAACCTAGAATTTGAACGATGCGCTCACGACACTTTATCTCCTTTAGAGCTCGCTCTATGGTGCTTGGAGTGGTGTTGGTGATTTGGCTTGCCATATCATAGCAGCACGGGCAAAAATAGGATCCCTGCAACGAATCCAAAAAGTAGTGGCAGTCTGCCAAACACAGAGTGCACGAAGTTGGAAAATATTCTGAGGACTGCTTGAAAAGGTGCTAACAGTCCTGAACATACGTTCTTAAATAGATGTACAATAACGCTCGTATCAGACATGTTTAAGATACGACTTAACATTTCTGAGAAATGTATAGGGCAGTGTGTATTCAAAAGGGCCTGTATCTCTGCAGAAGTCCTTGCCACGAGTAGATCATAGGTTTCTTTGGCCACGATCAGTGGCACAGTTTTTTTGCAAAGAAATGGTTTTCATTCTGCTTAGAGTATCAATTCGTATAGAAGAGATGTTCAGTGAAGGCCATAGAGGTGATTCCCTGACTGTCTTGGTTTTTGGAAACAATACTTGCATACAGCAAGTGACCCTGGATGATACAGTTACGAGATATGGTATACCTGGCAACATGCCAACGCAGCTGTGATCATTCAACATGAGGTAACTCCCATTCGGAGGTTGTCCACAAATTGGATCAATCACTGCAGCTGGTGAACCTTGCAGGTGACAGGTTAAGTTGTTAGAGGAACCCTCGCAGGCCCTGTGTAAATTAATACCCTGACAAAGGAGAGAACCGCTTAGTGCGTTTTCACAGTCTATACCGCTAAGAAACACTTCACGTCCCCCACTCCAACATCTGTGTGTGTATGGTAAATCCCAGGATGTCTTGATGTATTCTTTACCCAACCTTTCATATTTGCCTGCTGATATGTGTTTTAGGCAATACTGAAAATGGAAACTTATAACAGGCAGAGTGATTGTTCCATGTATAATTCAGCTGGTTTTTCTGCCACTGTAAATGGTAATCTTTCCAGTTTTCCAATGCTCAGCACCATATAGTCTGCTCCCCTTTGTGCGAGTTTGATCTGTTTATCAATGAGATTGAATTCTGAAAACAGTGACGTAGTATTGATTTAACGCCAAGGCACATAGCCTGAATGAAGGTTTTGTAACGTCCAGCCTAATAGCATGATAGAACGTAGTTGCGACTGACCATGTTGCAACATGACCAAGTCCTGTTCCACGATGTCTATGGCAGAAGACACCATGCTGTCCAATGAATATATCCTGGACGACAGAGTCGTTAACCCATTGTCAACCACAGAGAGAGATTTCTCTAAATTAATACGATCAATTTCTCGTATTCGTTCTGCAGTCTCTGCTTGCGTAATCTTCCATATTTCGTTATATGCAGCATATATACCAGCATATATGAAACGTTTTTGACGCAGTTTTCTTGGTCTCAGAAAGAATTCCCTAAGGTCTGCGCCATCTTCAAGTAAAGATAAGTCTTGCTTTACATCCTTAAGTGTAGATCTTTGTAGCCAATCAAGGCAGAGCTTCCCTACACTGTATGTTGTGACTATTCCAGGATGCTGTCTTTGAACATATCTTGGGTCTGGCCTATTGATTTTAAACCCTTGTATTTTGTTTAGGAATCTGTCTTGACAGTTGTTTGTGTCTGTGGGCCAGATCAACCATTTATTCCAATCTGGATCTGTTCTGGTGTGATGCAAAATAGTATGTACGTCGACCTGCCCCTCTGAAGTGTTATCACTCTCAGGTGTAGGTGTAGGTATGGACGGATTGTTCATGTATTTGATCTTGGCTAACCCAAGGCAAGACGTCTGTTGGACAGTGTCATCCAAAAACATAATTTGCTCAGGGATGATACAGGCTCTAAACATAGCTTCTATACCCTGCACCTGCCAATCTTTCGTATCCCTGACAGTTTTTGTCTCAATGTTGTCTTTCCAAAAGTCGAAACCTAGTCTAGACAGTTGGGCAAAAAAGGTTGCAGAATAAATCTATTTGGTATTGGTCAACATACTTTTCCTTCCTGTCCTGTTCACATTTTTAAAGAAAATGTTTCTGGATTGGATACATTGAACCCTGAAAAGTATGGAAATTTCATAGCAAATGTTTTTTTTGAGCTACCCTTTTGTGGCGTAGGACAATGTTCCCATTGGTTATACATTAAAACATTTCTAGGACTTGCAGATTTGTGCAAGACATTCTGACCATAATGGTTATAACAATACATTTGTTCATAGTCTGAAGAACCTTCTAAATATTCATGATTGGTGAATACTGCAGACATTTCTAAATCTGACCTCATATTATTTACAGTCTCTAAGTCCCAATCATCAGAACAGGTACTAGATGAAACAAAGTCACTCAATGAAATCTTGAATAAGTGTGGAATCTTCAACAGCTCCAATGGGCCAAAAATGTCATATTCTGTTTTGTCCCAGGCTATACCATCAGGTATGGGAACGGCTGTGATGTTTACTGTTGACAAGTCTCTTTGTTCACAATGGGATGATTTGTGTGACTTGAGGAGTAAGTTGACGTTCTTACTTGCTGTGTCCATTTTGACATATCTTCCATTTATCAGCATACCCAGAGATATTACCAGAGCTAACCAAAGTAGAAAGAAGAATATTCCAAACACAATCCATAGTTCAATCCATGGTGAAACCAGATAAGTCTTTTCCAGGTGATGAAAAAGTTCAGTTGCATGTTCTTTGAAAGTTCTTTTCACTGGTGTTGTTTCAGGTTCGCTGGGATCCTCAGAAAATGTACCAAAGTTAATGAAATAGCCAGAGGCAGTTCTGTCAATAGTTGGGATAGCACCCGGATTTGTTGAAATCACTGGAACCACTTGATCACTTGTTATTTTGTTGTAAACAGGTGTTTCTGATAAACTGTTATTTGGGTCTCAAGAGGAACGAGCTCCATAGCTTTATTGCTTAATCCTTCTTTTCTCACTGCAGATTCTTCAACAGTGATGAGTCTCTCAATTTGAACCTCTTGGATTGTAGCTAGAGGAGTGCGTCTGCTACTTGGTCGGAGTCCACATGGCCTACTGCTTAGTATCGGCCACATAGTGTGGTTTGATCAGGTCGATAGACACAAACCTGTTCTCCTTTTTACCAGCAAGGGGCGGCGGCAAAACTGTTCTTGATCCGTGGATTGCTAGGACAGGTACTGGTTGTGTGTAAGGAAGCTCAAATTCCTTCTTGTCCACAATCTTTTCTCTGAGTAGATCACCAAGCTTTGGGATCCAGAAAGGCCTTGCTGGGATGGTTAGTTTATGCCCAGTGGTGGTTGGCTTCAGGAACACGTTGCTTTGTTTAGTTCTTAGTTTATTTAACTCCTGTAAAACATCCAAATGATCTTTGATATCAAATTTCTTTTGTCCCACCACTAATGTGTGACTATCAAGGTCCGAGACCAACATTCTTGTCCCAAAAAGGACCTCATACTGAGTTATACCCCTAGAGAACTTCTTGGCAAGTTGTTAAGACTACATTGGACACTTACTGGATGTTTGACCCACCCGTCACCCAAACCTAATACCCTAGCTGTTATAGATTGCTTTATGTCCCGTTTTTTTCTCTCCACAACCGAACTTCCCTCAGGATGGAATAGACTAGAATAACGCGATGCAACACCCAAACTGGCCATGGCCTCTTTGTAAACTCGAGAGCGAAACGCAGGACCCTGGTCAGAATATAGCGTGCCAATTGTGTATGTGCCGATAAAGACTCGCAAATATTTTATAACAGTTCGAGCGTCAGCCGAGCGCTGAGGCCACATCCAAAGGAACCTTGAACACGAATCCACTGCTACCATGATATATTCATAGTTACCATCCCTTTGTAAGGGACTGCAGTGGTCCAGGTAAACACAAGCTAATGGTCTATCTGAGATTACCAGGGGCATCTCTGCAGGACGTTTCACAGTAGAGACTTTCATCTTTTAGCATATCTCACAATCCAAAACATAGTTCCGGGTTTGTTTCCTAATGCCTGGCCACCAGTACCGTTGTTTTAATAATGACACTGTGGCGGAAACACCTGCATGAGTAGAGGCGAGCCCTTCATGTGCTTCTAGGATAAGTCATAATCTATGTTCCATGTTTGGAATTACCCTATCCCCCACTCCAGGGATTCGAGCAAACGGAACATTGTTTGTATCAGTTATATATGAGTATTTGAGTGGAAACCCTTTAGGTCAGTGTTTCCCAAACTGTGGTCCGCGGACCCCCAGGGGTCCCTGATACATTTCCAGGGGGTCCGCAGGCAGCAGTTTCAAAAGCACTGCAAAGTATCTTGTTTAATTATCAGTTTTCAAAGAACAATAAAAGTGTCAAGTGGGAGGGAGGAGCCAAGATGGCGACCTGATCGGACGCGCAGCCTTCGGCTCCGCCGGCCCCGGAATCCCGCACCGCAATCCTGATTGCTCCGCTCACCAGTTTCTGTCCTAAAAGGTGCGGGTAACGGAGCTGCTGCCACCGGTGTACGCCGACCTCTCCACTCGCCCGGACTCGAAAGCTACGGACCGATTTGCCCCGGCCCGGGAACCAGCTTGCTCCGCGGTGCGCCCGGACCCCACGTCCACTGCACAGCCGATCCGCTGCGGGGGTGGCGCGACTGGACGGCGGAGCGCGGCCTTAGCGCTACCTGCCACTTGTGAACGCTATGCACGCTCCGTGCCGTGTGGTGACGGGGGGAAGAGGTGTCTGCCCGGCGAGTCCTTTGTTCTCGGCCGCCATGCTTTTGCTCCGCTCTCCTCGTCCCTCTGGCCGGTGACGGCTACCCCCGCCGGGCACTGTCTGCCTCACCACTTGGCTACTGACCCACAGGCTCTACCCCAGATCGGGCGGACTGTCGCTAGCCCTAGGACTGCTCCTGCTGCACTATTGCGCCCCGCGAATTTCCCCCGTTCCCCCCCCACAGCGTCTCGTTGGGGAGAAGACAAGATGGCGGTGCCGGTGGCTCGCCACGGTGTGGAAATCTATGCAGCCTCCCCAAGCCACAGCGAGCACATTGATTCTGAGGGGGCCGGAGCACGCTCTTCCCATGGGCGTGCAAGAACGGGGACACTACAGCCTGACTTCACCCTTGAAGATGTGATGGCAGCCCTGGGGGAGTTGAAATCCGTAATGAATAGCACCTATAGCGAGTTGGGGGTACGGCTCGATGCTTGCGCCCAAGCTTTCAGCCAGGAGCAGGGGAATTGTCTCCCACAAAGCTCCGGACGGGAGCTGTTACAGTCTAACGCCACAACATTGCCTCGAAGGGATACAGTGGATGCTACAGTAACCACCGCTGTGGAGGGTAGCGGATTGTTGCCACTTAATAGCTCAGTCGTCGCAACAGAGTTTCCCCCTCGCTCCGAGCTCAACTGTGTGCAATTGTCTGAGGCGCGGAAGAATTGGCTACCGGCGGATTGCTCTCCTGTTTTTTTATCAGCATTCTTGTCACGGACTTGGATTGCTCTGCTTTGTGACTTTTGTGGCTTGAACACGCCAGAGAGGACTGATACTGAGGGAAAATCCTTTCCTAGGAGCGGACGCCATTCCTTCTTTGTCTACGCACCGCCCCCCTCCTCAGGGCGGCCATTTTCTCTCGTCTTCCTGGACCGCACTGGACTGCCACGTAGGAGGGGTGAGAGGCCGAGTCCCAGAACGGGCCAGGGCTAGGAGTCTTTCTTTGGTTTGATACCCGGGCGGATGGGTGGAGGCAAGGTGGACCTTGACTTAGGCCTGATTTTTACGGACTGTTCATTGACTCTCCCTGAATGATCTACTGTTTTTGCTTTGCTTGATATTGCTGTTGGGGCGGGAAATGTTTATTAGGCCGGCGGAGTCCGCATGCATATACGATTGGTCCTGCTCCCGGTTTCTCTCTTGTGGGAGTCCAGGGATGGATTACTGTTCCTACTCCCTATATCACAGGATTATTTTTACTTTCACTTTCTCCTTTGCCTTCTCTTCTTCCTCTTTTCTCTTCTCTTGCTATATTTCGGGTTTATGGGGCGACAGACACTCTGCTAGGGGGGGGGGGCAGGCCATAGCCTCTGCATGTGTGTAGGGTGGGGGTTACCTTTTGGTTCGAGGTTTTTTTCTATGGTGCCTTTCTTTGTTCTTTTATGATTTTTCCTTCTTCTTTGGTCCGTGTTAGGCATATTGGGGGATGGGTGGCGGCGCAGATGTTTAGGGGTTGCTGAGACAGTTTTCTGGTGATATGACTAATTTGTGACCCTCCTCTGGTCGGGACTTGCATGTTGTGATTCGAATTGTTTGATATTGCTGTTACTCGTCAAGTCCCACCTACATGGACCTCGTTTTATCTTTTAATAGTTTATGTATGGAGTACTATGACCTGATCTCAATAGTCGCGTAAAAAAAAGTTTAAAATTAACCTGCATTGCTCCTGCGCCTAGGTATTGCAGCGTTTCCTGATCTGTGTTTCGCATTGCACCTACTGCTAAGCTGCATTACCTTGTCACCGTATTGCATGCACTAGTGCTTCATGAGTGTTCGTGGCCGGCCGGATGGTTGTGGGCCCGTATTTGTACTGTTATTGTGCACAATAAAGGTTTTCAAAAACTTAAAAAAAAAAAAAAAAAAGTGTCAAGTGATAAATGTTCCTGCTGGAGAGAGATGAGAGTTTTGTTCAGTGGAAGCTTTGACTTATCTAATGTAACACAGAGGGTTAAGGTGCCTACAGCAAATAACGTGTACCATGCATTTTAAAAAACAGTATTTTATATGCATAGGTCAGTGGGTTAATGCTTTTGTCAGAGAGATTCCTTTGTTACAGTGCAGTTCATAAGTGACAATCGTAATCTAACACAGTGACCTATAAACTGTCATCAAACAGCTGCTTGCAAACTGCAAGGTACAAGTTAGTGACTTATGTTTTGTCCCAGTCTTTCATTATTCTGATGCTGCTAAAAAGGTTTATTTGGGTGGAAATACATGTTTATTGTTAAAGAGAATGCATACTACTGTGTTATATTCTGAATCCTGAGTTTGTACTTCTCCAGACCAAATACTCTTTAAAAATGCCTACCAGTAGGAATGACGTGTGAATTCTACACCTTGTAGACCCCTTTGCCTGAAGTAACATTTTCTATACACTGATTTACACGTATGATTCACAGTCTTTATATGTGTGTGATGTAAAGTGCTCTGACATTCTACAATGGTATGAGAGATGCTATAAAAAATGAAATACACGTGACAGAGGGGCTATAGAGAGATGAGAAGCACTGTTAGCCTCCTTCGCTTAGCAACACACTCTTGGCTGCACCATATTTACAAGAATATGGTGCAGCCCTGCGTTTCCTCTGCGCTGGCGCTACACTTAACAGGGGAAGATTGTTTATGTACAGGAAGGTCCCCCTTCCTGCCCCTAAGCAGCACACATAGAAGCTACAATATGTAATTTTTTTAAAGATTGTTGATGTGCAGCAAGGGTCCCCTTCCTGAACATAAACAATCCAAGGCGTTTTGCAAAAACAAGGAGACATTAAGCATTTCTCCATGTTTGCCAAGTTAAGACCAGGTTTTCCTGGTCTTAATTTTGGCAATGCCTCCCATTTACGCTGCCGTTGTAAATGTTTGCATTTGTAAATATGGGGCAGCGTCAAAATCAATGGGTGTTGCAGGAGAAACGCTCACCGCAACACTCAATGCCCACCCCTGTCACGCTAAGCAATGGGTCAAAGGGGGTCTTAAAGTGGTTTAACTATGCCTTGCAAATAAGGCGAAGCCCCTATCACTACAGGAACATCTCAAAAAGTGATGTTCCCATGGTGATAGCGGCTTGTAAATATGTCCCTAAAATCATTGGTAATTTGAGTATTTGTTTTGTGTGCGCATGTGTGTTAATTTTTTTCGAATTACTGTTTTAATGTTTGAAATATAAATCCTACAAATTGTGTGGGGGTCCCCGGCTTCCAGTGGTGACTCAATGGGGGTCCTCAGGAGTCAAAAGTTTGGGAACCACTGCTTTAGGTAATGTACCTCCGCTGCCTTTGCTTGTAGCATTGACTGCCAGCAGTATTTCACGGATCACTGACAGAATATCGACAGTCAAAATATCGACTTGCCAAAATATCGAGGTAAAAATATAGAATGCCAGAATATCGTACAAAAATATCGACTCCAAAATATCGATAGGAAAAAATATAGACAGTCAAAATATCGAATTTTTTAAATATCTTAAAAGTAATTTAAAAGTAATATAATAATAAATATCATTAATTCAAACATACTTAAAATACTTAAATAAACTTAAAATTAATAATTAATGTAACTTAAAAAATTTCTTTTTTTAAAACTTATGTATATATATATATATATATATACACATATTATTAACAAAACATATACAATATTTTTTCCGTAGGATAGCGAGAGGGCTAAATTTACTATTCACACTCCAGAGAGTGCAACAGTAGGGAAAGCGTTGGATAGCGTAGGGATAACAATTGCTATTCCCACTCCAGAGAGCGCAACAGTAGGGAAAGCGTTGGATAGCGTAAGGTTAAAAATTACTATTCCCACTCCAGTGAGCGCAACAGTAGGGAAAGCATTGGATAGCGTAGGGAAAAAAATAACTATTCCCACTCCAGTGAGTGCAACAGTAGGGAAAGCGTTGGATAGCTTAGGGGTAAAAATTACTATTCCAACTCCAGAGAGTGCAACAGTAGGGAAAGCATTGGATAGCGTAGGGGTAAAAATTACTATTCCCACTCCAGTGAGTGCAGCAGTAGGGAAAGCGTTGGACAGCGTAGGGGTAAAAATTACTATTCCAACTCCAGAGAGTGCAACAGTAGGGAAAGCGTTGGATAGCGTAGAGGTAAAAATTACTATTCCTACTCCAGAGAGTGCAACAGTAGGGAAAGCGTTGGATAGCGTAGAGGTAAAAATTACTATTCCCACTCCAGTGAATGCAACAGTAGGGAAAGCGTTAGATAGCATAGGGGTAAAAATTACTATTCCCACTCCAGTGAGTGCAATAGTAGGGAAAGTAAATACTTCATATATAAATATAAATAACATAAATATTAATACCAATCACAAAATAATTAAAATATTTTACAATTTTGTAAAATATAATAATTAGTCAATTAAAATTACAAATAAAAATTAACTAATAATAAAAATTACCTACTAATACTAATTATTTACCAATTACCAATACATTAATTTACAATATAAAAATAAATAAAAATTAGACACAAAGAAATATTTAAAAAATATAATTACTTACAATTAAATTACTTCCCAAGCTATTCCCCTATAAACACACAACCCACTACAGAAAATAATGTAATAAAAGTAACATATTTATCAATTAATCAATTACAATAAATTACAAATTATATTTTAATAATTACCAATTAATAATTAATTAATAAATAATTCTAAATAAATATCAATAAATAAAATAACATATTTAATATTTATAATTAAATTACTTCCCACCCTATTCCCCTATAAACCCACAACCCGCTACAGAAAATAAATTACTAAAATTAATATATTTTTCAATTAATCAATTAAAATTAATTGCCAATTATATTCTAATTGATTACCAATTAATAATTAATTAACAATTAATTCTAAATAAATACCAATAAATAAAATAACATATTTAATTAATTTTAATTAAATTACTTCCCGCCCTATTCCCCTATAAACCCACAACTAGCTACAGAAAACAAATTACTAAAATTAACATATTTATCAATTAATCGATTAAAATGAATTACCAATTATATTTTAATTAATTACCAATTAATAATTAATAATAATTAATTCTAAATAAATACCAATTAATAAAATAACATATTTAATTAATTATAATTAAAATACTTCCCACCCTATTCCCCTAAAAACCCACAACCCGCTACAGAATTATATTACACAAAAATTAAAAATTAATATTAACTTACCTTAAATTCGATATTTTTGTTGTCTATATTATGTCTAGTCGATATTATGTCCATTCTATATTTTTGATTCGATATTATGTCCATTCTATTCGATATTAAAATTTTCTAGTCAATATTTTGGTAGTCTATATTATGTCTAGTCGATATTATGTCCATTCTATATTTTTTACTCGATATTATGTCTAGTCGATAATAAAAACTCCATATTTTGACTCTAAACCGTATTTCACTGTCTATTTTAATTTTTGAACGAGTGATTGCAGCTACGGAAGCCATTTGCACAGCTGCCTTTGCAAATTCCCATTAACGTGAATGCCATCATGTTGATGACTCAGCGTGTGTATCACGTGTGTGTTTTGTAGTCCTTTTCGTAACTGAACTACTTGTTCCCAAAGCGTTTTATGCTTGATTGTGCCACCTTTTGCATCCTTGAAACCGTTTTGAAGCCAATTCTGTAAATATTCATTGTAAGATTGTACACAATAGAAAGAATCGCACACTATGAGTGTGGGGAATTCGCGATCCACGTTTTCAATTGCCATTTTGAATGCTTGTGGTACAGCTCGCTGAGCTGTACAATCTCCTAGAGATTGCGTTTTTGTGACCATAGGTCTGAATTTGCCATTGCGCATACGACCTTTAACGATCGCACATGCAGCACTATAAGCTTGTTTACCCTCCATAGCGGGTTGTGCTGATCCGTCAGTATAAATTATTTATTCATACTAATCTAGAGGTAGTATTTCAGTAAGCAGAGGACATTCTTGTTCGTATTGTAGAAATGCTTGTATTTCTAAATAAGGATCAAAAACGTCTTCAACATCAGTTGCAGTAAGATATTTAACCCATTGTATCCATCTCAGATGTAAAGCTTTAGCATTTGGAATGCTTGCTTTTGTCACTGCCTCTAAGCCAGGTACGGGAGTTACGACTATAATGCGTTTCCCTTGTGTCAGAGCTCTTTCTCTTGCTACAGCGGTTTGAACAGCTGTCAGAATTTTTTCTGTAGAAGTGAATTTAATTTCTGCTTGTGTGTACAAATGTGATTTGTATGCTATTGGTACTTTTTCACCTTCGTTAAAAGTTAAGTAGGTGAATCCGCATTCACCCGGAATTATTCGAATCACTAGATTGCGTACGTTTACGCGTGTTTTAAATGTTTGGTTGCTAACATGTCTGTTTGGAGTGAATGCAAAATTTCTGTGTGTTCTTTTTTCCAATGAATGGTTTTGAAATCAGGTTTGATTAATTCGTAGAGAGGTTTAACCCTTTCTGCGTAGTTCCGAATGTAAGTTCCTCTGAAGTTCAGGAAACCTTGAATCGACTGTAAGTTTTTTAGTATTTTTGGATGTTGCAGCAGCGCACACTTTTCTAAAAAGTGGTCTGGCAGGCTTTTGCTTTCAATTGATAGTTCATATCCTAGAAAAAGGAAGTTTAGATGGGCAATTCTAGATTTTTTAAAATTAAATTTGTACCCTTCAGAGGCAAAGCCAAGTATAATGGTGCTCACCCTGTTCAGGTGCCTATCCAGGTCATCGTCTGTCAGATATCAACATATGACAATGCCTCATGATCATAAGTTTGTAGTAACACTGTTAACCTTGCTGAGAATAACCCAGGACTATACTTGAATCCTTGAGGGAGACGACAGAAGTGACTCTGTGTCCCCAATATTGAGAAAGCAGTCAAATACCTACTTTCTGTTTTAATGTTTTGACAAAAGAAACCATTTGATATGTCTAATGTGGTTTTATATTTTTTTACGCACAATGTTATTCATTAATGCTGTACTGTGTGCATTTTGAACTGCAAATGTTTTGCAACAAGAGTTTAGATGTCTGTAATCCAATACTAGACAATATGCATTGTCTGGTTTGGAGACACGAAACAAAGGATTGTTCATTGATGAGGTGCATGTTTCATTCACCCCTTGATATTCAAGTTGATCTAAGATCTCCCTGGCCTGTTTTTTAGCTTCTTGCTTTACTGGGTACTGCAGTTGCGCATTTGGTTGATTTTGTAACTGGATTTTATGGTGAGGTGAGTCCTCATCCCATCCTACATGATTTTTGTATAATGCTGGGGCTTGGGCCACTGCCCATTTCCTGGCATAAGTATATTTTAAATGTACTGGGATATGATTAGAGAAGGCTGGCATAATGATGTCTTCCCCCTGACAGATTCTGGTGGCCAGTCTTGTTCAGCTAGAAGTATATCATAGCCCTTGGAAATTCGCTCCCAGGAGTGCTTTCACTTTTCTTGGTATGTCTCCCTCCATCCGGAGTGTTATTTCATATAACCTATGTGGAGAGCTAACCCTGGTGTCTGCAGTTTCAACTTGAATGTCCTCATTCAAGTCCAATTTTTCCAGAAGTCCCTACAGGTTCTTGGGAGCTATTGTTACTTCTGCTGAGCTGTCCAACATTGTCTGAGCCCATTCTCCGTTCTTGAGTTGTGTCCTCAAGATCCTCGGCATGTCTGTATTTTAGGCCTGCTACCTTCTTTTTGGTGAATTTAGTTTTTTTTTTCTGAACGTGTTGATCGTCTTTTGACTTCACACGTTCTTCCTTGTTTTCTGACCGTCCTCTTCTTTCGGATTTCTGTGACGAAGTCTGAAAGGTACGAGAGGAACATATATCAGGTTCTTGATATTTAGATGGGTTTTCTCAAATTATCCCTATTTCTGAGGTTGTACCTTTTTCCAGAGGGCTCCTTCTGAGGAGACCTACCTCTGGAATGAGAACGCTTCTATTTAGAAGTTTGTTTGCTCTTCTCCCACTTCTTTTTAGAAGAGGTAGGAGTGTTTTTAGAAAAGACCTTTTGAGAACTTTCGGACAGTTGTGGTTTTACTGGTTTCCCACCCAAACTGTCTCTGCCTAATTTTTCATAGGATTTTTCAATTATTCTGGCTAGTTCTTGTGGTTGCTCAGTTAAATCAAATTCCCTCAACTTCTGGTAGATCACCACTGATGCTGCTTCCCCTTTAATATTTGATAATATTATTGTAGAGACCTGTTTAAAGTCTTTCAGTAGTTTCATACCTAAATTTAGAGCAGGCTCTGACCCGTATTCGTTTTGAATCTGTTTCAGGACATCGGGTATTACCGCCATAGACGGAACACCGTGTGTTTTAGTGTAGATTGCAGCGAAGACTGTACCCCAAGCGGTGCAGTCCTCCAGATGTGGTGTGATCCCCATTGGTAAACAGATTGTTAAAATTCTGTGTTTTTCATGAAATACTGCTTCGATCTGAGTAATTTTTTGAGCTATCCAGAATGGAATTTGTTCACGTTTTGTGGGTAGTTTACCCATGACTGCGTGTAAAGTCTGT
This sequence comes from Lissotriton vulgaris, assembly GCF_964263255.1. Classification (NCBI taxonomy): domain Eukaryota; kingdom Metazoa; phylum Chordata; class Amphibia; order Caudata; family Salamandridae; genus Lissotriton; species Lissotriton vulgaris. The sequence continues at coordinate 628,227,899 of NC_141695.1, read as the reverse complement.
GGTGTAATTTTCAGTGTATTTCCCTGGTGAGAGTTTTTTTGTGGAATAACTATTGTAGGTTGGACTATAAGAGTCTGCATGACATATTGGACCAATTGTCTGTAGATTTTGATTAACTCTTTGCGTTGAGCTAGTAACTTTACGTCTAACATGTCGTTCATGTCAGGATGTGGTGTATAACCGGCTAAAACCAGCCATGTCGCTTCTGGTCTACCTAGTAGACGGAGCCTGGTAATGTGATTTAAATGTTTTAGGGCGCTGTTAAACCAGAGCTCAGGCTCTTGGTATGTGAGTAGAATTTCAATATCCTTGAAAGGAATATATTCCTCTGGTGAATCATCTTCTTTGTAGAAGTGAAACATTTTAGTTACTGGATTTGCTTCAGGGAAGACTATCCACAAATAGAATACCTCTGTCTGGTGATATTCATGTGCCTCTATCACAAAAACTGCCCTACCACCTCTTGATGTTAGGCCATGTTTTATACATTTTATAGTGATGGCTTTCCTTAAATTTGGTGGAATTTTTACAGCATTCGCATCGGTTTCTTGGAAACCTGTGAAGTTAAGAGCTGTTTCGGCGTTGTCGCCTGTAGCTGCAGTCGAGGCGTTATCCTCGTCAGCCATTTTAATGAAAGTTGCAGAGCAAGTTTCAAGGAAACATAGATAAGGTGCACAACATTTTGGAACACTGTATTCTTCAATGTTGAACAAACCAAAAAGCTAATACATAGGATTTTTCGTCATATTCAGCTATGGCAGATATTTATCCCTTACCCACTCCAGACGTCTATTGAAGTATTATGAGTAGAGGGTCTCTGAGAAAAGCACAACTGAGTTACTTCAGTATCTAGCGTTAAATTAGTGCCTTACCAAACGTTGGGTGCCATGTAGTGTAGTTCCTATATCCCTAAGAGACTCTGCGCATTGGAATAATATACACTATAGATTTGACATAGCACTGAGGATGGTATGTCTCTATCGAGTATATTAAACTTAATTGTATGTGCCAGCTAACTCAGAGGTCACTAGAAACTTTCTCGAATGAACAAGAAGGGATTAGTCTCTGCAACCGCATAAACATGACAACTTTGTTTCCCTTATAGTCGGAACAATATCTTCAGAGTCATGGAAACAGTAGATAACTATTTCACTCAGTCAATTGTGCATGCTTTGTTTCTACAGAGTTGCACAGAAATAGAGAGACTGGTGTTTCAATAAAAAGGGTTTATTGAACAGTTTTCTTTCTCATGCAAGAGATATGAACTGCTACAATCGTAAGACAGAATGCGAAGTATAATGAGTACAGCGTAAACAGTAATATAAAATAATACTGTAATAGCATGGTCTGTTGCTATGGCATATATAAAAATACATACATAAATAACACAGGCTAAAATACTCAACTGGTGCTTCTAAAATACGCTTTTATCAGTGTACCTAACCTAGGTCCAGTACGAGGGAAGAAGTAGGTGCTGGTTTAACATAGGTTTTAGTTTTGCCAAGAATTGCCAAAGGTTTCTCTAGGTTCTAATCAGCTCCATACCTTAGAATGAGAGAGTTTGGTATCTCTTTACCGGGACTCGATTTCCCAACACCCCGCAAGGGGAGTCAGAAACACTGGAACTGGATTCTCGGCAGGAGGATGACAGCTCCTGGTCAGTGTGTCAGCTGGGGAGTTGGCTTCCTTCGGTACTTGCTGTGGCGAGCTGCGTCGTGCAAGTAGGTATTCGGGCATATGAACGTCATGAATTAACCTCTAAGGCAGAGGTCTTCAAACTTATTTGCTCCAAGCCCCCCCTAAGCAAAATGTTTTGAGATCGGGCCCCCCTCCAAAACTTTATGGAAAGGATTGGTGGTGCGGAAGGGACATGGCTGCATGCTGGACTTATGAGATGATTTCAGGAGTACTTTTACCATAGCACATAAACCGCACAAATATGAGACTTATAAAACAGCAAATGCTTCAAACAAAAACAAGTAGTATTCCAAATACTGCTCCCCGTAATTGGGGTGATGTGAGCCCCTCACACTCCTGGACCCCAATGCAACTACACCTGCTGCACTACCGATAACTGCAGTCCTGAGTAGCAGGCTATTTCCTATGCATCTTTTATCTCTTCCCCACAATGACGGACCAGCACCTCAGTCCTAAGGATAGAAACAAAAATAGGCTCCCATGTCCTTTTTTTAAAGGTACACATTCATAATTGTGATGTAGTGGGCCCCTGAATCCTCTGGGCTCCAGTCCTGCTGCATCTGCTTCCAGCAGTGACCACTTATACACCTGGCAGAAGTACCTGCTGTACAATTTTTTAAGAAGTTGTATTATCTCAATCACGGCATCCTTTTGCAGAAGCCTAGCTTAGGATATGTAAATACTATTTTAAAATAATGACTTACATATTCACAGTGCTCTCTGCCGTAGGCTGGGACCTTATAGCACTATAAAGAGGGCCACTAGAATTATGCGGCAGGAGAAGGCCAAATTATGCAGCAGGGTTGACTATATTATGCAGCAAACAAAGGCGAATTATGATGCATAATGCTGCATATTTTGTGATAGCATTGCTACATTATTTTATAGTTTTTATACTTGTTAACACTGTCCTGGCATATATTGCCCCTCATAAGTACCAGTTTAACCCCCATAGAAATAAGAAACAGAAAGGTAACCAGTCAACCTTTACAAAGGGCCTTCCACTGTGGTGGTAACGTGTTGCTGCAATTTTTTTAACTTTTGAACCGTTTGAGCTCGAAACAATTTTTTTGTATATATCTACAAATTATGCAGCAATAGATGATGAATTATGTGGCAAATGCAGGATATCCATTACTATGAGCAAAAAGCCAAAACCACACAATTTCATAATTCCAGTGGCCCTAACTGTAAATACAAAGGTCACTATTCCTCTGCACCAATTAGGGTTCAATTATGTGTCGCTCAGCTTTAACACACACAAACATCTAGAGTGATGGTAGTCACTAACTGAGGTTTCATAACCTAAAAGAGCGCATTTATCACCAGTTAGTTTAACTTGCAATTATTTTTCAATTAAGTTATTACTGCGTTTACATGACTGTCAAAACACAAAACTCGTACTTTTTACTTTTTTTTTAGCAACCTTTTTGACCCACTGCACTCTGATCACAGTTCTCACTTCAAGGGCCTGGAGTAAATGAAGACAGCCTGGAAATGCAGCAAATATACATCACGCACTTCCAGGCCATCCTCATTTACAGGTACTTGCAGAGGCATTTCCGTGCCCCTTGTAACCCACCCATGCCTCCAAGGGGGGCGGGCCCACAGTTTGAAGACTTCTGCAAAGGACAACATTCAAATATTCTGTGTGATTTAACAATATGTCCATGTACATTTGACACCAATGACCATAAAACAATGATGGATTATGCAAATGTTAAAGTTTGTGCATCGCCTAAATTGTTCATTTTGTCACCACACAAGGATCCTTAGCAGGAAGTCTAACGGGCAAATAATAACGCAAGTTTTCTTTTCTTGCAGAACTAGTGATTGTGGGAGACTCAGATCAAGAATTCAAGTTAAACTTGGAAATACCCATAGAGTCTTCCAAATTGAACGCAATTTTAAAAGCAGAAGCAAAATAATGAAATGTGAAAATGAAGAAAAATAAGAACCTTGTATTGTATAGCATTTGGTAAGCACATGTATGTGGCAAATATATTAGACACTTACATGACTGTCAAAACACTTTTTGTTAGCAGCCTCTTTGACCCCCGCCCCCACAGAACTCTAATCTCAGTTTTCATTTCAAGGAGTAAATGAACAGCCTGGAAATGCAGCAGATCAACATCGCCGCACCTTCAGGCCATCCTCATTTACATGTCATTGCCAAGGTATTTGCGCCCCCCTGGCAACCCATCCACACCCCCCCCAGGGGGGCGCGCCCCACAGTTTGAAGACCTCTGCTCTAAGGAATAGATGTTCTTGCATAATAATGAGTTTCTTGGAGAAATCAATATTCAAGAAAGGGGATGTCCCTAACGGCTTTAGAGTCTGGTTTTCCAAGAAATTGTTGTGAAGTAGATGAACGGAAGTAAGTAACCATGCCTGTATTTGGGTAGCATGGACTATGCCTAAATAAGGACTGGATTTCTGTACCTATATAAGGGCAATGTGAATTGTACCTGTATAAGGGCATGAATCGGGAAATTCATACGGAATCTAAATCGATACACAACACTACTCTTTCATTTAGTAGCCCACAGCCCTCCTTCACTCAACTCACTCGATGACTGCGGGCCAGCATGTAAATCAACTAAGGTGAGGCAGCACAAAAGGTTTTGAATGCAAATACTGGTGGCCCAGAGCTGTTTCTGTGTCTCTCTTTCCTGGTATATTGACATCTACGTTTAACTGGTTCTGACTCCTCACACCGTCTCTCTCACCTTGATTTCTGCATCCCTCTCTCTTCTGACACCTTACCTCTCCAGAGCCCTTCTTAGACCCCATGCACCGCCGTTGCTTCTCCTGCTCCCTCATTCAGATACACTGCTGGGATACTAGCATTTTCTAGCATATTTACCTTCCCAATTCCTCTCTGGTGTACTCCAGTATCCCCTAGCAGTTTTATCTATAACACTGTACATTTCTGAGAAACCCTAATGCCTTGCACTGTTACCACAACCCTGGTTTCTACCTCCTCTCTCCTTTTGTGTACTCCTTAGCAATCATACCCACTCTAGCAATCCAATCATGCCCTTTTTGGTAGAGGGATTTAATGAATAATATCTTTTATGCTCAGGCTAAAACCGAATAGTCAAGAAGGCATCCAAAGTTGGAGCCAAATAGTTTTGTTTTGTAATTAAATTTTTGCATGTTCTGGCGTAGCAATTCTTTTGTGTTCAATACAGAGGCTTCAGGTAAGCCCCCTAAAACTATTGGCTTGCATTGGTAAGTCCCCTTCAGGCATTGGCTTGAGATATTGTCAATCACATCATGGATCAGCACAGAGTAGTACTTTGGAGTCACTGTCATGCCGTTTGGGTGCCTTTGAAGCGCTTCCATTGGACTGTGTGAGAGACTAATTTATATCTGAAAAGTACACTCATTCATTACTTTTTTATCACAGACAATTCTTTATCTCTTACAAGCATTTTATACAAAAATCAATACTTTTTTATTATTTTGTTTACTTTAAGACACATTGGTTCACTTAACAACAAAATAAATGAACTGCTGCAGATGCCAAAGTGTGTTCCTCTAATGATTTCAATTGGAGGAAATTCACTTTAGCGTCAGTAGCAACTACATTCAGCCTGTGTTCCACTGATAACTTTTCAAACCCAGAAGCTCCACTGCTGCTGAAAATACAATTTCAGTGTGCCCGGCTTTTTTGGCAAAGCTAATTGGTCCAGTTTATGCCTGACACACAAGCCCGATCTCTTGGTTTTGTCAATGCTTGCTATTTATGCAACCAGATACCATTTTGCATATAAAGCACATGGAGAGTTAGGGGTGGAGGCTGGTATAATTCTATGTCAGGACAGGAGGCTCCGATTATGCTTTCTCATTTCTTTAATGAAATACTCAGCAGCCAATAAAAAACAACCAAAAACTACATTTCCCATGAACACTAGGGAATGACCATAGAGACTATCCTATAAAAGGTCCAAACATTAGTCCTTCTTCCTCTTTCTTTGCTGCTCCGCAGCCAGTTAAGTCTCTTTATCTCTATTCTCGCGTTTATGCTGATTTAATACTGCTTATCACTGTTTACTGTTAAACTTGCACTTGCCTTGTGTTCCGCTGCTTTGCCTTGCTAGTGCGCGGTGTTTATGCATAAATAGAGCACTCCGGCTCCGAGTTGCCGGTTATTTGTCTTTCCGTCCGTTGGCGGCGTTTTCTTGGGGGCGTGTGTTCACCTCCCTGCGCCTGGCCGCTTGTGCCCGGTTGCCTTGGTGGAGCGGGAGTAGGGGTTGGCGGCTCGCAAGGAGAGCGCGAGCGCTCTCGAGCCGGTGTTTGTAAGGCGGCAGTGTCACGCATGCGCGCTGCAGTATTTCCGGTTCGAGGCTTTGTTTACCTCACGCCGGTTGAGTGAAGGAGCGTTTCTTACACGCTCACGCCCACAGCCTATGAACTTTCGACCCCGTTCGACGCCGGAGCACAGGAAAGTGCTTCGGTTGTGATTTCATGTGCATAGGCTCTGCCTAGAGTGTTTATTAATCGGCAGGCTTCCCTCCCTCCACATTTAATTGTTTATTTAGAGTTTGGTTTGTGCCTGCTCTCCTTAGCCTGCTCTGGGGTTATCACTCCCCCTGCATTGTATCTTTGATACTGTATATTTAGTGCCAGTCATCTTGTGGGCTTTGAATTGTTGCACTGCAGTGCTATGGCAGAATACTATGACGCAGATGATGACTACTTTTATGGGGATGAGGATGATGATACTCTCGAATATGATTTAGTGGAGGAGCTGGATAAGGGTGTCCAGCACTCGGTCAATAAGGCGCTTGTTCGTGCCATTAACCCATTGAAGCGTCATTTAAACCAGTATGCGCAGCAGCAGGGTTGGTTGCCTGCCTCGCAGAAATCCACCAAGTCTCCTCTGAACCCTCATAAATCTGACTTCCAGAAGTTGGCGAAAGCTTTGGCCTCTGAGGCTTCAAAGTCTTCTGCGCCACATTTCACTGATGACTCGGATAATGCTCACGCTTCTTCTGGTCATGATTCTCCTCCGCCCAAGAAGCGTGTCCGCAAGGAACATTTTGTTGACGCTCCTGAGCGTCCGTCTCTGCTGACTTTTGAACCGACGGATATTGTCCACCCAAATTCATCCTCCTGGTTGCCCTCCCCAGCTGTCCATCAGGATTCAAGCAAGCCGGGCCGAAGAAGGCTGAAATGCCAGAAACCGGTCCCCGGTAGCTTGTCTCCTTTCTGGTGAAGAATTGGCTTGGTAGTTTAGTCTGCCCTGTTCCCATGATGCACTGGGCCAGGGACAGACTGATTTGCATATAGCCAGGTTCTGAGCTGGGATGGGGCAGTGAGATAAATAACGGTGATGGATCAAGCCCTGATCTTTGGACTGGGTAAGAGTGGTCTGTTTAACTCAGACACTCTGTTCATCACCACCCCCTTTTTGTAAATCCTCCCCAGCTGTGGCGGCTTATATAGAGGCGCACATTCGTCAGCCGTTTGACGCTTCTGTTCAGGCCAGGCTCCGTTCTGAGTGCCCGAGACCAGATCTTGCTGACCATCTGGCAGATACTCCGGAGGTGGATCCTATGATGGTCACCTACCTAAAGAAATATTCGAAGGATCCTAAGAAGGGCCTGGACCGATCCTGGAGGTCGTGCCAGGATAAGTTGCTGGACATGCTTGGTCCCCTTTCCAAGATTCTTGATCTAGGCTTTCGGGCTAAAGAAGCTTCGGCTCTCGTGAACCCTGACGAGCTCATTGAGTGGGCACAGAGAGCTGTCTGCCAGCTGGGAAATGTTAATTGCTCCGTTTCTGCGGAAAGGCGTAGATCCATTTTGCTCAAGTTGGATCCAAAATTGGCAGAATTGGCAACTTCGGAATCGGGTCCAGAGGCGCAGGGCCTCTTGTTTGGTCAACCATTTTTGAAAGAACTTACAAAATTCGTATCCACCTTTAGTGGCATTGACAAGGCACAGGCGTCCTTGCGCCGGGCCATGCGTCCGGTTTTTGCCAAGGCCGGACGACAACGGGGACGCTCGTTTGGCCGTGGGTCGCAGCAGCAGTCCCAGAGAGGAGCCTCACAGCAGCGTGGTGGACACTATGACTCTGGATACTCCACTCGTGCAAATTTCTACCCATCCCGCAAAGGAAAGGGACAGTATGGCAAAAATCGGTCCGGTGGACAGGAAGGCCATTACCAGGATTCCAGCGCTGCAGGTGAGCCTGATTCGTGCTTGTGATGTGATGTTGGGGGGCAGAGTGCAATTTTTCCTAAACAATTGGCGTATGATCTCCAACGATGCATGGGTGCTAGAAACCGTTCAGGGTTTCAAAATAGAGTTCTATCACCCTCTGCATCAGACCCGTCTTCCCCCTCCTTTGCTTTTTTCCCTTCACGCACAAGCTTGTCTTTCAGAAGAAATCGAAGTTCTCCTGCAGAAAGGGGCGATTGTCCCAACGTCCGTCATCCGAAAGGCTTTGTCAGCTCAGTCTTTCTGGTCGAGAAGAAAGGAGGCGGGTCTCGCCTAGTTCTCAACCTGAAAGACTTCAACGGCGGGGTTGTATACAGACACTTCAAGATGGAGGGCATCCATCTATTGTGGGATCTCCTTCGGGAAGGGGACTGGATGGTCCGTCTGGACCTGAAGGACGCATATCTGTCCATCCCTATCTACAAGCCTCATCATCGGTTTCTCCAATTTCAGTGGCAGGGGCGTTGGTTCGAGTATCAAGTCCTCCCGTTCGGCCTTTCGTTGGCACCATGGTGCTTCACGAAACTGCTGAGACCAGTTGTAGAACATCTACGGTCGCGGGGGGTCAGATTGATCATCTATCTGGACGGCATTCTCCTTATGGCGGATTGTCCTCTCAGGCTTCAGCAACATCTGGAGTGGTCCATCGAACTCTTACAGTGTCTAGGTTTTCTGGTCAACATTCCGAAATCGGTTTTGGTCCCCACTCAGTCTATAAATTTTCTGGGCTTCCAGATAGACTCAGTGACTTGCCAGCTTCTCTTGCCCGGCCAGAAGCTGCGTTACATCAGGAGGGAATTGACGTCTGTTATTTCCAGACAGACTGTGTCATTGAGGTCATTAGCACGTGTAGTAGGTCTACTGGCGTCATCCATTCAGGCGATCTTTCCGGGCCCTCTACATTACAGGGCGATGCAGCGCCTGAAAATTCAGCATCTCCGGAAAGGCCTCCGCTATTTGGATCAGATTCCTCTTTCGGAGGAAGTGCGGTGGGAGATGCAGTGGTGGCTGGACCACATGGAGGCCTGGAACGGTCGAGCCCTGTTCGGTACGTCTCCGGAACTGGTGGTCGAATCCGATGCCAGTCAGTGGGGTTGGGGAGCCCGTTGCGGGTCTGTCTCGACGGGGGGCCGTTGGTCCTCCCAGGAGTTGTCTCTCCACATAAATTGTCTGGAACTCCTAGCGGGTTCCTTTGCGATCAAATGTTTCTCTCCCCTTCAGACGAGTTGTTGCATTCTTCTCCGGATGGACAACGTGTCCGCAGTCCGCTATGTGAACAAGCTGGGCGGGACTCGGTCCAAGTTATTAGCGGAGATAGCCAAGGATTTTTGGCATTTTTGTATGCAACGGAAGATCACGGTTATTGCAGAATATCTTCCGGGTCGCAACAATCAGGTTGCGGATTGGCACTCCAGACATCTTCGGGATTTCAGCGACTGGAGGCTTCATCCTCGAGTCTTCCGTGCCATTCTTCGGCAGTGGGGCCAGTGTCACCTGGATCTATTTGCCTCTCGCCTCAACGCACAACTTCCCCGGTTTTACAGTTGGAGACCGGATCCCTTGGCTCTGGCCACGGATGCTTTTCTTCAACAGTGGCCATCGACTCTCTGCTATGCGTTTCCCCCATTCATGATGCTTCCCAGGGTGCTGGCCTACACCAAGTGGTTTCGAGCGGAGCTGATTCTGATTGCTCCTCTGTGGAGGGCTCAGGCGTGGTTCCCGGTTCTCCTACAGATGTGTTGCGAACCTCCGCTCCTCCTTCCCCTGCAGTGGAATCTGTTGCTGGATCCTCTCGGAGATCCACATCCCCTCATTCTGTCCGGCTCTCTCCAATTGCTAGCATGGCGAATCTCGGGGATCGTTGGACGATCCCGGGCATTTCTAGCGACGCTGCCAAATCCATTAGTGACGCCTGGTCTCCCAATACTCACAAACGATATAAAGGGGCTTGGAAGCGTTGGTGTGATTGGTGTGTTCAACGGGAAGTTGATCCCGTTTCAGCGGATGTCAGTCTGATCATTAACTTTTTGACATCCCTGGCCACCTCAGGTCTGGCCTATCGGACAGTCAATAGTTTTCGTTCCGCTATTTCAGCTGGCCACGTCCAGATTGATGGCAAACCTTCTGGTGAGCATCCCTTCATTTCCAAATTGCTTAAAGGGATTCGTCTTGCGAAACCTCCCACTCCTAAGTATGTCTCTTTATGGGATGTTTCTATTGTTCTGCGGTTTTTGGAGGCTTGACCTTCTAATCTCTTGTTATCTCGTAAGCAGTTGTCTGCGAAATTGACCATGTTATTGTGTCTAGTATCTTGCAAACGCGTTTCTGATATCCGCCTTGTTATCTCGTAAGCAGTTGTCTGCGAAATTGACCATGTTATTGTGTCTAGTATCTTGCAAACGCGTTTCTGATATCCGCGCTTTGGATCTTGCGGGCCGCAGCTTCACCCCTGAGGGTGTTACGTTTATTCTCTCTAGGAGGACTAAGTCTAATACTTCCTCCATTACGTATCCTTCTTTTCCTGATCATCCCAATCTTTGTGTTGTCCAGTGTCTGAAGGATTATGAGGTGAGTACCGCTTCTTTGCGTACAGACATGCGAGGTCAGTTGTTGATTGCTTTACAGAAGCCATTTCGCCCTGTTACCCCAGCTACTCTGGCTCGCTGGGTGCGTTGGCTAATGTCCGAGGCGGGCATTGATGTATCTGTTTTTGGTGCACATTCTGCGAGAGGGGCCATGGCCTCTAAGGCCTTTTCCATGGGTGTCACTCTATTTGATATTATGAAAACTGCAGATTGGTCTTCAGACTCTGTTTTCAAAAAGTTTTATTATAAACCTATTGTTAGTGTTGCTTCTGTTGTGGTGGATCAGCTTTAAAAAAGCATAATCGAAGCCTCCTGTCCTGACATAGAATTCAAAATTTGCAAACATTCGTGACAAGAATTTTCAATTCTATTAAGGACTAGGAGGCGAGGAATATCCCACCCTTTTATAATTAATTTGCATTGTTATGTACTGTATACTGCTTGCCTACTGATACAGGTCTATTTATCCTTGTTCTTTCCCCCCCCCTGGATTGCTTTGACTGTTCTTCCATTATTTGGATATTACGGCTATGTATCTTTTTCAGGATCAGACCCGAAATGAGGTTGCTTGTCTTCTTCAAGAGACTCCTGCGTTTCCTGGTTCACGGACCCAGTGTTCTTCGATCCTCTGCTTCAAGATCCTTTGGATTTCTGCAGCGTGTTTGGAACTGTTTTTGTTGATTTACTTGGGATTGTTTTTTGATCTGGAACTGTTTCCACAAAGAAAGAGGAAGAAGGACTAATGTTTTGACCTTTTATAGGATAGTCTCTATGGTCATTCCCTAGTGTTCATGGGAAATGTAGTTTTTGGTTGTTTTTTATTGGCTGCTGAGCATTTCATTAAAGAAATGAGAAAGCATAATCCTCGCCTCCTAGTCCTTAATAGAATTGAAAATTCTTGTCACGAATGTTTGCAAATTTTGAATTACCTTCATCAGGCAGTTGTATAGTGATGCTAATGCTTGCGTACGTTTTGGTAGAGAAGGTGAATCGATGGGCAGCTTTAACATCAAGGAGGCGGGCGGTTAGGCAAGGGTGCATTTTAGCTCCCTTCCTGTTCTCCCTGTAAATTAACCAGGTGGATCTAGCCCTAAGGACACGGAAGAGAGATACAGCTTATATTGGATCGAGCCCTCTCCCTGTTTTACTCTACGCAGATGACGGCTTGTCGATTGCTAGGACAGGGAGAGGGCTGCAAGGCCTTATCAGTCGTTACATCTCCTTTATGTCAGGCTGGACTCGAAAGTCAATCGCGCCAAGAGATATGTCATGGCCTGTGGGGTTAGACCTAGGAAAAAACCCAGCTTTTTACACTGAAGGGAAGAAACTGAGGGAAGCTCCTTCCTTCTTCTATCTGGGAGTCCAGTTTGACAGTTAATACTCCTGGTTTTCCATGGTATCAAATAGGTGCGCCCAGATGAAAAAGTCCATTGATGGAGTTTACTCCTTCGTGAAAAAACTGGGTGTGAAGCCAGTCCTTTAAATAACAAAAGAAGGGTTTCACTTAGCTTACTTTCTTTCTTGTTGCAGATTCCCGATGTCGCTCTTCAATACTGCTTAAGAGGCGTAGTCCCGTAAAAACGTGTTCTCCTGGAAGATCGTGGAAGGCTAAACTTCTTTCTGGAAGTCGGGTGTGGCTTTGTTTTACACCTATGCCACACCCAAACCGCATCCAAAACGACAAGTACGTGTGCAAGCGTTTATACGCGATGCAACGTGCAGCCGTGTCCGTCATTTCCTTACTTCGTGATGCGCGTGAAGCTTTCCGGGTTCTCTCTTGCTCGAACCATTTGCTTGATCCTTTAATCTTTGGCTCTAATAACATAACGTGTAATGTCTACTATTAATCCTGGCCTAGAAAACACGTTGCAGCATAACTTGGCAGTATTCGTGTTAAACAAACATTGGTAAAAACAAAATATGATTTTAGCATTAAATCACAGTTTTCAAACACTCTATAATTAGGAAATACCTTTTACAATGAAAACATGTTAGGTAGATATAAATATATAGTTAGGAATACATTCTTACATACTTTGGAGTGCTGGATGCACGGGATAGGGGTGGGTTTCAAATGGGGAATAACCTACTCTAGTTGGAGACAGTAGAAACTGTGTTTTGTGCTGTTATGTGTGAATCATGACGGGGTGGCATCTTCTGGTGCAGGGTTATGGGGCATGACTAATACACAGAGCATCCAAAGGGTGGAAAATGCATTTATGAAAAAACTTCTAGCAGTCCCCCCAAGTCGCTCTATTTTAATTTTTTATTCTGAACAGGGGCCTCTTATATAACAGACAAGATCAAGATGGTCCGCTTTTACTCTGGCATTCTACATGGTCACGAGAGGAAACGCCCTCGAGATTTCATCAGGGCCGGACTGGCCACAGCAGGCACCGGGCGTTTTCTCCGGTGGGCCGCTAGGGTGGGGGCCTATTTTGGGCCCCTGGGGGGCGTTTTTTTTTATTACAGGGCCTTTTTTGCAGCAATATCAGACTTGCAACAAAATCTACCGAAACCGGCCCTGGCAAACAGCTCGGCTGCACGCCCAAACTCCTGGGGGGCGGCTGAGCACTTTGCCAGGGACGGTTTTGGTTCCCAGTCTAGCCCTGGATTCCATGGTTGAGATACGTAAAAACATGTTGTGAAGATATCGGCTACCCGGATCTCTTTTTTAAACCTGATTCGTGTAGAATGTTTGCAAAGGGCAAGCTGAAATATCTTGTCCAGGAAAAGGCACAGAGGAAAAGATGGGACGTTGAGAGCTTAAAGACACCCATTACCGCTTATAACGCAACATCTTTTCAGGAGGGCTTGCACTTCTATCTGACCCTGGTTCCAAACATCCCGCTCCATGGTTTTTCTGACCAGATTTAGGGGGAATCTGTTGCCTTTGATAGTTGGTTATCATGCAATTAACCATTCCCTCTCAAGTATCTCCCCGTGCCCCTGTGATGGTGCTTCCCCCAAACGAACCTGTATTTTTCTGTCCTTTTAATGATTTGCCTAGAAGGAAATTTGACCTCCCCCCTTTTAAAATATTTAATGTGAGACAGTGTAGACCAGCTTTATTATTCCTGCAACAATTGAATACTCAGTAGGTCTGCTGTGCCATGGCCTCCTATATATGTCAGATTTTAAAAATGAGTAAAAGCGTGAGCCGGACCCCAAATGTTATGTGAATGTTTTTAATGTTTTTATTCTGCATGTTTTCTCATTGTGATGTTTATTCTTTTATGTGATATTATGTTTTGATGGGCTTTTATGTTTCTGAAGACTAACAAATAAAGTGTTTACTGACTGACTGGCATAGAAAACATCCTCACAGCCCCTTAATTACAACTAGTTGGCCTACAGTACATAATCTAAAACATTTTGTTAGTCACCACCAGAGCATTTACAATAACATGAAAATCAATATCAGATTTGACCAAATCTCATCTTTTACACTAAGTCATTGATCTATATTTGCCTAATATTACCAAAATATTTCAGGAAGTTCACAAACTTCTCAACAATGCGGTTACTTTCACCCCTTCAATACAGATGCAGTGCCTTATACATATTTCAGATATTACATAAATTAAAAATATGTAGTACATAAATGTACCTTGACCACTGTAATCCCCAACATAATAAAATAATGCGTGGTAGAGACTTGTTGTAGGTTACATAACATCAAAGAAGTGCTAAAAAAACATAGGCAACAGCCCTTCTCCGTCTATACACCTTAGATGAGGAAAGGCAACTCAGTATCTATAAGGACCACCACTACCTTTCTTCATTTGTAAAAGAGGTAAAAACTCACCTCATTCAAGAGCCCTACATAGTAAAACAGTAAACAGTTTACTTCCCCACTCAGAATCAAGCACCCCTGCCTAGATTCACCCAATAATTGTGTCTCTGCCTTCGACCCTGTACAACGCTCCCTTGCCTTTCCGCTAGGTTTGTGCTATGCAATTACTACATTTATAGTTATTGATAAATATCCATCCCAACAAGCCATCTTAAATTTGTGCTAATGTGTACTCTTGCTGCAGTCTAAATTAGAGGATGCAGTGGCGAATGCTCGACAGTGGCCATAAGAGAAGTGATGATAAGCATTCATTGTGCTTAGTTTCAGCCAATCTGCTGCCTAAATATCTTCTTTAATAATGTAATAAATTGTTCGCCTTTTCAAATACATATCACGTTAGGGAAGCATCTGACCACACAACATCACTATTATCACGCTTCAAAGGTTCTTCAAAATAGGTCCACAATCTGTAAGAAGTATTTCACTGCTAGTCCTTCTACATGACTGAAGTCAGAGTGGTGGCAGATGTCCTAACAGCAGAAGACAGACTTAAAAAAATACAACAAGACCGCCTGATCAGTCAATTTACCTATGGCGATCCGTCCAACTGTGGATAAAAAAGGGATGATGAAGTGCAATGACTCAAATTACTCATCCTAAAGAGTCAGCAGGAAGGTTTACATTCAAGGGTATCTAGTTTTTTACTGCACTTGACTTCATGGCTTGGAAAAGTAAAGGAGTATGGAAAGTAATTTTCTAACAAAAGTCTACAGATCATATAAACAGGAGACAGCACCACCCAAATATTACATTCACAAAAAAATGGTCCCAAATTGCTCACAAATATTTGCAAATGGAATAGAATTTTGTGAACCAACCTGTGTCCTAATTCGTCAGTTTCCAAAACTCCCATTCACAGTTGGTCACAATCTGGCCTACCACATGGCCATTTATAAGACAGGGCGCTAATAGTTACTCATTTATTTTTTTGTGGCCATCACATGGTCAATGCCTGCAAGGTTAGCAGACCACCTTGTCTGTGATCACTTTTTACATGTTTTTAAGGCAGCTCATGTTCTTTAGACGGAATGTAGCTACGTTTAAAATATATACTTTTATAAAAGTTTGCTTGAGAGTAGGAACCTCTGCCCAGACCCCAATAACACAGAGATCCCTTCCCTTTCAGGAATGGTTTACCGCCTCGGGAGACTGTATTTTTTTGAAGGTTTTGGATAAAGGTTTCAAAACATTGATACACTATCTAAATTGCGAATCACAATTTGGAAGTGACATCCTAAACACACCCATTCCGAATAGCGATGTGTTATGTATTTCTACCTGAACCCAATGTGCTATTCAGTAACCATTTTCCAAATGACAAAATGGGTTTAACACTTAACAAAAAGCCAGTTTACCATCGCCCAACCTCTGATTTGGCGATTTGCAGGCTTTGTGGCGCAAAATGGATTTGTATATCTGTCCCAAAGTCTGATCCGTATCAGAGTGCTTTTAAACCCTAAGCAACCATCCAATGAGACCATTGCAAGGGGGACTTCAAGCAAATACCCGAAGTTAATATTGCTTTACAACTTTTAACTTACTAGTGTTGAAATACCAGGAGATTTTTTCATACACCCTCCCTCACTCAAAAAATATTACTTTCTTTTTTCGTTACGTTCCTGGGAAGGTAATTACATTGATTTGACTTCACTGAGTCTGACAGAAGCCTCTGCAGATCTGAGTTTATCGATCAATCTGTCTCGATCAATCTGGTCTCTGTAGACCTGAGGTTTAGTGATCAGTCGTATGCGCATGCCAAAAATAATATATCTGGTCTCTTCTCAATATTTCACGGACCCACCGATCAATGGCGCTAAAATACACCTTTCTTTAAACCGTTGGATGTGTTGGTTTGAGCAGGAAACGCTCCATTTGTCCTATGCTCGGGGTGCAAGTTTTCCATTGATTTTAGGCGAGGCAGATCGATGGTTCTCGAAAAGTATCTCCCACCACAAGGAAGTTCTGATCCAGTTTATCACAAGCTGTACCGTTGTCTATGAAAGAACAGTGCAGGTTTGAAATAATAACGACCTACCCCAGATAACAGGCCTTGTAAAAAGAAATAAAACATCCTTACGTGTACTTAGGCTCAAGTTATTTTCGTATGCATGTGAAAGCCACAACAAATTATCAGAAACAATGGATTTCAATTTCCTTGAAGGTACATCCCCGAACTGATCGATTTTTTCAGACACGACTATCAGGGTTTGTTATCCCAGGACAGAAAAAGTACAAAATATCTGTCTTGGAAAATGGTATGCACAGGTAAATATATGCAGGCATGGCTTTTGCTGTCCCTTTGGACCATGCTTAATTTGTAAAAGAATGAATGCTGGTGCCCAAAGATGTGCTTTGGAGCCCGCGGTCAGTGCTATTAAATGTAGGCGCGCTGATAACCAAGGCTGTGCAGTCTTCAGTCCACTTGATGCCTCTCTGATCCACAGGCAGACACTCCCTGCCCTTTTGTCACTCTTGCAGGTTCCTGCTTACTCCTTTTGAGACTGGTTTTCCGTCTTTCTCTTCCTCCTTCTTTCTCCTTTGGGTTGCTCCCTCTCTTGCTCTCGGGAAACGTCCGATGAGGAAAAGTAAGAGCTGATCCCCACAGCAAAAGTACCAGAGGTCCCCCACTGGCACCACCTGCTCGAATTAAGCACTGCCTTGGACAGAGCTTGCTCCTCTTCAACCTTCTCATGCAATGGGATCACTCCTCCAGCCCATCACACTCACAGATCCATGACACAGGCAGAGTAGTCTGAATTAATCTCCTCCAATCAGTATTTCTTGCAGTAAAAAAAAAAAAATTGAAAACAAATGTAGTAATTCCTGGGACTAGAATAAGGTAACTTTCTAACCTAACCCTGTTGGTAATAGAAAATGTGCTATCTGACGTTTCAGTTTTGCTGCTGCGTCTAAATTACCAAATAATACACAGAGGCGACGTAGTTATATGTTATTTATTTACAGGCGTATACAATTTGATGGGAGTGTGCACCTATATAAAAGAGCAGGGGCTCATTTATGAGAAATGACGCATCGCTGCGTGAAAGCAGCGATGCGTCACTTCTCAGTGCGCACTCCTTGCGACATTCCTGATGCGTCATATTTAATGTATGACGCATCATGTCGCAAGGAGTTACAGATACGTCAGTATTTCTGACGTATCTGTTAGCGCAAAAGTGACGCATTGCTGGAGTGTGTCACAAAAGTGACGCAACTCCAGCAATGCGTCCTTTCACATGGGGCAAGCCCCATGTAAAAGGGCCTGTGTCAGTCTTACGCCTGCTGTGAGGCAGGCGTAAGATTTTGACGCAACTGCGTCCTAAAAGTGACGCAGTACAATCTCATAGATTTCACTGCGTCACTTCTACTACCCTTCCTTGCGTCAATACGCCCTCCCTTGCATACATTATACCTGGCGCAGGTATAATGTGCCGCAGGGGTTTACAAAGTGACGCATCTACCTAGATGCGTCACTTTGTAAATATGGCGCAACAAGGCGCATTTTTACTCCACTGGTGCGTCACAAAAAGTGACGCACCGGCGGCGTAAAAGTGACGCACAGCCTCATAAATGAGGCCCCTTGTGTTTACATTTGTTAGAGCAGGCTAGCACTCCAGTTGGTGAGCTAACATCGGTGGTCTGGCTCCTGCTTGACCTTCGGCCCTTGTCCCATGAGACTTTTAAACAAGTTCATCACACGCCCTAGCACAGTGAGATACAAGTGTTTTTGGAAAGATTATTTCTTTCACAAGACTCCAAAGGCTCCCTCCTAATAGCCAAGACTTCCTCTTCATTCTAACTTTGTCAAGACATAGGGCCCAATTGATGTTTTTTTTTGCCGTAGGACAGCGCAGCAGGCCTTGCTGCTGTGCTGCTCTACGGCAAAGGAAAAGGACAGGAATGCACCGTCCTGTCCTGCGCCGGTGCACAATGGGCTGCCATGTGCAAATGCAGGCACCTTTGCGCCATGTTGCGGGGATGATTAATTTTGTACCGGAAGGGAAACTTTCCTGCACAAAAACAATCACAAGAGGCTTTTTCTCCTTTCTATGCGTGCTGCATGAAAAACAACCAGAAATAAAGATATTTCTCCTCGTTGTGCCTCCCTTTTGCCTCTCCTGGGGAGGTGTAAGTTTTTGGCGCTGCCACAGACTTACAATTTCTTGTAAATCTGGGGCAGTGACAAAAAGCCATAGATGTTGCTGGGAACGCCCCCAGCAACACCCATGGAACGCCCCTTTCACACAGCTTTCTGCGTGAAAGGGGCACATATTTATAAAGCCATGGAAAGCCACGTAACGTGGCTTTATGTGGCCTTATAAATATGCCAGTGGCACATTGCACCACCAGAACGTCAAAAAAGTCACATTCCTTGCGCTGTCACATCCCAGCTCCATTCTCACTTCCTTACTTAATCGGTTCCCTACTTGCCTCCACTATTTTCTCCTTCGATTGACTGTTCTCTCTTTCACGACCAGCTGACCAACAATTGAAATTTGGCCACCCATTAGGGAATTTCCCCACAGCTGGTGAAATTCTGCATTTTTGGGAAGCTCTTCCTACAAATTAGGCTGCTTCCTCATTTCTTTCCTCTTACGCCCTCCTTTCCTCTCTCTTTTTACTCCTGACCTCTCAGTGTGTTATTATGTCTTTAGCGTTAGCTATTGCTCTGTGTTTGTAGGCACCACTTGTTAAAAATGGGCTTATGTAAAAGCCCTTTCAACAGTGATATAAAATATGAGAAATACTCCTCTCATTGTGTTTTTCAAACTACGTCTATCAGGTAGATTCATGAAAGAAAAATCGGCTTGCAAAGGGCCAGATTCTGTGAATCTGGCCCTTTGCGAGCGCAATTTTTGCATTTGGGATTCATCATGCCAAATGCAAAAATCGGTAATTGCGAAATCGCATATTTGCGAGGAATTGCATTTAAGGAATCTCTATTTGAGATTCCTTAAATGCAATTCATTAACCATTTTTGATTTGCGAATTCGCTATTTCTGGCCGCTATTTACCGCGAGGTCAAACCTCGCTGTAAATAGCAAAAACTTAGAAAAATGCATTTAAATGCATTTTTCTAAGTTGCATGTTACACACACACATGTCCTTTGGACATGTGTGTGCGCAACACCAATGTAGATTACATTTCAGGGGTGCTACCGGGTGTCCTTTGGACACCCCTGGCACCCTTGAAATCGCATCTTTATTTGCGATTAGCAAATTGCTAATCGCAAATAAGGAATAACTCCCCATTCTTTCCTTTGGGCCTACCCATAGGAATGAATGGGGAGTTATTCCTTATTTGCGATTAGCAATTTGCTAATCGCAAATAAGGAATGTGTAGGAATCACAATTTATTTAGCGATTCCTACATGAATCCCGTTTTGCAAGTCCTTAATAGCGATTCCTTAATAATCGCTATTAAGGACTCGCAAAACGGCACTATGATGAATCTAGCTGTTACTTCCTTTGAACTTTCAAAATGAGAGAATGCATATAAGATCAGACTGCATCCAGAGCTCAGCTATATCATAAACACTTTCACTTTGTTTAGTCTGTCGCATTTCTTCATACACTATAGTGTGTTTTTTTTAATAAAGGTGAATCACACGTCGATGAAATAAAGAATCATTTGTGGTCTTAGCTGGCCTTCCAACTTGGTACTTTAGCAGCCTATGGTTATTGTTTGTCAAACTTGTAAAACTTTTATCAAGTCCATAGTGTTTTTAGAATTCCATTTCCTTTCTAATGCCAAGCTGATGTTAAATGCCATGGTATGATCTATATCTCATTTCCTACACACATCCACTTCAGCTAATTGCTGGATTGCATCCTGTTTATAGTCAGCCACGCCTGTCACCACGAGAACATCCCAGTTGATCAATTGGCTTGAAAATGAATGAATGGCCTCTGCACAGATCATGCACACAAATCCTTAATTTCATGATTTATCAGTCTGTGTTTGGCAGCAACATAACTCTGTGCTTCTATTTCAGTGGCGGCTCCTCCGCTAAGGCGGAGGAGCGTCGCACCACTGCCATTAGCAGCCAAGAAAGGAAAAAAAAAGATAATAACGGATTGTTTTATTTTTTCCTCCTGCTGCGGCAGTGCGTAAGGGGTGCAGGCGGAGCTGCAGGGGAGGAGTGGTAGAGCACTCCTGTACGCAATGACTGTTTGGATGGCACCCTTGGGCTGCCCAAAAGAGTCATGTGCCCTCCCTTGTTCTCCATGCAAGCTGCATTACAGCCTGCATGGAGAACATGCTCACCCCTCCAGCCCCTGACTGAGCAACGTGTCACAGCGTTCAGAACAATCACAACGCTCCATTGGAGTGCTGTGATTGGCTTAGGGGCGGGGGGCGGGAGCCTGGCGGGAGTCGGACACAGGTGAGCAGGAGAGAAGACGCGGGACCCGGCGGTTGTGGCACGTTAAGGTTTTTTGTGTTTTTCAGGCAGCCTGGGTCCCAATCCCCCACCGCCCGCCCCCACCCCCCCACCCCTGTTCCATTTAGAGCTCCCTATAAGCAAAATATAAGGTTTTGAAAATACTCATGTATCTACTGTGCAGTGCTAACACACACCTTAATATATGTGATGTGCATACATTTGGAATTAGTTTGAATAAGTCTGACATCTCCTGTTCTAGGAATTTGTCAAATGCATGCCATTCCTAATAAAAGGCTGTAACTTTCCACCTCTACATTTTGGAGAGTATAAAACCAAATATCTGTTCCCAGGATACCACATCAAAATATAAGTCCTATTGTTCTTTATAATGTTGCTTTATTCTCTTATTAATTAACCACTAGATTTCGTGACATGTTTCTTCAGATTAGCTCAGCAGTAAACATGAAATGGTGGTGTACTCACCTCCCACAAGCAGATAGTAAATCCAGCTGGCGTTTGTAACAGCACGCGATTAGTAAGGGCCTGCGTAACACAGGCAAGTTGGTATGAATGTGTCAGGTTCCATAAATGTAAGGATGTCAATAGCGGGGAGTGACCAAAAGCCATGAGCAATCATGATTCCTAAATATACCACAAGGAGCCGGGCTACCATCTGTATAGGAAAATGAAGGTTAGGGAGCACCCAGCTAGTGTGTTTTGAACAGGGGCGTAGCTTCCATTGGTGCAGCATGTGCTAGCGGCGCCTCCTCTGTTGAGGTGGAGGAGTGTCGCCCCCTGCTCTGCAAACAGTTAAAAAAGGTAAAATAAAATGATTTTATCATTTTATTTTTCCATTCCTGCTTAGTTATGCGGGGTGGGCGGGGCTGGGCTAACCAGTGCAGGGGTCATGGGAAGGAGTGCTGAGCTCTCTCTAAGTGTGCATGACGGTTTGGTCAGCCGTCTTGGCCCGGCCAAACAATCATGCGCACTTTGCATGTTCTCCACTAGCTGTATTGCACAACCTGGGTGGAGAACATTCACAGACTCATAGTCCTCATCTGAGCACCAAACCACAGCGCTCAGAACAATCATGACGCTGCTGACAGGCTGGTGAAATCAGCTTTGTGACTGGCTAGAGTAGTTGTGTGCTTCCTGCATGTCGACGACCGAAGAGAACCAAGAGGTGGCCGGACTGGAGGTAAGTGGATTTTTTTTATTCTCCCCCTCATCCTGCCCCGTCACCCCTGTTAAGCAGCAGCCACCACTGGCAGGTGCAGTGGCTCTGGACCCATAGGCTAGAGTACCCCACCAAATGACTATTGCTGCATTTTACATTTCAAACAGCAGCCGAAGGGCCTTCCTAGCACTAAGTGTAGCATAGTGACATTACACACACTGGCACCCTCGTCATTCTGGGGTGGACTCTGAACATGAATTATGTCATATGCAGTGAGGTGTTAGGGTGTGGTTAATGGTTAATGTTGTGTTGAGAGAACCCTTCACACTTTCTTACCTTCAGGCCCATTGGATCTTTGTAAGCTGTCTGGAACAGAACACAGTGCCTTTTAACCTTTTTAATATGGTCTTAAAGGGAAAAAGACAAGATTATTTAGAGCTGTTATTCAGTTGCATCATTAGATTATGGAGTGTGGAAGAGAGTCCATTAGATTCTATCTTTACACAAACAATTGACCCAGATTTACTAACTGCATCACGTTTTTGATGCAGCCCGACACAAAATGCATTTCAGGGTTTACTAAGCCTTGCAAAGACCTATTGGCATGGCATTGCGTGGCTTTGTAAAATAAAAAATTGACGCAACACAGTGCATAGCGCTACCTTGCATTACCCTTTGTCCGGCCGACATTCCATCGGTGGAGCCTGAGCATTCCTGTGCATCCACCCATGAATTTTGACATAAACCATGATTTATTAAAGTTTATAAACCTGGGTTTTCGCATAAATGGTGCGCCTACCCAAGGTTGGCATAACAAGGAGAAGTACCTTTGTTTCTCCTGGTTGCTGCATTCTTCAAAGAGGAATACAGCTCTAAAAATAGTTTTTGTCATGAAAGTACCCCCCCCTGCGGTACAGAGCAGGAATATCGTCGTAAAAATATCGACCAACCTAAATATCGCTGCAAAAATATCTACAGGAAGAAGTATCGATGACAAAAATATCGTCTGACCAGAATATCGACAGACAGGTAAGTAATATCGTTAACATTAATATAGTTGTAATAAATATCGTTTACAAAAACATAGTTTACAATAATATCGTTTTTTAAATAATTATAAGTAATGTAGTGTTTTTAATGAATATTTGTAGTCAAAGTAGTATTTTTAGTAGTATATTATTATTTAATAATGTATTTTAAGTTGAATTTAGTATTAATAGTTCCGTAGCGGGTTGTGGGTTTATAGGGGAGTAGGGTGGGAAGTAATTTAAATATAATGAAATAATAGATTAATTAATGTTTTAAATGAATATAAATAGTGTAATAAATAATAGTTAATTAATTTCAATTAGTTAATTGAATAATAATTATGTAATTAATTATGTTAATTTTTTAATTAATTTTAGGTGTGTGTACAGGATTTTTTTAGTGAAAATGTTTTTGGGTAAAGGGGTATTTTTAGGGTTCAGGGTCAGTTTTCAGTTTTTGGGTAAAGGGGTATTTTTAGGGTTCAGGGTCAGTTTTCTGTTTTTGGGTAAAGGGGTATTTTTAGGGTTCAGGGTCAGTTTTCAGTTTTTGGGTAAAGGGGTATTTTTAGGGTTCAGGGTCAGTTTTCAGTTTTTGGGTAAAGGGGTATTTTTAGGGTTCAGGGTCAGTTTTGGGTTTTTGGGTAAAGGGGTATTTTTAGGGTTCAGGGTCAGTTTTCAGTTCTTGGCTAAAGGGATATTTTTTGGGTTCAGGGTCAGGTTTCCCTACTGTTGCACCCTCTGGAGTGGGAATAGTAATTTTTACTCCTACGCTATCAAATGTTTTAATTAGTAATATATTGTATATTTTAATTATATGTATGTATTATTGTTGTTATATAAAGTAATGTGTAAAATCAATTTATATGTCAACATTTATTAAATTTATAATAAAAAGTGTAGTAAATTTTTTTGAAATAGTTAAAAAATAAAAGTAATGTCATGTATTTTGTTAATAGTACTTATATTTATTTATTATTGTAATTTTAATTATTTTAAAAAGTCGATATTTTTTACATCTATATTAATTACAACGATATTTTGGAGTCGATATTTATGTACTTACCTGTTTAAGTATAGGGTGTCGATATTTTTGTAAACAATATTTTTACAACGATATTTATGTCAGCTATATTTTTGTAATCGATATTTTAACACCCTACCCCTTCCTGCACAAAAACTATCCTAACCATAACTCCGGCATCTTTGCAATATGACGGGTTGGTGCTAAGCAGTTAGGGCAACAAGAGAGCATAAGCACACCCTATATTAGTAAATATGGCTCATTTCTGCTCTCCCTTTCATGCAACACAGTGCTGCAAACTCTGTTGCTGCATTGCGTTGCATTAAAATATAGTAAATCCGTGCCATGACAGTGTTTCAAGCTTCCTTTTCACAAAATCCAACATAACACGAGCCCCAAAAACTTAAAAGATCCACATGTTACCCAAAATCACACAGTCAAACACTAAACATTAATCACATAGGGAATGTATCGTTCCCCAGTGCATGGAACCTTCAAAATGGAAGCTTTTGTGAAGTGTTTTCCAGCCTCTGAATGAGGTGCAAACTCACTATAAGATGGCAGCTTCTGTGGATCAGCAAGTGGACTTCACCAAAATGATAGAGCCCTGGGGTGGGCTGGAATCAATGAGGAGGATAAAACATCTGCCAAATTGGGCATGATCAATTGGTGGAATCATTTAGAAAGGATGTGAAGAGCAGAAGTCGGGAATCCATAGAGACTAATGGCCTTCTTACGAGTATAGCAATCCTGAGACCGCCCTACTTGTGGTGGTGGTCCGACCACCGCTACCCCTGAGGGTCCACCCGCTCTATTAGGAGAGTGGCGGTCGTACTGCTGCCATTGCCACAATCCTGGATCCCATGGTGGTGCGGATTGGAGGCTGAATTTGTGGCGTTGCCGATGTTGGCACGGCAGAGTGATTTACGACCTGCCTTTCCACCAAGCATTTCATGGCAGTGAGCCTGCAATGAAATGCTTGGCAGAAAGGTAAGAAAAGGGTCCCCCAACAAGGCCCCTTGGGCAAATCTGCCCATTGGGATGGGAGCAGGGGACACAAGATGTGCCCCCCCACAAGTCCATGCCCCTGCATGCACGGTGTAGCATGCACAACACAGTACATGCCACACGGTGCACCCAACGTGGCAGCAGTCCCATGGCAGCGGCATGACTGCTGGCTGTAATCCTCAACCAAAGCATGCTCCCGCAATGGGACCGCCGCTGCACCACTCGCCCTGGATTCTACTTGCTATCTTGTGGGCGGGTGCACCACCAGCATGCCGGTCCTCCTGTGGGTGCAGTGGTGGCGGTTCCCACAGGAGGACTGCCAAACTCGTTTTTAGCTTTTGTTAAATCGCGTCAAGTGTGAAACAACAGACAATTCTGCTGTTTCTTCTGTGATCACATGCAGCTGTCCCAAATTGAAAATGGTAGAAAGCAGGAAAAAGGCGTTTCCTTCAAAACAAGAATTAATTATTTTGTGCAGTAAAAGATGCACAGAAAAAGGAATTCTAGTGTCATCAAGCTCTGTCAGGGGCCGAACGATGTAATTACCTTAATTGTGATTACATCAACTTAATTTCAATGGCCGGCCCTGGCAGTGCTCTTGAAAGCAACTTTCCAGCAGGAAGCTCGTTTGTGGCACTAGCCTGCTAGAGCGCCTGGAGGACCCTGCAAGGAGCTGCGGCACACAGACTTCCTCCTGAATAAGGTGCTTTCATGGGAACTATCCAGTTATCGGACAATGTTTTTCACTCAATGCAAATAGCATTACGTTTAATAGAGGGCCTGGCACCTGACAATACTTTTGCTTTCTTTTAAAGTCTTTGACTGCCCTAATAGTAGATAGGCTAAAAAAGTGGCCCCTCACACGTATTGAATCAAAATGTAATAATAATATGATTGGCTAAATCCAAGGCTTTAATTGCATATCTTCTTATTTACGAAATAAATGAAATATTTTGTGGGGCATAATGCTGAGTCACATGGCCATGAGGGGAACCTCTAACCGTGCATGCCAAAGATCAGTCTTTGACAGTCCCGCTTATTGCTTAGTCTGTTAAAAGAAAGTGTTTGAACCGGAAACGTTTCTGAAGCGCCCACTGCCAACAGCAACTAACAAGGCCGCTTAGTCTTGTCTATATCTATGAGGTATTTGTATAATGGGAATCAAGCAAGAAGGGAAAGGAGTGCTGCACAGGGTCAAATGCAAACATAAAGTTAACAAGTGAAAGGAGAGGTAGCTAGTTTGTGGACTGTTAATGCATTGTGATGTAGAGTTCTTTATACAGGTGAGTCTCTATCCTAAACTGGAGCAGGGCTGAGGCAGCCCTGCTAAAAGTGGAGATGTTGTTTCAGAGCCGCAGAGCATAGATGGAAAAAGTATCTTTTACATATTTCTTTTGCTGCAGTCTAATGGTATGCTGGCTGCGGGCTTGCCAAGAACCACCAGAGATGGGGAGCTTGTCTGCAGGATAAATCAGTGTTCTGGTCATAATTACTTTGTAAATGAAGCAGCTGATTTTGAAGATGATGCAGACCAGCGAGGGAATTCAAAAGAGTTCCATCAGGATGAGGTTATGTCATCATATTTCTTTAGGGCCTGGATGGAGCAGCATGTAGGATGTTTTTAAGGGGTGAGCGATGAAGGCCTGTGTGGAGTAATGAAGGCCATTATCACCACCCAGAAGCTACAGTACGAGGGCTTGAACAGCAGTTCTGAAGTCACTTTTTGGAAGAAACTGAGTAATTTTCTATAGAAGAGATAGTTGGTACCACACCATCTTTGTTGTTTTGACAATATGTTCTTTTTGGGGTGTCAAGGGTAAATCCAAGAGACTTGACATTCAGTTCAAGTTGGTTCATGTCATTGAGCACTGGGCACTATTTCTTGTTTGTTCTTGGAAAATAAAAGAAATTCAGTCTTGGTTGCCCTGAGCTCAGGTATGTGCTGGACATCGGGTTTGGATGATGCGCAGGCAGTGTTTGAGGCACTGGTTGTATAAAGCAGAGGAGAATTTCAAATAGAGTTGTGTATCATCGCATATTGTTGAATCTTGACTGGTATATGTGAGTAGAACAACAAGTGGTTCCATATAGAAGTTGAAGATGACATGTGAGAGTATCAAAGCCTGGGGGACTCCACAGGTGAATGGTGTCTCTTTGGGACATGGTGCTACTTTATTTTACCTCATGTTAGGTTACCTCATTTCTTAATTTCCACCTCATGCTTATTTCTCCTACCAAACTACACTTCCTGTCTATTTATCTCAATCTTACACGAACTTTTACTTTCCTGCTCTTTCCCTTTGACACTGTTTGACTACATTTATTTATTTATTTTATTTTGACAGTTTTGTATAGCGCGAACAAGACCCTTACGTGTATCAGAGCGCTTCACAGGGCAAATGCAGGTGATTGACATATACATATAAATACGATGAGGAATGCGAATACATTACTGGTAACTTTTAGAGAATAGAGGTAACTATTAGAGACTACCACATATCTACAAGAGTGTATAGGAAAGTTCAGGTGAATCTGAACAAGAAAATCAATTTCACTTCTTTTTTGAAGAAAGCAGCTGGCGGATTGAGTCTCGTTTCTGGGGGCAAGGCGTTCCAAATCCTGGGGGCCATTCCTGAGAAGGTACGATTGTATGTTTTTTTCTTGGATAAACATTGTGGTTTAAGTATAAGATTATCAGAACTCCTAGTAGTTCTGTTACCACCTGATAGTACTAGTTGCTCCGCAAGGTATCTCAGGGTTTTCTGGTGCAATGCCTTATGTGTCATACAGGCGATTTTCAAATGGATTCTGGCCTCAAAATCCAATTTTTTTACATGCCATGCAGTAGAAATATCTCCAGCTCTCCTGCTCAAAATTGGCCCAAACAAAGGAAAACAAGAATCTTAAAGTAGTGCAATCACAAGAGGCACATTCAACGCCAGCCTTATTCACACATATGTTAATTTTCAATGCCAGTATTTTACTCATTTAAAAATAACTGTTTTCTGGATTCAGTCACCTACAGTATTTAACATTAACAGATGCACAATGCAAAAAAAAAAAAATACCATGCATTACAATCCATAAGACTGCCCACACGACCAGGGAATAATAATGTATATTTCTCTTCCTTCTTCTCTCTCCCTTCTCTGCCTTGGTCTCTCTTTTACTGGGTCAAAGTTTGATGATGAAAAGAAAGTTCCTAACCCATGCAGTTGTGCAGGTGCCTGCCACTTGCAACCACTGGTGCAAATTATGCACAGATCCCACTACACTTCCTATGTAAACGTGGGTTTTGGCATGTATCATTAGCCCAAAACAAGGTCTATCTCAAATTGATGGGTTGACATTGGAAAAAACAGCAGGGACCCCATCAGAACATGATTGACTTGATTTCATTAGAGTCTGAACACATTAAGAACTTAGTAGAGGCGACTGATTTGTCCATAGAATGAATAATACAAATATCGGATCCTAAATAGCTTGTGCCGCGGATATCATGGCAAAAATATTGTCATTACTAAAATATTGTATAGTAGAGTATCAAATCAAGAACATTGTTTTTTATATATAATATTGTTTTAAAGAATATTGTTGTATTTCATATAATTTATGTTAATATAGTAATAAATGTTGTTTTTAATAAACTAGTATAAATTTGTTTTAATTTGAGGTGTTAGTATTATTATTTTAATTGTTATTCTTTTTTCAAATAGTTTATAATTGTACTTACTTTTATTTCACTGACTGCAAAGCAAGAGGAGTTTTTAAAGCAAATTATGTGATAATCTTGCTGGAGTACAGGGAGTGCGAAAGGCTGTAGGTTGTTGTTTTTTTGCAATGCAATAAAATGTAAATACCTGTAAATGTGTAAATGAACTATATGCATTCAGCAGTTAGGAAAGTGAAAATGACGATAATGCTGTTATGTAATTCTGAAGTGTGCTGGATACAGAGATTTTAATAGTATTAAAACAAATCAAGACATTTTACGTGGTGATGGACATATGATACACAAATGATGCAAAAATTATAAATATTCTAAGAAACCTGATTTCCACACATTATTATTTGTGTGATATATAGCTTTATCAGTAAAACAGCATGTCAGTGCAACATTAGTGGCTTTTCAATGGAGAATATGCTGTCTGTAAATGACAATGTGCTACCACACGATCTTTCAATTACATAAAAAAAATAGCCCCACGTTTGTTCATTAAAGGTAAGTGGGTCATGAAAATGTGTCATTCTAAAAAGTGGGTCAAGCTTCTAAAAGGTTTGGGAAGCACTGTTAAATAGTATTCATTTTTAAATTTAAATGTGTATTGATAATTGCTTGATTGTAAAGTATTTAATATTTTACAAATGAAAATGTGAGTATGCGTTGGAATGATGTACGTAACCTGTCTAACCTCCAACACTTTTCCTACTGTTGCTTAAATTGGAGTGAGAATAGTAACTCTAACCCCGCCAAAATCCAAAACTTTCTCTACTTTTGCTTAGAGTGGGAACAGTAAATTTAACCCCTTTGAAGTCCATCTCTTTTCCTAATGTTTACATTGAAGTGGGACTAGCAATTGAAATTTCAGAAAGGTGTAATAGTTTTCAAACTTTTGTTTAAATTGTATTTAAATTAGGTAATGTGGTTATTAGTTGTTTAATGTTTATATTATATTTAACCTACTTTTTATTTTTACATTAATTTTATTTACTTACTTTATTTGTTATAAATGTTTTTTGTAATATTTTTTTTCATTTCCATTTTTTAGTTGTTCACATTCATGTATTTTTGTTTGTTTGGATTTTGTTATTAAACAACAACAGATATATACTATTTATTTAGTCTAACGTTTAAAGTTCTACTCATTAATATTTTTTATACTTTAATTTCAATATTTCTACTATGTTTTATAGTTGCTTATTCTTTTTGACTTTATTTTTGGCACATATTTTAAAATTAATGTTTTTAAAAAGATTAAATTATTAATTTGTTTACGTATATATTTTATAGGAGTTAAAAAAATAAAAAGTAATAATATAATTTATTATATTTAAGTTATATTACATTTTACTAACTTTATATTTTAAATAAATTACTTAGAATGTGATATTTATTAAAAAGCAAATGTTTGCCTTTTTTGCTGATAGTCTCTTACACTATATTTCTGACACAATGTTTTTGTCATTTACATGTATGTAGAGAGATGTAATATTTTGTTAAAGGATATTTTTGACATGATAATCATGGCAGGTGATATTATTGTTCACGATATTCTGTCATACAACCGTCAATGGTAAAATATTATTGTTTAAAGATGAAAAGAAATATTGTTGTCACAGTGGGTCTTTGTCTTCCTCCTGAATAGCCAGCCTCCTCTCAGGCCGCCTTTAAGTCCACACCTCTACAAGTGGTGCTCTCAGCATGGTTTCTTATCCAGAATTAGAGGTTTGTGACATTTGCATGATTTGCTTTTAGATAATTAAAGAAAATTGCAGGGAAATTGTATGAAATTATACACAATTGCACACAATGCAAATCTGTAATGTAATGCTAGATTTTGATGTGAAATGCATCCTCACGCCAAGGGTGCATTTTGCGGTACAAAATATAGTGCAAAAAACGCAAGTGGCATGAGCAACAGCGCTCACATTGTGCCACTTCGCTTTATTTTGCTGCACGCTTTTCCTAATTATACAACGTAGCATAATGGTATAATTTGGGGAATTTTATATAACACGTGTAACATAAAATTCCTGAAATTACATGAGTTGATCTGGTGTAATTTAAATTTTGCTCAGGTCTACCCAGAATGCCCTGCAAGCATAAAAGTATGGGTTAAAAAAGAGTATTTTTTCTATAATTATAATGCAGAAAACTTGGGCACTTCCATACAGTGACAAGATCCTCCCCTCACTGCATTCCCACATGTCTCCAGATTGAAAGTCTTTCCCCATGTGTAGGTGGACCAAACGTACGGCATAGGAATGGCTAACAACTGTAACCATGTGACTTTTCATTGATACACATTGACTTCATGTTTTGACTAATCACTTTTGCTGGGAATAGACCCACACACACAAGTCTGGTACCAATTTTGGGGAAGAAATATGGGAACACTGGGTAGAAGAACCTTTGCTGCATATTCCAGAATGTTCCCTTACAGAAATCTTGTGAAATCTCTGATTTTAGCCAAAGTTTGAAGTTTGCAGGGCACTCTGAGAAAGAAAGCATAATGGCTGAGAAAGAAAACATAATGGGATTCGAATGGAATTGGTAGTTTTTCCTTAGTGCTGGCCAAGCCTGAGTTCAAATACCAGAGCTAACCAAAATCGCCATAATGGGTCAATTTCCACAAAGAACTATTGATGTCTACACAAGGCATTTTGGGGCATTTCCTCTCATGGGCGGTATGCCCAGTTACACAAGTAGGGTACCGTTTATATTGAGAGAACTGTGGAAAAGCTGGGTCGTAGGAATTTTGTGAACCCCTGCTGACTCCAAATCTTTTGTTCATAGATATGTAAGAAAAATGCATGAAGTTAACCAAAGTTTGGTCTTTGTAAGGGATGCTAAGTAAGATAACATATTGGGATCCGGTAAAGTCACAGGCCCCTCGACTCTCCTGGTATTGAGTTCTCAGAAATGTCCAGGCTTTGAAGGTTTCCCAGGGTGGTAGCCAAGTATAGCAGCAACCAACATAACCAGAATGGGTCAATGTGCAATACCAAATGTTGATGTCTCCACGTGGTGCTTTGGCTTCTTTCCTGGCACAGGCAACAGGCTCAGTCACATTAGTGGCATACTGTTCTTTATTTATTTATTTATTTTAATCTGTTTTTATTGACATTATATATAAACATATCTCAAAATGCCATATCTTCATTCAGTTTGCAGTACAAAATCCGCGAGATAGTCAGTCCTGGATTTTACAGTGAGTTATCTTTTCGGGAGAATTGTTAAATAAAG
This sequence comes from Lissotriton vulgaris, assembly GCF_964263255.1. Lineage (NCBI taxonomy): Eukaryota > Metazoa > Chordata > Amphibia > Caudata > Salamandridae > Lissotriton > Lissotriton vulgaris. Next base: position 628,195,943 of record NC_141695.1, on the reverse strand, counting down.
CAAACATGTTACAGTATACTGTATCTGAAATCTGCAATATATACTAATATCACTGTCAGTGCTGTCTGCCATAGCATATAACCACATGTACACTTCATAGAGACAATGCACAAAGTGTCCAACATAACAGATTATTATGAAACTTGTAAAAACACCCCTACAACCCCCGTTCCCCTCTCCCCTGGTACATTCGCACGTGATCAACAATATGTACATATCGGCTTGATGTGTATGTTAGCAATCATTGCGTGCTGTTGCAGCAACTATGCGGATGTCTTACAACTTGAGTTAGTGTGCGCAGTCTTAGTCATCCCTGACCTGCACTCTGTCAATGAGCACGGCGCAGCAGTGCTATAATGTGGGCAACAGAATTATCATTCTGGCCGTGGGGGCAAGAATCCTTTATAGGGAGGATCAGTTATCTTCGAAGACCCGCAACAGCATTTGGCAATTTAGCGATATTGGCGTCTTTCACAGTCCCCTATATTCCTCTCGCTGCAACTCGGTTCCCTCAGCTTTTCCCCATTTCATCACCTCGCTATGCCAATCCTCTGGGTTGGGGGATCTGGCAGACTTCCAGCACGCTGTCACTGTCCTTATGGCAAGGAGCAGGGCCAAATTGACGAATCTAAAGGATGGATTTTTCTTTCTTTCCCTAGTGCCCAGGCCCAGTGGGCAGTATTCTGGGTTATCATCATAGGGCTGCCGTGGAACAGTTGCGGCCAGCACTTTGCGGATCGTGTTCCAATAGTACCCCAGTCAAGGGCAAGACCACAGCATATGCAGTAAGGCCGCATCAGAACCGTGGCAAGCATCTGTAGCATCCGGGTACATAATATGCAATTGTCGCGGGGTCAGGTATGCCCTGTGCAGTATCATTATTTGTATAAATTTGAATTTGGGATTACGTGATACCTGTCTGGGGTATTTTAAACATTGCTCCCATTCCTTATCAGAAAAACTCCTATTCACATCTCCCTCCCACTTTGCGTGCAGGGGTTGTAGGGTAACCACCCGCTCGACCCGTATACCATGCGTGAGCCATTTTGTCAGGCGCCCACCATTGTCCGTTAAGTATTGTAATGTGAGGAGCGAGTTCGTGGGGGGCTCCGTTCCAGTGCATGCCCAGGTAGTGCGTATATTATGCACAACATGAGCGTGCAATAAAAACAGTGCGCCCATTGTGTGATGTAGCTCTACAAACTCCGTGTGGGACATCAACTGTCCGTCACCGAAAAATTCACCTAGCGATGTGACTCCGGCGTCAGCCCAATGCTGTAGTATATGAGTGGTAAGGACTCCGGACCTAGTGGGCAGACCAAGAAGAGGCAAAGTAGGCGCATATGGCCGTGATCCGCCTGCATATCTTGTGGCGCTGCGCCAGCAGTTGATTGCCAGACGTAGCAAATGCGGCATAGAGCGGGGGAGGGTGGCTCTAGGCAATAGCAATCTATGTATAAGTCCTCTATCCCTATCAGCTGGAGTCATATCAATTTCGTGCAAATTACGCCCTGCCAGCCAATAGGCTAGCCATTGCAGCTGGCAAGCATAACTATAGGCTCGCATATCGGGGACTCCCATGCCTCCTTGGGTAGTGGGCAATTGTAGTTTAGCTAATCCTACATGGCGTCTCCCCGCGCCCCAGATAAGCTCTGTAAGAAGGGTATTAAGAAGTTGGAAGGTGCGTACCGAGACAAGGATAGGGAGGTTTGTGAAATAATATATTAGGCTTGGCAGGACCACCATCTTGGTGATAGCTATCCTCCCTGGTATAGACAGTGGCAGAGAAGTCCAAAATTGAGCTTGTGTCCTAAGAGATGTTATGGCTCAGCCTAAGTTACCATCCAAAAGATCCTCCTTGCTACGGTATACATTGATCCCTAAGTACTTAAAGGTGGTTGTGGCTATACGGAACGTGTATGGAGCAAAGCATAGTTGGTCACCTCCAGCGCTAGCATCGAAGTGGTAGCCATACGACTTGAGTCCGTTAATGGCCAGTCCCGAAATCACCCTAAAGGAGTCAAATATGGTCGGTAAAGGGTCAAGTGCAGCGGACATATCATTAATGTACAAGATAATGTCATCTGCGTATGCCGAGACTACATGACGGACACCATTGCGTAGTATGCCTCTCGGGGAGGCGGATAGTCTTATTCTGTGCAATAGGGTTTCCAATGCCTGGATAAACAGCAGATGGGACAGCGGGCATCCCTGCCGTGTGCCTCGTGCTATGCGGAATGGAGCAGATATACAACTTCCCGTACATTCTTGTGCTGTCTGGTTTGTGTACAATAATTCCACACACGTCAAATACTCTAAGGGCAAACCGAATCGCGACAGGGCGGTGAACATATAAATCCAATCCAGGGAGTCGAAGGCTTGTTTCAAATCTAGTGAGATGCACCCTTCCTCACTGCCCATAACCTTAGTGTCCAGCATTATCTGGTATAGTCGCCACAGATTGAACAAACCCACATTGGTCCATGTGAATAAGTTGCGGTATGTATTTGTTCAGGCGTATAGCTAGTAACTTACTGAGGATCTTGTAGTCAGAGTTTAAAAGTGACAGTGGTCTGTAATAATGCATATGAATGGCCTCCCTACCGGGCTTCAGAAAAGAGACTGTAAGCGCCTGTAACGTCGAGTGCGGGAGCGTATGTGTTTCTAACGACTCCTGGAATAGCGTCCGCAGACGCGGGGCTAGGAGGTCAATGTATGTATCATAAAACTCCGCAGGGAGACCGTCGGTCCCTGGAGCTTTGTTACGTGGCAGTGCTTTTATAGCGCAAGGTATCTCCGCCATCGTGATGGGGCGAGCCAAATCTTCTTTCTGATCTTGTGTTAACTGTGGTAATAGGAGATCTTCAAAGAAGACATCTAAGTGAGTGTCTGCCATCTGCGGTGGCGGTCCATAGAGCTGATCGTAGTAATTCTGGAATGCCGTATTAACGGATATTTGGGTAATGGCCATTCCCCCACTGCAATCCTGTATTGCCATTATGAGTGAAGGAGCTGGGACATCCCGAATAATACGTGCAAGTAAGGGGCCTGATCTGTCAGCCTGAGTGTGTTGTCTGGCCGTGTGTGAACGTAAATCAATGACACAGAGGTCTTCCAAGAGTTCCGCGTAGCATACATTGACTTCTTGTAATTGTGTGAGGCGATCATTAGTGCCTGCCGCTTCACCTTCTAGTAATGTGAGCCTGTCCTCTACTGCCTTTAGCTTATCTAGTACCGTTCGTCATGCCCCAACCTTGGTGTGAACGCGTCCCACTCGATTTGGCGGGTACTGGCCGTGCCTACACTTCGCTCAAAGTATGTGTCAATCGCTTCCGAAAGTGCTGACCTGAAGACAGGGTCTTCGAGCACGTCTGGCTGCAGTCGCCATGTCGGGATTGGGGTCGGGATTTTCCCCCACTGCATTGTCAACTCTACAGAATTATGGTCGGACAGAGTTTTCCCCATATGCGTCACCGTGAGGACAGAGCTCATCAACGCGGCGGAGCAGAGAATACGGTCAATTCTAGTGTGCAGTTGGTGTGGGGGTGAATAATAAGTGTATTCTCTATGTCCCTCGTTCTTGCATCTCCAAGCATCGCACAGCCCCCAACCCTGCGCCCAATTCGCCAATGCTTCCGCCTGCTTTTTACTGTCTGCAGCATGCAGTGGGGGGTGTGAGCGATCTAGGGATATGTCTAAAACTGCGTTGTAATCACCCCCTAACAGCCAAAGGCAGCCTGACCAGTCCGCCAGGGCCACGCTAAGGGTTTCTAAAAAGCGATTTGATCCACATTAGGGGCATAAACACACCCCAACACCACCTGTTGACCATCCAGCAGCCCCCATATCAACACATAGCGGCCCGCTTGGTCTATACGCTGCTCCAACAGTTTAAAGGGAACATTGCCTCTCAACCAGATCGCGGCGCCTCTGGAAAAAACAGAGTACGTGGTGGCAAATATCTGACCCTTCCATTTCTTGTGGAGTTTAGACGCTTCGGCTGCGTTAAGATGGGTCTTTTGCAGATTCACGATGGAGGCCCTGCGTCTGTTCAGTTGCGCTGATACTCTATGGCGTTTGTGTATGAAGCCCAGGCTGCGCACATTCCACGTGCATAAGGTATAAGTATTATACGTCGACATCACAGCCATATATTCTCAACCATACCCTACATACATTCAAGCCATACCAAGGAGTTTCACTGTTAAACAAGGCGTCATGTACCATATAAACTACCCAATTCCAGGTTCCCTCCCGGTAGCTAGAAGGGACCAAAGTCGAATCAATAACCCAACAGGGGTCGATCAAACTAAACACTGATCTGCTGTCGCACATGGGGGTACTCAAGAGCCTGCACCTACACAGTTAAGTACATTGCTAAGACTAATTAGCAGAAGTGCCCGATATGCATAAACAATCTAGAAGCCATAGTGTCCCCACAGTGTACATTATCAAATTGTCCCATGATATACGTTACCACCTGGGCTCATCCCGCAGCAGGAATTAAAAGTCATTCGCCACCTGGGCAGTGATGGCCGGGAATAGTGGTTGGCTGGCGTCCGATGTAGAAGTTGCAGTTCGATCGCTTGGTGCTTGAGTTACATGAGTACGACTTCTTGCATCATGTGCCGCCAGGGCCGCTGCTGTGAGGATTGCAATGTCTTGTTTAGACGTCCGTTGTTCTGATGTCGGCGCATGGGTTGGTGCGGTGTTCTTGTTTGGAACCGTCTGGCCCCTCCACCAGGACAGACCGACCCGAGCGTGGAGAAGAGAGTGGGCCCTGCGTCGTGTTAGGCGTGAGGGCAGCCTCCACCCATTCAGCTGCCTCTCCCGGGGAGTCAAAGAAATAAGTTTTCTGTTCGACAATAATCTTTAATCTTGCCGGAAATAGGAGAGCGTACCTGATATTGCGGTCTCTGATGCGGCGTTTAACCCCCGTGAATGTTGCTCTAGCTCGCTGGACTGTTGGGGTAAAATCTGGGTATAACAACACCGGCCTGTTGTCCTAAATCACTGGCGCCTTTTCCCTCGCTGCTTTAAGTATCGCATCCCGATCTTTATAATTGACGAGCCGTGTGATCAGGGGGTGGGGGGCGTGCCCGGTCGGGGCGGCCTCGAAGGCACGCGGTGAGCACGCTCCACGCTGTACAGGGGTGTGAGGGCCTCAGGGGCGACCACATTTCAAAGCCAGTCCCCCACGAATTGCGTAGTGTTGGTCCCTTCGCTGCGTCCCGGAATGCCCAGTATTCGCACATTGTTGTGGCGGGACCTCCCTTCCGCATCGTCCACCCTTTCCTGCAGCCCATTGACCTGGCGCGTTAGTTCTTCTAGGCGCGTGGAGTGTTCAGTTTGCTGGTGGATTAAATTGTCCAGTGCCAGTTTATGGGCCGTTACTTTTCTGCCACTTTATTATGATCGGACTTCAGAAGGCTCAGTCCTGTGGACATAGCATCCATGAGCGATTCTAGCGCTTCGTGTGAGGCCCTAATTTCTTGTAAAATGAGATCTAATTTGGCATCTCGTGGGTCCAGCCCAGTAGGTGGGATAATATCACTGCCTAGTGAGCCCAATGGGTCCTCCGAGTCAGTGGACTGCGTGCTAACCCCCGGTGGTGCATCCGCTGGTTTAGCCTTCGTCGTGCGCCCCATGGCGGCTCGTAGATTCACCCTCCGACGTTGCTACAGCTTGCTCATATGTAACAATATCGTTTCCCCGTGCCTCCGCAGCGCACAGCCGGTGGGGCTGTTCGGCCACAGAAAGCGATGGATGGATACCTTGCTCGCTACTAGGGGCAATAGGTAAAATGGTAGCCCAGGTCTGGGTCCCGCTGCTTCTCCGCGCCTCCTTCAGCATCAATGAATTGCGTCTCAAGATTCTGCAAGTGTATCGGGCGTGAATACCTAAATCCCCATGTTGGTCGGGCAAGTCCCGGTGCTTCACCACGTCCGGAATTTACTGGCCGCCGCCCCCAAATGCAGCTGGAGGTAATACATGCTGCTCAGTATCACCAGGGAGTCGGTACATCCTAAGGCAGGTATATATGGCTGGGTCACCACTCGCGCTCCCAGCAGCCTTTGTTGTCGTTGGGTCCGCACTCCGTGCGTCTTAAGGGGCAGCACAGCGCTCTCGTCTCCAATAGTCCCCCAGGGGCACCCACCATTACCAAGCCACGGGATTATAAGGCCATCAGGGTCAGCGCCCACCTCCGCGCTGTTTGAGTAATGTGTGTGCTTCCTGGTGGGGGTCGCGGGGGACACAAGGTGGCTGTTTCTAATCCCCGCTCCATTGTTTATTGCCGCAGGGGTCCCGTAGACCTCACCGATAGCTGTGCGTCACTCCGCCTCCATCTGCGCAGGGATGTACAGGTCTCCTCACCCCTTACCTCACACAGCTGGAGCTTCGCACCGTCTGTGACGTAGAGCAGACAGTTAGTGCCCTTCCTCATTCGTCATACGCCGCAATCAGCAGGCGTTCTCTCGCCGGTAGCTTCAGGCTTGATGTCTTGTGGGCCAGCCCACCCGGCCTTTCCAGTACTCTATGCCACCACTTCTGATGGCAGCACAGGCCAGGCTGCGCAGTCGGAAGGTCTCGGGCCCAGATGCGCTGAAGTGGCGCCCGTTATCAACGACAATGTAGGGGGGACCTCCACCAGGCCTCCGCGTTGTTTGGGGGCACCAGGGCTCACAGCCCTGCGGGATATTCAGCGTAGTTTCCGGGCGGCAGACGGAGCTCTCTCAGCTCACGTCCGACATGTTTGGCATCAAGCCACGCCCCCGCATACTGTTCTTTAAGGAGCTCTAGGTGGTAGGAATTTTGTAGATCCCTGCAGATTTCAGAACTTTTCTTCACCAAAATATGAGTAAAATCTGTTATTTTAGTCAACGTTTGACATTTGCAAGCATTCTTGGTAGGAAAATGTAGTATGATACATGCAGGTCACACAACCTTGCATTCCTCTAGGTTTCTAGTTTTCAGAAATGTCTGGGGAAGGTAAGTTTCCCCAAAGCCCTCATTGCATGTTTGTTGGCATGGGTGGGATATTTACGACACATAATAAAAAACATTTGATGGGATGGAAAAGTTCTTTGCATGGTGACGGGTGTGCACCCCTGCCCTACGTGCCCAGCTGTATCAATCTCTTGATCCTTTGTGCTGATTTGTTTAGTCATAGGTGAACACGGATTATGCGTGTGCACCATGACATAAGTCTGTCTCAAGGGTTGCAGTCTTGTTGGAGCACGAGAGGTGCCCAAAGTGCTACCTTCATGGTGGCGAAAGGCTAGTGTCCTTACCAGGGGTTAAGAGCACGGTGTGACACCATACTGTGTAATAATGAGTAGGCATGCACAGGCCTACAAGCCTACTCATGTAAAGCTAGGATGCAGTGCTGTGCAGCATGTGTTTGATTTCATGTGTATGCTGGGTGTACATGTGCCTGTGAGTGGTACAATATATGAAAGACTCTGGGTTCTACTTTGGTAGACACAGGCCTCACTGGAGAAGCATGGGAGGCAGAGGATTTCCACCAGATAGATTTGTGGATTGATGCATTCCCAAGATCTGGGTAGGACAGTGTAGGAAGGGGGAACCAGGCTCTTCAGTATCCTTCAAAGGGTGCTCTTTTATTCTGAGAGAAGTCACTGCAAATGAAGTATATGGGTGTGATAAGAGAATCATAAAGAATAGGGCTGGGGCCCTATGATAACCCTTTGATGCACATTAGCACTGTGGCTGTTGTCCAGGTGTAAACCTCATCACTTCCCTGACCTGTGTTGTGGGGCTATCAGATTTGGAGTAAATCCATCTGTGACAAATTGCTTTTTGGAGAAATGACACAACAGAGAAAGGGGCACTTTAGGAATCAGTCCCCAACAGAAACTTTAAAGACTCAGACACTAAATCACATTTTGTCTGGAAATGGACAATAAAAGGGGGGCTTGAGGCCCCTAAAATCTGTCAACTGCCAGGCTGCTGGTTAGTATCTAGATTGAGGGAGATAAACTCTACAAGACTTCTACTTGCCTGTCTCCCAGCTGGGAAAGGGACATCCCCCAGGGACATCAAAGACCACTTGCCCTACAGCCTGGAACACCAGTGCCTGCCTGCTTGCCAAGACCAGTGCACCCTGGGAAGAAGAGGAGAGAGAATGGAGGGAGCGAGGGCCCCTACTGGATCTTGATTCCTCCAACCTCAAGATCCTTCATTAGTAGTGTCATCGAAGGTAAGGCCTCGGTCAGGAAGGATCATAGTCAGGCTTGAGCAAGAAGATGGTAGGTCCAAGGGTAGTGCTTACATCCGAAATGGGCATGAACAATAATCATTTCTGAGACTGGTGGAAGATATCAATTTCCCCAATTCTCATATGTTCTTCAGATATGAAAACCAAGGTACATCAGCTAAATGATAAATACATGAGATGCTTAGATATGAGATGTCTTATGTGGCTCCAAATACACATCAAAAAGCATTAGAGACCGGGTCGGCCATTTTCGAACACCCGCAGCTGGCTTTGGAACTGCATCCGGCTGAAAATTTTAGCAAAATGTGTACAACCTGCACGGAAGGACTGACATAACGTCAGTCCAGACCTTTTTTGAAAGCCACCACAGTGACTCAGGACATTCATCAGGGTCTATGTCAAAATGCCTAGAGATGTGCAAAAATCAGCTGAGTCATTCAATATCTCTAAATATTGCTGAGCAAATGAACTGAAATTTGAAAAGGTGTGGTGTCCATAAGGCATCCTGACATAAGCCCGAATAAATTCACCTGCATAGTTCTGATATAATACTCATTATTTAAGTTGAGCAGACACACCCTCAGTTATGAGACACCTTCTCTATGTCCCAATTGTATTACCCACTGCCTCACTCTGGTACATCCCATTCACTCTTTCTGTGTGGCTATCCGTTGCTCACTCTCCCTCCCGTTACTTTTGATTGGCTCTTTCTCCTCTTTCTTCCCACCCGGCTAAATTTGTTCTCTATTTCCTCCTCTTAGTCCCACCTTTACTTTCCTGCCCTCTCCCCTGTCTCCTGTCCTATTACCCCTTTCTTCTATCTGATTTCTCCTGTCGCCCGACTCTTTACCATAGCTCTCCGGCCGAGTCCCTCAATGTTCTCTCTGTTCTTGGTTTTCCTTTAAGAGTACATTTATGTGCTCCTTTTATTTTCTCATCATTTCCTTGCATTATAGTTACGGATTGATAGGGATGGATGCTGCGCCCTGCGTGTATCCGCCTCTCAAAACATCCTCAATGTCATCCTAAATGAAAGTGTGCCCTACAATGTTGTGCCTATTGCCTCAGGAAAGTTCTACAGTAAATCTATTTCATGCATGATTAAATTGCATTTTTTCTTAACAAAGGGTGTTTAATGTTATTCCAGTCAGGTTCTTTTCAAAGCACAGTGGCTTAAGAAGAAAACACTTTCTGATAGTAAAATATATCTCATTGACAAAGTCCATGGGTCTGACTTTTGCAATGTGTGTATTGTGTGCCGATAATCATTGACACGGTAACAAGCATACAGAAAGAGGAACACATATCATGCACTGATACATCAGATATTCATCCACACAGATACACACACAAAAACTCCTTGTTACACACTAGCCATGCCCACAACATGATCCATCAATCCATCAGCAACAGGACAAGCATAAAGCATGAAAAAACTGTAGAACCGTGTGGGCAACTGGATGGCACAGTTAGAGGCTATACCACCCTCCTAACTAACTAATCAGGACTAACCAGAGAGGTTTGTGAAAACAGGAGAGTCCTGCCACCATTGATGGTCCCTGGAGAACCCTAACATAGTCCACCTTCCAATCCCTGAATTGTCATCTTCTCTGAGCACTGACATCTTCTAATGCCAGTAACACTGTGCGTCTTGACTGAGCTCCTCAATTGACATCTCATAATGGCAAACATTGGAGGAGGATTGTTAGGCAGTCTATCTGGGCAGAGCTCTGATTCCCCTGAGAGAGCGCAATTTGAAAATAAAGTATATCGTAGCCATATCTAGACGTATATGTTATAAACGTAGGAATGAAACGCATATCGTAATGTAAAGTTGACAACTATAGCATAAAGGCCAACTAACGTGATAATATGGTATAGGAAATGTAAATGTATTCACATGTTAAAATGTATTAGATTTAGAAGGCCCGTATACATGATGGGTAAATATAGGAGTGTGTAGAAGTGTTTACGAAAGGTAGAACGTGCACAGTAGAATTCGTGTACGTGTGTAACTTTAAATGGAGAAACGTGGAGAAATAACGTGGATAAATGTATAAAGAACTTACATGACGATGTAACCAAGGAGAATGCATAAGTTATACTCTACGCAGTCGTATTCTATGTATTATATATTCGATGTAAAATGTATTCAAGTATAACTAAGGCTTTTTGCTAAAGTACGAGTATATAAATGTATGCCAAAGGTTATACTGTGTAGAGGGTTTCTGTAGGAATGCTGGAAGAGTTTAGGTCATTTGTGTTTGTAACCTAACTGACCAAGAGTTCGCAGGAGCATAGTCAAATGTATGTAATTTAGAGGGCTTGTAAAAATCGTAAATAGCTTGATGTGGACGTGAGAGCCAAGAAGTCTAGCACTTGTTAGATTTAAGGTGACAATGCCGGACGGAGCTTATTGCTTGAACGTGAGGAGAGACACTTTTGAGGTGAACTATGTTTTGACAAGACCATTCACAGGATCTAGAAGGTTAAAGAGTTGCAGATATAAGTTAAAGCCTTGTCTAAGTTCATATGACATTTGATCTGGAAAGAGTCAGTAAAAGTCGCCAACGAGATGATGAAGATGACATCTAAGGAGAAGGGTCAACTTAACGAACGACGCAAGGAGTGGACCAATGGAAGAAGCAGGAAGTTGACATCATCGGGGAAAGTCTGTGGTGGGCGTCAAGGGGCGTTCCACCCACACTGTGATTGTGTATTTTAGGGACAGCACCCCGGGGAGGAGGTAGCAATGAGCAATTGGCGATCAGGAGAGGGCAATCAGTGAAGGGCGAATTGCTCAGAGCGAAGACAAGGGTAGATGCCTTGAGCATATGCGCTGAGAGATCAGAGCGCAAGGGAGCAGTAGGCCGAGGACCCTTAGAGAGAGCGGATGGGTAGGCAGATAGGGTACTGCTTCTGAAACTTAAGATTTCCTTTAGAGGCTAAGAGAGTTTGAACTTCTTTGGAAGTCAAACTGCTGACACCTTTTTAGGGAAGAAACTTGCGAAGTAGGGATGTCACGTAGCATAGAGTAGGGACAGTTTAACTTGATTATTTTATCTTACTGCAGATGACGCAGAAGGAACCACTTCACATCGAAGCTTAAGCGGCTGATATTGTAACTGATTTTGTATTATGTATACTTTGAGATTTTATCCTAAGTGGATTGTATCGCATTCAAATTAACTTTATATAAAACTCTTAAACTTTATCAGTTGTAAGTGGTTCTTCAGAGTGGCGTCAGTTAATGGGGTTTGTCTAACCTATGCGGGGGTTGCCTTTTACTCAATGACAGATAAAAATCGGTCCGAAGATGACGAATGAGATAAATTATTAAATTGATCATAATCATAATTTTATATCAAAATCTCATTCCCCGCAGTTGGTAGCAGAGTATGATGGTTATCTTCTTGAGGAAGACGACCTAGGCCAGGTTAGTTTACCCCAAGGTCCCTAGTCATCGTCGACCAGAAGAAGAATTGCAGCCGAAGACGGTGCTGACGGTGCGTCGAGAGAAAAGCAGCAGAGTCGGTCGAGAGTGAGTATAAGGGTCATGCGTTGTAAGATTGCGGTGTTTTATGTTGTTCCTGTGTGGTAATGTCAAGCGGAGTTGAATGCCTGTAGTGTGATTGAGGGAAGGTTGTGAGCGCGCGCAACCGGATGAAATCTTATGTCCAGAGGACTTAAGTGGTTCGGGTGTATCGAACACCCAGAGTAATTTGTCTACCATTGAAAGGGGGTCATGAGGTACCATTGATTTCCCGACAGACCGATGATAGGGGGAGCGTATGTGTGAGTGTATGAGTAACGGACGCTGGTCGTACGTTTACTGTGTGTAAGTAACCTATCAGTTGAGGCAAGTGTCCGACCGTAAGAGGAAAGACGCCGTGCCAGTTGAGGTAGCAATTACAGTTAGACTGTGGCCGTACAGTCAGAGAAAAGTGATCGCTTGGACGGAAGTAGTCATTTTTCAGTGTATGAATGAAAACGCATGTGAGATCGTGAGACGAGTTGAGAAACGAGGGAAGCTGCTGAAGAAGGGAGAAGTGACGTCAGCGTAGAGCCGCGCTGAGATTGGTCGGTTGGTGTAGAACCGTGCTGGGATAGGCTGATTAGCGAGAGTCGTACAGGGATTGGTGGTTGTTATCAAGACGCAAACAAGGAAAAGAATTAGCAAGGATCGAAATGAAGTGTTTTAAGGGTTTAGGAAAAATCTTTAAAAGAAAAAGGAGAAATTTATATGCCGGAGAAGAAGCTCCACCAGAAGGCACACCAGCATATCATATGGCAGTCAATGTAGGCTTACATTCGATATTATGGATCTCCGAGTGGCATAGGCTAACTGAAGGGCAAAAAGAACTGGCGTTTCCAAGATTTGGAACGTTTAAATTAGAAGTGTTGAACCAACTGAAGGCGACGATGCTTTCAATGAGACCTCTACCGAGGCCAACACAATTTGAAGCTCTTGGTGTGTGGTTTAGAACAGCACACGAAAGGGGCGTAAAAAGGCGCCAAGAAAGAGTGAGGAGATCGGTAAAGGCAGTGCAGGATGCTAAATGGGACGATGAAACTAAGAAATGGAGGGTGCAGAAGATAGAAGCGGACAAACTGTTCACCATGATAGAGGCCACGGGAGAAAGGAAACCCCTAGAACAAGAAGATGAGGAAAGCGAGTCGGAGGAGGATCTAATAGAAAGGTTGTTAACAGATAGACCACCTCCATACAGCGGTGAACTTGCGAGTCCCATATTACCGCAAGCAGACGGAGCTAGGTGGGGGGAATATAAATCGATCCCAGTAACAGAGTGGGACGCTAACAAGACTGAGGAAATACCCCAAACTAGTTCTGAACAGAGAGTAGTGGGAAGATTTGTGGTCCAGAAGGTGCCAGAGACGCAATGCGCTAGGTCGTACCAAATGCCGGACGCCTTGCAGGTTCCGGTCACCATAGGCCCTATTGTGTCAATCTATAACCCAGAAGGGGTCCAGCAGGATGAACAGGCACGATGGGACAATGAAGGAGCAGAAGTGGAGAATAGGAATGCCACAATGAATCCCCACAGGCAAATACGAGCACCAATAAGAAGGAGTACCCCATTAGATTCTGCAACGGGTCTTAGGGTAGAACAGGGAGGTCAAAGAGGGCCAATGGATTTGAGGGGTCCTAAACCCAAGACTTTTAAGGATTTAAGAGAATATTTGAAGGATTGGGACACTGCCGAAGAGGCTCGGAATAGAAGTTTAGAAACGGGATCCGAGTGGAGAGAGCAGGATAACAGGATTCTCTCTCATTGTGGAGCTGGCGAAAGCAGCCCCGAGTGGGAGAGAGGAAGCCAAGAGAGCAGAAGAGATACTTGTCCTACCAATAGCGGCAATAGGCTAATGTGCGAAGACAGAAGTGCAGGGTGTGGCGAAGTGCCTCGCGTCACCTTCAGTGAAGGGGAACGTAGGACACAGGAGTACCGGAATACCTTTAGGTGCACACACCATGCCCCAGGTGAAGACGTGAGACATTGGAGTCACGGAAACATGGAGAGTCGCGAAGCGTCTCGACATGCATCCGGCGATAGTGGACGGAGTCAGGAGAATATAGGGAGTCGCGAAACGTCTCGCCATCCATCCGGTGATCGCGAAAGAGATCACGGGAACATGGAGGGCCGTGAAGGACCTTATCGTTTATTAAGCGACACCAGACAACAAGCAAGTTATAGTGGGTTAGAACAGAACGGTGGATCCTATCTCACATCTGGAGAAACCGAGCCGAAAAGTCGGAACGTAGGGTTGGGGGACGGAGCATTATTCCACCATACCCCACGTGGAGATGGAAAGGCTTGGGATCTAGAGGGGTGGGAACGAAGAGAAGGAAGGAAGACTCCTCATAACTCACCTGTGCTCAGGCGTAGGGCGCATAGTGGAGGTGAGAGGGATATGAGAGAAGAACACAGAACTGAGATGCTGAAAGCGGAAATAAAAGCAAAACGACTTGACGTAATGAGTTTGAAGTCAGATTTGGATGAATTGATTGATGGCACAGTGTCACTAGAGAGATTAGACTTGTATACACCAGACGAAATACTGTTCCTATCCAAGGATATTACTCGAAGAGCGAGGTCAGCTCATGAGAACCTATCTAATTTGGCAAACAGGTACATGGTAGACCTGTCGCGAACTAAGGCTTTACAGAGTAACCATAGGCTAACTTGCACAGATCGGGATCTGGATGAGCGTAGAACGATCGCGCTGAAGGTACACATAAGGGAATTGATTTTAAGTATCAGGATATGGAGAGATCTGGATAGATGGGAGGAAAGATGGTCCAAGAAGGGCTCTGTTAGACGGAGTGTACTTGAGAAGTCCCAGGATGCCGACTTGATGCGAATGGAAGCCTTCCCTTTGCGAGAAATCGCGAATGGAAGCTACGTTCACGTGCCCTGGAGTAGGGGGGATTTGGCGGCATTTACCAATTCCTTCCCAAAGCTTAGGGAAAATCCTGTCGAGTGGTACAAGCAGGTAGAAAGATTTGTGAAGATCTCGAAGGTACTGTGGATCGATTTGAACACGTTGTTCGATATCGTAGTACCCGGAGATTTGTGGACGGCATGCAAGCTTAGTGTTGAATGGCCTACTTGCGAGCCACCGAGAGATACTCGGACGAATGGTCCATCAGTCAGAGTCATGGAGAAATACGAAAGAGTCATAACATGGCTAAAAGAGAAAGTGCCAGTACACGATATAGACTGGGTAAAGATAGATCGAACTACTCAGGAGCCGAAGGAAACAGTCCATGAGTTTTATGAGCGATTGCTGAAAGCATTCAAGCAGTACAGTGGGTTAGATGTAATGGATCCTAAGGACATAGGACAGTTTGTGTCAAAGTTTGTTCTCGGACTAAGACCAGATATAAGCCTGATGATACAACAGCATCTAATCTGTTGGCAGAACAAACCTTTAGACGAAATCCTGAGGTATGCAAGGTACTGTAGTGACGAGATAGACTCTAAGGCAAAGAAGCTTAAGGAAAAGTTAATGCTAGTACAAATGCAAGCTGCTGGAAAGGATAAACCGCGGCAGCAGGGAACAGGAACGCAGGCAAAGAAACAGAATAATCAGAACCGAGATGAGGAAGAAAGACCGAGACCGAGAATGGATATCGCGACACTGAAAAAGACGACGAGATGCCATCAGTGTAACGAGGTGGGACACTGGCGACGCGAGTGTCCTTACAATGTTGAGTCAGGGGAATTAGAACAGGAGGAGGAAGAGGTTCAGAACAACGTGGTTAAGGGAGCCACAGTCCCGAAGGGCAAGTTTGTCAAAGGGGGGACTCAGACTCCTCGAGCCCCGTTTCCTCAACCACCTCGCATCTCAAACGGAGGGAAAACCTACAGACAGATGCCATTGTTTGTAGGAGGAGAGGAATGCTACTACGTTGATCCACTTACAGGGCAGCGGGCGAATAGGGAGGAAGATTGTACTCTAGGAGCCGCCTTGGAAGTAGATCAGAGAGGACCATACGTAGAGGCTGAAATAGCGGGATGTCCTACAACCTTTTTGGTGGATACGGGGGCCACTCGATCCACGTTGAGATCCGCGGTAGTCCCAGGTCTGCCAATATCAGGAGAAATGGTTCAGGTGGTAGGAGTCGCGAACAAAAGGATGACGAATCCCCTGACCGAACCAGTGTCAGTAAGGATAGGGAATTACGGTGACGAACATCAGTTTGTGATCTGTGATTCTAGTCCTGTGTGCTTACTAGGGAGAGATTTGCTGTGTAAACTGAACTGCACGATACATTGTACACCAGAAGGAGTAGAAGTGCAGACTAATGACGAGGATGCTGATTTTAAAGTCGTGAACTCAAAAGAGTGTGTGGAACTATATCCTACCTTAACAGTGGAGGAGCTTCCGCAGGACTTGAGGGAGAAAGTCTCAGCTGAGGTATGGGATTTTACTGGGGAAGAAATAGGATTGATCAAAGGAGTAGAACCGGTAAAAATCTTGGTAAGACCCCATGCTGAGTATCCAAGAACACCACAGTATAAGCTAACGCCAGAGACGATTGCAGGAATAAAGCCTGTGATCGAATCCATGATTAAGCAGGGAATACTGAAGGAGATCGTGGGTAGTCCATGTAACTCCCCGATCATGGGTTTGCAGAAACCTAGTGGAAAATACAGGATAGTGCAGGATCTTCGAAAGATTAATAACATTGTTGTCTCATGTTGTCCAGTGGTACCGAATCCATCAGTGATATTATTTCAGATACCGTTCCAAGCTGAATGGTTTACCGTGATAGATTTGTGCCAGGCTTTCTTTTCGATACCGTTAGACGAAGAGAGCCAGTATCTTTTCGCTTTCAAGCTGGAAGATCGCGTCTTAACATGGTGTCGTATCCCTCAGGGGTATACAGAAAGCCCGTCGATCTTTAACCAGTTATTGAAACGAAATCTTGAGAGTCTAGTACTGCCCAAGAATTCAGTTCTGGTCCAGTACATAGACGACCTCCTGGTTGCGTCAGAAACTGAGGAAGCTTGCAGAGAAGACACCATCACCTTGTTAAATCACTTGGCCGAGAACGGACACAAGGTGTCTCCAAGTAAATTGCAATATTGTAAGACTGAGGTGCAATACTTGGGCCATAGGATTGAAAAGGGAAAGCGGAAGGTGTCTCCAGACAGAATAGAGGCGATTATGAAAATGAACGCGCCTACGACACAAAGAGAAGTCAGGATGTTTCTAGGCATGGTTGGTTATTGTCGACAGTGGATAGCAAACTTTTCACTGAAGGCCAAACCGTTATTGCAACTGACGCACAAAGGAGTAAGTGATCCGGTACCATGGGACAAAGAGTGTTTGATGGCATTTTTGCAGCTGAGGGAGGACTTGTGTCGCGCCCCGGCGTTGGGAATGCCAGATTACACCAAACCTTTTTTGCTTTACTGCTGCGAGAGAGAGGGATGCGCTTTAGCGGTTTTAGCTCAGATCCACGGAGATGCGCGCAGGCCAGTGGCGTATTTTTCGGCTACATTAGATCCAGTAGCCGCAGCGTTGCCCGGATGTCTCAAATCCGTAGCTGCAACGGGTGTCAGCATTGAGAGATCGGAGAGTGTAGTAATGGGACACCAGTTAGTGGTGTATGTGCCGCATTCTGTGGAATTGTTAATGACTAGGACCAAGACTCAGCATCTGACGAATAGCAGGCTCACACGCTATGAGCAAGTCATACTGGCTGCCGAGAATGTGACCCTAAAAAGATGCTCCGTCTTGAATCCTGCAACTTTGATGCCACTTCCGAATGAAGTGGACGATGAAAATTGTACAGATCATGACTGCCTCGATGTGACTGAACTATGTACCAAACCGAGACCTGATATCGTAGATGAGCCATTGACAGACCCAGACGAAATTTTCTACGTTGATGGTTCATGCGTAAGAAACGATGTCGGTCAGCTGAGAGCAGCTTATGCAGTATGCACGATTACCAGAGTTATAGAAGCCGCTTGCCTGGAAGGAGTACACTCCGCACAGGTAGCTGAAATTGTGGCTTTGACTCGTGCTTGCTTAGCAGGCGATAGACTTCGAGTCACCATATACACCGATAGCCAGTATGGTTTCGGGGTAGTTCATGATTATGGGCAGTTATGGTCTCAAAGAGGTTACATGACCTCCTCGGGTTCTCCCATTAGGAATGGAGAATTCGTGAGACTTTTGTTAGAAGCTTTGCAAAAACCTATGGCCATAGCTGTGGTCAAATGTGTTGCGCATACCAAAAATATTGATTTTGTATCACTAGGAAATAGATACGCAGATGAAGTAGCGCGTTACTGCGCAGAGCAGGGATATTCTCACACTGATGTAAAAGTGGGGGGAATCCAGGAAAGAACGGAATTGACCATGTTACTAGATACTGTAGATACATGGGATGAATTGAGAGCTGTACAAGAAAATGCACCAGATGATGAGAAAAGGAGCTGGGAAACAGCAGGTTGCGGGAAAAGTGAGATGAATTTTTGGGTTTCTGCCGACGGAAGGGCAGTATTACCAAATGAACTTGTTAGTCCAATGGCAAGGAAATTGCATGGATCAGCACACATAGGAAGAGATGCTATGGTGAGAGTATTCAGACAGACGTGGTTCAATCCTAAGTTTAGAGTAGCGGCAGAAGCAGTGTGTCAGCGATGTGCGATCTGTCAGCAACTAAATGTGGGAAAGAGAACACCAGTTACATTGAGTCACATTGGGAGGTCTGGGGGGCCTTTCAATAGGATGCAGATTGACTTCATAGAAATGCCTCCATGCAACAGACTCAGATACGTTTTAGTGATTGTCTGCATATTTTCTAGATGGGTTGAGGCTTACCCTACACGTAGGTGCGATACACTTACAGTAGCAAAATTGTTACTTAGAGAGTTGATACCGAGGTTTGGGGTGCCATCCTCTTTGGAATCGGACAGAGGAACTCATTTTAATAGCGAAGTGGTGAAGATGCTGTGTTCAGCTTTGAATATCGATCAGAAGTTACACTGCAGCTATCGACCAGAAGCTTCAGGGATTGTAGAGCAAATTAACAGTACTATCAAGTCCAGACTGGCTAAAGTTTGTTCATCGACATCCCTGAGTTGGCCAGACGCACTTCCAGTAGTTCTTATGAGCATACGTAGCACACCTGATAGAAGAACAGGCCTCTCTCCACACGAAGTGCTAATGGGGAGAGCTATGAGATTGCCATCGGTTCCGACTGCAGCGCTAGTGAACATCACAGACGATTTGATCTTGGACTACTGCAAGGGACTATCTGATGCCGTTAATTCTGTGTCCCTCCAGGTCCAGGCTGCAGAGGTTCCATCAGTACAAGACTTGTGCCATGACCTGAGTCCAGGAGACTGGGTCCTGGTGAAGAAGCATGTCAGGAAGAACTGCTTAGACGTGCGTTGGCGAGGACCATTTCAAGTCATACTTGTAACGAATACCGCAGTGAAGTGTGGAGGTCTGCCAAACTGGATACATGCCTCACACACCCGAAGAGTGCCAACACCTCCAGAAGACACAGCTCCTCTCTCGGATGAGAATCCGGCGGGAAGCGGAGAAGCCATAGAGGGGGAAAGCCAAGCTGTGGAGGTGATCGAAGAAACTGAAACTGTGTTGGAACAGGAAGACGAAGGTCAGGACACAAGTGGGACCGAAGTCGCCTCAGGAGAAGAAAGTAATTGGGAGTCCGACACAGATATCGAGCAAACTGAGAGCGACCAAGAGACAGGTCCTAGAACAAGGAGCGGAAAGACAAAGAGTGACGAAGCCAGTTGGCCGGAGAGAAGGAAAAGGCCAAGTTCGGAAGGAAAGAAAGAAAGAACTCTTGCCCCGATCTCTGAAGAATCGGATCAGGAGGAAGAGACGACAGACTCAGGAACGGAGAGTCCACGAAGATCGAGAAGGGTACGTGTGCCCTGCAGAAGGTACGCCACCCCAGAGTGGACTTATCTAGCAGATGTATTGGGGACAGAAATCTGGGAGAGTGAAGAGCGTGAAAGTAATCGATCTCGATCCATTTGTGGCAGTGGAGATATGGATGTTGGCGCCTGGACTCGAGACTGAGGGGTTACTGACTTTCACACTTCCCATACCCCCACGTTTGAGTAAAATTCAAGATCTAGTGCTAAAAAGATTACAATTTCCAACAGTTGGCCAGCAAATGTCAGAAGAAGAAGAAAAAGTTATTCGCTTTGAACTGTTAATAATTGTTGTGAAAGCTGCAGGTCCGAAAATAATTGTTGATGCATAAAAGACTTTTGTACGTATGTTATAAAGAAGAAGATAACCTAGCACCGAGTGGAAAGAAGAATAAAATTAGGGATTACATTTAGAGGACGGAGAAGGGCTAGGGTTGTCTGCTGCTAAGGAGAGAAAAGACATTGTGGTGAAAAAGATACCTGTTGATAAAAAAGGCACTTTAAAGACTGAGAAAGCAAACAAGCAACCAAAGACTGGAAAGAGAATTTTCGCTAGAGAACGAGGTACACTGTTTGATAACATGGAGAACGGCAACCCAAACAGGAAAGCTAGATATATAATAGGTGCACTTATAGCAATAGTGATATTCCTCATAATCATAGTAGTAACGATATCTTACATGACAGGACATGAGAATGATAAAGAAATAGCGAATGTAAAAACTGTAACGACTTTGAAACCTGCTCTTGTGGGAAAGAAGGAGGAGAGCACTGTTATACGTGAAAAGGCGTTACTTACAGATGAAGCTCGTAGATTACACGTAGACGAGTCACAGGGAAACTTTAGGTCAAATGCATATGCCAAATTATTGTACGAATATATCGATGCCATGGAGGCCAAAGATTGCTACGTTTGTATGCAATTGCCGGCTTCTGTAGACGAAGGCATTAGATATCATCATCTCCCATTAACTTATGGGATAACATGTAGTTTACTGCTTAGTATATTTTATGGTAGAGAAGGATTTGAGTACTACTTTTCAAATTATGATTCGGTACTGCCTGAAGTTCCGAATTATAAGCAAATGAATAAGTGGGACTATTACAAAAAGGAGGATAGACTAGCTAAATTCTTTCTTCCTTGGGATACACTAGATACATCATATGCACGTAGAAATAATCTGACTTGCAAAGTGTCAGAGGTAGAGAAGAGGTTTATAGCACAAGTAGATGACAGATGCAGACGGCAGAAGATTCTAAAAATGTCAGGACAATGGAAAACAGATTGGACAGAAGAAGAGAAGGCACATAAAAAGAAAGGTAGCAATGGTCCAATAGCATTGGATAGAACGCAGAAAGGAAAGTTATGTTTAGCTCGAAGCAAAACGTATTATGAGAGTGAATTTGTAGGTGAAGTTAGTTGCGAGCACTCTTTTAAACTAGAGTACCACACAAAAGATTTTATGAAAGGGATGCAAGCTATTCCGAATGTGTATTTTGTATGTGGGAGAAATGCCTATGTAAAACTACCTGATAATTGGTATGGTTCGTGTTACTTGGCAATTGTCTTCCCCAAAATATATCATGCAAAGGATTTGGCGATAATAGAAGGAAAGGCTTCGACGAGAACGAAAAGGGAAGTAGGAGATGCAGAAGTAGTAGGAGATGTATTTGGAGCGATGTTTCCATTGTTAGGTTTGATTCTTAACGATGTTAAGATTAGAAGGTTAGCGACAGTCGTGGATAGATTGTCTGCCAGTACTGCAAGATCATTAATGTTAGTAGAAGGTGAGATGCAGTCGATCAGAGCAATGGTTTTACAGAACAGACTTGATTTAGATGTGATATTAGCAAAGGAAGGCGGAGTTTGTAAAGCTTTGAAAGTTCAGGAATGTTGTACTTATATTCCTGATAATTCAAAACCACTTGAGAAAGTCATACGGAACATTACACAGATTCATCAAGAAATCGAAGATTTATCAAAAATAAATGTTTGGGAAAAAGTAGGAAATGGAGTGGGAAAGGTTGGAAGTTGGTTTGCTAATCTTGGCAAAAGTATAATATGGTATATATTAAAGCCTGTATTAATAGTATTAATTTGCATAATTACATTATTAGGATTGGTAAAATTGTATAAATGGTATAGGTCGAACCAGTTACAAAGATCGATGAGAGACCGGGAAAGGAGACTAGCTGTTCTACAAGATCAACAGTATAAAAGTCTGAGAACACTTGAATCGATAAAAAGAGGAACTGATGTAACGAGTTCTGTATAAAAGATGTATTCAAATTGCTTTTAGTGATGACTCCTAAAAGTCATCAAAGGGGGGAACTGAGAGAGCGCAATTTGAAAATAAAGTATATCGTAGCCATATCTAGACGTATATGTTATAAACGTAGGAATGAAACGCATATCGTAATGTAAAGTTGACAACTATAGCATAAAGGCCAACTAACGTGATAATATGGTATAGGAAATGTAAATGTATTCACATGTTAAAATGTATTAGATTTAGAAGGCCCGTATACATGATGGGTAAATATAGGAGTGTGTAGAAGTGTTTACGAAAGGTAGAACGTGCACAGTAGAATTCGTGTACGTGTGTAACTTTAAATGGAGAAACGTGGAGAAATAACGTGGATAAATGTATAAAGAACTTACATGACGATGTAACCAAGGAGAATGCATAAGTTATACTCTACGCAGTCGTATTCTATGTATTATATATTCGATGTAAAATGTATTCAAGTATAACTAAGGCTTTTTGCTAAAGTACGAGTATATAAATGTATGCCAAAGGTTATACTGTGTAGAGGGTTTCTGTAGGAATGCTGGAAGAGTTTAGGTCATTTGTGTTTGTAACCTAACTGACCAAGAGTTCGCAGGAGCATAGTCAAATGTATGTAATTTAGAGGGCTTGTAAAAATCGTAAATAGCTTGATGTGGACGTGAGAGCCAAGAAGTCTAGCACTTGTTAGATTTAAGGTGACAATGCCGGACGGAGCTTATTGCTTGAACGTGAGGAGAGACACTTTTGAGGTGAACTATGTTTTGACAAGACCATTCACAGGATCTAGAAGGTTAAAGAGTTGCAGATATAAGTTAAAGCCTTGTCTAAGTTCATATGACATTTGATCTGGAAAGAGTCAGTAAAAGTCGCCAACGAGATGATGAAGATGACATCTAAGGAGAAGGGTCAACTTAACGAACGACGCAAGGAGTGGACCAATGGAAGAAGCAGGAAGTTGACATCATCGGGGAAAGTCCGTGGTGGGCGTCAAGGGGCGTTCCACCCACACTGTGATTGTGTATTTTAGGGACAGCACCCCGGGGAGGAGGTAGCAATGAGCAATTGGCGATCAGGAGAGGGCAATCAGTGAAGGGCGAATTGCTCAGAGCGAAGACAAGGGTAGATGCCTTGAGCATATGCGCTGAGAGATCAGAGCGCAAGGGAGCAGTAGGCCGAGGACCCTTAGAGAGAGCGGATGGGTAGGCAGATAGGGTACTGCTTCTGAAACTTAAGATTTCCTTTAGAGGCTAAGAGAGTTTGAACTTCTTTGGAAGTCAAACTGCTGACACCTTTTTAGGGAAGAAACTTGCGAAGTAGGGATGTCACGTAGCATAGAGTAGGGACAGTTTAACTTGATTATTTTATCTTACTGCAGATGACACAGAAGGAACCACTTCACATCGAAGCTTAAGCGGCTGATATTGTAACTGATTTTGTATTATGTATACTTTGAGATTTTATCCTAAGTGGATTGTATCGCATTCAAATTAACTTTATATAAAACTCTTAAACTTTATCAGTTGTAAGTGGTTCTTCAGAGTGGCGTCAGTTAATGGGGTTTGTCTAACCTATGCGGGGGTTGCCTTTTACTCAATGACAGATAAAAATCGGTCCGAAGATGACGAATGAGATAAATTATTAAATTGATCATAATCATAATTTTATATCAAAATCTCATTCCCCGCACCCCTCACACTTTCTCTGCACCCATATGGAGAAGTACACACTATACAAACGCTACAACAGTACAATGTAGGCACTGCTTCTATCCGACATTGCAGACCCTTACCCTACCCACGCTGGTTCTGTGTACAGTGACATTATCCACCCAAATACTGGGTGCTGAAGTTTTAGACTTAGGGACATATTTACAAGGCATTATCACCACCAGAACATCACTTTTTTTGACGTTCTGATGGTGATAACTCCTTTGCCTTATTTACAAGGTGACGTTAAGCAAATAATGCCCCTATTCATGCAGCACTTAGCATGAAAGTGGCAGGCAATGGGTGTTGCTGTGGGTATTCCGCTGTAACACCCATTGCTTTTTGATGCTGCCCCCTATTTACAAGGCTGGCGTAAATATGGGCAGCGCCAAAAATGAGACCAGGGAAAACCTGGTTTTAAACTGGCGATTTCTCCTCATTTTTGCTGTGTCTACGCGTGCCTCATTCTGCAGCACACGTAAAAAGAGCAAATCGCCATTAGTGAGTGTTTATGTGCAAGAAGGCGTCCCTTCCTGCACATAAACAATCATTAGAAAATGCCGAGTTGCACCTTCTATGTATGCTGCATTCCGCAACACTCATAGAAGTTACAAATCGCCATTAGTGACTGTTTATGTGTAGGAAGGGACACCTTCCTGCACATGAACCATCATTCCCTGCAAAGCAGACACCCTTGCACTATGGTGCAAGGGTGCCTGCAATGGCAAGAGGCAGCTAAATTTAGAGCCAGCGCTAGGGAAAACGCATGGGAGTTGCGTATTATTGTAAATACGACACAACCCAGCATTTTCAGTATGTCGGAGTGTGGTGTTACAAATTGTGGCATAACGCTGCGCTCAGCCACTCTGTTGTAAATATGCCCCCTAGACTCTGCTCTACTTTATTCACCCAAACAATTCACACCTTGTATCACTGCTCACATTGGAACTGTCCACCGAGAAACTGCACACCATGTCGCTAGACCTTGACAGTACCACGCTTAAGGTTACCCTTTCCACCGTAACAGTGCAGATCTGACATTTCGGATCACTGCCCACAAGCACAGCACACCGTGCCACTGCAAGGCACTGTACTCTAGTCATATTGTGAAGCCAGTACCTAAGGTGTAAAAGTATAAGTGCCAGGGGGCCCAAAGATTTGCTCTGAGGAACGCGGCAGCCACTATTGAAGGGCAGGGTACCGGATACCAAAGCTGAGTAGTCTTGTTGACACCCCCATGCTAAGTCACTACCAAACAGTCAGTCACCCTTGCAGGTCCCTGATTTCTCCCAATGTTACTTCTTTTCCTCTTTCTCTTATTTCTCCTTTTCCCTTTTTGTGCACCTTTCACTCGTTTTCTCAAGGTCAAAGTCTGACGAGGAAAAATAAGGTACCACCTGGCACCTGCAACCACAGGCTCAAATTAAGCACTGTTACTAGCGTGTTCATCTAAACGCCCGACATCTTCCTAATCCGTGGACAAATGCACTGTGCTATAAATAGCTAGACCGATCGTTTCTCTTAAAGCTTGTTTATGGATAGGACCGCACGCGCCTTTACCCTGGTACCGCGCCCCTCCCTGTTCTGATCAATCTCTCTTTTATGTGCTTGTTCGTTCATTTCCTCCCTTCCTCCACCTGCCTCACTCTCCTGTCTCCTTCTCCTCCCCCAGCCGCATCACGTCTCCCTCATCCTTCACGCGCCCTCTTTTTATTTTTTATTTTCCGGCTTTCTCTTTTAATGAACTTTTCCGGAGAACAGAGAAAAGCTCATTTTCTGGGGTCCGTGCTTCATTGTCTCAGTCGAATGGAACTTAAAATGGTTTTTATGAATTGCCTTCAGGGTCAATGACAATTGAACAGCGACTATTAAAAATTCAGGAGCCTGTGAAGTGATATGAAGGGGGGAGGAGGGGGGACTGGCGAGGCCTCCTGTTAACCCATTTACGCCTGACGCCACAATAGCGCGCCCCTAGAAGTACTGCTGCTTGTAACACTGGGGTAGGGGAGTACACTGAAGGGCCACAGGCCATACCACCCTGTCCGCACCCCACTTATTTCAATAAGATGTGAAATAGATGCATCCCTCCCAGGTGCAGTTCTCACCGTTGCAGCAAGTGAGGGGCACCGAGTCCAGGGGTGTTCAGGGCCACTGAACTCAAGTTATGCCTCAAACTTATACCAAACCAGGTGACAGCTGGTTTACTTAGCTTGCTTGCTTTAGGGTTCATGCACCCTTGATATGCCGCTGCACCCTTCCTTCAGCCAAGAAAGCAAGCGAACGTTGGATCCCTTACAACCCTACAACGCGAAGCAGCCCACTGTCCCAAGCAGCAGACACCCATTGGAGCAGGCAAACTCCTACTCTTCGAACCAGACACTCCCACCCATGCAGCCCTGAAACCAGGCAGACATGCACCCCCTCCTTCCCTTTCGGGTAGGGATCTAGAGGTGGGCGTAGGGACTGCCATCCCTATTTATTGTTGGAAGAAGCTTCCAGAGAAAGCTGCAAAATGTAATATCTTGTTTCTCAACAACAATTGTTAGAGCAAACAGAAGGCAACCATCTTCTCAAATCGAGTACAAACATAAATGTCTGAAGCACACCCCCACTATCTGGCATTGTACACCGAGTGCCCACATTATAGACATTATGTCAAGGATTCCCAACGTAATACTACGCGGGTTACAATTAATTTAAACAATTGTGAAATACTTAGGTAGGCATTTGATTGAGACAGAAATGTCCACTGCCTGATGTACTGTTGTGCCCTCTGCCCGGATTGCCCGAACTGCATACCTGTGATCCTGTTTTTTTTCTATTTTTCTCTTGCGGCACACTAATCCCATTTGCGCATGACCTAGGCCCGGTGTGATGACAAAGTTAGATTCTGGACCTATTCCAGAACTGGGATTGGCCAACCAAATGCACCCTCCTACTGACAGAAGACTACTGTCCTGAGGTAAATGCATGAGGCCCGACACATTTTAAGTAGGCCGGGACTCAATATCCTTATCTCTGCAAGACCTTTGAGAGTGTCAAGTCATTTAGATATAGACATCAGCAGAACACCTGATGAAACATCAGTCTGAAAGGCGTGCCTTGTTATCTCAATTTCAAAGTCAAACAAAGAAACAATAGCCAAAACATGGTAGTCTGAATTGTCATATTTTTACCTTATATGTTTAAAGGAATACGTCTTAGACTAATATCTTAATGCTCACTGTTTATATCAAACATTCCTGAGGGTATGTTCGAAATTCCATCTTAGAAAAGGTATAGCATAAAAGGACTGCCACTTGATCACTTTTCAGGAGAGGCCCGGCCGTCGCCCCAAATTGTAGCGAGCAAGATACTGCCAGTTCCTGCCTGCCAGAGATGCTGCCATATCGCACTTTCTATTGAAAGCTGATCCCGAGCCTGAGTCCGGAAGGAGCTGATACTCATGCGACACGTGTTTGCCTTTCGCAGGGAACGCAGCCTCCTTGACTCCTGGTAATTATAGCATTCTGCCATGAACAGGTCTGAAGTGCTCTCATTCTCCCAAAGAAAATGTAGATGCAAGTTATTCTATTCTACATGCGCTCCGAGCATGGCACATAAAAGTAGGTTTTAAGGTGTTAGGTTTTTTAGATGACATTTTAACCATGGTAGAAATGTTCATATTATTTTTGTTGTTTGCAATGTGCATTTATGCTGTTTTAATCATATTCCGTGTGGTTATTTTAGCACCAGGTGCACCTGTTGAAACATATGTGCTTTATAGTTAAGTGTCTTGTATGTGTGTGATTGATTAACCCCAGCATGGACAGATGCCAAATCCTCATGGGTCCCCCTGATTAAGTCTAATCTGGACAACTTGTTAGGTATACTCCGGTTCACCACTCCTGCTAGAGAAGTCACTCTACCAGGAGGGGGTCTGAATTAAAGATGTGGGAATATTTAAGGGGAAAGTCTGCAGGAGGCTCCCCACCCTTTTTGGTGTTTTGCATGGCTGTTAAGAGAATGACAAAAGGTTTGTTTCTGATCACCAGAGTGCCCCTGGATCACTAGTTAGTGAGTGCCAGTAACCCAAAAGCATTAATGACACTTCAACTATGTATTGGGTGGTGTTCTGGGGGGTTCCAAAAACATGTCTCATATTTTAAGCGCTGATGTATTGACTAAGTTCACTCATGTCACCTGTGGGTGTGAAAGCAAACCTTGTAGAGCTTAGCCAGAGACTCAGTGCACGCAACATTGGCACCAAACATGCTGGGCCTAGATGTTTTGGGAACTCCTTGAGTAGTTTTTTTTGGTTATACACACACATGTGAAACATTTTTACGTCATTCCCGAGATGTCTTTCGTAATCATGGTTACCTTCTACATGGAATACAGGAGCACCTACTGCTGACTCTTAAAAGGTAATTCCCCATTCTGGTTTTATAAATCTTTGATTCTGTTTCATTTAAATCCATTCATACGTGCTCCTCTATTGCGATAGGTGCCAATTACAGGGAAGCAGTTACTCAACATCTCAAGCTTTGAGGTGTCTGGATGCGGGGCAGTTATTTTTAGGTCGAGCGTAGCGAAGCTAGCGAAGGACCTTTTGTCGGCGTGTTCGGAGGAATCTGAGACAGCGTTCGGGAACGCGCCTCTGCTGTCTCAGATTCCTCCTCGAAGGCGCGCACGGCGCCGTGCACATCCCCTGCCTGCCATTCACATGCTCTCACAATCACACACAGGCAAAGTCACGCATGCACACACACATTCCCACGCGCACACACTCACGCCCTCCCCCCCACCCCCCCAGGCATACACACACACACACACAGGCAGGCACGCACGTTGATTGGAAGGGTTACACTGCTGAAGATAGATCCTGGGAGTTGGCAAGCAATGTTCATGCCCCTCGGTTGGTGCGTCAATTTCAAAACCCCGTCCCTTAGGAAGACCCTTGGTGGAGAGGTACTGTTAGGATTCAGTCCTCTTTCTATGCCATGTACAGGCAGGTCACATGATGCAGAGAGGGAGTAGCTCCTGTTTATTAGGGCTTCCTACCCGTGATTCAATGCTTGGTTTTGTATCCTGTCGTTTTGGACCTGGCTTAGGATTGGACTGGAATCGTGATTTTCCTTCCAGCCTTGACTTCCGTGGGATTTTCTGAGTCTTTGCCTTGCTAACCGGCGGCTGCCGGTTCCTGTTTTCTCTCCGTTTCTCCCTTCGATTTTTGTTCCATCTTAGGCACCTTTGGAGGGTGTCTTTCGGATCTCCCTGGTTTCTGCTGCACTCACGTATCCCTGAGACCCCGCCAGTGTGTTCGTTTTGGACTCAGGTCAGTGCGCGGCTGCGTGCTGGCTGAAGAGCGGCGTCTTCCGGGGTTTACTGTTGCCGCTTCCCCTCATTGTGCTTTGTTTGGGCCATTTCACGAACAACGTCTTGAAACCCTGTCTTTAGTGATATTTTTCCTTAGTTAGTTAGCGTAGGTTGGGGGTTTTGTCTGGACTTTATTTTGCTTCACTCGTTACTTACTTGATCACAGAAGGTTTTTTTTCTGTCTGTTGACTTTTTCCCCTTCGTTTTGCCCTTCCTTGGAATTCCGGATCAGTGGACCTATGGAGGTTGTTTTCGCTATTAGCAGTTGCTGCTTATAACACTACGGATTGTGGGAGTCGTCTTCAAGAACTCCGCTATTTCAGATACACAGCATCAAGAGACAGTACCTTGGTAAGAGGGGTTTTCATGTCTAGGGGTGTCTGTTACTGTACATGGCCGCAGAACGAATAGTCGTAGGCTTATATCAATAGTATTGTTACCAGTGAGCCTTTTGTCCTTTTATATCCCGCTTCAGGTATACTCCTCCATCTGATGGGATTACCTACCCTAGAAGTCCAGTGCACCTATTTCCTTTTTTCCCCCTCCCTCTTCCGGCGCTCTGGTTGATAGTGCCCTGTATATATATTTCAGTGCACTCTGCTAGAGTGTGGGCAGGGATAGGGGTCTGCATCGCCTCCGCAGTATTGGGCATAGTTGGATGGGTCGAAGTGACACCTTATATAGGCATAGAAATCATTACCATATTTAGACTGAGCCTATGCAGCCCAAATACGGCATGGCTACTTCCACTAAGTTCCGAGAATCAATAACGATTTCTTAGAAAAACCCGACTTCAGCAGCTAGGGACACCCCCTTGCCTGAATACTAATTTATCTATGAAATCATGGAGTTTTCGAAAAACTGAGTCTTCGATGACGTTATTAAGTCCAATCATACGTCAAACTCGGCACCTTCAAATTATAAATATGCCTACATTTGCCCAGACAAACACTCAGACCCTTACAGAATTCTTGGATAGATCCGTGGAAGAGAAATACTAAACTTAAGCTACTCCTCACTTACTTCCTCCCTTGTACTAGACTTAGGTACACCGGGGTAGGCGTATTTTAGAAGCACCAGTTGAGTACTTTTAGTCATTATTTTATCACTGTATGTATTTTATGTTATAAGGCAATTTATGGCTTAGAAACCATATCATGCTTTTACAGTACTACTTTATAATACTTTTCGTACTATATACCTCGTACTTTATAAGCAGTATTACGATTGTAGCAGTACATTTCTCATGCTTGAGAAAGAAGACTGTTCAATAAATACGTTTTATTAAAAACGCCCGTCTCTCTATTTTCTCAGCACCTCTGGTGAAACGAAGCATGCACGATTGACTGAGTAAAATAGCTATCCATTGTTTCCGCAACTCTAGAGATTGATTTCTTATTCTTGGGAAACAAAGTTGTCATGTTTATGCGGTTGTCAGAAACTAATCCCTTCTTGTGAATTCAAGAAAGTTTCTAGTGACCTCTGAGCTAGCTGGCACTCACTATTAAGTCTAATATATACGATAGAGACCTAGTCGACCTCAGTCTTACGTCTAAACTATAGTATATGTTATTCCAATGCACATAGCCTATTGGGAATATAGGAACTACACTACACCTTCAGGAGCAGGCGAAGGATAAATTGGCCAAAAAGGCTGGGAAGCCTGTGTTTCGGGTGGTGAGACATCTGACACCAATGGAATCAGTGGCATGGAGGATGAGGAGACTGGAAAAGAGGCCACATCATCTTCATCGTCATCAGAGGCCTCCACATGTGACCAGTCCCTAGTGGTGGTGGATCCTACTAGGACTTTAAAAACGTCATCCTTGTCCACCACACTGAGACTCATCTCCACCCTTCCTCTTGCTGCCCCCAGTTGGCCAAATCCCAACCACTAAAATGACTGGGGTCTTCTTTGCCACAGGCACCTCAGCCCCTGCCCCTGTCAATCCAGCTGCGCTGAGTGAGGAGGCTATCTATCTATTTTGCAGCATCCCTGTAGGCCAGACTGCGATAGTGAATGGCTACCAGGTGCTATCCTGACAATGAAACAAATGGTTGCAATTCCTGCATGCCATTCACAGTTCAATGCCTGACAGGCAAAGATTGCTTGTAAAAATAGCAGCCTCCTCACTCTCCCTAGCCTCTCAATGAGCCCAACGTTCTGCCCCAACTCAGGTCTCTGCCTTAACCCAATTTCAAACTCCCACCCCAATGCCAAGCAAACTCACTTCTTGGCAGGCCACACTCCAACAGACACAAGCAGCACAATCACACACACACACAAAGAAACACAAAGAAAAACACAAACAACATACACACGCTATTGCCACAACACTCACATGCACCACACGCACGAGACCCATAACCAGCTCAATCACAGCCACACCCACAACAAGTACAACCACCACCACACACACAAGCACCACAATCACCACCATACCCTCAATCACTATAACCACCAGTACACCCACAACCACCCGCACACCCACAAGCACCACTACCACACCCACAACCACCAGCACACCCACAAGCACCACAACCACTACTACACCCACAACCATACCATACCAACACACAGATGTATGAGGTATTCACACATGCCTTTACAACACAGGCAATACAACAAATGTGTCGTTACCTTGCGTTCCATTACAACGCAAGTCGTTACAATGACGTGCCCATGGGAGCGCTGGAGTTTGGAACAGTATACTAATCCAACTCCAGTCTGTGCAACAGTAGGGAAGGTGTTGGATTTACCCATTGTGCCTGAAACTCTGACAGCAAGTGCATGGAGAACATTATCCTGATTAAGATTAATCATTTATTTTTGTTTTAAACTTTCTTTATTTATTTTCATGTAAAGTTGTTTCAACAAGTAATGCATATCAGGCATTAAGGTAGGTGCAAATCTAATATAAGATACACTACAGTGTACTAAGCTCCAAATGTATTCAGTTGCCTATATGGCATTAACACCATGTAAACCTAGTCATACATCAAATGGTCTCCTGTGCAGGAGATGAGTGTTCAAAGTTTGGTGAGGTGTCCATTGGCACAAAGCGAGCAAACCTCGTCTCTAGAAAGAAAAAAGGAATAACTATATAATAAGTAATTTAGAAACAACCCAGCTTCTGTCGCAAACACATTTGGTGCATTTAGTGAGTTCTGCATTGAGGTGGCAATAACCGGGAGGTGTCACGCCGTCTCAGGTGCTCACAGGGAGGAGTCTCTGGTGTCCGGGCAGGGGGTCCGGGCACCCAGTTTCGCCATGTGATTCCTAGGCAGTTCAGCAGTCCAGGCCACATAGGCCTCAACCTAGGGAATTGTGAACCACTTCAAGCTGTTGTCACTGTTTAAGATTCAACATTTAAAAAGCCTGGTGACCACCTCTATCCACTGTGCAGCCAGAGGCTGTCTACAGAGACCTTGGTACTCCTCAGTAAGCAGGGCTGAGCTCTTAGACAGGTCCACACCTCTACTCTCCATCTGATGTGGAGCCATGCTGGGACTTCCAGTGAAGCACAATATTTCTGTGGGCTACCCCCAGGGCCAGGTCCAGGAACCTATATGCCAGTTTTCCTCTCGGGTTGTTTGCTTTGGAGGTGAAGGAGACATATCCCCACTGTATGCAGCTGGCAACGTTCAAGCACACACTCTAGATCTGTGGTGACATGCATCCAAAAGCGAGCAGTGGTCGGAGAGCTCCACATTATGAGGAGGAAGTTGGTGTCAGCCAGGGCATATGTGTGGCAACGTAAGTCGGTATTGTGTAACATGACATTCAGTCTATGGGGTGTGTGATGCTTAAAGTGCAGATAGTTGAATTGTGTAAACTTAAACTGTTTGCTGAGGGTAAAAGTGTATGGACGCTCTGTTCCCATTCCTTCCTGGTGAAATATCTTCCATTGATGACCTCCCATTTGTCCTGCAGAATCGGTAGACTGTACGCCATAATGCCGAGCATGGTTCTGTATAACCAGGAGATTAGGTGGCTGCTATGGCTGAACGTAAATAAAGTACGTAGATGGTCATGGATAGGGGGCTCCAGTGCCAGAGATTAAAAACGTAATTCCCCACAGGTTAAGGATGTTGTTCCCAGTCAGATGTTCTCTGCGGTCAGCTCCTCCAGTGTCCGGAGGGAGCCCTTGGAGTAGCAGCCTTTAAGTGTCTCTATGTCTGCATCGGTCTAAAGTGTCAGCTGTCTAGCCATAAAATAACCTAAGCGAACTTGATCGGAAGGTATCAGATTGCTTTACATGAGCACAACGGTCTGTATTACAATAAGTACCCCGCAACGGGTGTGTGCGCCTGCTTTGTGTGCCCTCAGGGCACTTAGGTATTATGGAAGGGGGTGCAGACGCTTGTGCGTCCCCTTCTATAATACCGATTGCGCTGGCGCACTTAAAGCGCCAGCGCTACGCTCAGAAGGCGTTCCCTCATTTGCATAGGGGCGTGCCCTATGCAAATGAAGGAATTCCTTTGAATCGGTGCCCGCGCCATATTACAGAAGCGGGTGCAGAGTCAAAGGAGCCCTCAGGAGGCGCACTGACAGTGCACCATTTAAAAGGTGGCAAACTGTCAGTGTGCCTCATGACAGCAGCTCTCTGCAGGGGATGATGGGGGTCACATGGACCCCCCAGACATCCCCTTGCAGGCGGGTGCAGTCAGTGACCCTAATCCCCCTTGAAAGTGCAGGCGGGTGCCGCCTGCACTGTGAAAACACGGAGCAGCTGCTCCGTGTTTTCACATGAATGCGCTGTCCTGGGGGCAGCGCAAGTGTACTGCTGCATTGGGGGCATCGCAAACAACATAATAGGGTGCATTGTGATCGTAATACGGCCCTAGTTGTGTTACAGAAGGGCACATTCATTTCTTGTTAGGCACAGGGAGATTAAGAGATTTGCCCGGATCACAGGATGTTCAGCGTCCCGGTCAAGACTCAAACCCGGTTCCCCAGCTTCGAGGTTGACCACTCTAGTCTTTAGGCCACGTCCTCTATTACTTCCACATGTCCAATAAATGCAAGTCTAGCCCTAAAGAAGGGCATGTAAGTACTGAAGAAGTGTCAAACAACAAGTGAGTTTATAATCAAGCTGGGAAAATGTGAGTCGAATTCAGAAACAATATTACAAGAGCAAAACCAAAAATGGAAGGCAGGTCAGGGGGCAGTTCTTAAAGGCGCTAGGCAACAAATTGAAGTGTGATGGAACAGGATAACTGGCATACATGCACATCATGGAGAAGCAAAGCTAAAACACAGGAAAACTGAAACAGTGGAACAGATGAGTAGTAAGCTAATAGCTAATTCTCACAGATTGGTTATGAAACCCTAGGAAGCAGGATCACACAGATTATATACCACTGGTGCAGTTCCGGGACGTATAGTTTGCAGATGGCAGTGTTTTCTGTACATGGTTGTGCACAGTAGCAAATGCCTCTCATTAAACTGGAGACCCCCCAATACCTTTGTCATTAACAACCAACCAACCTCCAGGAAGCAAATTGCGAGAGGAGTGCTTATACTAGAGAAACACTAGTAAGCATCACTGCTGCAAGTGCAGGAATGAGAGGCAACTAACATTTGCATTGGAACAGTACTACTGTGAAAGAAATAACAGTTGCCTAAAAAGACCATAATGTAGTTATTGAAAGGTCCAACATGAGGTCATCTTGATAAAACTCTTTCAGTAGAAAACGATCATCGATCGCATCAGCAATGATCAGCTTAGCTCCACAGACAACCTTGACAAGGACATCAACAACTTCCACAACTGGATCAAGAACTGCTCGGGCTCCATCTCACCCATCTAAAAGCTGCAGGGAGATCTTCTAGATTGTTTAGGATTTCACCTCGCCCTCAGCCACTGTAAACAACATTGCTGCCTCCCAAAAACTCTGTGTCAACCTATCCAACTTCATCCACAGCAAAATTTCAAACATCTATAGCAACTTCGCCCACCAACCCAACATCAGAGAACTCACCCCTAACCTACCCACCAACAACCAAGATGGCCACCTGACCAAATGGACAACTCTCACCAGAAATGACACAGCGGCAAACATGCAGACCATCCACTCAGGGGCCCCAACAGACCCATGCCCCCACCACACCTACAACCTGGGAACATCACCAATCAGTACCACCCTGATCCACATCATCAACACCTCGTTTGCCACTCTCCTGGATGAATGGAAACTTGCAGAAATCAATGCCCTCCTTAAGAAGCCCACAGTCATCCCGAATCAACTGAGCAACTTCCGACCAATCCCCCTGCACCCCTACCCAGAAAAAGTGATTAAGAAGGCCATTAACAAGCAACTCACAACCAACCTTTAACTTCATCACCTTCTAGACAACACACAATCAGGATTCAGAAAGAACAACAGCACTGAAACAGCATTCATCATGGCCACCAACGACATTTGAAACATCCTGGACTGAAGAGAAATAGTGACCCTCATGCTGCTCAACCTCTCCGCGGCCTTCAACACTGTTTCCTACAACACCCTCATTAGAAGACTCCATGTGATTGGAATGCAAGTACACACTCAAATAGATCTGTTCCTTCCTCACAGGAAGAACCCAAAGGGTCAGACTGCCACCCTTCACATTAGAGACCAAGAAACTGATATGCGGTGTCCCACAAGAATCATCTCTAAGTCCCACACTTTTCAACATTTACATGACACTGCTTGCCAACATCATCCAATCACAGGACATCACCACCATCTCCCATGCCCATATTACCCAAATCATCCTCTCCCTTGACTGAGAAAACAAAAAAACAGCAGAACCAGCTTCACCAACTGCATGACCATGTAGCAGACTGGATGCAAACCAACTGCCTGAAGCTCAACTTCGACAAGACGAAAGTACTGGTCTTTAGCAACAAGACCTCCCAATGGGATTGCATCTGGTGGCCGGTGGAGCCAGGACCAACTCCCCCCACCCACACCCAAAGACCACACAAGAAATTTAGGGATCATCCTCGATGGTAAGTTCAACATAATGGTTTCAGTCAACCAAGTGCGCACCTCCTGCTTCCACATCCTCTGCATTCTGCAAAAGATCTTCACATGGTTGCCTCAGAACCCCAGGCGGACCATCACGTAAGCACTCATCACCAGCAGGCTGCACTACGGCAACACTCTCTATGCCGGAATCTTCAAATAATGCCTACACAGACTCCAGAACAACAGAACACAGCCGTAAGACTCATACTCAACCTCCCACATCACAATCACACCACACATCACCTCAGGAAGCTTCACTGGTTCCCCATCTACAAGTGCAGTCAATTCAAACTTCTGACGCACACATACGAAGCCCTACACAACACAGGACCAGAATACCTGAACAGTCACCAACACTTTCACCAGCCCACCAGACAACTATGCACTGACTCACTCTCACTCGTGCACACTCCAAGCAGCCGCAAAAGCATAACTAGAGGTTGCTCATTTCCCTTATATGGCACCCAAGACATGGGAAAACCTTCCTCAACATATCAGAGCCTCCTTCTACCTTCTTGAGCTCCACAAGAAGCTGAAGACGTTGTTCTTCATATAAGCACATAAGAACCACACACCTTGCCCAAGAGCCTGGATACCCTCTCTGGTGATTAGTGCGCTATACAAATAAACATAACATAAATGCATTTTATTTACTTGTGAATGGATTTGCATCTTTTATGAGTTTTTTTGAGTTTTATATCTTTTATGGTTATTTATTAAACCAAATACAGAGATTATCTGTCTTTCTAACATAGAATAACTAGCATATCATTTAGGCTCTACTTGTTACAAAGACTTTGAGAAACAATTGAGACTTGAGAGCAGCACTTGGTGGGATATTAATCTTCATTGATATTACAACAACTGTGTTGTCCTACACAGTGAGAATCATCACTGTGCAATATAGTTAGATCAGCATTCCCTCAGGAAGATCGTTTTCTGTTTCACCGATAACTTTGGTGACACTGTACACCACAGTAGATAACAAATAAAATGTTTTTCCTCTAATATACCTCTTCAGTTTTTAACTACTTTTTGTTGGAAGGATGCTACTTCTCTTTCAGTTCATGCTTGGTGGTCTTGGGTTATCTTTTCAAGAAGAGGTGCTCAATTATCGTTACAAGGTGTTCATCATAATTCTATCCATTTTCAATCTTTTTGGTCTCCTATTGATTCATATTTAATGTTGTGACTCATGTTTTTCATTGTTATTGTCTTATTTATTGATTATTATACTCTTTTTTAGCTTATTATTGGTAACTCTATTTACTAACTTTATTATGCTATGAAATGTTCTACTCCTTTCCCTTCTTCCCTTCCCCTCTTTCCTTCCTCTCCTGATTTTGGTTTCTCCTTTGGTTGACTATTGTGCATTGTATTGTACTTTTTTATGACTGCTTATTTATAATTGTTCTTGATCAACTGCTTGTAATTTACTGATATGACTTGTATTTTTCTGTTTTGTCTCTTTATGTCTTTTCTCTGCAACACTAATAACTTTGGTGACACTTGATGAATCTTCATGACACTTTCCGAAAAAGGTCACCCTGCTCAGCCCCTTCCTGTAAAGTTTTGCTGCTGATTTGTCAAGTGGGACCAAGAAAAATTGGGGAGGGTCCCAAAATTTAGATTTTCCATGTTACTTCCCATAGGACATTTTGGGAAGCAATACGGGAAAAATGGCTGAACGGAACTACACCAAATTTGGTAAAAGTTAGATTTCTACTCAGCAAGCATGCTTTTCATTATTTGGTGTAAATCTGCTCAGCCGTTTTCTAAACAATTTAAAGTGTTGCTCATGTGGTCATGAAGGGGTTAAAAATATAGTTATATGTGGACAGATGGAGGTCCTGCAGGACCATAATGTCAAACTATTGGGGCTTCAGATTGGCTCAGGGGCTTTTTCTCCCTTAGGCTTTGAGGGATTTGGTTGGATGGAAGCAATTACAAATAAAATGCTGCAGCCCCCATCACAGGACTTGAGAACTAGGTACCGGAGTCCTGAAATTATTTCTCTAAAAGCCCATCGAGAGACAAGCTGACCTCCAAGGCCTTCTAATGCCCCAGAAAACATTTTAAAAAAATGTTTTGGGTCGGGTGTCCCGAGATACTAAACAGCTGGTACTGCGGTACCGCAGCGCATCTCCTGCGGTATCCCAATACTTGGTATAGAGGCTTAGAGCTGTTAATAGACCAAAGGCTGGTTGTGAGTGTTTGGGGCTGATTATTGGGTTGGAAGGCTGCTAATGGGCATGAACAGTGCGCTGCCTCCCACAGAGACCTTTAACTAAAGATATTGCGTCACACGATGAACATCACTATGAGATGCACCTCAGTAATGCAATGCTGGTCTTTTATAGAGAGCGAGAGCTAAAAACTACCAAAACCAACCTTACTTTAACACATCTGGGCCGTAGGCTACAGAGCACATGCCAGGGCCAAAGGGGCATCATAAATCTGCATGAAAAGGCCAACAGCCGCTACTAAATTCAAAGCACCCCACAGTAGATAACAAATAAAATGTTTTTCCTCTAATATACCTCTTCAGTTTTTAGCTACTTTTTAGTAAGTTTTAAGTTTCAGCGATGCAATCTTGATAAAATTCTTCTGTTGAAGGCCTGTGTATTTTATGAGCAAAATGATCCCTTAAAAAACAAGGGTGGTTTTATTTTGAGAAATATATCGATGACCAAATTGGGACTGTGATCACATTCTTGTAAAGCATCCTTTGTAGACGCCTACTTGGAAATTTGTGGATTTGATAAACTAGTCCAGTGCTTAATTTGAGCCAGTGGTTTCCGGTGCTCGGCACCTGCACTTAATTTATTTCCGGTGCTCAACACCGCACTTAATTGTCACCACCACACTTATGACACTGACACATGGTGGTGCTGCTCATCTACTTTAGAGATGAGCAGAACACTGGTTGTTTATGAATACAAAATACATAAAAAATACAAACACGCATTTGTCTTGCATTTGTGAAAGTTAGAGCAATTTGCATTGTAAATAATATTGTTTTTTACTTATGTTTTTTGTTTGTAGTAGAGTGTATGTATGTTGTTTGTAGTGGAATTATGTGGTTTGAATTGACATCAGAGTTGTGGAATTGTGTTGGGTGTAATTGTATGGTGTGTAGCGTATTTTTGTATTGGAAATATGTGGTACAGTTAAAAGATAGGGGTGAGAGCTGTATAAAATAGATTGAAGGTAAGATTGAGAGTGATAGGTAGTTTGTGTATGAAGTGGTGAATGAACTCTAGATGGAGTAGTAGTAAGAGAGTGTGAGAAAGAGAGAATGAAGGGGGAGAAGGTCTAGACGCATGTTTGTGTATGCAGAAGACACCGAAAGAAGAGGAGGTGAGTGTGTGTTTATGGTTTGAATTTTTTTGTAAAGTTATGGTAAAGAAACTGTGCTGAAAAACCTGAAGTGAACCAATATGAGAAATGCTGGATGAGTGCGTACATGTGCAATGGAATTATGTGGATAGTCATGTGGTATTAAGAGTAGTGGACTTACGAGTAGTTGTATTGTGTGTCATGGTGAGGTTCTGCAATTTTCGACTCGTTTGTATCTAGCAGCCATTTTGT
Organism: Lissotriton vulgaris; assembly: GCF_964263255.1. NCBI lineage: Eukaryota > Metazoa > Chordata > Amphibia > Caudata > Salamandridae > Lissotriton > Lissotriton vulgaris. The sequence goes on along the minus strand of NC_141695.1, from coordinate 628,156,291 downwards.
GTTATGCCGCCATTTTGTGTTGCCCTCACTCAGGCAACGATGCAAATGAGATGTTTTTGCCTTCTTTTTCATTCACGTGTTAGGTAACCTATCCTTGCCCCTGTTTGTTAGCCAAGTGTCAGGGTCTGGCCGAGTACACTAATCTATGTCTGGTTTGACTATCTGTTGGTTCACACCATTCTTTCCTGGCTTTATCTCACCTGCTGGCCTTCGCTATTCCTCTTGTGCATTCTCTTATTTCACGACTGTCCTCTTGGAGTACATAAACGTGTTTTGCCACCGGCATGTCAGATTGTATTGTGTACGTTGATTAACTCGACAGGAGGAGCGACAAATACAGCCAACAACCGGGTCTGTTTGAAGTCACTTGATACTTTGTTTTTAAACCTTTGCCTTGGTTAATCATGTCTGTATTTTGGATTGTCTATTGTGTATGACAAATGTATGTAAACTCGTGCGCCACGGAGTAAAAGGGCAGTCTCTTATGAATATACCTTTGCGTATTACATAGACAACTGTACTAGCTGCAGCTAATAAATCTGTTCGACTTACCCAGACGGAGTTTCCCGTGTCTCTGTTTAGCAAGGCAGGAAGGACTCGAAGATTCAGGCGTACCCTGTGCCGCCGGGCCCCTAAGGCCCCGGTTCTTCAATTGACGCCCAGCGTGGGGCGGCATCAGTGGTAGCAGTTTAAGCCTGAGGACCGTGAGGAGCCCCGCAAGAAATTCCGGAGGAAGCGCACCACACGATTGACCCCTGCATGTCATAAGTGGACCGAAGGTCTTTTCAGCGCGGCTTCCCCTTCTTGCCGAGGGCTGCTGACGACTGCTGTCCTGACTGCTGCCCTGCCTTGGCCCTTTGGTAACGATTGGCATTGCGAGACAATAGACGGGCCTCTGTTGGAGTACGAAGATCCTTAGTTAAGTATACGGTGGGTCGCTCCCATGATTTTGTTTTGTTTTTGGGGTTTCTATTCAGCTACTGCAATAGCCGAAGCCAAGGGGTGAGTACGTTTGTGCTGTTTTAACTGATTTTATCCCCTTGTGGTTTGTGAGCAGTCCAGAGAAATAACGATGCCTGGTCTGAGTAAGTTCCGACGTCTTTGCTATTTAGGTTGTTCCAGGGACTCCCGGCTAGAGGATTCTTGTCCGATTCCTCCAGTTGGAACTCCTACTTATGAGCTCTATTCGAAACATGGTATTGGTCCCATTACCTTTAACAAGACATGGGTCCGATACACCAAAAAGGATGGTGTTTTGCAGTGGCCACAAATTGGTAGCTTTGACCCCGCTATATTAGATAACTTAGAAACAATACTGTTCAAGAGAAAAGCCTGGCCGGCAATGTTTGACTCTTTCCGCCTTTGGCGTAAGGAAGCCAAACAGAAAGAAATGAAACAAGCAAAGCGAGATAAGAAAGTGCAAAGTATGACAATTCTACAGGCTGCCAGACAGTTTAAAGATAATGAGATTGGTCAGGCATTGGAAGTCTCAGATAGACAACATCGTATGGCAATAGATAGGTGTTATCCGGTACTACCAACTTCTCCTCCTGATAAAAGTAGGGATTTAGAGGAAGATCCCTTCATGCCTCATTTATTGAGTTTACCTCCACCCTATGCACAAGGTGCTAATACGCCTCAATTACAGCCTGCTCAGCCTGTTATTGTGCAACAACCTGATCAGCTTCCTGCCCAACCAGTTGCTGCTCCTCCACCTGTTCCGATTCCCCCGAATATGCCTCTTCCTGTATTCTTGCTTCCTCCCCCTTTGCCACCTATTCCTTTTTTGCCTGCTTCTTCTGTACCCCTTTCTCTGGTATCTACAGCTTCTCTTTCATCTATTGACTCCCCCTCTACATCGTTAGACATTTCATCTCCTGTTTGTATGCCTGGTTCCCCTACAGTGCATAAAAGGATTACAGACACTTTACTGGTTTCTTGTCTCCTCTTTTTGGCTCCCTGAATGTGTCCCCTGCTTTCTTACGACGACAATATCGTAGTCAACTTCCTATGTCGGAAGAACAGAGAGTGTTGAACTCCCTTGCTCATAGGTGGATTGAGAAGGGTCCCCAGTATAGTGTGTAGGATATTTTGGATACCTTTCTTCAATGGAGTGAGCCCACACAGCGATATGTTTTTAATGTGATGTGCGATATTCTCTTCAAAGGTTGGGAAGATATGGAGCTGGGTTTGCCTCCCCAGGGTTTGTTGGACGTTCAGTGTAAATTTGATAAGGGTATTATTGCGGGTCCTCAGGTGGAAAGTGCTATAGGGACTCTTGTCTCTTTTAGGACTTTGTTTTCCTCCCAGAGATTCCCTGAGTCAGACTCCGTCGTCGAGCAAGAATTGAAACATTATCCAAAGCGTGAAGTTCCTCCAGTTTGGAGGGAAGCAGTGGGTGGTGCTCATCATGTACCTGCCCATTTTTAGCGTATATGGGTACATGATCCGTGGAAAAGATCCGAAGTTTTAGCCCTTAAACAGTCTCTACCGGATCCCCATTAGAATGCCGCCGGTTATTATAAAGAGTTGTCCCAGACTGTTGAGGCTTTCATTATGAATTTAGCCGAAATTGATATGTTGATGGGAAATGTAGTCCCACAAGCACTATGGGCACGGATTCGTAAAGAGGACCATGCCGTAGAGTTAGGTGGCGATTGGAATGCTATACGTGCTGCAGACGCTGCACAAGTGGGCTTTGATTGTGGAACTCCCTGGTAGGATTATTCAATTGATGAAAACAATGATGCCAGCGGTACGAGTAAATTGGGATAAGCTAGCTGCATGTAAGCAAAAGAAAGACGAGAGTGTCTCTGACTTTTTCACTCGTTTCGAGGAAACATTAATTGATCATAGTGGTCAGGATATGAGTACGGAGGGTGGACAGCGATTGTTTGTGGACAAGTTTGTATTTAATCTACTTCCTGAATTATCACTTAAATTGAAGAGTTCTGAGAGCGCATGGGCTGTTTCTTCGGATGCCCAGATCTTAGCTACTGCACAATATTATGAAAATAGTGAGAAAGAGGAGAAAGACAAGCAAGAGAAGAAAACTAAAGATTTAAAGACGAAGGTTCTTTTACAGCAGTCGTATTCTCCGCGTTCTGCTCAGCAGCAGTTCCCTCAACCCCCACAGTTTCAGAGGGTGTTCCAGAAACCTGAGTCTTTTGTTCCACGAGCGATGTTAGGTCCTAACCAGTGTGCTTACTGTAAGGTAGAGGGGCATTTTAAGAATAGTTGTCCGGTTCTGCTACAACGTAATAATGGGATATCTGCTTTACGTGGTCGTGGTGGTTTTCAGTCAGCACCTAGAGGTAGAGGACGAGGCGCGGTGCCTCAAGAGCAGCGTCCTCCTCCGAACACTGTGAATTATTTTGACCAGGAGAATGCTCAGTCTGCACAGTATTACAACGATGATTATTATGTTGAAAACGGGAACAAAGTTTTTCATACTGAATAGGACAGCCATGGACAAAGAGAGGGAGTTGTATCGATTCCAGTAGATCAGATTGGGCCTTATGTTACCGTCAACGCAATGGGTGTTTCAGAGCCATTTCTTTTGGATACTGGTGCGATGAGAAGTTCTATCATTCATTCTAAACTCCCTGGGGCACCTTTGTCTGGCGTAATGAATACATCCGTAGGATTTTCTGGCGCCCCATTTCGCAATCCGGTTTCTTCCCCTCTGCCTATTTCGATTGGTCCTTATGATTTGGACACTTCACTCATTTCAACAACTGGTTGTGGTGAAAATTTATTGAGTCTGGATCTGTTGAAACGTTTGCATGCAACGTTATATTGCTCCCCTTCTGGCGTTCATTTGACGTTAGGGGAGAAATTGACATCCGCAATATACTTGTCCAAGGATCAGTTTCCACCTGAATTGCTTTCTCTCCCCACATCACTTTGGGCTACGGGTCCGAATGATGTTGGCTGTCTTGAGATCCCACCTTATGTTGTTACGCTCAAACCTAATGTTAAATTGCCATGCATTCCCTAATACAAAATATCCAATGATGGCGAGAGAGCGCTTCTGGCTATTATTAATGACTTGGTTCAGAAGGGTGTGGTTGATGAAACGAGAGGGAATGTGTGTAACAGTCCTGTCCTTCCAATTCTTAAAAGAACTGATCCTTCTCAGCCCCCTGTTTATAGATTTGTGATTGACCTGCGAGAAGTCAATAGAATTGTTGTACCGCAGTTCCCCGTTGTCCCAGGTCTCACAGCCTTGTTAACGATGATACCTGCATCAGCAGCTTGGTTCTCTGTGATCGATCTGAAAAATGCTTTCTTCAGCATTCCCATTGCTGAGGAAAGTAGAGACATTTTTGGCTTCTCCCTAGGAGGACGAAGTTTCCGATTTAAAAGAGCGCCCCAAGGTTATTGTGAAAGTCCCTCCATCTACAGTCAGGCGCTTAAATCTCAGTTTGATATGTTCCCTTTGCCTTCTGGTGCTACACTTATTCAATATGTAGATGATTTGCTGGTTGCGACGGATTCAGAGGATGTTTGCAAGGATGTGACGGTTGCATTGTTGCGTCATTTGTCTCATCTCAATCATAGGGTTTCGCCTTCTAAATTACAGTATGCCCCCCAAGAGGTCACCTATTTAGGTCATCTCTTGTCGAAGGAGGGACGGCGATTGAACCCAGAACGTATCCAAACCATTGCACAAATGTCTGTGCCATCCACACAGAGAGAGGTGCGTGCCTTTCTGGGCATTACCTCATATTGTAGGCAATGGATTCCAAATTTTTCCGTATTGGCCAAACCCTTGTTAGCACTCACTTTGAAAGATACACCTCATCCACTCCCTTGGTCTGACAAATGTCAAAAGAGTTTTATTGACTTACACACGGCTCTGTGTTCGGCGCCTGTATTGGGTACTCCAGACTATGGTAAGCCTTTCACGCTCTACGTCCATGAGAGAGAAGGTTGTGCATTGTCACTCCTGACTCAACAATACGGAGACAAACAGCGGCCATGTGCCTATTTTTTGGCTACTTTAGATCCAGTAGCTGAAGCTTTGTCCAGCTGCCTTAGAGCTACAGCAGCAGCAGCGATTTCTATCCGACAATCGGCTGGAGTGGTGTTGGATAACACACTCACTGTCATGGTACCACATGCAGTTGATACTTTGCTAAACCGAACAAAAACGCAGCATCTTACGAGTGCTCAGCTATGTGGATACGAGTTGACTATATTGGCGAGTCATGTGCATTTTAAAAGATGCAATACGTTGAATCCTGCCACATTGTTACCACTCCCAGATGAGAACAGCATGACTGTTTTCTTCGTACAGAGGAAGAGACGAAAGGTAGAATAGATTTAATAGACACTCCGCTTGCGAATCCTGATGGTACTTTGTGGGTGGATGGCTCAAGCTTTAGGCTTCCGAATGGAGATACCACTGCAGCATATGCTGTTACGACTTTGCATACGGTTGTTGAGACAGCGCGTATTGGACATAATTCAGCTCAAGCAGCAGAGATGATAGCTTTGACTAGAGCATGTGTGTTGTCAAAAGGAAAAAGAGTGAATGTGTATACCGATAGACAATACGCATTTGCCGTGGCACTCAGTTTTGGCCGCTTGTGGAAGGAGAGGGGGTTCTTTACCACTCATGGCACAAAAATTCAGCATGGCCCGTTAGTAACTGATGTCCTTGAGTCACTTGCTTTGCCCACACAGATAGCAATCATAAAATGTAGCGCACACAAGAAAGTTATGGATGATGTTGGTCGCGGGAATGCGTTTGCGGACGAGACAGCAAAAACTACAGCTAGAGATGTCACTGGTCGCATGTATGTTGCAGGCCCTGCAAACTGGGTCGGAGAAGTTGGGATGTGTGAGGACACAATTGAAAGTGTGAGAACGATTCAAGGAGAGGCTACAGAGAAAGAGTTGAGTAAGTGGAAAGAAAGTACGGGAATGTTGGACGTGACAGGTTGTTGGACGGAACTGTCGGAACACCAACGATGGCTGTTACCGGATGTGTATGTGCTGCCTGTGGTGGCCATGGCCCATGGTCCCGCCCATATTAGTGCGAAAGGTATATGCAAGCTTTTGGCTCCGGTGTAGCAGAATGAAGGAATACCGGAGTGTGCGGAGAATGTAGTGAAACACTGCATTGTGTGTCTAATGCATAATCCAGGAAAAGGAACTCCAACCCCGGCAGGTCATTTTGCTCCCCCAACATATCCTTTTGAAGTGCTCCAAATTGACTATATCCATATGGAACGATGTCGTAACCTAAAGTATGTTCTGGTGGTGGTTTGCGCCTTTTCCAAATGGATAGAGGCCTACCCCTTGAAGGACAACACTGCTTTATCAACTGCCAAAATATTGCTTAAAGAGTTTTTCCCGAGGTTTTGTTTGCCGCAAATTGTCTGGAGTGACAATGGAAGTGAATTCGTGGGTCAAATTATGCAGAAAGTGTGTGCTGGTCTTGGTATCAGGCAGAAGTTTCATGCGGCAAACCATCCTCAGTCAGCTGGTTTGGTAGAATGCTACAATGGCACTCTCAAGCTCAAATTGGCCAAAATTCAAGCCGGCACACGTTTTTCCCTTGGCTCTTTTGTCTACCAGAACTACTGTACATTCTTGTGTGGGACTGAGCCCATACGAGGTAGTATTTGGACACCCAGCTAAAGTATGGGGAGTCCCTCGACCGAAAAAATATTCAGACATCCCATACCCATTGTTGATCGATTACCTGCATGATTTGACTGCTAAATTGCGTGTTCTTTATCAACAGGTCCAAAATGCTCTACCAGAGCCCTCTACAGACCCAGGTCATTCGATTCAACCTGGTGACTGGGTCTGCGTGAAGAATTTTCAGCGGACAAGGAACTTGGTGCCTCGCTGGTCAGCACCACGCCAGGTTCTGCTGACGACACGCACGGCAGTGAAAGTTGAGGGAAAGAAGAACTGGGTTCACCGCGTGCACTGCAAAAAGGTACCCTTGCCCTTGCCTTTCGACCAGTGGGTCCGCAAGGGCATAGGGGAGTCTGAACGAGAAGAGATTCACCGGTTTGTGCCTTTTAGTAATGCACCGGTGCACGGAACCCAGTCTGAAAAAGAAGATGATGATATTTTGCAAAGAGCTATCCCACCACATCTTCGAATAGACACTACAAACCCGGAAGCGTTGTTTCAGGGTCAGACTGTGCCGGACAAGAGACAATACGACCTAAGGCCTAGAGCTGCTAAAGACATTTGAATTTTTTTCCTCTATGATCAAAGACATTCTTTTTTTTAATTTTTGACCTCCGTTTGATTAGTGAATTTTTCTAGTTTACGTACCATCTGTCTCCGTCACAGGGTCACGGTAGGAGTCTTGACTGTGACCTGGTTTAGTGGCTACTGCCTCCAGGATTTACAGTAATATAGCCAAGTGATTGAGGAAAATTGCCGTGAGCGGCAACCTTTTTTTTTTTTAGAAAAGATGGATGGTACAACGAATAGGGAAAATAGGAAGGAAGAAATGAAGCGGAAATACGGCAAATTGTTACATAATCGATTTGGTGTGTTGTTATGTGTGTTTATGCTCTTTTATATTATACTGGCATGTGTAGGTTGGGTTGTTCATTCACTACAGTTAAAAGATGTGTCCAATTCTACCTCTGTGCCTTCCCGCTTTTCTGTCTCTCAACATCAGATACATACTCTTCCTCCACATGAAGAGACATGAGGAATTGAATACCTGAATAATTCGTTTGTCCAATTATTACACCAACATCAGTTAGTTGTCTATATGACTGATTGCTGGGTGTGTGGACTTATGCCTCATAACACACATAAAGGAATACCCTATTTAGTCCTCCCTTTTTCTTATGAAGGTTCAGCCTGGGCACATCTGGCTATGTTCTCGGCCGCCTACCATAATCGTCTCAGATATCCTGTTGGTTCGTTTGGGGGTGGCATGGACTTCAGCCATAGCACCATATTAAAGGAAATAGTGGCAATGGCTAGGATTGTGGAGAAAAGCAAGATATCCCCGGATGAGAAGCGAGCCTATGAAGTTTGGCATGTTACTCATTATATTTCTAGCCTTAGTGTAAAAACCAAACAGGAAAGGTCTCCCCTGGTGTGGACCTTACCCAATCGAGGTAATTTTTGCCTTCAAATTAACAGTAAGAAGACTGATACCAAACAGAATTATTCCTATACGAACATTTTCATATCTCAGAATTTCCCTCCATTGGTCCCGTCTCAGGGAACGTATTTTGTCTGTGATGATAGAGCCTACACTTGGCTCCCATCTGATTTTTCGAGAACTTGCTATATAGCTTTCTTGGTTCCCCCTACGTACACTGCTCCCTCAGGCCACCACAGAAACAGATATGGCAGAGGGATAATTGATGCCAAAGATACAGCAGGACAGGAGGGAGGTGATTTCCTCAAAGGATTCCTTCCCTTCTGGGTCCTATGATGAACAGTCGGCATATTAGGCAGTTGACTTGTGTGGTTGAAACCACCATTGATGTCACTGTGGGTGCTTTGAATAACATCACGGCAGAACTTCAGGCCGATCGTCTTATGACGTTGCAGAATAGAATTGCACTAGACGTCATCCTTGCAGACCGAGAAGGAGTCTGTAAATTGATCAGGTTCAGTTGCTGTATTTACATTCCTGATGACGCTCCGAAAGTATACCAGGCCATCTCCAAATTACATACCATTTCCGAGTCGATTCATCAGGACGAAGGAGATTGGTCTTTTATGGGATGGTTTTGGGGATTATTATCCACTTGGGGATGGTACAGCAACAACTTGCTGATTTTATGGCCATTGATGTTGATTCTGACTCAGATTAACATGGGTTTGGTGTATTGCCTGAGTAATGGCAAAAGGAGGGTCTGAGGTTCTGCAATTTTCGACTCGTTTGTATCTAGCAGCCATTTTGTGTTATGCCGCCATTTTGCGTTGCCCTCACTCAGGCAACGATGCAAACGAGATGTTTTTGCCATCTTTTTCATTCACGTGTTAGGTAACCTATCCTTGCCCCTGTTTGTTAACCAAGTGTCAGGGTCTGGCCGAGTACACTAATCTATGTCTAGTTTGACAAATCCCTGTCTTAACTATCTGTTGGTTCACACCATTCTTTCCTGGCTTTATCTCACCTGCTGGCCTTCGCTATTCCTCTCGTGCATTCTCTTATTTCACGACTGTCCTCTTGGAGTACATAAACGTGTTTTGCCACCGGCATGTCGGATTGTATTGTGTACGTTGATTAACTCGACAAGAGGAGCGACAAATACAGCCAACAACCGGGTCTGTTTGAAGTCACTTGATACTTTGTTTTTAAACCTTTGCCTTGGTTAATCATGTCTGTATTTTGGATTGTCTATTGTGTATGACAAATGTATATAAACTTGTGTGCCACAGAGAAAAAGGCAAGTCTCATATGAATATACCCTTGCGTACTTCATAGACAACTGTACTAGCTGCAGCTAATAAATCTGTTCGACGTACCCAGACGGAGTGTTCCGTGTCTCTGTTTAGCAAGGCAGGAAGGACTCGAAGATTCAAGCGTACCCTGCGCCGCCGGGCCCCTAAGGCCGCGGTTCTTCAAAGGAGTGGCATGTATGGAGTGGAATTATGTGGTGTGGTGTTGAATTATGTGGCATGATGTGGAATTGTCAGTTGTGGATTGGATGTATGTGGTGTGTAGTGGAATTATGCATTGTGGAATGGAATTTTCTGCATTGGAATGGAATTATGTTGAGTTGAATTGTGTTGTGTGAAATTGTAAATATTTTTGTCCACCCTAAGCGTGGAAGGGTATTCTCAGATGTGAGACCCTTGCTCATTGCACCATCAGGATTCAAGCAAACCGGGCCGAAGACGGCTGTAATGCCAGAAACCGGTCCCCGGGAGCTTGTTTCCTTCCCAGTGTAAGAATTGGCTTTTGTAGTTTGGTTTGCCCTGTTCCCATCATGCACTGGGACAGGAACAGACTAATTTGCATACAGCCAGGTTCTGAAACTGGGATGGTGCAGTGAGCTAAAAAACGGTGTTGGATCTAGCCCTGATCTTTTGACTGGGTGAGAGCTTTCTGCTTAATTCAGAGACTCTGTCCCTCACCACCCCTTGTTGTAAATATTTTTGTCCACCCTAAGCGTGGAAGGGTATTCTCAGATGTGAGACCCTTGCTCATTGCACCATCAGGATTCAAGCAAACCGGGCCGAAGACGGCTGTAATGCCAGAAACCGGTCCCCGGGAGCTTGTTTCCTTCCCAGTGTAAGAATTGGCTTTTGTAGTTTGGTTTGCCCTGTTCCCATCATGCACTGGGACAGGAACAGACTAATTTGCATACAGCCAGGTTCTGAAACTGGGATGGTGCAGTGAGCTAAAAAACGGTGTTGGATCTAGCCCTGATCTTTTGACTGGGTGAGAGCTTTCTGCTTAATTCAGAGACTCTGTCCCTCACCACCCCTTGTTGTAAATATTTTTGTCCACCCTAAGCGTGGAAGGGTATTCTCAGATGTGAGACCCTTGCTCATTGCACCATCAGGATTCAAGCAAACCGGGCCGAAGACGGCTGTAATGCCAGAAACCGTTCCCCGGGAGCTTGTTTCCTTCCCAGTGTAAGAATTGGCTTTTGTAGTTTGGTTTGCCCTGTTCCCATCATGCACTGGGACAGGAACAGACTAATTTGCATACAGCCAGGTTCTGAAACTGGGATGGTGCAGTGAGCTAAAAAACGGTGTTGGATCTAGCCCTGATATTTTGACTGGGTGAGAGCTTTCTGCTTAATTCAGAGACTCTGTCCCTCACCACCCCTTGTTGTAAATATTTTTGTCCACCCTAAGCGTGGAAGGGTATTCTCAGATGTGAGACCCTTACTCATTGCACCATCAGGATTCAAGCAAACCGGGCCGAAGACGGCTGTAATGCTAGAAACCGGTCCCCGGGAGCTTGTTTCCTTCCCAGTGTAAGAATTGGCTTTTGTAGTTTGGTTTGCCCTGTTCCCATCATGCACTGGGACAGGAACAGACTAATTTGCATACAGCCAGGTTCTGAAACTGGGATGGTGCAGTGAGCTAAAAAACGGTGTTGGATCTAGCCCTGATCTTTTGACTGGGTGAGAGCTTTCTGCTTAATTCAGAGACTCTGTCCCTCACCACCCCTTGTTGTAAATATTTTTGTCCACCCTAAGCGTGGAAGGGTATTCTCAGATGTGAGACCCTTGCTCATTGCACCATCAGGATTCAAGCAAACCGGGCCGAAGACGGCTGTAATGCCAGAAACCGGTCCCCGGGAGCTTGTTTCCTTCCCAGTGTAAGAATTGGCTTTTGTAGTTTGGTTTGCCCTGTTCCCATCATGCACTGGGACAGGAACAGACTAATTTGCATACAGCCAGGTTCTGAAACTGGGATGGTGCAGTGAGCTAAAAAACGGTGTTGGATCTAGCCCTGATCTTTTGACTGGGTGAGAGCTTTCTGCTTAATTCAGAGACTCTGTCCCTCACCACCCCTTGTTGTAAATATTTTTGTCCACCCTAAGCGTGGAAGGGTATTCTCAGATGTGAGACCCTTGCTCATTGCACCATCAGGATTCAAGCAAACCGGGCCGAAGACGGCAGTAATGCCAGAAACCGGTCCCCGGGAGCTTGTTTCCTTCCCAGTGTAAGAATTGGCTTTTGTAGTTTGGTTTGCCCTGTTCCCATCATGCACTGGGACAGGAACAGACTAATTAGCATACAGCCAGGTTCTGAAACTGGGATGGTGCAGTGAGCTAAAAAACGGTGTTGGATCTAGACCTGATCTTTTGACTGGGTGAGAGCTTTCTGCTTAATTCAGAGACTCTGTCCCTCACCACCCCTTGTTGTAAATATTTTTGTCCACCCTAAGTGTGGAAGGGTATTCTCAGATGTGAGACCCTTGCTCATTGCACCATCAGGATTCAAGCAAACCGGGCCGAAGACGGCTGTAATGCCAGAAACCGGTCCCCAGGAGCTTGTTTCCTTCCCAGTGTAAGAATTGGCTTTTGTAGTTTGGTTTGCCCTGTTCCCATCGTGCACTGGGACAGGAACAGACTAATTTGCATACAGCCAGGTTCTGAAACTGGGATGGTGCAGTGAGCTAAAAAACGGTGTTGGATCTAGCCCTGATCTTTTGACTGGGTGAGAGCTTTCTGCTTAATTCAGAGACTCTGTCCCTCACCACCCCTTGTTGTAAATATTTTTGTCCACCCTAAGCGTGGAAGGGTATTCTCAGATGTGAGACCCTTGCTCATTGCACCATCAGGATTCAAGCAAACCGGGCCGAAGACGGCTGTAATGCCAGAAACCGGTCCCCGGGAGCTTGTTTCCTTCCCAGTGTAAGAATTGGCTTTTGTAGTTTGGTTTGCCCTGTTCCCATCATGCACTGGGACAAGAACAGACTAATTTGCATACAGCCAGGTTCTGAAACTGGGATGGTGCAGTGAGCTAAAAAACGGTGTTGGATCTAGCCCTGATCTTTTGACTGGGTGAGAGCTTTCTGCTTAATTCAGAGACTCTGTCCCTCACCACCCCTTGTTGTAAATATTTTTGTCCACCCTAAGCGTGGAAGGGTATTCTCAGATGTGAGACCCTTGCTCATTGCACCATCAGGATTCAAGCAAACCGGGCCGAAGACGGCTGTAATGCCAGAAACCGGTCCCCGGGAGCTTGTTTCCTTCCCAGTGTAAGAATTGGCTTTTGTAGTTTGGTTTGCCCTGTTCCCATCATGCACTGGGACAGGAACAGACTAATTTGCATACAGCCAGGTTCTGAAACTGGGATGGTGCAGTGAGCTAAAAAACGGTGTTGGATCTAGCCCTGATCTTTTGACTGGGTGAGAGCTTTCTGCTTAATTCAGAGACTCTGTCCCTCACCACCCCTTGTTGTAAATATTTTTGTCCACCCTAAGCGTGGAAGGGTATTCTCAGATGTGAGACCCTTGCTCATTGCACCATCAGGATTCAAGCAAACCGGGCCGAAGACGGCTGTAATGCCAGAAACCGGTCCCCGGGAGCTTGTTTCCTTCCCAGTGTAAGAATTGGCTTTTGTAGTTTGGTTTGCCCTGTTCCCATCATGCACTGGGACAGGAACAGACTAATTTGCATACAGCCAGGTTCTGAAACTGGGATGGTGCAGTGAGCTTAAAAACGGTGTTGGATCTAGCCCTGATCTTTTGACTGGGTGAGAGCTTTCTGCTTAATTCAGAGACTCTGTCCCTCACCACCCCTTGTTGTAAATATTTTTGTCCACCCTAAGCGTGGAAGGGTATTCTCAGATGTGAGACCCTTGCTCATTGCACCATCAGGATTCAAGCAAACCGGGCCGAAGACGGCTGTAATGCCAGAAACCGGTCCCCGGGAGCTTGTTTCCTTCCCAGTGTAAGAATTGGCTTTTGTAGTTTGGTTTGCCCTGTTCCCATCATGCACTGGGACAGGAACAGACTAATTTGCATACAGCCAGGTTCTGAAACTGGGATGGTGCAGTGAGCTAAAAAACGGTGTTGGATCTAGCCCTGATCTTTTGACTGGGTGAGAGCTTTCTGCTTAATTCAGAGACTCTGTCCCTCACCACCCCTTGTTGTAAATATTTTTGTCCACCCTAAGCGTGGAAGGGTATTCTCAGATGTGAGACCCTTGCTCATTGCACCATCAGGATTCAAGCAAACCGGGCCGAAGACGGCTGTAATGCCAGAAACCGGTCCCCGGGAGCTTGTTTCCTTCCCAGTGTAAGAATTGGCTTTTGTAGTTTGGTTTGCCCTGTTCCCATCATGCACTGGGACAGGAACAGACTAATTTGCATACAGCCAGGTTCTGAAACTGGGATGGTGCAGTGAGCTAAAAAACGGTGTTGGATCTAGCCCTGATCTTTTGACTGGGTGAGAGCTTTCTGCTTAATTCAGAGACTCTGTCCCTCACCACCCCTTGTTGTAAATATTTTTGTCCACCCTAAGCGTGGAAGGGTATTCTCAGATGTGAGACCCTTGCTCATTGCACCATCAGGATTCAAGCAAACCGGGCCGAAGACGGCTGTAATGCCAGAAACCGGTCCCCGGGAGCTTGTTTCCTTCCCAGTGTAAGAATTGGCTTTTGTAGTTTGGTTTGCCCTGTTCCCATCATGCACTGGGACAGGAACAGACTAATTTGCATACAGCCAGGTTCTGAAACTGGGATGGTGCAGTGAGCTAAAAAACGGTGTTGGATCTAGCCCTGATCTTTTGACTGGGTGAGAGCTTTCTGCTTAATTCAGAGACTCTGTCCCTCACCACCCCTTGTTGTAAATATTTTTGTCCACCCTAAGCGTGGAAGGGTATTCTCAGATGTGAGACCCTTGCTCATTGCACCATCAGGATTCAAGCAAACCGGGCCGAAGACGGCTGTAATGCCAGAAACCGGTCCCCGGGAGCTTGTTTCCTTCCCAGTGTAAGAATTGGCTTTTGTAGTTTGGTTTGCCCTGTTCCCATCATGCACTGGGACAGGAACAGACTAATTTGCATACAGCCAAGTTCTGAAACTGGGATGGTGCAGTGAGCTAAAAAACGGTGTTGGATCTAGCCCTGATCTTTTGACTGGGTGAGAGCTTTCTGCTTAATTCAGAGACTCTGTCCCTCACCACCCTTTGTTGTAAATATTTTTGTCCACCCTAAGCGTGGAAGGGTATTCTCAGATGTGAGACCCTTGCTCATTGCACCATCAGGATTCAAGCAAACCGGGCCGAAGACGGCTGTAATGCCAGAAACCGGTCCCCGGGAGCTTGTTTCCTTCCCAGTGTAAGAATTGGCTTTTGTAGTTTGGTTTGCCCTGTTCCCATCATGCACTGGGACAGGAACAGACTAATTTGCATACAGCCAGGTTCTGAAACTGGGATGGTGCAGTGAGCTAAAAAACGGTGTTGGATCTAGCCCTGATCTTTTGACTGGGTGAGAGCTTTCTGCTTAATTCAGAGACTCTGTCCCTCACCACCCCTTGTTGTAAATATTTTTGTCCACCCTAAGCGTGGAAGGGTATTCTCAGATGTGAGACCCTTGCTCATTGCACCATCAGGATTCAAGCAAACCGGGCCGAAGACGGCTGTAATGCCAGAAACCGGTCCCCGGGAGCTTGTTTCCTTCCCAGTGTAAGAATTGGCTTTTGTAGTTTGGTTTGCCCTGTTCCCATCATGCACTGGGACAGGAACAGACTAATTTGCATACAGCCAGGTTCTGAAACTGGGATGGTGCAGTGAGCTAAAAAACGGTGTTGGATCTAGCCCTGATCTTTTGACTGGGTGAGAGCTTTCTGCTTAATTCAGAGACTCTGTCCCTCACCACCCCTTGTTGTAAGTGTGAAATTGTGAGGCATTGAGTTAAATGATGTAGAGCGGAATTATGTGCTATGGTGTGGAGTGTATTTATGTGAAGTATTGCTATATGACATGGAGTAGATTTATGTGGAGTGCAATTATGTGGTGTGGATTGAATTTGAATTTGAATTTTGAGCTATTTGTAAAGCGCACATTCACTTGGCAGTTTCTTGGCGCTATAGGATTTCAAACTGTGGGGGAAGGAGAGAGCTATGGCTGAAAGCTTGATGACACAGAAAAGTCTTGAGGTCTTTTCGAAACTCCATGTAAGAGGATGAAGATCTTAGGGAGGGGGGAAGAGAGTTCCAGAAGGTGGGGGCCAGCACCGAAAATGTCTGACCACCAGATCTTTTCTTCTTGAACCAGGGGACAACTAACAGGGATTTGGAAGAGGTGCGCAGATCTCTGGCGGGACTGTAATTAATAATGGCGGAGTTTATAATCGCGGGGGCGGTGCCTGCCCGAGCTTGAAAGGTAAGGCAACCAAGTTTGAAAAGGGCTCTTTGCTTGATTGGGAGCCAATGAAGGGCCATAAGAAGAGGGTTGGAGTGCATAGGCAGGGGCGCCATTGTAAATGATGTTTCCATAATCGATCTTGGATAAGATCATGGCTATAACAATCAATTTAAGTGCAGAGAGGGAGAAAAACCGGGACACTTTCCTAATGATGCGTAAAGTAAAAAAACAGGAGGAGACAACAGAACTTATGTGGGTGTGAAGTGTTTAGTGGTGATTAAGCATGATCCCAAGGGTCTTGACGGAGTGGGAAGGAGAAGGGGAGGGACCAAGAGAAGTGGGCCAAAAGGAAGGTGTCCAGGGGTTGCCGCAGCCCCCAGTCAGGATCAACTCTGTCTTATCCGGGTTGAGTTTAAGGTGGTTTGCATTCATCCAATCCCGGATAAACAGTAGGACTGACTGGAAGCTGGAGGCATCTGGTGAAGAAGAAGAAAAATTAAATATAAGTTGGAGGTCATCAGCATAATTGTAGACTATGACCTCCATCTGTTGGAGTGCGAAAATAAGAGGGAAAATGTAAAGGTTAAATAAAAGGGGGGAGAGGGAAGAGCCCTGGGGAACCCCGCATCTCACCCTGCTAGGTGAGGCTGAAAATTCGGCCAGATGAACCGCTTGTGTGCGCCCCTCCAGGAAGGATCCTATCCAGGCGAGAGCTTGTCCCCCTATGCCCGCCGCCTTGACACGGGACAGTAGAATGGAATGGTCCACCGTGTCAAAGGCGGCGGATAGGTCCAAGAGGACCAGAGCCTGAGGGGAGTTGGTGTCAAGTCCTTCCCTAAGTTGGTCCATGACTGAGATGACCACCTTTTCTGTGGAATGTCGGGGGCGAAAACCCGCATGGCAGGGTGCAAGATAATTGCTGCTCTCAATAAAGGAGCTGAGCACCTGGGTGGCATAAGACTCTGCTACTTTTCCTAAATAGGGGAGGAGAGATATAGGACTGTAGTTTGCGGGGGAGGAGGGGTCGGCGCCGGGTTTTTTTAATATTGGAAAAATTATAGCGGTCTTCAGGGAGACCGAACGGAACCTGTAATGAAACAGTGGTTCAGAAGGGCAAGGGCGGGGGATGGACACGCCGAAAAAAGATGACTAAGGATGCGTGCTGGGTCAATGTCGGCTGGGGAGCCCGACTTGACGCGGCTGAGTAAAGCGGGCAAAGATTCTCTGGTGAGTGGAGGGATAATAGTGAGAGAACAGTGATTTTCAGGGTGTTGGGGAGGAGTGAAAGAGAGAGTGGGGAGGGATGTTGGCTTTAATGAGAGTTATCTTATCAATAAAAAATTCATTGAGAGAGTCGCATAAGGCCTGGGAGGGGGGGATCTTGGGTAGGGTTCTATCCGACGGTGCCAACTCGTGGACGGTGGAGAATATCTCACGAGGTTGGCATTCTGCCGCTAAAATGCGTCCAGAAAAGTACTCGGATTTAGCTGTCAAAATGGCGACTTTATATTCGTTAAGCACGGTAACGAAATGTTGTCGGTGAGCGGGAGAATAAGCTTGTCTCCAGGCTCGTTCAGCCTGCCTTACCTCTAATTTCTTAGTTTTAAGAGCAGGGCTGAACTATTTATTGGCATAATGAGAGCGATTAATAACCGTTCGCTTCAGAGGGGCCACAGAGTCACAGGCACTGGTGAGCCACCGATTAAGTGTGGCGGCCTGGGAATGAGGGTCCGAGCCCAGGAGGTCAGGACAGGTGACAGCTAATGAATTGCAGAGGGAGGGAATATCGACTTTATTCCAGTTCCTAGTCAAGATGTTTTTGGGAACAGGGAGAGATGTTTTTTGGCTCAAGACCATAGAATAAGCAAGCAGGGAGTGATCCGACCAAGAACAAGGTGAGATGGAGGGGATGGACATCGAGATGTTAAGTGTCTAGATCTGATCCAGGGTGTGGCCACGGATGTGAGTGGGGCCTTGAACATGTTGGGTGAAATTGAGGCTGAGGAGCGATTGGGTAAAATCTTTAGAGGTAGAGTCCTCGGCGGGGTCAGTGGGCCAGTAGTTAAAATCGCCCAGGACCAGAACGGAAGCGTTATTAATCACCAAAGTGGCCAGTAAATTCTGAAAGGCAAGGAGAAAATCAGGGGACGACTGAGGGGGTCGGTAAGTTAATACACAAGTGATCGGGGTCGTTAGGAAGGTAGAGCGAACTACAAGGCAATCGGCTGCTGGTAGTGTGGGCGAGGCCAACGTCTGAAAATTAAACTCCTTGTGGGCAATCAGAGCTACTCCGCCCCCTGCCCTGCTCTCAGGTCGATCGGCACGGAGCATGGAGTAATCAGGTGGGAGAGAGGCAAGGACGTTGGGCAAGGAGTCAGGCCTGTACCAGGTTTCTGTTAGAAACAGAAGGTCTGGGGAGTTAGAATCCAGAAGGTCATAAATTTCAGTCTGGTGTTTAACGGCCGATCTCGTGTTAAGGAGGAGGGCAGTGGTAGTAATAGGGGCAGGGGGGGGGCTTGTGTAATGGATATAGGTGCGGCGATGCCAAGCTTGTGGGCGTAGGACAAGGTGGCCTGATTCAGTTGCCAATTGGCTTTTAAAGATCGCAATTGGTCAGAGGTGTATGTGAAGGATTGCGCAGAGTATTGTGTCCCGTGGCCCGGTCTGGCGAGGACGGGCGCAGACGGGTGCAGACGGGCTTGCCTTAGGCGCGCCTTAGGCGCGCAATCGGCGCGCCCGCTGCGCTCGTCCGCTGCGCATACGAAAGTTACACATTTAATAGAGGGTAGGAAGTTACGATGGGGGCGTGGCCTCTCGAGCGAGGGGCGTGGCCTATGTGGGCGTCGGTGATGGCGGCAATGACCAGGTCCCGCGGCAGCGATAAGCTCCGCTGCGCGGTAAAGTGATGAGCGTAAATGCGCCCTGATCAAGTGAAGGATAAACAGTTAAAAGCAACAAAATGGTAGGTGACACTCAAAATATTAAAACAACAGACAGGCCTACTCCCAGCTTCCGCCTCAGGAGGAAATCTCTATCGTCTGGCGCTTGTATTCAGCGTCAGATATAGTTGCGGTAGGGGGCGTGGCCTCTCGAGCGAGGGGCGTGGCCTATGTGGGCGTCGGTGATGGCGGCAATGACCAGGTCCCGCGGCAGCGATAAGCTCTGCTGCGCGGTAAAGTCATGACCGTAAATGTGCCCTGATCAAGTGAAGGATTGTAATTAGGTTGTGTGGTATGGTGTGAAATTGTGTGGGGTGGCATTGTGTATCTGTGTGGCATGGTGTGAAATTATGTGGAGTGTAAATATGTGGCATGGTGCGGAGTTGAATTTTGTTGAGTGTAAATATGTGTTTAGGAGCCGAGTGGATATATGTGGAGTGTAATTATGGGGCATGAGGTGTAATTAAATAGTTTGGAGTGTAATGATATGTAGTGGAATTAGCTGGAGTTGAATTGTATTGCGTGGAGTGTAATGGAATTATATTGCGTGGATTGGTATTATTTGAAGTGGACTTATGTGGCATAGCGTGGAGTGGAAATTCGTGGAGTTGAATTTGACGGATTGTCATTATGTGCATGTAGTAGAATGGTGTGGGGTTGAATTGTGTGGTGCGGAGTTATGAGATGTTGAAATGGTTTGTGTAGTGAAATTATGTGGTGTGCATTTGTGTGTTGTGGAATTGCATGGAACTTAATTGCGTGCTGTTGTGTTGAATTATGTGCAGTTTAATGCTTGTTGTCTTCATAAACAAGGTGAGTACGGGGCGCATTCTGCATCCACTGGCAATATTGCCTTGTGATGTCTGTGGGCCTTAGATTACTGTTGACTTGGAATGCACTAGGGCCAGAGTTACCAACTTAGGAACTGAGAAATCGGGTTCAAGTCTTAGCGTCGGCTCAACATCTTGTGAATCCCCCTTGAGTGCACGTGGTCAGTGTGGGGTGGGCTGTCTATGTCCTTAACAGTATAGCCCCCCTCTTTGCCAGCTGTTGTAAGCCACTATGGCTGATCCTATATCATCATTGTAAGAGATCACTAGCCTTACTTGACTTCCCTCTGAAACAAAGGATTTTGCCAGCAGAGAATTGCTTTATTAGGATAACTAAAGAATAAATTAAAATGAAGAGCTGATTTTTGTATGGCACCTACTATGTGCTGCCCCGCCTCTCTCCCAGTAAGCCTCATGTGTGAAAATGGTACTCCCAGTAATGCTGTTGTGGTGAATGAATTCAGGGTTTTGAATCTGAGCCACATCAGTTCTTGCTAGAGCGGCGGATTGCATTTCAGTGCACTGGCAGTCAGCACCTCTCTCTGCTATTTCAAAAGATTGCATGCATTCCCCTGGAGATCAAGTTACAGATCTCTCTGACATTGGCAACACATGCCCTCTCCCAATCACCATCTACTGCTGCAGCAGCCTGGCTTTGCCTGGGGAAGTGGTAATCCTGGGATCAAGGTACATTTTAAGGATTGGGAAGAAGTGATTCTTTCAGAGAATCATGTTCTTGTCTAGACAACACATTCGGAACTGGCTCAGCTCTATCGGCATTTCATTAGCACCAGAAGTTGACCACTGAGGGGGTGGGGGTGAGGAAATGAAGAATAAACAGATGGGGGGGAGCTGCTTTTTGTTGCATAGGTCTCTTTGGCAGGGGAGTGAGGAGGGAGAAGGGGCTGGGTTGTAAATCCACATTCGATGTGACTATCTGGTCTCAGACATCAAAGAGTTTGTGCTGAGGGTGGTATGAAAAGCGACCCCAATTATTTCTCTGTTGAGGATTTACACTCCTAAAAAGAACCTATCTCAGAAGAATGAAAGGTAGTGTCGACACTGCAAATATCTTGAACCTGATGCACATGGATTTCCACCTTATTTAAAGTGAGGTGATGGTTTCGCTGAGATTGGTAGGACTATAAGCTAATAGACTGGAGGTGGGAAGATATAACTAGTGATGCAATAAGAGTTTTTTTGGAAGTGCAAGGGAATAAATGACAGGATCTTTTTTAGCATTCTCAAAGTGAGGAATACCGAAGCTGATAAGGCACTAACATGATTTGTGTAAGTTAGTTTATTGTCAATCATAACTTCCAGATTTTGGACCTTGGTGACGGGGGCAGGTAAAGGGCCCATCTCTGCTGGCCAGTAGGATGGGGTCCAGAAGGAACTTTGTGATCCAGAGACTGTAACTTCCGTTTTAGCTAGATTTAATTTTAGACAGTTCCTGCTCATCCAGAAGCTAACTGCCTGCATACAGTCACAGAATCTAGCCCTTACACATGGGTACTCTTTGGCCAACGAGATGACGATCTGAGTGATGCCTGCGTAAGAAGTTAAGGAAAAAACCCAAAGCTTTTGATTATATCAGCCAGAGGTGTGATGTAAATATTAAATAGAGTGACACTGAGCGATGATCCCTGGGGGTCATCGCATGGAACGAAAAAAGAATTAGGTGTGAACTCATAAACTCTGACTGACTGTTCTCTGTCATAAAGAAAGGATTTAAGTAGGTCCCAGGCTGTGCCGTTAACATTGATTTCAGACAAACGTTCCAATATCACTCCTTGAGATTTCGAGCAGGATAAATGCTGCCCCTCTGATCAAGCGCCTGCCAGATCTCTTCAATTGCCCTGATCAAGGCTGTTTTCGGGCTATGGTCGCAGCGCAAACCGAACTACGTGGTGTGAGATAGAAGATAGAAATATAACTGTGAAGGAGAGGTACGTGTGTGTAAATTAAAAAGTGTGGTAGTGCAAAAATGGCCATGAGCAAGAAAGTGTATATGTGAGAAAGAAAAGAGAGGGACATGTGACAGAAGAGAGTGCGAGAACTACTGTGCACGTATAACAGCTGAACACACAAGTCTCCCCTATCGCCTCACTAAATTTAGCTGCAGTACAGCCAATCCATTGTTTACGGGCTTTTCCTGGCTAGTGGTGGCATGAAAGTCACCTTCTTGGGTAGTTCTCTGTGCGTGGCCCGGGCCGTGCACTAACAATGCACAAAAATTGCAAGTGCCACTGTAGTCAGCCAGAAATATAAACTTGGCCTTTTTCACAGTTTACTGCCAAACCCCAACCCGACACCTAATAACTGTTCCCTGTCCCTGCCCTGAGTGCCCAGAGCAGCACAGGACTAAATTGTGTAAAATGTGCACCTCCGAAATGAGAAAGCAGCTGCCAGAGTCCCTCTTCTTCTATGGTTGTGAGAGCTATAACACATAATAACTGTGCCCCTCCCCTGCCACCAGAGCACAGAGAAGCATAGAACTAAAATGTGTACAATGTGCATCTCTGAGACATCAAAGCAGCCGACAGAGTCTGAGGCATGAACGCCCTTCATGGCAAGGCTGTGTAAACTCCTTTATACAGCCTTGCTGGGAAGCGCAACCGTGCCTCAGACAAGCTGAACAATGGAGGTGACATTGTGGCGCGCACTCCCTGCAGCCTTGCTGTGAAGCACGTCCATTCCTCAGACAAACTGGTTATTACCAAAACGCTGAATGTAAACATCTTTACATCCAGCTTTTAGGTAATGAACAACTTGTCTGAAGCAAGGACACGATTCATGACAAGGCTGCAGTGAGTGCGAGCCACCGAGCAGGAAATTACAAGTAGGGCGCAACACTAAACAATATAGCTCATCGTGAAATGATTCATGTAACAGGGGCCGTTTCCAGAGTGTGACCAAACCAGCAAAAGGCGTAACAAACTTAAGCTATTAACCAATGAAAACAAAGGATTTTGAAAAGCACATCAAAGAAACCGATCAAAAGTGATGGGCATGCTAAATACCTATAAACTGAATACAGCATGCCTCGTAGAGGTATGCTAGGCTCAAGCTAAAACTATGAAGGAATTGGTTCTGTCTAGCTAGCTGCAGTCCACTCGAATAATGTGAAACATTCAAATAAAATGGTGATGAATTTGATTTTGCAATTACGGATTTAAGTATTTCATATAGTGATGTCTGAATGAATACATGCCACTAAATAATGGTTAAACCTCTACAGGTGAATCAGTAAAAGGGCGAACACTCATGGTGGCAAGGAAAGCCAAACCACGCATCTTTTCTGAATATTATTATTTAGAGCTTCTCTCAACTCTACGCCTGTTTCTTTTTATGACACAACCTATACTCCATAGACTAACCAAGATAAAATAAAAGAAACCACATTGCAATAACAATAGCAGGTTGTGCCACATATCCACGAATGGGCACAAATCAAGAATCCTGCCTATCCTAAAGTGTTATATTTCATGCCATGTGACCTGGTGTTACCTTATAAAAACAATAAAAGTTGTTTATCAAATAAAAATATCATGCAAAATATAAAACACTATTTTTTTTAAGACAATGTAGGTGCCGCTGCTGTACGTGAAAATAGGATGAGTGTGGAGCAAAGAATTACTGACAGGGTTCAGAAATTTTTTCAAACGTTTTGTAAAAAGAAAACAATGCTGAAAATAGTCAATCGTCGAACACGTAGGCTCAAAGAGTCAAACAATCACCACCATTACTAGCACATACATGGCGAAATACCCGCTTTAGTTAGGAGACTCGCGATTTTGGAATCCAAAAATTGCTTTATTTTGCCCGTCTCTCAACTGAAAATGCCTCTCCTTCAATAGAAGTCAATGGGGGAAATACATTCTCCTAATTATTTTTTTTTTAATCTCCCACTTTCCTCATCTAAAATGCTGGCATGTATGCTTGCATGTTATACAACAGCTCTACTTATCCTACCAGCTGTAGGACAGTTGAATGGAAACAATTTTAAGAGCATATCTAGAAGCCCCTATCGCCCCTGCAACGTTACGTTTAGTGATGCTGTGATGGCGATAGGAGCTTCGCCTTATTTACAGGGCAGTGTTAAGCCACTCAACGTGGCTTAACACTGCCTTGTAAATAAGGCCCCCTTTCACGCTACACTTAGAGTGAAACGGGCGGGCAATGGGTGTTGTGAGGGCATTTTACTGCAACACTCATTGATTTTGATGCTTCCCCCTATTTACAAGAGCAGCATAAAAAGGAGGCAGTGCCAACATTAAGACCAGGGAAAACCTGGTCTTAAACAGGCGAAATAAAGAGAAATGCTTTATTTCTCCTCCTTTTTGCTGTTTCCATGGGCAGCACACATAGAAACAGCAAAATGGCAATGATTGTTTATGTGCGGGAAGGTCCCCCTTCCTGCCCATAAACAATCATTTTTAAAAAAGTGCAGTTTTTCAATTTCTATATGTGGTGCATTAAGCAGCACACACTGAAGTTACAAAACGGCATTTCATGATTGTTTATGTGCCGGAAGGGGGACCTTCCTGCGCATAAACAGTCTTCCCCTCAACACAGGCACCCTTGTACTATGCTGCAAGGGTGCCTGCGTTGGCACTAGGCAGCTAAATTTAGCTCCAGCGCAGGGGGAAATGCAAGGCTGCACCATATTCTAGTAAATATGGTGCAGCCCTGCATTTCTAAAGTGACGAAGCGTGTCGTTAGCCTTCTTGGCTTAACGACACGCTTCACCACTTTCTTGTAAATATGCCCCTTAGTGTTCAATGTGAACAGTCTGGTGGATGGAACATGCGCAGGCCCCTCCAAATGCCGGTATGAGGTATTCGGAATTCGAAACAGGGCTTTTCATTGAAACAAAAAAGTGTGTGCCCTGATTCCCTCCTCTGCTACAAACCAGTCTTGAAATCTAAAGTGACAAGGCTGCCTCTCTTTCTCCCCCTGTCAATGTAAATAGGTGAGGGCTCCGCTGAGGGCAGCGCCCCGGTGCCTGACACATCTGATGGAGCAAGGTTGCACACGTAAAGTTACTTGCTTGTATTCAAGCCCTCTCGAAAATAATATTAATGTACTAACTAACATGTTTCCTTATATTAATATTGCATTACACAACATTACTAGTATCTAAGGGAAGCTCGACAATGTGCTTTTACTAACTATAATCTGCTTGCATTAAAATGGCTGCTTCTACGCAGGAATTTCTACTGCGCATGTGTCTGTCACACTCACGTGAAGTGACGTACTATCTCGCTTGGTGGGAAACTTTTGCTTATTTATTTATTTATTTATTTACGTAATTTTTATAGCGCAACAAATACCCTGGGGTGTCTCGGCGCTGTGGAGCTACTGGGGTCAGTCATCCTCTCACTGGTTAAATAACCACGTTTTTAAGAGCCTGCGGAAGCTCATCAGGTTCGGGGCAGTTTTGATGGAATGTGGCAAAAGATTCCAGAGTTTTGGGGTGGCCACCAAGAAACATCTATCTCCCCAGGTGGCCGTTCTTGTGCGTGGCACAGTGAGGAGGTTGGTATTGGCCGATCTTAATTGCCGTCTAGGAGTGTATGGCTGAAAGGCTTCCGTCAGGAACCTGGGTCCTATGCCATGTACTGCCTTATATGCAATGCAGAGGGCCTTGAATTTAATGCGGCTCTCTACTCTCAGCCAGTGGAGTTGACGAATGCCAAGAGTGGTGGAGTTGCGGCGAGGAATGTTCAGGAGAATCCTGGCTGCCGCATTCTGGATGGATTGCAGCTTTGTTATAACAAGCTTCTGGGTATGGAGAAAGAGAGCGTTTCCATAATCCATTTTGGAGAAGACTAAGGTAGAGACCAGAGTCTTCCCAGCTGAGGGAGGGAAATAAGGCACCACTGGACACTAGAACTAAGATGGCTGCTCTGTATCTTAATGTGCAAGAAGCTTGCATCGCTGCTTTTGCTAAGCTGTTTGTTCTGCTAAACCTCTAATGCAATAGTTAAAAATAAAATAATGGGAATAGAATAGAGATAAGTGGTATACAGTGCATTTATTCATTCTGAGTCTCTAAAACTGTTTCTCTTCTATTTTTGCATGTATCGCATTTGGGCCTGAAATGTATTTCTAAACTCCATCTTTGTAGGAACTGCGTCTGTGCAAAGAAACTCAAGTCACTGAAGCCAATGGACTTGAATTGGCTGGCATGGACTACAAAACTATGAAAATGGACCTCCTCACCCTGCCAAAGGAAGCTGAATTGAATAAATTGTTAAAATATTAAATGTTATTGTTACATTCACTGCCGGGTGGAATAAAAGTACATGGGAAGATAAAGTCATGGGAGGGAACATTTAAATACATGATTGACTAATTACCTCATATCTATATAGTGTGATGACTTCTCCTCGTCTTCTCATCAATAAAATTGTGGGATTTACACATTTGCAACATTTGGGGTGGTACACTGACCCGAAAAATAGTATAGCTAGGGTAGGCTTAGTTAGTTAGATTGTCCGACTTGTCCGAATAGCTGACATGTCACTGACCCAACACACTCAATAGGTGATCGAGAGCAGAGGTGCTGGCGGAGCACTCTGTCAGAAGATTCGATAACCCAATCGGGGTTCTGGGAAGTTGTTCGATGACCCAATCGGGATTCGACTGTTAGCTGCAGAGAGGGTTTACAACGCTGGCGTTCTGAACTTTAGCTGTGGTGCCGATCTTAGCCTGTGGTTGTCCTATCCTGATCAAATTTGGTCCATAACCTGTCCTGATTCTGGTCTGAACCTGTTCTATCTCACTGGCACCTGCACTTTGGGATTCTTGTCCTTTGTCTCAACCCATGGCCAGGGATGGTCTTCACACCATTCTAGCTAATTATAAAGTGTGGGTTTGTCATTGTACTGTTTTCCCTTCTCTACCCATCCTCTGTCTAATGCTTAACAATGTTTCTTTCCAAATTATTGCATATGTTTGTTTCAACATTATTTTAAATAAGAAATTATTGATTTCATGGTTTCAACATTTTAAGATTTTACTTAGATAAAAGAACTTAAACTTTTCCTTGAGTTTGTGGTTATTTACGAAATGCTAAATGTTATTATTCTACCTATTTTCTTGCTAACTCCCTTGATCCTCTAGGACTTTAGGTATTGGTGATTTGGATTGGTAAGGTATAGATTCAGAATGGTAAAATTTAAAAATTGATTGAGTGTAAGTTTACTGTTTAAAATATACTTAGATTTATGGGCCCAGGTGAGTATGTTGAGCGGGTGAGCATGCACTTTATCAGTTAATTTGGTAGCAACCGTATGGATAGGGTTTAGTTAAGCTAGGTAGTTAGTTGTAGTTAGTTTGGTTAAATTACATTGCATTGTGTATTTTAAAATTATTTTGATTTTATGTATTAACCAAAATAGTTTTCACCTGTTATATGTTTTGTTTTGGAATCCCCGGGGGCAGAATAACAGGTGGTAAATGGAAGCCACTCTGTAGTGAGGCCACTTGTCTGAGGAAGTAAGTGCATGGTTAGGTAAAACCGGAAGCACTGTTTTAGGGACTTTCTGTATGAATGTGTGAATAATTGATAGCAAAGAGTTTGCTAGTAAAACTTTGGTGTGATATCACCTAGAAAGGGTCACACTGGAGAAGTAACAGATTCTTCAGAGCTTTATTGACGGCAAAGGGGTGAAACTTTGGCCTTATATCACCTAGAAAGGGTAAGCCCGAGGGAGTAACAGGTTCTCCGATGCTTGCGTGAAAGGTAGACGGAAGGGATCTACTTGTATTGTATGAAGAGTAAATGGAAGGGAGTTACTTGCAGTGAAACAAATCATTATTTTCTTTGAATTAGTTACTCAGGCACAGTGGCAAATGTTTTTACGTTGTTAATTAATGAGAATGAATATTTAAAGTGAATAAAAGGAAGTTCTCGTATTACCTTGCAAAGGAGGGAGTCAGTTGCGGAGTTGCACTGACGTCAGTCAGAGCCGCGCTGGTATTGGTTGAGACAGCGGGTATGTAGCTGGGGTAATATTGTAAAGGAGGAGTGAGTACAGGAGCGTGAGAACTCGTCTCATGAGAAAAGACGTGCACTTATTGGCTGGGAGAAAGATCTGCCGCCGGCGTCATTCTTCGGATGCGGGGGACTGTGGCGAGGCTGGCAGAGCTTGCGGGTAGGGCTGTAGAAGCTGAGTCGGTTATTAAGGTACGCTGGGCCGGCATTGTGGAGGGCCTTGTATGCGTGGATGAGGAGCTTGAAGGTTATCCTCTTGTAGACGGAGAGCCAGTGTAGGTCTCTCAAGTGGGGTGTGGTGTGGCTGCGGTGGGGGATGTCGAGGATCAGTCACGCCGAGGCGTTCTGGATGCGTTGCAGCCGTCTCGGGAGCTTGGTTGACGTTCCTGCGTAGAGTGCGTTTCCGTAGTTCAGCCTGCTGGTGACGAGGGCCTGGGTGACTGTTCTTCTCGTTTCGGGGGGGAACCACTTGAAGATCCTGCTGAGCATTCGGAGGGTGTTAAAGCAGGAAGAGGAGACGGCGTTGACCTGTTTAGAAATGGAGAGGGTGGAGTCGAGGATGACCCCCAGGTTGTGTGCGTGGTCAGTGGGTGTCGGGCTGTTCCCAGTGATGTTGGCTACCAGGAGTCATCCCAGGCTGAAGGGGTGGAGCCAAGAATGGGGACCTCCGCCTTTTCCGAGTTCAGCTTCAGTCGGCTGATCTTCATCCTTTCTGCGGTGGCTTCATTCCTTCGTGGAGGTTGGTTTTGGTGCGGTGAGGGTCTTTGGTGAGGGAGACGATCAGCTCGGTGTTGTTGGTGTAGGAGATGATGTTGAGGTCGTGCTGTCTGGCGACGTGGGCGAGGGGTGCCATATAGATGTTGAACAGCGTTGGGCTTGGGGAAGAGCCCTGGGGTACACCGCAGATGATCTCGGTGGTGGTGGAGCGGAAGGGTGGGAGGCGGACGCACTGAGTTCTGCCGGAGAGGAAGGATGTGGTCTGTCCAGGGCCTTCTCTTGGATCCCTGCGCTGTGTAGGCTTGTTCGTAGTGTGCGGTGGAAGACTGTGTCGAATGCGGTGGACAGGTCCAGGAGGATGAGGGCTGCTGTTTCCCCGTTGTCGAGCCTTGTCCTGATGTCGTCGGTGGCGGCGATGAGGGCGCTTTCAGCGCAGTGGTTGCTGCGGAAACCAGACTGGGATCAGTCCAGGATGTTGTTGTCCTCGAGGTAGCGGGTCAGTTGTTTGTTGACGATTTTCTCGGTGACCTTCGTCGGGAACGGGAGCAGGGAGATAGGATGGAAGTTCTTGAGGTGCTTGGGGTCTGCCTTGGGCTTCTTGAGTAAGGCGTTGATCTCGGCGTGCTTCCAGCTCTCCGGGAAGGTTGCTGTCTTGAAGATGTTGATAGCTTTCCGGAGATGGGGAGCGATGATTGTGCTGGCTTTGTTGAAGACATGGTGTGGGCATGGGTCAGACAGGGTTTTAGAATAAACAGAGTTTATAATATTGAAGGTGTCATCGTCGTTGATGTTGGACCAGGCGATCAGGCGGCTGGTGGTCGCGGGGGTGGAGGTCTCGGTGGTTGGTGGGTGAGTCGTGGCGTTGAAGCTGTCGTGGATGTCGGCGATCTTGCGGTGAAAGAAGGTGGCAAGTGAGTCGCACAGGTGCTGTGAAGGAGGAGGTCATTGGTGTTGGAGCTGGGGTTGGAGAGTTCCTTCACAATGCTGAAGAGCTCTTTGCTGTTGTGTGCGTTGTTATTCAGGCGTTGTTATCCAGTCCATGTTAGTGGAAGGATTATATCCTGTCTGAGCTTTAGAGAAACAAACAGGGAAAAAGTACAGAGAAAACGAAAAATGTAATGACAAGTGCTGATCCAGAAGATGATTACTTGGAGGATTTATTAATGAAAAATCCGCCACCTTATAATGAGGAGCAAAATCAAGCTAATCCTAGTGCTCCGTTCTTAAAGCCACCTTTAGTTCCAAATAATACATGAGGCATCATTAGAAAAAGTGTTACAGGAAAAGGAACGAGAAGCAATAAATAAACGAGGAAATTAGTTAATTCCGAAAATTACACAGTTAAATATAAATCATGAAGCCTTAACAATTACAGTAACTATAGGTCCTATTGTTCTTTTATATGGAGATAAGCTAACGAGTCCTAGACCTCCTGTTCTAACTACACCTGTAGTGCAGTCAAGAAAAGAAACATTAATAGAGGATGATCAAGCAAGTCAATGTGAGTTAGAAATTTCTCTGATGGATTTACCTATAAGAGAACCAGTAAGTAGCTCAGCTAGAAAAACTACACCTGTAAATTCTAGAGAGGTACAAATAGAAACTTCCTCGGGTATGAGAAGTGGTACTGTAGTTACCCCAGAAGAAATTGAAAGATGGTCTCGAGAAATAGAAAAACCAAAATCACAGTCAAAGACATTGGATATTTTTAAAATAAGAGTTGAATTGGAAGAACTGCTTGCTGGAAATATGGGTTTAGACCGATTAAATGCATTAAATGAAGTTGAATTGTTGTTTATATGTCGAAGTATCACTCGAAATACAAAAACATTTCATGAAAAGTTAACGAGTTTGGCAAATGAAATGGAATTTGATATCGGTAAGTCGAAAGTGTTACAGAAATCATATTGAGCTGAATTTTCTGACAAAGATTAAGAAAATATGAATGTGTCAGGACGAAAATTGCAGATAAAAGAGTTGTTATCACTATTGGAAAAATGGGGTGATTTAGACCGATGGATAGATAGATGGTAAAGAAAAAGGAAGAAGCTCAAATGAAAAACATAGCAACAGAGTATATGTTAAAAGAATCAGAAAAAGTGGAAAGATTGTGTCCAATGAGAGAAGTGCCAGGTGGAGGTTATGTATATGTCCCATGGTCCCGACAAGATATTTTGTCATTTACAAATGATTATCCTAAATTACGAGAAAAACCTGTAGAGTGGTATAGACAAGTTGAAAGATTTGTAAAAGTTTCAAAAGAATTGTTAAAAGATTTAGATGGGTTATTCGATATTGTTGTTCCTGTTGATTTATGGACAGAATGTAAAATCGCAGGAGATTGGCCAAGTGATGAGTATCCTAGAGACACAAAAACAGGAGCCCCATCAGATGAGGTAATGAAGAAATATAATCAGGTAATATTGTACTTGAAAGGGAAGGTACCTCCAAAAGAGACTGATTGGACTAGGATAGACAGAACTACACAGAATAAAGCTGAATCTCTTGCATGCATATTATGAACGCCTCTTACAAGTTTTTAATTAGTAGAGTGGTTTAGAAAACATTGATACCAAAGACATGATGCATTTCATCTATCGGTTTGTGTCTGGGCTAAGACCAGAAATTTCACAACGGATTAAAGATCATAAGATCTGCTGGCAGGCCAAACCTATTGATGAAATACTAAAATATGCAAAATATTGTGAAGATGAATTGGACAATAAGCGAAAGAATTTAGAAGAAAAAGTAATGTGGGCACAAGTAAAATTAGCAGAGCAACAAGAACTTCAAATGAAAAATATTCAGACCCAAGGAGACGGAAATGGAAATAAACCTAGGGGAATGCTTAACCGAGATGAAGCTAAAAAGACATTTCTTTGTCATGGGTGCGGCAAGGTGGGGCATTGGAAAAACGAGTGTAAGGCTGTATTAAATAATAACATGCAAAATGATAATTTGAATTCACAGACGCAGAATGAGGTATTGAAAAGGCAGCAACAACAGTTAATACAAAACCAGTTACCATTGGCTTCCATGCCAAACCCTGGGAGTCAGCCCACATACAGTGTGGATACCACAAGTTGGGAAGGAAGTGGTAAAAGGGACACAGTGACACCCCAATTTCTTTTGAGTGATACATATTTTGAAGAAGACAGTTTCTGACGGTGCTTGAGAGGGGTGGATGAGGAGTGGGTACTTGGTGCATCCTTGCAGGTAGATCAGTCAGGTCCATATATTGAGGGAAAGGTTGAAGGAAATTATGTTACCTTTCTGTTGGATACTGGCGCTACCCGTTCTACAGTGAGAATAGCAGACATTCCAAACCTACCCCTCTCGGGAGAAGCGATCCAAGTAGTGGGGGTTTCTAATAAACAAATTAGTACCCCAGTTACAGAACCAATCGAAGTTAAAATTTTCAATTTTAAAGAAATGCATAACTTTGCTGTATGTGATTCCAGTCCAGTAAATCTATTAGGTACGGATTTGCTGTGCAAGATGAATTGCACTATCGTTTGCACACCAAATGGTGTCGAAATTCAAACCCCAGATGAAGATGGAATTTATAAAATTATGTTAGCAAAACAAGGAACTGAAAATAAAAAGTTTACCTTAGAAGATTTGCCCAAAAAATTACAACATATGGTAAATCCTAAAATGTGGGATTTCACAGGAAAAGATGTAGGATTAATGGCAGATGTTGATCCAGTAAAAGTAACAGGGAAAGAAGGTGCAGTTTACCCAAATATTCAACAGTACAAAATGAGCCCAGATATAAAAGCAGGAGTTGCACTAGAAATAAAAAGTCTAGTTGAAGCAGGAATTTTGCAGGAGATAATGAGCAGTCCATGTAATTCTCCCATAATTGGCATAAAGAAACCAAGCAGAAAGAACAGGGTCGTACAAGACCTCTGCAAAATTAATAAAATTGTTGTCCCATGTTGTCTAGTTGTGCCAACCCCTGCTGTGATTTTGTATCAAATACCGTAGGCAGCAGGCTGGTTTACTGTAATAGATCTGGGCCATGCATTTTTTTCTATACCATTGCATCCAAATAGCAAGTATCTTTTTTCATTCAAATTCAACGACCATATGAACATTTGGAATCGTGTCCCTCAGGGGTACACGGAAAGTCTATCGATTTTTAATCAGATCTTGAAAAAGTGTCTTGAATCCCTGATATTGCCCGGACAGTCAGTTCTGGTGCAATATATAGATGACCTACTGGTGGCGTCTAAGAATCTAAACGACTGTGTTGTTGATATATTGCTCTATTGAATCATTTAGGTAAAGGAGGACACAAAGTATCACCTGTGAAACTGCAATTTTGTACCACATCAGTGAAATATCTGGGGCACCAGATAGAGAGAGATGTCAGAAGGGTTACTTCTGAAAGAATTAGAATAATTCAAAACATGAATCTACCTCAAAAGCAGAAAGAATTCAGAACGTTTCTTGGCGTTGTAGGTTACTGCAGGCAATGGATTGTGGGATTTGCAGTCCTAGCAAAACCATTGATACAAATGACAAAAAAAAAGCAAAAGACCCAGTAGAATGGGATGATGAAAGCATGTCATCTTTCCTAAAATTACGAGATTGTCTGTGCTCAGCTCCAGCCTTAGGGATGCCTGACTATTCAAAAGTTTTTTAGTATTGTTTGTGATACACAAGACAATTATGCACTATCAGTTCTCACTCAGACCCATGGTCTTTCCTCTACACTAGATCCTGTGGCAGCTGCAACACTGTGATGTCTAAAATCAGTAGCAGCAACTAGCATGAGTCTTGAGCAAAGTGAGTCCATTATTATGGGACATCCAGTAACTGTATATGTCCCACATGCAGTTGTGATTTTGTTGACCAGGACTAAAACTCAGTACCTAACTCCGAGTCGGCTGACTAAGTATGAACAAATCCTTGTAGGTGCAGAAAATGTGACTGTTGCTAGGTGTAATATTCTGGACCCAGCAACATTATTGCCTGATTCACACTTTGCAGAAGTTAAAAATGAAGTCAAACACAATTGTATTGATCTTACAGAATACTGTACTAAACCTAGTCCAGATAGAAGAGAAGAGTCACTGATAAACTCAGAACATGAACTATTTATAGATGGTTCATGCTTGGGACTGAAAAAGGAGGTTTGAGTGCTGCTTATGCGGTCCAGTCGAAGCATACTATTTACCTGGAGTCAAATCTGCACAAGTAGCTGAATTAATTGCATTGACGAAGGCTTGCAAAATTGGGAAAATTTTAAAAGTGACTATTTATACTGATAGCCAATATGGCTATGGAATTGTGCTTGATTTTGGACAACTCTGGATGCAAAGGGAGTTTCTGACTTCATCAGGTACTCCTATTTAAAATGGAAATTTTTGGAAAGATTTGCTGAAAGCAATCCAATTACCAGAAACAGTGGCTGTGGTCAAGTGTGCTGCTCACCAATCTGGCAAAGACAGAGTGACAGCAGGTAACCGATATGCTGACCAATTAGCTCAATATTGTGCCAAAAATAAAATGGTAATAAACAAGAAAATTAAAATAAATGGAAACAGCTGCCAATCTATGTTGCAGAACAAAAGGAAAGAGAAGAATGGGCAAAGATAGGTTGTCAGAGAAGGGCTGGAGATGGTGTAATTGTTTACCTTGATAGAAGGCCTGTGTTGCCAGACTGTATGCTTGCTCCTATGGCTAGGATGTACCATGGTGATTCCCATCTAGGGCGGGATGCCATGACTAGATTGTTCAGACAAACTTGGTTCAATGTGAAGTTCAGGAACATAGCAGAGAGTCATTGCCATAGGCGCTTAATTTGACAGCAAATGAATCCTGGGAAGAAAACTGTAGTGTTGCCAGGAAAATTGGGAAAGCGTAAGGTCCTTTTGTTCGTCTTCAGATTGACTTTATTCAGTTACTCCCTTGCAGAGGAATGAAGTATGTTCTTGTCATTGTCTGACTTTTCTCAAAATGGGTAGAAGCTTATCCTACACGTAGGAATGATAGCATCACAGTAGCAAGATTACTACTCAGAGAGCTCATACCACGTTTCGGTTTTCCAGTAACAATTGAATCAGATCGAGGAAGTCATTTTAATAATGAAATAATTGGTCTAATCTGTGAAGCATTCAAAATTGAGCAAAGACTGCACTGTGCATATCGCCCAGAGGCTTCTGGAGTGGTAGAAACACTGAATGGCACAATCAAATCAAGATTGGGAAAGATATATGAATCTACTCGATTAGCTTGGCCAGATGCCTTACCTCTTGTTTTGATGGTGAGGAAACAGAAAATTTTATGTGGCCAGTGTGTCCCCTACTCACACCCTATCCATGTACCTATGCCCCATGTATGTCCATATTATCATGTAGTTCCTTCTCATGCCTGTAATAATAATGTCTCTGCATTTCCGTTCAACATTAGCATGTCAGTTATTAGGCCCTCCATGAATGAAATGTTAATTCTACACTGAGGCCTACGTTGCCAATGCATTTACATGGTACACATTTAAAAGTCGAGATGTACACGTTTTTGTGGCCTAGCCGAGCCAGGCCCTGAATTCAGGCTCCGAGCCTCTTCTGATTCTGAAAGCTGCAGTTTAGGTATGCATCCCTGACCTCTCCCTTACTCCCTGCTCAGCCGAGAGGTGCCCGGCCTGGCCTGCCAAGACGGTATTTTGCCTACAGTTATCTGCTCAGCTCCGTAAAAACACATTCCAGCCTAGTGAAAGGGGTAAACATATTCCGCCTGCAGAGCGTAGGGCCTAGCCTTCCTGTCTCCATTCAAGTGATTTACTGAACCCGTTGCCATAGAAGGCCCATGGCCCCACGCAATACTCGAAGAAATATATGCACACACTAGCATTTAGTGATGAACAGCTTTTGCTCGAGAGACCTTTACTTCAGACAATACATCCTCCAAACACAAGATATCAGATATGCCAAAGGTGCAGGTCGTTCTGACATCCAGGCTCCTCTTCTAGTGCTAAAGTCATCTCCCCCCAGCTCTCCCCAGTTACACGTCAATTACACGTCATGACCAGTTTTGCGTGAACAAGTAGGGAAAAGGTTCCTGCTGACCCTGCAGACTTCCTCTATGCATCCACCCACCTATGACACACCTATGACTCATCAAGTGAACACCCATGTACACACCTCCTTTCACGCCTTTTTCACGCCCATGTGTTCTTATCTCTTTCACTTGCGCCGCCTGGAGTGCTCCGCCTTCTCTATGCATTGCAATTGTATGGTTTTACTATATATAATGTGTTATGTGAATAAAGCCCCAGAAGACGATCCTTCCTGAACCTTAGTGGTGATGGAACCCGATTCTCCAGTGACTCGAGTCATTGTATTAATTAAAGCCCTTTTGAATTGGACACCACGGATTCTGCCTCTCATTTTATGAGCTATCCTTATTCCTTATTAATGTATAGAAATTATGACAGGGTAATAGCTTTATTTACCACATTATTCTGGCGCCCGAACAGGGACTAGTCCCCTTCCCCACGCGCCGGCGATGTAAGCGCAGCCCCCTGACCCCTTCTATAGCCGTGACGGACTTCCAGTGTACACATAAGCGGGATTTCCTGCCAACTCCCTCAGGCCCACGGAGGAGACGGAGTCTGCGACCAGGCATCCACACGAGGCGGTGAGGATTGCGAACTATCCCGACCAGAGCCCAAGCCGAGAGAGCAAGGTCCGAGGTATCCCGAGGCCTACCTGTTCCGAGGCGCATGCGCAGCAAGCAGCAGTAGCAGCACCAGACGTCGTAGCAGTCCAGTCCAGTATCGAGTTTTCCGAGGCCTTCAGTTTTGCTTCCCGGTGAGTACCGTTGTTGGGAACGCATAGAGATGGGTTCATTTATTTGAGCCCGGTCAAGACGGGTCTGGGTACACAGATCCGGTACAGACGTGTCCATTTAGGTGAATGCGGTAAAGACGTGTCTCTTCATGAGACCGGTATGACTGTACTGTTTAGCAGTGCATAAAGTAACAAGTAATTCAGGATTGTATCTTTTCTATGTACTAGTTAGTATCTGTTTCTAATGTTTTAATGTCGTGGTGTGAATGATTGTCTTCAGTCTATTATTGTGCTTATTGTGTTTTCGTTCAAGTTAGTTCAAACATGCCGCTGTTTCCGAAATTACGCCAGATAGGAACCAGGAAAGGGATACTCGAAGAGGCAGTTCCCGTCCCGCCTAGGGACACTCCTGGCCATTTTATGTACCAGAAACATGGCCTAGATGCCATACTGTTTTTAGATTTATGGGTAGATTACACGAAGGATCTGGAAGAGAAATATAGATGGCCTGTCTCAGGGACATGGGATGCTGATTGCATCATGAGAGTAGAGGAAGCACTATGGAAAAAGAAAGCTAGACAATCACAGAAAGATGCCATAGAGTTATGGCGCAAAGAAGCGCATAGGAGAACAGAGAAAGAAATCCACAAAGCAGAGAGAAGTAGAGAAGCATCAGAAAAAGCCAAGGAAAAAGAGCTAAAGGAAGAAGGTGAACGGGTTAAGGCAGAACAAGTAGATAGACAAAGAAATGCCCTTATGAAAGGCATGTATCCTGTTCTCGCCGAGGGCCTACCTAAAGTGACCCCGGAAGTATCCAGTAACTTGCCGCCACCACTGACCCCGACAAAAGCCCATAGCCATAAACAGACAGCAGCGGACATTTTTCTTTCCTCCTATCTAGAAGACGCTGCTCCGGATTATGTAAATGCAGATTTTCCCCTTCCTCCTCCTGTCAACCCTACCAATCCTTTTCGCCAACCACCCGTAGCACAAGATCAACCCGCATTACCAGGAGCGTCCCTGACAGAAAAAGGTGACTCGAGTCTAGGGGCATCGGGAGGGGGGCCCACTAGAGACGTACCACACACACCGCACACCCCACCACCACCATCACGAACACTACGAGATTTAGCACTACAACGCACGCCAAAACCAATGACACCAGCATCGCTTAGGCAATCACTTTCCAATTGTATATATGATCCAGTACCAGGTGAGGGTTTAATGCTCATATACTCAGTACGTTTAAGACGCGTTGCAGACTATTTGATCACTTTACCAGACATGAAGGAACATTTAGTCAAAATATACCACTTCATTAGAACGGGGGAGGGACCAGAAAGTATACAAGAGGCCATGGCAAATAGAAAGGTGGAGCTTCAAAGCATGCTTTTACGATTTTTTATTAATTGTTTGATCAGGGAACGAGACCAGCCAGATAAAGAAGTAACTAAAGGTATGATGACCTGGAGTGACAATATAGCTGTTGGTAAACATGATACACAGAACAGAATAGAATGCATGTACAGGAAAATTCGTAAAGAAATTCTGGATATACACAAGAAAGAACAAGCCGAGAAAGACGATGAGGTAGTCACAGATGAGGATGACACAGTAACAGAGGAAATAAATAAAATGAATTATGTAGGCAGGGCAAGACCGTTTGACAGGCCCATAGGCCTAGATTACAGTAAATGTTCCCTCTCTCCAATACCAGAAAGATATTCTCTCGAACACCTTTTCCAAGCTACTGAACATGCACTGAAAAAACGAGTAGGGAGTAGTGAACTTTGTACTATGCATGAACAAGAACTAGCCCGGTCAGCAGTTCAATGGGCTTGTAATTCTAACATATATAAGGATGACATAGTAGCACAAACATTTTTGAGTCTTCCTCCGGAAGAACAGCGTTTAGCAGGTATTTACATGATTCAACATCTCATCACATTGTACGAAAGTCAGCATTCTGATCCAGGTCCCTTGTATAAATTACTGGACGATTTACTCCTAGCAAGATGGAGAGGCCTAGGTACCGAGTTAATTAATGTTATTCTAGATCAACGACATAAGTACTTGACTTTCCTGACTCCGCACTTGATTCCTGCCCCACATCGGGAAAGGAAGACCTTTCACATAGACAGACAGAACCCCCTACGAGAGGTTCATCCCGTTAGAACTGCAGGAGGTGAGGTTCAACGAGTATACGTTTACACACCCTTGAGGAAAATGGAATTATTGGAAATGAAAAAATTACTGCCTTGTCATGATAAAGACCCAGGGGGGTTCCACCGTGAATTAAAAGACATGCTCCGCATAGGGGATTACACATACGCTGATACCATTAAATTATTGAAAGTACTGTTACCAGCAGGCATTTACGAAAAGCTTAAAGAGAAGGAATGGGAGGTGGGAGAGAAAAAGATAAGTTGGACAGAATTAGAAGACGAGGACAGAACTCGAGGCCCTGGTGTTGGTCTTGGGGATAAAGCTAAAGAACTACTCGAACTATTAATACAGGTTTTGCCGAGATTACTGACTACCAAAAAGGAAGATTGGGATGCTATTTCAGCCTGCAAACAGAAACAAGATGAAGACACTAGTGATTTTTATTCTAGATTCGAAAAATGTTTTACTATTAACAGTGGCCTGAAGCCAAGTAGTGAATCGTACCCACATCTTTTTGTGAGCAAATTAGTAGAGAATTCCTTACCCCAGATCAAAAATAGAGTACTGAAGGTTGAGAGTACCTGGCAAGCAAATAGCCCTTCCCAAATGTTACAAATGTTACAGTATCACCAGAACCGAATTAGAGACGAACAGGAACACGAAAAGAGACGCATGAAAGATACGAAAATGAAAGTACTAGTTGCTCAATCAGTTCCAGCTGATGGCCAGAAAAAGGGCACGGCACCTGTCAAAGGGAACTGTAATTACTGCAAACAGCCAGGTCACTATATAAATGAACGTGCTGTCCTGAAACACAATATAGCTACAGGCAAGACGAAAGAAAGACCGCGTCCTCCTAGACAGGAAAACATCCCGCAGAACACGCAAACGCCACAGAACACGCAACAGACAGTAGCTGTACCCCAACCCATTGCTGCCACGCAACATGTCACGCAACAAATGTACCAGTATGCACAGTCAGATTATCCAGACTATCAACAGTATTCATGAAACAGCCTAGAGAGGGAAGTCGGCTTGCCCCTTATTGAGATTCCTGTAGATCAAGAGGGTCCCTATGTACATAGTCGTGTATTGGGAAAAGACAGAAAATTTCTGATTGACACAGGGGCGAGCAGAACTACCATCAGTCATGACGAGGTTCCAGGGGCACCCCTCTCAGGCTCACAGAATATTTCCCTGGGATTTTCAGGAAAGCCTATTGTTAACGAAGTGTCACAGCCAGTTTCCCTAGGAGTCGGTCCATTGTCCCGCACTACAGACTTGTTGCTTACTAAATCATGTCTAGAAAACTTGCTCAGTATAAATACATTGAAAGATCTAGGAGCAGTGATTTGTTGTTCTCCGGAAGGAGTGAGATTGTTTTTACGTGATTTTAAAGGACATTATGTATTGAGAGATTTTGATCCCAGACTCCAGAATGTACCACAGCATTTATGGGCGCAAGGTTCGACTGATGTAGGTTACATGCACATTACACCATATTGTGTCACACTCAAGCAAGGAGTTGTACTGCCACGAATCCGACAATACAAGTTACCACCTGATGCTGTAGTAGCATTACTGAAAATAGTTGACGAACTCATTGCACAGGGAGTGGTTGTAGAAACTGACTCCAATGTATGTAATTCTCCTATCATTCCGATTCTTAAACGAACTGACCCGAATGCACCACCAGTCTACAGACTAGTGATTGACCTCCGAGAACTAAACAAATGCATAATACCACAGTACCCAGTAGTCCCAGACATTTCTTCACTATTGACTGCAATTTATTCCGAAGCGACGTTCTTCACTGTAATAGATCTCAAGAACGCCTTCTTTAGTGTCCCGATCCATCCAGAGAGCCAATACCTTTTCGGATTCTGTTTAAATGGACGAAGCTTCAAATTTACGAGGGCTCCTCAGGGGTTCACAGAAAGTCCTAGTATTTACAGTCAAGCATTGAAAAGACAACTAGACAGTATTTACATGCCTACTGACACTGCATTACTGCAATACGTTGACGATCTTTTGATCACAGCACGAACAGAACGAGACTGTGAACGTGCATCACTGACAGTCTTATACTTCCTGGCGGAAAAGGGACACAAGGTGTCCCCTTCAAAGTTACAATTCTGTGCCCAGCAAGTGGTATACCTTGGACACTTGCTGTCCAAGAGGGGTAGACAGCTGACACCAGACCGCATCCAGTTAATTGGACACCTTCCGCAGCCCAAGACACAAAAGGAAGTACGGGCCTTCATTGGCCTCACATCTTACTGCAGACAATGGATCCCTCAGTACGCATATCTAGCCAAACCACTCATACAGTTGACAACACAGGAGGCAGCGTCTTCGACTGTCCTCCCTTGGACTCAGGAACATACACTTGCATTTGACGAATTGAAGAAATCTCTATGTCACGCACCAGTTTTAGCAACACCATGTTACAGCAAACCGTTTACGCTTTTTGTCACTGAACGCGAAGGCACAGCATTATCTGTCTTTATACAAGATCAAGCAGGAAAGCACAAGCCTTGTGCTTACTTTTCTAGTACATTGGATCCAGTGGCCCAGGCTCTGCCTGCGTGCCTGAAATCAGTTGCAGCAACAGCTCTAGCAATCAGACAAAGCGATTCCATCGTGCTAGGACATCCTCTGACAGTACAGGTTCCACACTCGGTGGAGGTTCTCTTGAACCGGACACAGACACAACACTTGACTATAGCAAGACTGACAGGCTATGAACTGACATTATTCCAGCCACACATAGAGATCAGACGATGTAATGTTTTAAACTCTGCTACACTTTTGCCCTCAAGCACAGCGGACCCTGCACCACATGACTGTGTGGAAGTAGTTAACACAGTGACAAAGCCAAGACAAGACTTGACAGACATTGCACTGCCAGACCCAGACCTGACACTTTATGTAGATGGTTCATGCATGAGAACAAGCACAGGAGAGTTAGTGGCCGCATATGCAGTGACCACTGATACTGAAGTCATAGAGACACATCGAATTGACACCCTGCCAGCCCAAGCAGCAGAGCTTATCGCTCTGACCCAAGCCTGTATACGAGCCAAGAACTTGAAAGTAAACATATACACAGATTCACAGTATGCCTTCGGAGTCGTACACGATTTTGGAGTTCTCTGGCAGGAGAGAGGTTTTCTGACCTCTCATGGGGCCAAAATATAGCATGGTCCCCTCATTCAAGCTCTGTTAGATGCAATACACTTACCTACAGCCATAGCCATCATGAAGTGCAAAGCACATACGAAAGTCACAGACACTATTTCCCAGGGTAACGACCTGGCAGATCGGATGGCCAAACTTACAGCCCAGACTCAAACAGACATTCCAGCTGACACGACAAAGAATGAAGTACCTTCACTGACGAATTGCATGACAGTCAGGGATCCCTCACAGGATGTACTCGACATACAGACACATGCCACTCCAGACGAAATCAAGAAATGGACTGAACAAGGAGGGGTCCAGACAGATCAGGGATGGATGACCAAAGGCAAAACCACGTGGTTCCTCCCTGACTCGATGGTTCAATTAATACAGCACATAGTCCAGCACACTTAGGAGAAAAGGCCATGTTAGACAGTTTACAGAACATCTGGTTCAACAAGCATTTACGTGCAGCAGCAAAACAGAAAGTGGGGACCTGCATGATCTGTTGTCAGTTCAATCCAGGCAAAGGCATTCCCGTGGAACAAAGTGGATTTCATCCTCCTGACCATCCTTTTGAAGTCCTCCAGATGGATTATATTCAGATGGACAGATGTCGAGGATTCAAGTATGTCCTTGTAGTTGTATGCGCCCTATCTAGATGGACAGAAGCGTACCCAGTCCCAGATTACACTGCTGTGACCACTGCCAAGCAATTGGTCCGAGAATTCTTCCCGCGATACGGCTTGCCCAGGTCATATACTCAGATAACGGTCAGCATTCTCTTCTGAACTAATGAAACAAGTATCTCTTCTGTTAGGGTACCAGTGGAAGTTCCATTGCGTACGACACCCAGAGGCAGCAGGTCTCGTAGAGAGACACAATCAGACACTCAAGACTAAGTTAGCGAAGGTCTGTGCAGAAAAAGGCGTGGATTGGATGGTAGCCTTGCCGGTTGCCCTCTTTTACATGCGTATGGTAGCTCATTCCAGAACCGGACTATCCCCGTACGAGGTGGTTTTTGGTAGACCGCCGAATATGTGGGGTACGCCTATGCCTAGAAAAATAACCGATGTCGACAGTACTATGCTGACAGATTACCTGGCTTCCTTGATGTCTGCACTCCTTTCTTGTCGTTCACAGGTTGCAGCTGCCTTCCCCGACAACACCCAGGTGAAGAATCATTCAATTGTTCCGGGAGACCTGGTGTTTGTCCGTAATTTCGACCGTTCAAGCCCTCTGGAGCCCCGCTGGCGCGCACCCAAGTTGGTCCTGCTAACGACGAGAACCGCCGTCAAGGTCGAGGGAAGGAAGGGCTGGCTCCATGCCCACCACGTGAAACGCTTCTATGGACTTGGTTCAGTAAAAGACTCTAAGGACTGCCCCGAAAACATTGGTTCTAAACTCCCTTTGCTAGAAAAGACTCCGCAACAAGAGTATAGACAAAAACTACGGTCTAGTAAGTCAGACAGCGTTTAATTGTTTAAGTCCCCCTCGGGTGAAGCGGTTAGACAGGTTCCTGACATGTATAAGATCGTAGACCCAAATAGACAGAGAGATAGGCAGAAAGAGATGAAAAAGAAGTACTACAAAAACTTACGCAGCAGATGCATAGTAACTCTGATCATTATGTTTTTTCTAAGTATATCGATTATATGTATAAGCTTGACGCTACATGTTTTCTTTCCTCCTCTTGGTTCACATATACATTCTTCCGTCAATGACACTGTAGAGCACACATTTAGCGACCTGCCACCCCATGAATTGTCATATCGACTAGCACTGCGCAACAATACTTTTATTCGTATGTTACACCATTCTCACCAGGCCAGCAATGTCACAATTTGCTGGGTGTGTGGCCGACTACCACCTTATCAGAAAATGGAGGGAGTTCTGCCTCTCTTTCCTTATCCGTTTTCGCACAATGGTTCGTGCGGAGCTTGGTTTGCTTCAATGTCCTCAACACAAGACAGAAAGCTCACAGATTCTCAGAGTGAATGGATTTGGGGGGACCTGAATATAGTAATGAATAAGGCATGTTTTCCCGATAAAGATGGTTTTCCCCAAAGGAAAGGAACAGATCTAGAAAATGAAGTGTACGAATCAGGAAATGTTTCCCTTAGCCTCATGATTCTGAACGTCCAGTCCGAGACAAATACAGGTTCACCGTTTATAACAGTCTTACCAGTAAAATGTGAATTATATGTTAGAAAGAATGGTTCAGTGCACTTAGGACACAGTGATTGTAATACTGTGGTCGAATTCAATGATAAAGGAAAGTCTACTTTCAAAGCTTTCCGCCATTCCTATTTCATTTGTGGTCAGACAGCCTATGTACGTCTGCCCTTAGATTGGGGTGGAACGTGTTATATTGCGTTCCTACTGCCACCTGTTTTTCTAGCCCCATCCCATTATTACCGAGATTCACGATTAGTACATGTCAGACACAAGAGGGAGACCGAATCCCCGGTTGTCGATCAGACTGAGACAGCGTGGGAGCAATATTCAGATTTCAATAAAGGATTCTTTTTCTTCATAGGTCCCATCCAAAACAGTAAATTAATACGCAGATTAACCAGAACTTTGGAAGCAGTAGTGAATGAGACTACTTCTGCCTTAGGTAACTTGACCGAGGAACAGTCTGCTATGAGACTTGTTGTTCTTCAGAACCGCCTTGTTCTTGACGTCATCCTGGTCGATAGGGGCGGGGCTTGTAGAGTGATCAGCTCCAGTTGTTGTGTGTTTATTCCAAATAACGCACCATCAGTGTATGCAGCAATAACAAGGCTCCATAAGATAGCTCACGAGATACACCAGAATCCAGGCACCTGGACTTGGTCCGGTTGGCTCTGGAGTGTGATATCAGCCTGGGGATGGAAAGTATTGTCATTCCTAGGAATAATACTGCTAGTGATATTCAGTTGCTGTCTCTGTCTGCAATGTGGTCCAGCGATTTGCGGCTTGTGTGCCACTGCCTGTATTCCCCGTCCACGTTCACGTTCCCGTGCACGAATGGAAAAGGATGAGCAAATGATGCTATATGAACAGATAGATGGTCTCATGAATATAGATGTGTCCTGAAGGGCACAGTAGGGGCCAAGGAGGGAATGAGGAAACAGAAAATTTTATGTGGCTAGTGTGTCCCCTACTCGCACCCTATCCATGTACCTATGCCCCATGTATGTCCATATTATCATGTAGTTCCTTCTCATGCCTGTAATAATAATGTCTCTGCATTTCCGTTCAACATTAGCATGTCAGTTATTAGGCCCTCCATGAATGAAATGTTAATTCTACACTGAGGCCTACGTTGCCAATGCATTTACATGGTACACGTTTAAAAGTCGAGATGTACACGTTTTTGTGGCCTAGCTGAGCCAGGCCCTGAATTCAGGCT
This sequence comes from Lissotriton vulgaris, assembly GCF_964263255.1. Lineage (NCBI taxonomy): Eukaryota > Metazoa > Chordata > Amphibia > Caudata > Salamandridae > Lissotriton > Lissotriton vulgaris. The sequence continues at coordinate 628,111,470 of NC_141695.1, read as the reverse complement.
CCGAGCCTCTTCTGATTCTGAAAGCTGCAGTTTAGGTATGCATGCCTGACCTCTCCCTTACTCCCTGCTCAGCCGAGAGGTGCCCGGCCTGGCCTGCCAAGACAGTATTTTGCCTACAGTTATCTGCTCAGCTCCGTAAAAACACATTCCAGCCTAGTGAAAGGGGTAAACATATTCCGCCTGCAGAGCATAGGGCCTAGCCTTCCTGTCTCCATTCAAGTGATTTACTGAACCCGTTGCCATAGAAGGCCCATGGCCCCACGCAATACTCGAAGAAATATATGCACACACTAGCATTTAGTGATGAACAGCTTTTGCTCGAGAGACCTTTACTTCAGACAATACATCCTCCAAACACAAGATATCAGATATGCCAAAGGTGCAGGTCGTTCTGACATCCAGACTCCTCTTCTAGTGCTAAAGTCATCTCCCCCCAGCTCTCCCCAGTTACACGTCAATTACACTTCATGACCAGTTTTGCGCGAACAAGTAGGGAAAAGGTTCCTGCTGACCCTGCAGACCTCCTCTATGCATCCACCCACCTATGACACACCTATGACTCATCAAGTGAACACCCATGTACACACCTCCTTTCACGCCTTTTTCACGCCCATGTGTTCTTATCTCTTTCACTTGCGCCGCCTGGAGCGCTCCGCCTTCTCTATGCATTGCAATTGTATGGTTTTACTATATATAATGTGTTATGTGAATAAAGCCCCAGAAGACGATCCTTCCTGAACCTTAGTGGTGATGGAACCCGATTCTCCAGTGACTCGAGTCATTGTATTAATTAAAGCCCTTTTGAATTGGACACCACGGACTCTGCCTCTCATTTTATGAGCTATCCTTATTCCTTATTAATGTATAGAAATTATGACAGGGTAATAGCTTTATTTACCACAATGGGACTCAGAAGAATTCCAGACAGAAACACAGGCTTGAGTCCTCATGAGATATTCATGGGAAGAGCAATGAGGCAGGCATGGGTGCCAGGACACAAGCTTTAAATATATCTGATGACTTAGTACTAGAGTACTGCAATGATCTGGCTGACCAAGTGCGTTCTATCTCTCACCAGGTTGGAGAAGACGCTGTCACCAGACAATCAACTCCAGCACATGATCTGATTCCAGGTGACTGGGTTGTGATAAAGAGACATACACAAGAATCCTGCCTAGCTCCGAGGTGGGGAAGACCAAAACAAGTGATATTGGTCACCACTACACCAGTAAAATGCAAGGGAATTCCAAATTGAATCCAATCAAGTCACACTAAAAGAGTGACTGAACCTGATGAAACTTAAGATGAAGGTTGTGCAGCTGAGGAGTCTCAAGAAAGTGATTCCGAAGTAGTTGCTGACGATTGACCGAGCACCAGTCAGGTTGAATGGATTCCAGTGATTGACATTCCTGCAGATGTTGTGAGAACCAGAAGTCAAACCTATTTAGATAGACAGAGTGATAGTGAGGATGAATCAGGAATAGAAGAACGTACTCAGATTACTGAAATAAAAGCCAATAGTAATTCTGAGGAGGAACAGATAAAGAGAGATCAATATACTCAGACAGTCCAGATACCTGTCACAGTTCCAGAGTCTGGGGAGGGACAGATAGGTAATAGGGCGAAGGCTCAGGAAGAAGAAAAACAAGAGATCGAGATACCTGAGCAGGACCAGATAGATGTAGAAAAACGTGTTCAGGAAGAAGAAAACAAACAAAATCAAAGTCAAATACAGCACACTCCTGAACAAGGCCAGATTAGTACCCAGGCAGAAGAAACAGAAGCAAGACCTGGACCACGTCAGATAGAGAGGGATACAGACGACGAAAATGTATAAATTGTGCCACAACTAAACGAGAATAAAAGAGCAATTGAAGAAAAACAAAGCACAGTACCAGCTAAAAGACTCAGAAAAGGAGATAAGTGGCCAGGTTTTGTTAAAAGATTGAAATTCGCCTTAAGCCAATAAATGAAGAACCAGAGCAAGTAAATGAAATATCAAGTCAAACTGGGTTTTCCACAGAATAACTAAGAAGAAAGAGTCCAAGGCTGAAAACACTAAATAATAAGTTCAGAGGCCCTGAATGGACCTACGTCATCCTTGAAGATTTTGAAAATTTAGAACTGATTGATGAAAGTGATGACAAATTCATTGATGATCCAACATATGAAGAAGTGAGACAACTTGAAAGATTTCACAGGTTGAAATTCCATGAAAAGTCTCCTTAGTCAAAAATGGCTGATCATACTGTTAATGGTAAACCGAAAAGAAATTGCTTAAAAACATGCTGTAGAATATGCACATGTAGTATAGTAATAATACTCATAGTATGGTTAGGACTGACAGTAGCTATTCCTTACTTAATGAATAAAAGTGAGAAGAGTGACACTAACATTCATGAGAAAGTAGATGCACCTGAAAAGTTAAATATACATGAAAGAATAGTTAATTTTAGGCAGCAAAGAAAAGAATTAAACGCATCAGATGAGGAAGAATTACATTACAATAAAATTTGAAATAGAACACACTTGAACGTATTTGCAAATTTATTAGTACATTATGTAGAGGCAATGGAAGTAGGCGATTGCTATGTTTGTATGAAGGTACCATTATCTGTAGCTGAGGGCGTCACATATCACCATTTGCCCCTGACATATGGTATTTCATGTAGTATTCTAGCTAGTTTATTTTATAAAAAAGGTCCTTTCCAATATTATTATTCTTAACTCATACGTGATTTTCTCTGAACTTCCTATTCATAGTAACCTAAATCCAGTACATACTAAGGGTGACATAACTCGTTATATGGGCGAATACTTTCTAACAATAGGTACAATAGATATGGCTGAAGCACACAAGAATAATTTAACATGTATTTTACATGAAGAAGAAAAGATATTTTTTAATTTAGTTGAGAAAAGGAGAGAGGATTTCCAGAAAAAAGCTACATAACAGAAACGAAAAATTCCTAAATGGGCAGAAAATAAAAAGTACACCTTGAATTGCAAAACTCATGCTGCTATGTTGCTCGACTTTGAAAAGACAGGGAAACTCTGTCTCCACAGGGAGAAAACGAGTTATTATAACAATATATTTATTGGTTCTAGTGAATGTGAACACAATTATAAGGTAATTGGGGGTTGGGATTTCAAAGATGGAACCGAGCCTGTATTTCCTGGAATTTATTACATATGTGGAAACAAAGCATATTACAAATTGCCTGATCATTGGTATGGGAATTGCTATTTTGGAATAGTATTCCCAAAAGTATATCATGCAAACACAATCACTGGAAACAATGAAGAAACTAATGGACTAATACGTAGTAAAAGAGCTAGTTTTTCAGAAATTGTAGGTGATATATTTAGTGCATTGATACCTTCAGTGGGAGTGGTTTTGAATACTCAAAGAAATTGTAAATTGTCAACAGTGGTGGATCGTTTATCGACTGACAGTGCTGGAGGACTGTTAACGATCAATACTGAACTGGTTGCAGTAAGTCAATGGTTTTACAAAATCAACTTGCTCTTGATACATTGTTGGCAAAGAGGGAGGAGTGGCACTTACATACCTGACAAAAGTGTAGAACTTAAGGTGTATGTAAGGAATATAACACATTTAGAAAGAGAACTCAAACCACTGGAGGTTGATAGTGCATGGAAGAGACTTATAGATGGTCACTCCTCTGTAGGTAGTTGGTTTTCTAATGTAGGAAAAAGTTTTGTAGGTAGAATACTGATGCCAATGGTAGGAATAGCCCTATTTATTTTAGGGATAATAACTTGTTGCAAATGTCGCAAGCATAAAAAGACATATACAGTGAATAAGAAAGGAAAGAAAAGAAATATCAATGAAATTGAATTAGAAAAGCATAATGGACATTTGTACAAGAAAGTGAAAGATCTTCATATGAAAAATGAAAAGAATTTTAACAGGCAGTTTGAAGAAATTGAGTTGGGTGAAATGTAAAAAAGTTAGCATCTGTTTTTATTAATTAGTGATTATATAAAATATCATCAAAGAGGGGATTGATGGAGCAAGGTTGCACATGTAAAGTGACTTGCTTGTATTCAGCCCTCTCGAAAATAATAATAATGTACTAACTAACATGTTTGTTATATTAATATTGCATTACACGACATTACTATTATCTAAGGGAAGCTCAACAATGTGCTTTTACTAACTATAATCCGCTTGCATTAAAATGGCTGCTTCTACGCAGGATTTTCTACTGCGCATGCCTCTGTCACACTCACGTGACATGACGTACTATCTCGCTTGGTTGGAAACTTTTGCTTCTGCGCACTAGAACTAAGATGGCTGCTCTGTGTCCTAACGTGCAAGCAGCTTGCATCGCTGCTTTTGCTAAACTGTTTGTTCTGCTTAACCTCTAATGCAATAGTTAAAAAAAAATATTGGGAATAGAATAGAGATAAGTGGTATACAGTGCATTTATTCATTCTGTGTCTCTAAAACTGTTGATCTTGTATTTTTGCTTGTATCGCATTTGGGCCGGAAATGTATTTCTGAACTCCATATTTGGAGGAACTGCACCTGTGCAAAGAAACTCAAGTCACTGAAGCCAATGGCCTTGAATCCGTGCCCGAAAACTGACATGGACTAAGAAACTATGAAAAGCGATCTCCTCACCCTGCCAAAGGAAGCTGAATTGAATAAATTGTTAAAATATTAAATGTTAACGCTACATTTACTGCTGGGTGGAATAAAAGTACATGGGAAGATAAAAACATGGGAGGGAACATTTAAATACATGATTGACAAGTTACCTCATATCTATATGTTGTGTTGACTTCTCCTCGTCTTCTGACCAACAAAATTGTGGGATTTACACATTTGCAACATTTGGGGGTGGTACACTGACCTGAAAAATAGTATGACTAGGGTAGGCTTAGTTAGTTAGATTGTCCGACTTGTCCAAATAGCTGACCTGTCACTGACCCATCTCACTCAACAGGTAATCGAGAGCAGAGGTGATGGTGGAGCACTCTGTCAGAAGATTCTATAACCCAATTGGGGTTCTGGGAAGGAGTCCGATGACCCAATCGGGGTTCGACTGTTAGCTGCAGAGAGGGTTTACGACGCTGGCGCTCTGAACTTTAGCTGTGGTGCCGATCTTAGCCTGTGATTGTCCTATCCTGATCCAATTTGGTCCGTAACCTGTACTGATTCTGGTATGCACCTGTTCTATCTCGCTGGCACCTGCACTTTGGGATTCTTGTCCTTTGTCTCAGCCCGTGGCCAGGGATGGTCTTCACACCATTCTAGGTAACTATAAAGTGTGGGAATGTCATTGTACTGTTTTCCCTTCTCTATGCATCCTCTGTCTACTGCTTAACGATATTTATTTTCAAATTATAGCATATGTTTGTTTCAACATTAATTTAAATAAGAAATTATTGATTTCATGGTTTCAACATTTTAAGATTTTACTTAGATAAAAGAACTTAAACTTTTCCTCGAGTTTGTGGTTATTTACGAAATGCTAAATGTTATAATTCTACCTATTTTCTTGCTAACTCCCTTGATCCTTTAGGACTTTAGGTATTGGTGACTTGGATTGGTAAGGTATAGATCCTGAATGGTAAAATGTAAAAATTGATTGAGTGTAAGTTTACCCGTTTAAAATATACTTAGATTTATGGGCCCAGGTGAGTATGTTGAGCGGGTGAGCTTGCACTCTCACATCTCAGGATTATGGCAGAAGAAGAAAGGCAGGGGCTGCTGCTGACAATTACCATGAATGCGGCATTGGCACCGGCTACCTGTGGCAGTAGGAAGTATCTCCTAATTAGCCATATTCTGCCACCTACCCACTATCTGCTAAATGTTTTTTCAAATAGTGCAAAAGTGAACAACACAGCACAAATGCCCCCCTACCAGAATCCGGGACATGCTTTGTGATTTTATTCAATACCTTCTACTGGCTCCATTGTGCTATTTATCTGTTACAGCCCAAAGAAAACAACAACAAAAGTGATCCATATGCTTCAAATATCATACTGTTTGTGTATATTATCATGCTGCTTTTTAATATAGTAAGATTGACTTTTTTCTAATTTGATTCCTCATCCCAATCTAGTTTTTCTCATCTCTTCTACTTTTCCTCAAATCTGATTTTGTTCTCTAACCTACTTATTAGAGGCATACTTTGGAAATAGATTGCTTAAATTACTTTCCAGTTATTCCTTTACTCTAAGTCCTGACTTTCTTGTTCTGATCATTACATAGTAAGAAACCATGCCTCCACATTCACGTTTCCATAACCCAATCTCCTTTAAACATAACATCAAATGTACTCCTCCCTTCTCCCATGAGCGTATATTTTCACCACTTAAGTGTCTGAGCCTGTTACATAACAAGCTCACATACCAACTTCTTAAGTACCTTCTCCCATACAATAATTAGAAAATATTATAAGGAGGGAGATCCAATGATCAGAACAAGGCCTTGAACAAAAAACATGGAAGATGAAAATGTTGATGGTCTGCAAATGGTCCATCACTGGAACAGCCACCTCACACAAATCTCTGTGAATACTAGAGGATGTAGGTAGAAGTTCAGAGAAAACTGAAAAACTCGGCTCAACTGTTCTGCATTTTTATTTACAATTCTCTGAATATGTATGGCTGAAAGCATCTATATGTATTTCTTCATCCACTGACATATAGGGTCTGCATGCCTTATCAATAATCTTGACTTTGTGCCCCTCTCCTTGGTCAAGTACGCTTTTGCTGACATATTGTCTGTTGTTATGAGCACCGCATTGATCTCTACTAAGGGAGAGAAATGTAGGATGGGTCAATGAACTGCTTACATCCCACTCTAATTGGATGGCCTCTTCTGCTCTAGAGAGTACCACTTTGCTTGAACAGTTTGAGTATTTATCCATGCTTCCCAACCTATCTCGCGGGCATCCGTTGTTATTATTATATTCCAGCTTGGAAGAGGTAAGCAAAACCTTTTGAAAGAGGAACCAGGCTTAACCTCAAGTCTCTCTTGATCACCTTCATTAGAGTCAACATCTTCTCCAACTGGTCGAGAGAAGGAGTGGGCGAATAATTCTGCTCCGCCAGTGAAGTTTGCTGAGTTTTGTCCACTCAATGTTCTGCTTGGAACACAGATTTCCAGCAAAAGTCGACAACTGCTGCAGGGTGAAGTGTTTTCTTGTATGCAATTCGCAAACTTTAAGTTGGCAAACACGAGTGAGAATTTGCATCCCTTAATGTGATTTTTTGTTGCTAGAACTTCTCCTGCCAAGATTTCTCAACGCGGGCGGTCTATGTCGTGACCGTTCACCTTAAGAAAGCTGCTGCCTCAAGTAGAAAATCTACTTGAGGAATAGAAAGAAGCAGAGCTCTCATGTACTGTGTACCGCGGAGGGGAAACTCTGCGAGTTCTGCCCACCTCTAGTCGAGAGCAGGAGACCATAACTGAAGGAATTGATTGACAAATCGATTGAGATGATACCTTGTCAACAAAAAGTGGAGGCTGATATGCCTCCTTGAAATCTTGAATTTTCTCTGGTTGTTTCTGATATTGAAAGCTGAATAGATTCTTGATCATCATCTATTGTCTCCCGAGTGAAAGATACATCAATCCCATATGTGCCTGAAATATATTCTAAATCTTGAGAGGGGGTCAATTGTGACATTTCATTTATGAGAAATTAATGAAGTTGTAGAACTTCTAAAACTATGTCTCTTTCTTTGGTAACTTTCGCCTCTAATTTTGAGTCAATTAGTCAAAAGTTAAAGTATGAATGCAAAAGTATACCTTCTCTGTGACACATGGCTACAAGGGTAGCCAGGACTATTGTGAATACCTTTGCTGATGATTTGATACCAAACAAGAGGATTGTACATTCAAAATGTTTATCCTGTAATGCGAATCTCAAATATTCCTGATTGAGATGAAAAATGGAATAGTCAGATAGGAGTCATGTAGTTCTATGGTAATCATGAAATTCTTTGGTAGCATCATAAAAATGATTTTCTGTAGAATCCAACAAGGGGACCATCTTTATCCATTTGTTGACTCCCTTTATGTCCAGTACCGTTATGTCTGAAGGCCCCTGCTGCCTTTTGTACAGGAAAGACGATTGAGAAAAACCTCTGATGCCTCTCCTCTTTCATTTTTCGTACAGGAGTTTGTGTGCTTCCTGAGCTTGGAATCGAATTCAGTCACATACCCTCTGTGATTACTATTCGGAACCCATTGTTAAAAAAACAACTGTGTCCCATTTCTGAAGGAAATACTGCAGACAACCTCCAACTGGAAACATCCTTCTTTCTTGATAGTCAGAATCTCCATTGCTTCTGTCCTGGTTGAAATGGTGAAGAATCTGATCCATTTTCATTTCTTTTTGACTGGAAATTCTTTCTGTTGTCGTCAAGAGACCTTGACGAACAGCTTATACTGTTATAGGCAAGGCATGTCTTCTGTCTTTGAAGGCCTTAGTCACTATATGCTCGAACTCATCCCTTAACAATTTATTGCATGGAAAGGTATCTTTAATAGAGCAGTCTTTTCTGCTGAATCCGTTTTCCAGTCGCTCAGCCACATGGGGCCTATGGCCAGAACTGAGACACACCTGCTAAGACCACTGACTTTATTGATTCACAGAAAATATCCTGTAAAAATCTTACATGTTGTTCATGTTTACTAGTGGATCTGCACAATCTTCTCCCTTCTGCATTGCAGCCCCAAATTCTCAAAATCCTTTACTAAAGATTGTGCTTTATAGGCCACATACGTCCCTGGTCTCAGTTACATTTTATTTGCTTCATATGCCCTCTTCACTGCCTTCTTCGTTCTTTTATCCAATTGATCCTCAGGAGAGCAATTCTCTGGTTTAACTGAAGCATGACATATAAAAACGGCTAACATTGCATCATTTTTATAGCAGCTGATATTACATACATTTTTATAGCATGAGAAGATTACCCTGTACTACTTCTTCCAACACAGACACCGTTTGGAGAAACCTGGGCAAAGTCAGGTGTTCTCTAGCTTTCCATTCATTTTGAATTAGGCTTTTCTATCTTTTCATTGAGACGCATAGCCATAGCCTTGAACACTGGGGGAACAAATGCACATCTCAGATTTGCACAGTTTATGGAACCCCCAAATTGGTTATCACATGGGCCGAATCCTGGTGCACCTCTTTTCTGTGCATATATTAGCGTCAAATCATAGAACTTGTGCCTGGATCTGAATCTTAAGATGATGTGTCATTTTTCGTTTCCTTCTTTCGCCTGCTCCTCTCTTCTTTTTGGCATTGGCTACTGCATCAAGGATAAGGGCTTGAATTACATCAGGGTAAAGAGCCTTCTCCTCTTTACAACTCCTTTTTTCTCTCGATGGACTAGTATGGCTTCCAAAGTCAGAAGAACAGTGTTCTTTCTTTGACAAATGTTTCTCTTCAATGATGCCAGCAAGAATGATGGAATCATCCCAAGAAGCCTCCTACACCCTTGGAATCAACCAATTGCAAAGACCAATATAAAGTGTGTACTTGATTGACCAATCTCTCCACCTTTCACTTCTAAAAAAATAATAATAATTAAATAAAACAACTAAAAAAGTACACTTTTTTATATGAGAAGGTATGCAGATTCGAACCACTGATAGACCCTGTACTCTAGGCTACAGTTACTTCTACTTGAAACCCGCAGCCATCCACCAGTGTAAGCTTAATCAGAATCTTCTTTTTAATTGACCCAACATATCACTTTAAAAGCACCAGGATCACATAAGTTAAGATCATAGAGAAAGAGTCATTGGGCTTGATTCACAAACTGCACTTTGCAGTATGTTTTGCAGTACCACAGTAATAGTAGTATAAAACTGACTACAAAGTGCTCGTCACAAAGTGCCCTTTTATAGAAGCATACACCTGTAACCTACACTTGTGTGGTAACTTACAAGTATAACTGTAGTAGCTTACATTTTGAAGTAACTTACATGTGTAACTTTAACTTTTGCAGTGAGTTGGTACCATTCACATCATTCCAATGGACCTACTCTATTCACTCCAACCAATTTCTGAAGTATGCTCAGTTGCGACATGCTTGGAAGGCGAAGAACATAGCGCTGTAGGACCTGTTCAAGCCCTCTCCACTCGAGGGGAGACTCCTACAACAGGAGTTGTCCTCCAAAGCCATATCTGCTACATATAAAACTCTCAACAACCATATGCTGGATAGGTTGCTCAAATTCAGGGAGAGGTGGGGTCTGGAGGTGGGAGACCTTAAGGATGTTGATTGGGAGGTGGCTCTGATGCACCCGACGGAGGTGGCAGTACAATCCCACTTATGTCTAATACAACTGAAAATCCTCCATTGGGTGTATTATGATAGGGTACAGCTGCATCACATAGGATGGGTCTCCTCCCCTAGCAGCTTCTGATGTGGAGAAGAGATGGACTCCTACTTCCATACACTCTGGAGCTGCCCGGTCGCTCAAGTGTACTGGGTGCGGGTGGTGAGGGAACTGACGTGGGCGAGATGACTCCCCTTAACCTCAAGTATCTCCTGTTGGGTATAACAGGGAATGTTCATATTCGTAGGGCCCAACTTTTGTTTTGCAACTTGGGGCTGGTAGTGTCTAATTGCGATGTGGTAAGATACTGAGAAACGCCTGAGGTCCCGACATTGTTGGAGGGGAAAAAGGGGCTGGATTTGTACATAGCGGGCAAGAAGATCACATGTAAGCATAAGGGATGTTCATGAAAATTCCACAAGGCATGGGGTGGATGGTCGAGATAGTAAAATATTCCTCTTTTGCAGGGGCTGCAACTTCCTTGAATTGACTTTGACATTGTGAAGGATTTGATAACGTCATTGTAACTATAATTGTGAATTTTCATTTTATGCAGACATTATGCAATTGCCCTGTCGTGACTACTTGGAATGGGTGTGTATGAGGGTCTCCTTTTTGTTTACTTTTTAATGTTTGGTGCATGTTTGTCACCTTAAGTAATGTTTACTGCACTGCCTATGACACACTGTAGACCTTGAAACCAATAAAGATAAATATTTTTTTAAGTAATACACAATCAAAAATATTTTTTGTTCTGGTAGGAATGTATTTATTGTTTTTATTATATTTCCATTAATTAAAGTTTTAATTCAAAATGAATTTAATAGTGTGGTAGCATTGATCTATTTTGCTCTAAACTTAAAGATAATATATCAAATTAATTTACATTAATATTTAAAATAAAAGTATTTGTAATATATATTTTCTTGTTGAATTTTTTTTTTCCTAATTTCATATTTATTACTAAGCGCAGGCCTCCACCCGACTGTACAGTCTCCCTATTTTCTATGGGCGAGTGTTGCAGTACCAGTGGTTGGCCACGTGTGTTGGACTTACTAAAAACTGTAAATCACTACAAAAGTGTAAGTCACACGTGTAAGTTACTATAAAAATGAAGTTACTACAAAAGAATAAGTTGAAACAAAAGTGCAGTTTGTGAATACCAAAAAGTAGTAAACTTTCTCAAAAGTGTAAACTTACTTAAAAATCTAAGTTACATTTGTAAATCAGGCCCTAAGGCTTTAACTAATATCCCTGGGAGACTCTGAAACAGATGCCAGAGCCCTTGCTGTGTAGACGATGCATTGTTTAAACAAACGTCTTTTTCCAGCATCCCCACCTGAAGGCAGAGTTGAAGAGGGCGAGTTTGCATCTGTTCACATCTCTGACATTGCACTAAATGAATCAGAAGGAGTGCCCACTTCCCTGGAGAGACATTGTTTACTTAACCCCGTCTCATTCTACGCACTCTCCATCTATTGTCAAACCTAATAAGTGAATTGTGAAAGACCAGCAGGGAGCATGGGCATTAAAATACGTTCACTGCACTCCCTGCTTTTTGCTTTAGAAACGTGGCAAAAATAGATTATAGAAAGTGTGAGAAATGCCAAAATAATCAACCAAACTTAGGCCCTCATTTTGATGTTGGGTGCACCTCCACCAGTCTGTCCTCCCAACCTGTGTCCTGTTGGTATGTATGACTCCGTGTTCCCTTCCCTGTTCCTCTCATTACATAATGAGGCATTTATGCCTCCACAGACAGGTTTCCCAAGCCCAATCTCCACCAAACATAACTTCAAACATACTTCTCCTGTATCCCAAAAGTATATATGTTAACCACTTACCTGAATCTGCCTGTTCATTTTTTTCTCAACAGCTTCAGCGGAGTTAGGGAACCAGGCTTGGCTGATCTTCGATGGTAAGATTCGTCCTGGTATACAGAAGAATAATCTCTTTGCATACAAGCCAACATTTTAAACGTGGTAAATGGGAGATTTAAAAAAAAATAATTGAATAATTGGCGGAATTGATTTTCTCCTTTGAATTACATTAAAAAGGAGGAGATTTTAGGTGAGAGACACCGACAATAAAGTCATTTTGGGGTTATAAAATTGTGAGACTCCTGTCTGAATAGGCTCTGTCAGTAGCGTTCGGTGGTGGGAGTGCTCCCGGGTGGTGTCGTGGGGAGCGGAAGGGTCAGAGTGGGGGGTAGTAAACTATGGAATACGGCCAAATGCAGGTATGTAAACATATAAATAAATAAAATTAATTTTGTTGTGCGCACTGCATCGGATTTGGCAATGCCGTGCACACAACAAAATTCTTTTTATTTATGTATATGTTTACTTACCTGCATTTTTCCTTATTCCATAGTTTACTACCCCCCACCATGACCCTCCCCCACCTGACGTCACTGCCCGGGAGCACTCCCACCACCAACCATCCTTTCCTCCCAAGTGGAATCGGTTGAGGTTCAAACTCTCACGTACCACTACAATTTGAGCATTTCCAAAATCATGGACGACATTGCTCCACTCCAGTTTAAAAATACTTCATCAAAAATTTTCAACCTGTGGTACAACGAAAACTTAAACTCTGAACGTCGCAACCTTAGAGCAGCTGAATGTTCCTGGCGATCCAATCCTTCCTTGGATCAACTTAAACTTCTGAGAGAGGTCAGAAGCCTCTACAATAAACAGATCAAGAAAGCTAAGGTTGACTATTTCAGACTACAACTAGACCAAGTGGCAAATCACCCCAAGAAACTCTTCGAATTGGTCAAACAGCAATCTGTTACTGGTCCAAGCCTCTCTGATTCGAGGAATTTGACGCTTTCTTCACAGAGAAATCACGACTCATCTCTATTGACCTCACCACTAAGAAGGCCCTTTTGACCCCCTCTTTAGCTGCCTCGCCCTCCGACTTTCCTGAAAAGTGTATCCAGACCGTCTTCGACTATAAGAACAATGCTTCATGGGGCTCCTCTCCTTTTTTAGTGAAAAAGACATTGAAAAAATTCTCCAGACTATCAACCCGTTCAACCACTTCAGTAACCTGTTGCCTCCGGCCATCTTCAAAGAGATCAAGAGCACTCTCATCCCCACCTGGACCAGGATTCTAAATGCCTCCTTATCTCAAGGCTCGATCCCCAATTGCCTTAAAGCAGCGCATGTCTCACCTATTCTAATAAAAATCAACGCCGACAAATCGGATCTCAATAACTCCCGTCCTATCTCCAACATCCCCACCCTAGCGACACTCCTTGAAAAATGTGTCCCATCCGAGCTCTGTGCTCACATTGAGCATTACCAACTCCTAGACCATCATCAATCCGGTTTTCTGAGGGGTCACAGCACTGAATCGGCCCTCATACACATTATTGATGACATCCTGAAAATGCTTCACAAAAACTAATCCTGCCTTTTGATCCTCCTTGACCTTTCCTCCGCATTTGATATGGTTAATCATGACATTTTCCTATCCATCCTACAAAACAGAATGGGTTTCTCGGATCGGGTGCTCCACTGGTTCTCATCCTTCCTTCTTCACAAATCTCAAAGAGTCAAGACAAGCCACTCTCTCTCTCAGCCCTCTCTAGTACTCATGGGGGTCCCCCTAGGATTCGCCCTTTCTCCTATCCTCTTCAACCTTTTCTTGGAACCTCTTGCTAACTCACTTAACTCCATTAACATTCTCTTCCACATGTATGCCGATGACACACAACTCTATTTGAAAATTTGATCCCCGGAAAACATCATCTCACTAAATTCTATCCTCACGTCTACTCAAAACAGGTTAACGGCGAACCATCTCCTGCTTAACGCCTCCAAAACGGAGTTCCTGCTCATCTCCCCGCCAAACAACACCCACAAGATCGATCTCTGGATGTCTCACCTCACTGCTCTCAACTGCACTCCGATCATCATAGACTCAGCCAAATCGCACTGAGTCACCGTGAACAAGCACTTGAGTATGAAGACTCATATCAGCAATGTTTGTAAGGTGGTTTACCACTTGACGAGGACACTCCGAAATATCAAACCCTTCCTGCCACAAAATGATTTCAAGCAGGTGGTACAAGCACTTTTCTTACCAAGGCTAGATTATGGCAGTGCAACTCTCTGTGGCCTTCCCAAATACGCCTTGGCTCCACTTAGGGCCTCGCGGAACTCCGCAGCAAGACTGACTGCAGGCTCCTAAAGAAATGAGCACACATCCCCAGTCCTTAAATCTCTCAACTGGCTACCCTTTGAAGCACAAATGCAGCTAAAGATCGCAATCCTGGCGCACAAAGCCCTTCACTACAATACTCCCCCGTATCTGGCGCAAAAACTTGAACTATCCTGTGGGGAGAGGGTATCAAGAAGGGCCTCTACTTTCCTCCTGAAACCGATCATCCTTAGCATAAAGAGAACTTGTCACAGAGCCTTCTTTGGTGCTGCCCCTAAAATATGGAACTCTCTTCCTCCGCATGTACGTAGACTCTCCTCGACGATGGCTTTCAAACTGGAAGCCAAAAGATTCCTAACAAGCAAATTCTTACCTTAAGGGGTGGAGGCACTCATAAGGCTGTAGTTCTTGGTTTCTATCTCCAGGGCACAACTAACAGTCATGGATCGTCTCTTCTGCATAATATTATACTCTATAAGTGTGCCACTGTTTACTGTTTATTTTTTTTTCACAATTGCTGTGTACATTTCATTTTTGTCCTCTCTTCCAACCTATTGTAAAGTGCTCTGATATCCTTCGGGGTCTTGTTTCCGCTATATAAAACTTTATAAATAAAATAAATAAATAAATAAAGCAGGTTGCTGCTTCTGGGGTTGACTGGTAGCCATAGATGTCTTAACAGGGGCAGTGATTTAATTAATTAAGTGCTTGGAAATGTTTGGCTTCATTTGCAGTTTCCTGTAATATCCACTCATTTACACACACCTTACTACTTCTGTGGGATGTGTTTAGTACAATTACGAAGTCCGAAAGGTTTCAAGGAAAATGTGTATTTTCTCCACTTTTTCAGGTGCCTGGTAACTCAGGAAAAGTGATATACACTCCTTTTTTCTGTGCAAATCCCCTTTCAGCATTAGTAAGTATTTGTCTCTGACCAAAAAATTCCATATGGCCTTAGAATATAGTTTATTTTCTTTGAAACGTGTGTTCAGTGTGTTTAATCAATCTGTTGGCTTCCAAGTTACATCGAAATACAATATTTCTATCTCTCTCTGTGAAGCTCTGCACCCTGCTGACCCAGGTAGTGAGACTCGCTCACAGTAAAAGTCCAAGATCCAGGAATTCATAAGCGACAACTCTTGGTGGACTAAATGGGGGGAAAGCATTTGCTACAGAGTGATCACTTTCTTCCCGCAGATTGCCACTTGTTGCTCAAAGAGTATTGCTCGGTTCAGATTTGCAGACCAACCCACCATTTTGGACATTCTTAGAAACAATTGACAGACTATCTGAGCCACTGCCTTATCAGCTTTCAGAGACATCAGTCAGTTAAAAGCTCCTCATTAGGTAGGGGCATCTTTCAGAATTAGATGCTAGGTTAGCAATAGAATTATAGTTAAAGAAGATTACTTAGAAATGGCTTTAGCCATACCTATAGGACTATTATCGACTCTTTAGAGCATCCATTCTGCCAAACCCACTGGACCAACATTTCCCAAAAAGCATTGCGAGCTTGGCAGACAGGGTTACTCCATCACAAATGTGACGGATATCCCGTCTGCCAAATTGCAATTTCATTATATCCTATGGAACTTGTAATAAAGCAGACAGGATATCCGTCACATTTGTGATGGAGTATCCCATCCACCAAACTCATAATCAGGCACTTAATATGTCTTCTATTAAGAAATTCTAAAAAATAATTTATTTCATTTACACAGTAAACTGTCTCTTAATTAGCTCTAAGAAATCTCTTATATTACTTGTATTAACAAAAAGCCTCCTTGCCTGTAAAATCCTAGACTGAGAAATTTCTAATAAATTGATATTTTGTCTTTCTATGTTCTTCATTGAACCATTCAGCATTCTGGTCTTTACTTCTTCCCAAAGTCACCACATCAATCACTTTTTATTTTTCAAGAGTTGACAAATACTTTAATAATCACTCAGCAAAAGTAGTGATTTTCAAAGGGGGTACACAAACGGATTCAAATGGTATCATATCAAATGTGTTTGGAATCACATTGAAGTTAAACACTAGCTGAATATTCTCAAGGGATTACTTTCATCTATATATTTGACTGCTGGACCTATTAAATAGGTATTTCTTCTTACTCCAAAGTGGGAAGAAAGTGTGTCATGATCACTGTCAAATCTAGGAAAAGTTTCGAGTCTACTGCAAAAGCAACAAGGTGATGGACAGAATGCTTGAATTAATCTCAGCTACAGGTGATTGCTCAGAGCCACACTCCAGGCTATCATTATACATCCACTGTATCATTCTACACAAAAACTCACCTTCTGCAAATCAGTTTTGGTCGGGCCTGAACTGCCAGGCCAGGCCACCTCCAACTTGGAACACAAGCCAGTATCAACCTACTTAGGTATAGCCTGAGCCCCATACTCAGTGAGTACGGGATCCACGTCAGGACATACATGTCACACTTAGGGTGCCTATTGCAATATGACAAGTTGATAGAGGGAATGCTTTGATAAATCTCAGCCACTGGCAATCACTCTGGGCAACATTACAGACCATCATTGTTCGCCCACCATGCCATTCTACATAGAGACCCACCTCATGGAAATCAGTATTGGCCCTGCTCCAATAGGAGCAATCCAACTTGAACTGCCAGGCCAGGTCTTCTCCAGATGAGACGTGGATACTTTAGTGCGAACCCTATGTGCGACAAGTTTGCCTAGATGTGGGCCCCTTGAACTCAACTGAAAAGCCCCCATCAGGATGAAAGGGGTCTTGGATTGTTTGTGTTGCGGTTCGAGGAGGACCTCCTCCAGTAGTTTGTGCTGGACTGGTCCTATTGAAGCAGGCGCAAGCCTGATTTGCATATGTCTTGGTCCAAACTATGGTGGCATGGTGTGAAATGTAACATTGGGCTGGGATGTGAACATGAGCAGTTACCGATGGCCGAGTTTAATTAAAGCATTCCACCCATCGCTTTTTTGTATGCTTGAGGTCAATGCTCTAAGTGTGAAGGGTATGCCCAGATGTGGACCCTGTGCTCACCGTGTCGCTGGAACCAAGCTACACATGACTGAAGATCCCCAATCTGGGTGAAACAAGTCTTGACTGCTTGTGTTCTGGTTCAGCGAGCACCTGGCCTGGCAGTGCAGACTGGACTGTTATAATTTTGCAGGGTCAAGATTGATGTGCATGGACTTGGTCCAAACTGAGATGGAATGCTCTGCAAAACAACGATGGACTGGGTTACAGTCAGAGTAATTAACAGTGGCTGAGATTGATTTGAACACTCCACCTATCATTTTTTTGTATACTTCAGGGTGATGCCCTAAGTGTGACAGGTACCTGGGTTCCATGCCTGGGCTGGCAGTTCAGTCTGGACTGTTCCTAATAGGACAGAGTCAAGGCTTATTTTTATATAGCGGTCCAAACTGAGGTGGCATGGTGGGCAAAATAACAATGGCCTGGGATGCTGCCGAATAATTAATTACTAGTGGCTACGTTTAATTCAGGCATTGCCCAATCACTTGCATGTATACTTCATGCTTCAATAATAGTGTACTAGTTACAAGGAAGATATATTCGAGAATATATTCAATTATTGTGGCACAACCTGATCTGCTAAATGAGCATCTTAATGGGCTCTCTTGATATCTTTCTTTCAGTTCTCCTTGTTTATGACGTCTCAGAAAACAAACTAATTTTACTACCCTGGAATCCACTTTAATGTTCAGAGGAAAATAACCTTGAATTCAGAGGACATTCTCCACTTAGCTGCCTAACTCGTTTGAGATCACTTTTTGTACTCTTACTGCTTTCCTTTCAGGATCATATTCATACTGTGGCCTCACTTCCCGGATTCAGATGCATGTTAAAGTTAAACATTCCTGACAGTACTTTAGAGCACAGACTGCAAATTTCATAAAGAGAACACAGAAGATAGGAAATAACAGCAAGGTATAATTAGCCACTTAAAAAACGTTGACAAAAGTACCAAAGAAAGCATAAAAGAACATATACAAAGGAATACACCACCAAGGGTAAGGTACAACACAGAGAAAGAATTATTAAGTATTTTTAGGCAGTAAAGGAAATGATAACTGACTCTATACACTGCTGTTCCAGGTAGATCTTTTCTCATTCCCTGAAGTGAAAGCACTCCATTCTGCTTTGAGATGCCTGATGTAATGAAAGGATAGATGACTTTCCTTCATCTTTGTTTGTTTGCTTTGTTTTCAGCAATATGCCATATAAGTACAAAAAAAGAACTAAAGGAAATAAAAATCGCTTTAAAAAATCAACCATTTAAAATTAAATAATAGATGGTAAAATAGCAATTAAAATATAATTCAATACACAAAAGAGTTTTCAATTATACAAAGTCAATGCTCCCATAAATCTCCCTCAAGAGAACAGTAATTGGGGTACATACCACTCAAAGACCCAAGAAATTAAAATGCCTGAAAGATCCATTTACTGGCACACTCTTAGTCTAATCTTCCACATAGCTCTCAAAAAATGGAAAACTACAAACACCAAACATTGGTTAGCATCAGTTTTAAGAATACAGAGTGCAGTTACGTGTTTCCTAACACCTAGAAGCCGACAAACAGGAATTATCAACTTTTTTCTGCCCTTAGGTATGACGGACAAAAGATTAAAACATGCGTTTCTGTTTCCCTATCTGTACCACAAGAAGGGCAGGCACTCCTAACAGGGTCTAGTGTACTGGTCCATTTGTCAGTAAATGAGGAGAGCGGAAGAGTATCATATCTAAACAGATACAGCTTCCTAGCTAAGGGGGCTAAATCTGGTCTACAAATTGTTCCAACTTGTAGTCATCCCTATTCTTGAGAAAAGAGTCAGTCAGAGTGCCATAGAAGGTAAAGGCCAGCTTTCGACTCGTTTCGTACTGCCAAACTTTCCCATTTAGCGCTATTTTAACAATTACAGGAACGGGCTCTGGGTCTGTCCATAGGTCACCACACCCCAACTTTGTTAAAATATCTTTGATGTACCTAGTCCAAGGCATGCTTCCTGAGCTGCCGCGGCCCATGCTGGTAAGAGCGATGGGGCCGGGTGGGGGCTGGGGGGATTTCAACATATGACTATGAGGAAAAATTAAATAAACAATAGTTTTTATTTGCTGTGTCTGTCGAAAAGGATATGTGGGGACACCCATTCCAGCCAACACCTGCCATAGCTTAGATAACTTAGGTTAGGGGAACTAAACAGCTATGGGGAGCTAAAGCAAATGCTGATCGCAAATCAACAAAAGCAACATACAAACTACCACCACCCAAGACCACTGTCTTTGAAAAAATTTCCTGGAATCAGAAGACCTGGTCCACCGTACTTATACACTCCGGAAATCCTGCTTGAAGGGGTGTTAGTATTTCTTTCTTTCCCATCTAGGAGTGTAGCTGGTCAAGGAGTGTAGTGCTAAATACCTTTTTGGATGGATCAATTAAGCTTATCGGTCTATAGTTACGTGGATCTGATGGGGAGCCTTTCCTATAAATTGGAATAATCTCAGTCCCTACCCAGGATGGAGGGGTTGGTGCTCCACTCATGAAATAATTAAATATTAAAAATGATATAGGGGCCACAAATATCTATTTCACTTGAATACAGATCCCCCAGAGCTTTATACAACCCAGGAGCCTTGATAAGAGCTATCTTAGCACTTGCCACTCATACTTCTTGCAACGAGATTGGGTCAAAGGTCCTATTATTACTGCTGCCTATCCCTCTGTATAGTTGTAAACCAACAAGGGTTGCTGGATGGGGTTTACGTCTCCTTTCTCTGAGTAGAGGGTGGAGCCGTGAGTAACCCACTCCGCTGCCGGAACATTGGTCACCACAGGGTGGACACCCTACTTACTTCCAGTCGAGACCAGGTTCCAGAAAGCATGCTGATTCCCGTTCCTAACTGCAACCAGTAGATCTTCCCTAGTCTCCACTTCCCAATCTCTTTTAGCTAATTTTTCTTGAAGAACTCCCTCTGGGCTTTGAATTCTTCCCTATCCTGTTGTTTAATTGCAGACAGAAGAACAACCCTTGCTTCCTTATATGCTCTGTTGTACCAGGACTGTGGGGCCCTCTTTGCAGAGATCCTTTCAGTGGCTACATAGAAGAATTCCTTCAGGCCAGCAAACAAGTGGTTATGAGTGGAACTAATCTTTTCCCAACAAGCCCCCGGGCCAGAATCCGTCCCCTCTATGAGGAGGTCCTTAATACTGCCTGCAACTAAAGTGTATATTTTTCTAAACAGCTCCTGCAAGTCGGCCATAGTGGTCTATTTCACTTTACGTATATTGCTGATCACTTGCAATCTATGGTCAAATGGTTCTCCATTACTAGCCTTCGTACAAAGGACAGAAAGATCAACCTCAAGGACCAAACCATTGTGGTCACTATCTTTTCAAGGTACAACAGTCATATCAATCAGAAGAGATCAGACTCTGACCTCCACTAAAATAAAATCAATAAGGCTAGTGCCGGGGGCACGATGAAAAGTATGCTTACCCTCAGTTTCAGACCTAGTTATGCCTTTCCCTGCCTGTAGATCCTGCTTTATTGTAAGGACAATCACTTGGAGTTCCAGCGGGGACCATTTTTTTGTTGGTTCCTTTAGCTGCTTTAGTATACACCAGACACTATCTTCTTCAAGAGTGAGTGCAACAGCACATTCGTCCAAAGGTTCGAACTGGCAGTTAGAATCTCCATCCACAAACTTCAAAACTTCCCCCAGGGCGGCTGCCATATGTGAAATTAACAAATCAATGGTGGGAGAAGCAGTAAACTGTTTGGGACTGGCTGGTCAATGAAATACAAAGAATATATGGTGAAGACACCAGAACGTCCTTGACCTTACAGGTTGACCCAGTACAGACTCAGGTTGTCAATCCCCTCGAGGGTCTGGCCTTGCCTTTAGATATAACCTCTTTAACAACATTTACAAAGCCTGCTTGAAATAGTGGCCTTGTTGACCAGGCTGCCTGAAAAAGACAGATAGAATGGAGATCTATGAAATTAGGCCAAGGCTATACGGTTTAAGCCAGTATAGGTCAACATGACAGTGCCACAAATTCTTGAATTTTTTAACGCATTTGCTTGCCTGGAAGTACTACTTCCTGGAGGCCTCCTGGGCCATCTTTTACCTAGCCCAACCCCGCATCATATGGAGGACCATGGATCAGCATGCCAGGACTGTTCAAGGATGGCAACAAGGTAGAGGAACCAGTGCTCCAGCGGTTCCTCGGAACTTGTAAGCAACACATGTTCCAAGAAAGGAACAGGTGTTAGTTTATCACCTCAGCCAGTTTTTGTTTCTTTTGATCGGTCGATCAGGTCTACAAGTTACCCTCAAAGAAAAATGTCCTGCAGCCTCATTCTGTTTGATGTTTCCTATGCATTGCTTTCGGGAACACCCATTTAAGTGGTCATTTGGCCCACAGAGCCTGTTTGCCCTCACCCCTCTATTGCTCATTCCCAAGTCTGTAGCAATGATCCAGAAAGCTAAACCACTAATCCATTTTCAAAGATCCAAATGTGAATTATTGTAAGCTATGACCCCTTCACTGATTGACACACCAGAAGGAACCACCGGGATTCTCCCAGTGTAGCCGTCTTCATTTCACTTTACTTTTCTGCTGAAGACTACATGTCTCAGGCTTCAAGAATGACCATGAAACTCAAAAGAGCACATCTCCAATCAATCGGATATTCCAGGGAGCTGCCTATATACAACATAGTCTTTACTTGGGAACTGGCATATGTATAGTCATTGGCAGGGATTTAGGCGTAATATTAAGTATATGATCTGATCGAGTGGAGAAGTGTGGCTCAGGGGTTAGAGGCGGCAGACCCGGAAGCTGAGATCGGCCCTGGACCAGGGTTCAATTCCCCGCCCCGACGGGGGTTGGGCTCAATAATTCCACGGACTCGATAATTCTCACTCCGGTGCCTACTCGACTCACGGGTTAACACTCTGCGACTCTGGGCAATAGCTTGCTTAATCTCCACAACGGCCCCTCGCGGCGGGATGCCTGGCTTTCACCTTGTGGATACCCTGCCGGGGTATCTCACAGGGGAATACCAGGATGGGTTCCCTAAGCAAGCGCATAGATGCCTGCGATGTGGGCGATTTGCGCTATATAAATACATGTACATTTACATTTATATGTTGAGTAGACCTACGCATTTAATCTACATTCATAGGACCACCCTCCGCTCCCTGTATTCTGTATGATCATATGTGCTATATGTGACTTACATACAGAGAAAAGGAATTCAAGCAAAGTAGGCATATTAGCCCTTTCAGCTTTGTGTTCATGACTACTGCAAATTACGTTCTTATGCTAAGTCTGCAGGTAATTTTGGTTGTAGTAGGACAAGTAGAATTGTTGATGTTACAGTTGGCTAGACAGCCAGTCGGCATATTTACAAGAGAATGACACAGCTCTGCAAGCCATCCAGCTGGCTGCTTCATTAGGAAAGTGCAGGGATGCATTGTATTTACAGCAATGCGACACATCCCTGTATTTTCCCCTGCGCTAGTGCACAATTGGCTGCTTAGCGTCAACGCAGGCACCCTTGCACCATGGTGCAAGGGTGCATGGTCCAAGGGTGCCTGTGTTGCAGTGATTATTGTTTTTTCGCAGGAAGGGAAATGTTCCTGCACAAAAACAATAATCAATTGTGTTTTCCTCGATCTATGTGTGCTCAGATGCATTTCCAGGTTTACAATACATTGTAAATCTGGGTGAGCCTCAGAATCCATGGGTGTTGCATGGGAACACCCACACCAAAACAGATGCAACGCTCCTTTCATGCAGAGTAATGCATGAAAGGGGCCCATATTTACAAGGCCATGAAAAGCCACACAGAGTGGCTTTGCATGGCCTTGTAAATATGGGCCAGCAAACTGCTCCACCGGAGCGTCAAAAAAAGTGATGCTCTGGTGGTGCATTGGGCTTGCAAATATGCCCCCCAGTGTCCTGCTTCAGGTCTGGAGCTTTACTTATTCACTAAACGCTTTGGGCCTCATTTAGAAGCCCATTGTGCGGCCGAAGCGTCACTTTTTCTGTTGCACTGTAAGCGCAATGGGCTTGCCCATATTTACAAGACCACGTAAATTCACCCTGCATGACTTTTCATGGTCTTGGAAATATGGGCCCCTTTCACGCATTAGGGGGGTTGTATGGGTGTCGCTGTGGGTGTTTCCATGCAACATATATGGACACTGGCACATTCCAAGATTTACAATATTTTGTGAAACTGTGAATGTGCCAGAATCCTACGCCTCCCCACGTAAGAGTGGCACAACAGAGACAAATACTTTTATTTCTCGCCGGTTTTTACTCTTTCAATCAGTGCTGCCCTAGAAAGAAAATGCCATCAATTATTATTTTTGTGCAGGATGTTGCCCCTTCCTGCACAAAAACAATCTCCCCCGCAACACAGGCACCCTTGCAACATGATGCAAGTCTGTCTGCGTTGGCGCACCGCTGCTGATTGTGCACCAGGGAAGGGGAGAAGTACAAGAATGCACCATATCTTGTAGAGATGACATATTCCTATTCTTTCATGTTGGCGCATGACAGCGTAGCAGGAAGGCTTGCTTCACTTCTGTGCATCAAAATATAGTAAAGGAGACCCTTTATCACTGGGGGCCTCCTTTACTATATTTTGACAAATGGCAGTGCCGTTCCTGCTGCATTACCGTGCGTCAAAATAAAGAGGCAGGAATGCGCCATATCTACAAGATATGTCGCTTTCCTGTCCTTCTCCCCTGTGCCGGTGCACAAACAACAGCCGTGAGCCAACTCAGACACCCTTGCACTATGGTGCAAAAGTGCCTGTGTTGCAGAGATGTGTTGCAGAGGGACACCTTCCTGCACAAAAACATTCTTTAATGACGTTTTTCTCCTTCTATGCTGTGCTGCAGCACACATAAAAAGAGAAAAAAACAAGGAGAAATAAAACTATTTCTCCTTGTGGTGCCACTCCGACGCCTCCCCTGTAGGAGTAGGATTCTGATGCATTCCTAGGTTTATGAGACTCTGTAAATCTGGGAATGTGCCACGTTCTATGGATGTTGGTGGGAACATCCACAGCAACACCCATGAAACGCCCCTTTCACACAGAGTAATGGCTGAAAGGAGTCCATATTTATAAGGCTATGAAAAAGCCTTGAAGGTTGACTTTACATGGCCTTGTAAATATGGGCAGGCACACTGTTCTGCCAGTGCGTCTATAAGAGTGACGCACTGGCGACACCTTGCAAACAAAGCCCTTAGTTTTTTCGTTTGTTTGGCGCTGATTGAAAAGTAAATACGATGTTGTAGTGATTTGCCTGATGATGATGCTCAGCAAAACAGCCATCCCTTGCTTCATCCCATTACACAGATTTATTGCATGGGACCCACTGAGAAATGTAGACGCTGGAGAATAAAGACTTCAGAGCCACATACAGTGAAAACATGTGAAAATGCAACTTTTCATGCTGAGAGAGGAGAAAACTTTAAAGCTGCAACAAAATACACTATCACAAAGAATGAATACATGGTTTTAGTCTGTTAATTGATTAAAATCGGTACAAAATGCATAAAATAGTAAAATAGCAATGCATCAGCGATTCGTAGTGTACGCATGCACTCAGTGCTGAAAGGAAGCTAAACAGAAACAGAGAACATTAAAAGAATGGTTGAGAGATGAGTCCGTTTCTACACTGCTCCAACAGAGTTACAACTATAGAAAGTAAAATGACATAGAGAAAGGACTTCTGATCAACCATAAAACATTTAAAACATTCAAAGGGGATTATTTACAAGCCACTTGCGCCGCCGGTGCGTCACTTTTTCCCATATTAAAAGTGGCGCATCGGTGGCACAAAGGTTTTGTAAATAAGCCCCAGAGTATATACAAAGTGGTCCGGTACTTCCGTGCTCAAGAAATACCTGCTCCTTTCGCTTGCAACTTAACGGCAGAGACCATTGAGACAATGGTAAACAAAAACAGTGGTTCTGTGGGAAATCACAAATACTTAGTTTCACTGTTCTTAATACATTTCACGAATCATGTTTCAAACATCAAATGAAAGGCACAAAAAACACACAACACTAAATTCAGTTCTAAAGATAAGTTTTTTGTTATATACGTTTTTCAAATAAATCAGTAGATATCTGCTGTCAAAACAGAAAAACACGTCAACTGTGAAACAATTAGTGACTGGTCGTGATTGGTGATAAAGTGCTGTACAAAAATAACACAAGTGACATATATTCACACATCTGGACTAACCTTTTCAAGAGTGTCTACTCTTAAATGCATAAGTCACAACAGGATGCAGTATTTCCTTATTTTAGTTGAGGCGTTGCGTGGACGAATTGAAATAAACAACATCGACGTTTCGACCCTATGAAGTAGTGCAAACTCATATGCATCTGTGTCGGGTCTTCATCAGGACTGGGAGGGGTAGGACAGCCTGTAAATGCAAGAATGGGATCAGATCCGTGTTTGTGTAAGGGAGAATAGATTAAAAACGAAGTGGCCAAAGAATGCTCACCTAAAAACACAAGGGAAGTGTGGTGATTGACTTCCGTAGGTCCTATTTGCAAGGATCTCAGCCGACACCCTTGAAATGCTTCTGAAATGGTCTATTCTGTAACAGAAGCAAAGGGAACAAGGCACGAGTCAGGCCTCTGTTCAATCGAGTATGAACTGTGATTGGGAAAGGAGAAGGTTCTACTATACACATACCTTGCCTGATTCTGGAAATGGTCTTCACCAGCCGGTGGAATGATTTAAGGAGGTGTATCGCCCTAGCGATCACCAGGGACTGTAAAGGTAAAGAAGGCAATGGATAAGCCTGTTGTAAGTGCTAGCTGCTGAAACAGTAGATGTTTGATAAGTTGAAGTCGCAGTCACATGCAAGGTGGACAGTGGAAGCCCGGAGGAACAATTAGTGGTAATTAATTAACTTGGAGCTTCAACGGGTCAATATGTAAAGGATACATATTTTGTTTTAATTAATTGCACAGCGAGCAATGGAACGCAGGGAAACCAGCAGCATTAGGTCGCTAGACCCGGTCTCAATTGCCCAAGGTAGGAGATCCTAATGATTAAGGAACACCCGGGGCGTGTGCGGGGATGAGGCAGTGGAGCGGAAAGATATGCCCGGAGGTCATGCTAATCAAGGGGAGTTAAGCACGCTCAATCGCAAGAAGATGAAACCACCGGTAGGAGAAAGGCATTTCCCGGGGATCGTACAGTAAAAAAAAAAAGTTTTTGAGAGTTGCGATTAAACATTGAAAAGGAGGACACTCGGTGCCAGGCTGTGTCCTTTGCAATTGTTAAAAACTAGCATGATTGAGGGCCTGACTGGAGTAACTTACCTAAGGATTCTCGAGGAGACGGCTGCATCCGTCTGTGCTTAGCGCCGAATGACAGCAAAGTCATGTGATCAGCCCGTCCATATATGAGTTTCACGGGGGCTCCGTGTATGTGTCAACTAGCGCATACCAGCTAGTGAAGTAGCTAAAACAGGTATTATCCTACCAAGCTGCAAAACACGGTTGTAAAACACGGTAGTTGCTCTGTGTACCGGACTGGAGTTAATGGATGTGACTAGGGGCCCGATGTAGGTACCAAATACCGGTCGGAAACGGCCGATTTCGGCCGTTTCCGACCGGTATTTGGCCTACTGAGATGTAGGGGACCTTTTTTTGTCCGATTCGGTATTTTACCGATTCGGTAAAATTACCGAATCGCAAAAATACTGAATCGGTAATTTTACCGATTTTTAAATTTGAGATGTAGGTGGGACTACTTTCTGTCCCACAGGCCCTTCAGATTCGGTATTTTAACACCCAATCCAATTGGGTGTTAAAATACCGAATCCAGGTGTGCATGCACATGTGTGCATGCACACCTATGCCATGTGACAGACAGACATGCCCTTAGGGCATGTCTGTGTGCCACATGGCTCACATGTCTGTTTTGGGGGTGCTAGAGGGTGTCAAAGTGACACCCCCTGCGCCCTTGCACAAATCGGTAATTACCGAATCGGTAATTACCGATTTGGTAATGCCCATTGATTCCTATTGGCTTCAAGGCCCATAGGAAGCAATGGGGGATACCGAATCGGTATTTACAGAATCGGTAAATACCGAATCTTACAGATTCGGTATTTACCGAATCTGAAATACCTACATCTCCCCCCCTCTAATTTACCACTTCATAAATACCGATTCGGTATGATTCGGTATTTATGAAGTGGTAAATGTAGATTTTCCTACATCGGGCCCTAAATAAATATGTCAACGGTGCTACTTGAAATGAGCCTGTCATTAATTGTTTATATATATTTGAGGAAAATATCAACCATAGTAACATCGGCATTCATACTCGCGGGAATACATTGGCATAGTATCATATTTATGGAGGTATAATGTACATGTTAATTGTTAGTACTGATAACTGGGGTGCAGTCGTAGTCCAGAACATAGAAGACTACGTAGGGGAGATTAAACAACAACTAAACTGCAAAACCAGATACACCCCCATTCCACGAGACCCTACCAATGAAATAGCCAAACTAATAAAAGACCTTACTAAGCATGGACTAGAAGAAGGATTCCTCTCAGGACCTGAATTTAAGTTCCTTAACAAGACTGACCCTAGGATCCTTACGATTTACACAATCCTGAAAGTACATAAAAACTTACAAAAGCCTCCAGGGAGACCAATCATCTCCGGGTGCCGGTCCATCCTGGAACCAGTGAACCAGTCCCTATGCTCAGACCAGAACCCCTACATTGACAACATAACCACATGGAATTGATACATAGATGACAT
Source organism: Lissotriton vulgaris (assembly GCF_964263255.1). Lineage (NCBI taxonomy): Eukaryota > Metazoa > Chordata > Amphibia > Caudata > Salamandridae > Lissotriton > Lissotriton vulgaris. The sequence continues at coordinate 628,083,115 of NC_141695.1, read as the reverse complement.
TGTGATGATATGGACCGGTTCAGAAGAACATTTGAAGTCATTTCTCACAACGTTGAATGCTCGCTCCCAGGACATTCAATTCAAGATGGCCCACAACAGTGACTTTATACCATTTCTAGATCTTACACTAGAAGTAGAAGATGAAAAAATTGTGATGAATCTGTACAAAAAACCAACAGACCGCAACACACTTCTACAGTACAATTCACATCACCCAAGGAACCTCAGGGATAACCTACCGTAAGGGCAATTCTTGCGATTGCCTTGAAATTGCACAAGACGAAAGGACTACTTCAAGGAAATGGACATTTTAATCACCAAGTTGAGGGAAAGGGGTTACCCAAAGGGACTCCTTAACAGAGCCAGAAAAAGGGCCTGGCACAGACCACGAGAGACATTGTTGAAAGTGCCAAAAATATAAAAGATTACGTGGTCTCCTCATTCCTTGAAACACCAACAGTACCGAACATTAGATCACAACTCAGTCTGCCACCTATAAAAGGGCATCATAGGTGTGGCAACTGTAAGGTGTGCAAGTATACCAAGACTGGAAGCACATTCTCACACCGGACAAAAACACATGCTCTTACCCAATTTACGAACTGTAACAGTCAGAATATGATCTACACTATCAGATGCCCATGCCAAATGATTTACGTGGGTCAGACTACGCAAAAAATGAAGAACAGGATCCTACAACACCACAGCAGACTTAAGTGCAAGGTCCAAGGGACACCCCTAGTTGAGCACTATACTAGCGCCGGCCACACCCATGAGCACCTAGAATGCTGGGTCTTAGAAAAGGTCATTCTGCACCAAAGAGGGGGCAACATCTCCACCTCCCTCAACTTCAAAGAGTGCAGTTGGAGACTTGCATACAAATGAGCAGATTATAGTATTCTTCGGTGTTTAATATATCTTGATTGTGCTGTTCCATATATCCAGATTGATGGGTCCACTGCACAGGCGCAGAGCGATGACATGCTGCAAATATGTTAACATTGATTAGCTAT